>NC_143264.1:45787256-46412256 GCF_984573655.1 Nuphar pumila | reverse complement strand
TTTTAGAATAAATGTAATTCCATGTTAATTAGGATGTTTAGATTTATTAGAATTCGTTGAGTCATTGTATCATTCCATTAGTTAATTCGATTTTTATGTAGGCATTAATGTATGTTGTTCCAATTAATTTTTGTTCTCATTTATACCCTTTTGATTATGTGTGCATAGGTTAGAGTAGTTAAATTAATCTTAGAATAGAGTAGTTCCTTAGTTAATTTTGTATTTTAATAAAAGGGCATTTAAGTCTTTGTGTTGAGAGTCGTTTTTGGTAGAAGATCACCACCTCCAAATTCGTGGATTGCATTTAAGGAAATTTCTATTTCCTAACCCAGCTATAAATGATTTACATTTTCAAGGTTGGAATCCCTTGGGAATTCCAACGGTCTCTTTAAATAGGGTTACACGATTTTTGGAAAACCTTTGGAATTCCAAAGGTCCTTCTAATTATGTCTACACATTTTTGGGGAAAGATTTGAAATTCTAAATGTGCATTTAAAGCTAACCCAAAACGTGTAGAGAGCTTTGAAGAAGGTTTTCAAAAAGGATCTTTAGCTTTTAATGCTTTGGGGAATGTTTTCAAAAAGATGATTTAATGCTTGGAGGTTTCCAAAATGGTTTACTCAATTTTGGCAAGAATTTAAATGCTACCTCTTCTTTTAAGACTAGTCAAAATCGTGTAGTGTGATTTTGGAAGGTTTTCAAAAAGGATTCAATAGCTTTTAATGCCTATTTGGAAAAATGTGTGAATCCAATGGGTTGGACGGTTTTTAAAACCAAACACTTTCCAATGTGCAATTAAGGCAAGAAGAGGAGGAGTTGGATTCTACCAAATTCGTGGATTTCTATTTTTAAAGCCTTAATTAATTCATTCCTTGTTTTTGACTTAACATTAATTAGGTGTTAATTAAATTAGTAATGTAGCATTAGAATTAGATTTTAGAAAATCGTGTGTATTTAATTAGGGTAAGTTAGTGATTAAGAGTAGGGTTGTAAATTCGTGTAGATCTAATTAGGTAGATGCTAATTGTAGTGTATATTTAATGTAGTAGTTAATTTAGATTAACTCTAACCTTAGTTAACCTCTCTACCTTATTTAACCCTAGTCGACCCCTACTAAGCATAGCTAAACCCTAGTCTAACCCTAGTTAGTTAACCATATTTAGACCGAACCCTAGTACAACCTTAGTCATCCTAACCGTACCTTAGTTAGAATCTTAAGTTAACCCTAACCTTAGTTAGGATACTAACCACAACCGTACCCTAATTAGAAACCGAGTCCTAGCCTTAGTTAAACCCTACTAACCACAACCGACCACAACCAACCTTAATTATCCCATCCGATCCTAGCCTTAGTTAAATCCTACTAACCCTAATCAACCCTTGTAAACCCTAGTTATATCCTTAGTTAATACCTAACTGTAGTTAGTTAGTCACCTATAGTTAGATTAAACTGTAATTAGTTAGTATACCCTTAGTCAATTAACCATAGTTAGTTAGACTCATCTTAGATAGTTAGTTACCCCTAACCGTAGTTAATTACTACTCCTAGCCTTAGTTAAACCCCTAACCTTAGTTAGCCGTAACTAACTATAGTTAGTTGACAAACCCTAGATAGTTACTTAACATAGTTAGTGTTTAATTTAGTTAGTGAGTAATCTTAGCTAGTTAGACTAACCGTAGGTTAGTAGTTGTTTTAGTAAGTTAGAATTAATATTAGAATAGATAGTTAATTTTGTTAGTGATATTAGATATTATACATTATGGTTAATTAGAGTTTATATTTATTTAGATATCTTATTTAGAGTATTAGTGAGTTTAGGTTAGTTATTTCTTAGATTTTTTAACTCAGTTTAATTGTTATTGTTTGTTGTAGTTTAACAGTAGGTTAGGTTTAGTTCAGACTGTTTTTCCATGTCCTTTAAGGTTTTAATGTATTAGTGGATTTAAAGGGATGAATAGTTGTGATCATCGCAAAATTTTTCCTCTCGTAATATTCTCTCTCTTCCTTTTCTTTTCCTTTTCTAACATCTATTTTCCTTCTCTTTGAAGGGAGAAGAATAAAAATCTAGAAAAGAGAAAGAGGAGAGAAAAAGAAAGAAAGAGAAAGAGAAGTGAGAAGAGGAACTATTTTACGCGGTCTCACTTGACCTTGATTTGAAAAGATTTAAAAGATTACTCGCCTCCGTTTTTTGAAAATTTGTGGGAAAACTGGGAGACGGGATCCGCTCGTCGGTACGAGGTTCGACCGTTCCTGGCGCCTTTACCAGGGGTAATTGAACCAAGGGTCGAATTAATGTCTTTTGCTTTGTCTAAATATTATCTAAGAATTTGTTCTAACTCCCTAAATGCACAAAGAATCATGCTTGTGCAATGCAAGGATGTATGCTCTTTTTGAAATTTGATTTAAAAATTTCCAAGTATTCTGAGATGAACTTGGTAAAGGAGTGAAGAAAATGATTTGAATCTAACTTTGGAACTTGAGATAGATCAAAGAAGTTCTAAGTTTTTGAAATAAATCAGAGTTGGGAGAAATAAATGAGAAAGAATGACTTGAGGCTTTAAAATGAAAGGGAATGAAGTTTCAAAGTCAAAATCGACCTTGAATTTGATTTTTGAATTTAGGAAAGGAAATGAATACTCGAGATGAATTTGAATTTGGATTTTTAAGTTTTGGAATGGATCTGAGATAATCAAATGGTATTTAAGAATAGAAATGGATTCAGGGAATTCAGATGAGATCTGAAAATGAATTTGAATTTGAAATTTAGATTTGGAAATGGTATTGGATCTTAAAATGGATTTGAGATCAGAGATCTAATATAGAATTGGGTTCTGAATCCTAAAATTGAATTGGATCGGAAATCTGAGGTCCGATGTGGGATTGAGTTCTGGATCCTAAGATGGGAGTAGATCTGAAGTCTGAGATCCAAAGTGAAGTTGGACTCTGGACCCTAAGATGGAATTTCGGATCTGAAATCTGAGATCCAAAAGTGGAATTGGGTTCTGTACCTTAAGATGGATTTTGGATCCTAAATGAATTGCGGATCTGAAATTTGAGATGTGGAATTGGACTCTGGATCCTAAAGAGGAATTGGATCTGAAGTCTAAGATCCAATATGGGTGTTGAATCCTGGACCCTAAAATGGATTTGGAGTTAAATTCATAAGATGAATCAAGAATTTCCAAATTTAATTTGAACTTGGAAAATGAATTTTAGAAATTGAATCTTTGAATATACAAATGAATTTCAAAGTCAAATTTGACCTTGAATTTGAAGTTTTTAGAAGATGAATCAAGAATCTCAAAGTTAAATTGAACTTGGAGATTGGATTGGAGTTTTGAATGAATTTGGAATTTCAGAGTCAAATTTGATTTTTTGAAATCTGATTTGAATATGAATATAAAATGAATTTGAAATCTCAAAGTTAAATTGGACTTTGAGATTTGAACATAGAATTTAGAAAAATGAAAGGATGAATCGGATTTGATAATGATTGAAGATATATTGGGGAAGATATTTACATTTACTTGGAGTTTTTAGAAAAGGAATTTTGAAGACATGATGCAGTTCTATCCTAAATGATGAATGAATTTGAAGAATTTTGAATTTGGATTTGAAAAGCTATTTCATTCTTTAGATGAATTAAAATAAGATTAAAGATATAATACATCCTTGACTATGGTCATTGGATGTATTATATAATAATCTATACTTAGATTCAAGTGAAGAATGAAACACATTTGATGCTTTTATAGAATTTAAGATGAAATTAATTCTCAATATACCCTGACTATGGCCATTGGTATATATTTTGAATCAATTTTAAGTTAAATCCTAATAAAAGGAGAAAATATTTAAGGAAATATGATGAATTTTGAAAAATGGATCTAGTGTGGATCCAGTGTTATTTCGTAAAAGATAAAATCCTAAGTCTTGTCCATACCCTGACTATGGCCATTGATGTGGATCATCAACTTAGGATTGATTATCTTTTAGGAAATGGTGCACATGCCATTCGTGTTTCACCATTGTGAGAATTTTGAGAAATGAAGGCAAAATGCATGAAAACAAGCAACTTAATGGTATTTACAATACTCCTTCATTCTATCTAAAACAGGAAATATAAATGTTTCTCATTATATCTAGTTATTACAAGTTTTCGAATAAAGGAAATGATAACATCCTAAGTCTAAAGAAATTCAGCAATTTCTAAATATTTCCTGCAAAACAAGGTTAACAAAAAAAATGCTGAATAGTGGAAAAATGTATTGTCAAACAATCCATAGGTCTATGGCTTAGATGAGATGTCTACATTGATGAGAGACACATATGCTGATTACTACACTCATACTAGCATGGGAGTTGCATATACATCTAGGTATAATTAATGAGAAGATGTATGCACAATAGAGGCATATGCGAATCTATATGCACTTGCCTAAAACATTTATGTCTTATGCAGATGAAAGATGCCTATGAAGAGGGTACCTTGGTATGGTGGAAAGATGTGGGAGCGCCAATGCTGATGATGAGATGCTGTACACAACGCAATTGCGGATAGTAAATGGTGCTGGGGATATTGTGCAGTGCAGAGTGAATAGTGCAGGGGGGTAATGAATGCCTATGGAGCTATAGTAATGAGATGATACAACTGGAGACAAGATAACAGGCTGATCTTAGTGTGACTGTCAAGAAATAACAGACCATCAATTATCAAACCTAGCAAAATGGTGTCCACATGGCGATTTATAAAAGACAGCACCAGTGAGTTATTTTGGCAAAGCAAGTGAAAATCATTGTTGTGAAATGATCTGGTAATCACTAGTGTAACAAAAGATGAGTATATGTATATATATATGAGGTGACAATGATGAATTGCAAGATATAAAATGCGATATATACTAACCTATATATAGGATGTGAAGAAGACACAGAAAAAAAAAAAGAAACTTTACAGTAAGTATGATGTACAATGATGGTGAATGGGCTGATGCAAAAGTGGAAGTAGAATGATGTGTGGTGTTTTATGAAACATAGCAGAAAATGAACATCATCTTGTTGTTGTAGCATATATAGGACTTGCAATAGGTAGTGGCGGTGGGAAATAAAGATGCAGGGGAAGCATTGCTGTAATTACAGCAAATGTGTTTTACAAAAGGTAGGCAGCAGTGATATTTGTGGAGAATTGAAGTAATAGGTGGCTGGCAGTTGCAGTATTGTTGGTAGCAAAAGAATGAGTATTGGCTGAAGGTGTTTACTGCAACTGGAGGATGTCATAAGGAGAGAAGGTGATGTGGTGAGTGTAAAGGGATTGTGGAAGGTGATATGAATAGTGCTCTTTGCAGGAGCTTCGGAGGTGGGATGAGGGTAAGGAGAAGCCAGGAGAGAGGTAATGTGGTTGGGTAGTGAAAGAGGCAGAGGGAAAGGTAGCGTGATCAGGGGTAGCTGGAAGTATAACATGTGAGTGTGGAGTGCGACTGTAGTTTGAAATGGATATTATAGAAAGGTGCTGGAGATGATGATGCGCACTTACAGGAAATTAGCAGGAAGGGCAGGTGCTGTGAATGTGCTGTGAAATTGTGCACGCATGGTGGCTGATGCTGGTAGCTTCTTGATGGTGAATACACGTTCCAACTAATATCATTTCCAACTTCAGCTGTCACCACCAATACTCCACATGCCTTTTGCTGATTTCACTGGAAGCCCCATGGCATCACATCTTCAGATGTCCATTCAAAATATTCCCACTGCTACGAAACAACAAAACCTTCTAGTATGGGACCGTGGGAATGTCCCTCAGAAATGACAATAACAGGGTTACTCAAAGGTGCAGAATCAAACAGCAGTAATCATCCAAATAGACTTTCAGCTCCTGTAAATGTATATATATATACATATATATATCACTTAGCTCATCAACTTTTAAGCGTAATATTTTATGATTCCCGGGTTGGGAATACATGCCATCTTACAGGTATTCACCTTGTAAATAACCCAACGCTTTAGGCAGTTTTCTCATCTGCGTAGCCCAGAAAATATCAGGTTTCTTTGACATGTGTAACCTAATAATTAATGGCTTGGCCATTTTGTCCTTCCAAATTGACTAATATGATTGATGAAGCTCAAATTTTCTTGATGAAAATGGGGATGTATTTAGAATGTATGCACAACATGGTGTTACAGTCACATGACATATATAACTTCTAAAATATACATATATATATATATGTATATATATATATATACATATATATATATATATAGAAACTCAACAGGCCATACTAAGATAGATTCCAGATGATAATAAAAGCATCATAAGCAGCAACAAAGTATGTTAAACACGAACTTTGATCTCGATCTTTTCAAGAGAACAGCAGGCTCACAAATTCTGAAAACTCAAAATCCAGGTACGAACCTGATAACTTGGCTGAGTCAATAACTTCCTTTTCAATCGAAGGCACCGGTATTGATGGGGCAGCTGCATTCTTAACAACAGTTAGTTCCACAGACCTAAATTTACCAACCAATAGCAAATGCAGAGAGAGAGATAAAGAGAGAGGGTTGTTGTTAGATGCAAATGGTCAAGTGCTTGAACTGCCAGCATGGAAATGTTGATTCGAGCCCCGAGAGCAGTCATTTCTTGCGAAATGATATAGAACGTTACAACCAAGTCCAGTAAGGGCTAGAAAAGCATATGTGGGTTCGCCAAGGATGGTAATCTCATAAACATTTAAATAAACCATTTAAACAAACGCAAAAATTTCTGTTGTTAGAACAAATCCTGAGGAATTTTACTTCCAGCGGTCATAAGACAAATATTGTAGAGGACTAATTGCCTAGGAGAGGGTACTAACCCACACTGTACAGAAAACATGGACCCCTAATCTATCATTGTCTGGTATATACAAGGGCAATAGGGAGAGCTTATAAACAGTTTGGATGGCCCGACCATGAAGCATTTTGCAGGTGTATTCTACCATCTAATGAACTAAACTTCAGGATCAGATTGATTCCCCATGATTTAACAGATTATCTGCCAATAAATAATTCAAAACACAACACCAAACCAAAAAATGCTAATGAATTAAGTCAAAATGATGGGTCGAGAGCTGGGAAGATCCTCAACGTCACATGCTGAAACCATCGATACAAGTGAAATGGGGAGCAGTGCTTCAACTGATATTCTGTATCATGGTTTAGACATGGTCACATCTCTTCAACAACTGACATTTGTATTGAGGCTGCGATTTACCAATATTAGCATAATCTCTCAGACTCAAGAAGGAGGCAATGATGAATTAACTCATGTAAGTGACATTCAAACTAGATGGCAAAACAAATGAAGTCAATGCTGAACAAAGAAGAGATGGTGTCATTAGATACTAAAAAAAAAATATAGTGTAACGAATGCTTATTTGATGTTGATATGGTAATGAGGATAAGGAAATTATAACAGATTTTACCGTGAACCCAGATCGATTCAATGGAATCGATGTAAAGCCACTGTGACGTAGAACCTTAACAAGGAGCGTGAACTAGCATCAGCTTAAAATTCAAAGGAAAACTATCAAGGACTATCGAATCTTAATATCATAAACTGATGAATAGATAAAAAAAAAACAAAAAAAATCCAAAAATAAACTATGAAGCTGGCGAGAGAATGTCGGAATGAACATTCTGTTACTGTTGCACAGAGGGGGGGAATTGGTATTGCTATGAACAATCCCAGTCCCTCAAGAGTGCGTTAATGGGGCAAATTCAGAAAGTAAAGAAAAGCAAAAAAAAAATCTAATTATGAACGTATATTAAAATCCGTGAAAATCAAGAGAACTTGTGAATAATTGATGAAAGAGAGGAGGGGTGATGACTTACCTCAGTCTTGTAGGGATTGAAAAGAGAAGGAGAATGGAATGAGGGATCAACGATGGCGCAAATGGATGGATGCTGGATTGATTGCTGGTGTTCCTCGATCCTTCAGAAGAGTTCCCCTCCTTTTACCCTCTCGTTGAACTCCTTTTTAGCTGAAGAAGGTGAGGAGGGTGAAAGCGGATCGCGAAAGAGGAAAATGAGGAGGTGAAGAAGCGGTCTGCTCGTGGGGCTCTCGTGGTTTGATCATTCAGAAGCCGATTGCTTTCAGTCGATCAAAAGAGGAGCATAGATGAGATTGGCTATGCTGCAGGGTTGATCCTCCTTTGGTGATGCCCATAAAAGAAAAGGGGAAGAAGACGGAAGCAGAAATAAGGGTGAAGAGGCAATTGCAATGGAAGCCAGAAGAGGGAAGGGTGAAGATTGATCAAAGAGGAGAAGGTGCAGGGGTAGAGAGCCGATCGTGTAAAGAGAGATCAGAGGATGGTGGGGTGAAGACGGATGCCTTGAGGAGAGACCTGCGTGGTCTTTTTAAAGGGAAGGAAGGAAGGATCGAGAGGGTCGTTTGTTGAAGATGAGCGGCTGGAGGAGGAGGGTGCCGTTAGGCATCGATGGCGAAGGATGGTCGCACATGGAGGTTTTTGCCATCGAGCATTTGGGCGAGAGAGGGAGATGAAGGAATGGAGAGAGGGCGGCTGAGGGGGTCGATTAGGGTTTAAAAACTTTTTTTTTTTTTTGTTTTTTCAAAAAGAGGCTCCCTTAACGAGAATTTTCAAAAAAATGGTATAAGAATGAATTTTTTAGCAAAATCGAAAAAAAAAAGTTTAAACTCATTCACTTTTCTTTGAAATTTTCCATTTTTTTTGTTTTTTGTTTTATTTTCTATTTTTTGTATAAAAATCCTAAGATTTACGAGAAATAAAGATTTTAAACTGATTTTTTTGTATTTTTTGCAAAAATATTTACAAAAAAGAGTTTTCTGAGAATTCGGGTTTTTATTTTTGAATTTTTTCTCAAAGAGGGGGATTGGATCCAATTTGGATCAAGATTGGGTCAGAGCTAAGACTTTGGGTCCGAATTCTAACGAATCCAAGGTGTGAATGAAATTTTTGGTTAAAAATTTACCCGATTATTCAGAGGGCGGAGGTCAGGGGCAAAAGGTCTTTTTTGGATTTTTTAGAAAATTTGGGGTGTTCACAGATGCCCCTCTTTGCTGCTAAGCCGGTTGTAAGCCGATCTTAGCGGCAAAGAAGACACGCCAAATTTTCTTAAAAAAAATGCCCCAGTCAGAAGGTCTGACTGGGTGTGGAAGAATTGGCTTTAGAAGGTTTTATTTTTTTAGGTTTTGTACCTTATTCTGAAAGGGGTTTTGGGAAGAGAACGAAATCCTCGAGAATGAAAATAATTTGGATAGAAGAAAACGAGGAAACCGTGACGGAATTTTGGGATAAAGATCCCGAAGAAAAGTAAAAGGAGAGATTTTTAAAGAAATTTCAAGGTTGAGGCAAAGATTAGGATTTTTGAAAAGACACAAGCTTAGCCCTTAACCTGGATGGGACGCTTTTAAAAAAATGCCTCGTGGGACGAGGTTCAGGTATAATCTTTATTTGAATGGATATACAAAGCATGGATTCCTTGATGAGGAATACCATGATGGGACTGGGAGAGATACCTCGCCCGAATGAGGCAACTCTCGTTTAAAGAATATACAAACAACGCTAGGTTGTATCAAAATAGATATTGAGCATTTATCTTATTTTTGGATAACCAGAAAATTTTGCCAATAAGATGAAACTGTAATTGATTCAAACACTTGAAAGTGTGCACGTATGTGCGAAAGATATTCCCTCTTTTCACCTAGAGTATTCCCTCCAAAAATAAGGTTAACTCCTTGGATTCTAGAGTTTAGATTCAAATTTCAAAGTTGTTGAGTTTCTTTAAGGAAGTTATCCATTTCCTTGACATGAATAGAGAAGAAATACTCTTAATTTCATAAAAGCTAGTGAAAAGACATTGATTAAAGGATTTCGCATAAGAAAAGATGATTCCTAGCAACTTTGGCAGTTTGATATCCTGAGGCTTTTCCTATAATGATCTTTCTGGCGCTCTTTTGAGGACATTGAGCTTTCTTGGGTTTCAGGGGAAGTTTATTACATCATCCTTCATTTGGATGTTTCCTGACTTTTCTCTCTTTTTCGGGGAAGGGTACGTCACAAATTCCGTCATCTTGGAGATGCTTCGATCCTTCTTTTTCTCAGGAATTATATTGGCTCAGTGGTAAAAATCTCTAAATGACAGCAGCAATCAAATATCTTTTAGGGTTTGTCGGTAGGTTTATCACACTCGCCTTCATCTCGACGGTGATCTGAACTTTCCCTGGAAGGATCCGTCACAAACTCCGTCATCTTGGAGATGTTTCAAATCTTCTTTGGCCCCAGGGGTCTACTCGCTTAATTCGCCTTCATCTTGACGACAATTGAGAGATCCCTTTTGCGGATATTTGATTGAAGCTTAAATGAATAAATGAGGAGACATGGATTGAGTGGATTATTTTTATCGCTCAGGATATTTCCACTGCCTGATTGCCCGAAAGTCGTCTTAAAACATGTGTCATAGCTATGATCAATATCGATTTGCTTCTAGCTTTTCAACATCATTGAATATTTCTTTTGCTAATCATACCAAGGATCTTTCTTGCATCCTCTTGGTTGACCAACAGAGAGAAGATTTGAATTTTCACTCCTTTTCGCAAAAAGCTTCACCCTTTTGAAAAGAATACTAGAGGTAGCCTGAGGTGATTCTTTTTGTGCTGTAAAATATTGGAATCAAGACATATTTTAGCAGATTGGCAAAGTTTTCGAGAATCCTTTGTGAAATAATCATTCAATATAGATTTTGATAGGACCTCGGGCTGAACATTTTTTTTTTTTTTGGCAATTTTGATCAGTAAAACTGGGTTTTACGAGACCAACTTAAAGAATGAGGTTTTAGTAAGAAATTATGGTAAAGAATCTTGTGAAAGAATTAGTAAAGAAATTTTTTGGTAAAAAGACTTTGGTAAAGGGCCAGTGCTAAAATTTGAGAAGGATTTTGCTAAAGGAAGATTTTGCTAAAGGAAAATTTTGGTAAAAGACTTTGGTAAAGACCAGTGCTAAACTTGGAATTTTGAAGGACCAATATACACATTGGAATTTTTGAAGGACTGATTGAGATTCTGAAGGACTAGTGTAAAATTGGAATTTTGAAGGACCAATTTATGAAAATTGGAATTTTGAAGGACCAATGTAAACATTGGAATTTTGAAGGACCAATTGGGATTTTGAAGGACCAACTCATAGAATTGGAATTCGGAAGGACCAATGAAAACATTGGAATTTGATGAAGGACCAATTGGAATTTGAAGGACCAGTGTAAAACTGGAATTTTGAAGGACCAATTTGTGAAAATTGGAATTTTGAAAGGACCAATGTAAACATTGGAATTTTGGAAGGACAAATTCATAGAATTGGAATTTGGAAGGACCAATGAAAAAACATTGGAATTTTGATGAAGGACCAATTGGAATTTGAAGGACCAACGTGAAACTGGAATTTTGAAGGACCAATTTGTGAAAATTGGAATTTTTGGAAGGACCAATGTAAACATTGGAATTTTGGAAGGACCAATTCATGGAATTGGAATTTGATTGAAGGACCAATTGGAATTCGAAGGACCAGCGTGAAACTGGAATTTTGAAGGACCAATTTGTGAAAATTGGAATTTTTGGAAGGACCAATGTAAACATTGGAATTTTGGAAGGACCAATTCATGGAATTGGAATTTGATTGAAGGACCAACTGGAATTCGAAGGACCAGCGTGAAACTGGAATTTTGAAGGACCAATTTGTGAAAATTGGTATTTTGGAAGGACCAATGTAAACATTGGAATTTTGGAAGGACCAATTCATGGAATTGGAATTTGATTGAAGGACCAACTGGAATTCGAAGGACCAGCGTGAAACTGGAATTTTGAAGGACCAATTTGTGAAAATTGGTATTTTGGAAGGACCAATGTAAACATTGGAATTTTGGAAGGACCAATGAAAAAACATTGGAATTTTGATGAAGGACCAATTGGAATTTGAAGGACCAGCGTGAAACTGGAATTTTGAAGGACCAATACATGAATTGGATTTGGTGAAGGATTCTGATGAAGGATCAGTGTTAGACTGGATTTGGAAGGACCATTATAGAAGGTTGCGCTGCTTCTATGAATGGTTTCAGGATTATCCCTTATCCTGAATGGGAATGAAGGGATTTTAAAGAGAATAAAACTCAATTTGGATATTCAAGAAGATGAAATATATAAAAGGGGAAAACCTGAGTCGGAACCCAAATTTTCAAGATAAAAGATAAAAGATAAAATTGAGTTTTGAAAACTTAAATTTCTAAAGAAACAATTGTTTTCCAATGCGAGGATTGAATTCAAAAGGAAGTCCGAGTCGGAACTCGAAACTTCGAATGAAAAATAATGGAAGAAAAGCCCGAATTGAAATTCGGTTTTCTAAAGAAATGAGGGATTTCCAATGCGAGGATTGGATTCAAAAGGAAGTCCGAGTCGGAACTCGGAACTTCAAAAGGAAAGATGAAAGGGAAGACTCGAGTCGGAACCCGAATTTTTAAAAGGAAAGGATAAAAGATAAAAGGAAACGATTGGTCCAATCATAACCAAAGGGAAGCCCGAGTCGGAACTCGAAACCTCAAAAGAAAAGATAAAAGGAAGACCCGAGTCGGAACTCGAATCTTTAAAAAGACAAAAGATAAAAGAAAACAATTGGTTCAATCAGAACCAAAGGGAAGCCCGAGTCGAAACTCGAAACCTCAAAAGAAAAGATAAAAGGAAGACCCGAGTCGGAACCCGAATCTTTAAAAGGTAAAAATAAAAGATAAAAGAAAACAATTGGTTCAATCAAAACCAAAGGGAAGCCCGAGTCGGAACTCGAAACCTCAAAAGAAAAGGTAAAAGGAAGACCCGAGTCGGAACCCGAATCTTTAAAAGGTAAAGATAAAAGATAAAAGAAAACAATTGGTTCAATCAAAACCAAAGGGAAGCCCGAGTCGGAACTCGAAACCTCAAAAGGAGATTCTTGAAGAAATGGGTGAACATTTGAAAAGGGAAACACTTCTTAGGAAAACTTGGACTTTGAGAATTTTCATAGGAAAATGATAGAAATTCATTGGAAAACCCTTGTGGAAAAGGAAAATTGAAGCTTGGGAAATTGAAATCCTGAGAATCTTAATCTTGGAATATTTGGAAAATCGATTTTGACTTTGAAAAAGGTAAGACACTTCTCTTGAAAATCTTGGGAAAATGACTTTTTCCAGGGAAAACTGTGGAGAAACTTGTCTTTGGAAAACCGATTTTGAAAAATCCTTAGAATTTCTTGAGAAATCGATTTCTTGAGAATGAAATTTTCTTAAGAAAATCATAAGAAAATCAATGATTTTATGATGCAAATGACATAAGTGAATGAATGCACTTTGAAAAGATTTTCTAAGAGATTTGTTGGAAAAATATGCATTAAGTCAAGATAAATCCTTCACATATCCTGACTGTGGCCATGAATATGTTCAGAATTTAGTTGATTTGATGCACATGATTTTGAAAACTTTGGAAATATGATGTGCATTTTAAGATAGCCTAAGAGTGTAGGCTCAATGTGACTAGTAGAAAGATGATGGATCTGGGTCTCGTCCATATTCCGACTAGGGCCGTAAATATGGATGCCACCGAGTCCATCAACTCCCTAAGAGTTGGTGCACGTGCCATTCGTGAACATCCATAGTGCTTTTGAAATAAAATGCATGAATCATAGAAACATGATATTGCATAAATTCAAACTATATGATATGCATCCTAGTCTAAGCAGGAAATTAACTCTCTTATTCCAAAATTTACATTATTACATCACTAAATAAAGGAAATAAAAGAAATTTGCAGACTTCAGCTCCTTCTTTGGAATGTCCGTGCCAAGCTTGAACTAAAGTTAGCTCAAATATGTGGATTTTTCCAAGGTTTTCCAATAATATTATGAAATTATTGGATTTAATTGGATATAAACCCTATTTTCATGCTTCCTTGATATTTGAAATGGTGTAAATGCAGGGAATTCAGTGGAAAACAGTTTGAAATTCGGAATTGGTGGTCAAAATGACCAAAATACCCCTAATTATAAAGTTATACCTTTAAAATCAGGGTTTTTTGAAGGAAAACTTGGTAAAATTGAGATTTTGAAGTTCAAATTGAATCAAATGATGATGAAATGCAGTATGACATGCTTCTAAACACATTAGGACTGTAAAATCAGAATTTGGTATTTTGCAATTTATCAAAAATAACGATTTTCGCTTGAATCGAATTGGCCACTGCACGAGCTTTACTCCACCTTCTCCAATGAGCCAAAGGGGGCATGATTTTCAAGGTTCAAAATCAGATGTTAGGAAGGCTAGGTCGAATTCTCCAGTTCACAAAATGGTCTCCAAAAAAAAGATCTCCCCTCTCTTTGGCGTGGAGCCTTGTTTTTATAAATTTTCTGAAGAAGTTTGAAATTCAAACAGGCTCAATCTGAGCCCTCCATGTGGCGCCATCTCAGGGGGTGCCATCTGGGGGTTTGAAATTCGAATTTGGCTTTTTGTAGGGAGCCCTCAGGTGGCGCCACCTCAAAAGGTGTTTTGATTTTTGAGAAAAATAAAAAAAATGGAAATTTTGTGGGTGAGACACCTCAGCAGGGGGAATTTGGAATTTTTCAAAAGTTTGCTTGATTCTCTCTGCAGGGAACTCCCAGAAGGCGCCACCTCAGAGGGTGTTTTCTTGGAATTTGAAATTCAAACTCACCTTTTGTAGGGATTCCTCAGGTGGCGCCGCCTCATGGTGGGCTACCTTTATGAAAAATAAAATAAAAATCAAAAAAATGGAGCCAAGTGGAGTTCTGGAGTGGTGCCACCTCAAAAGGTGTTTGACACATGTCAGAAGGTCAGAGCAGTGGGCTCAGAAGGCGCCACCTCAGAGGATTTTGAATTTTGCTTTTTCTGGTGAGAGGAGATCTGGACATGTGGCAGTCCAGGACGGTTCCAAGTGTCAGTCTGCTGGAGAGGTTCTTCAGATGGCGCCACCTCAGAGGAGAATTCAAATTTCAAATGGAGGTTGGCCCTGGAGGAATGGAGGATGGACATGTGGCGCCACCTCAAAGTGGCTCCTACAATGCCATGTGGCAGGAGGGAGGAAAAGAAGGGAAGGGACATGTGGCGCCTCCTCAGGCCATCTGGAAAAATCAGAGATCAGGATTTGCGCCACCTATGAGGATGTTTGAACTTTTGAATTCTAGTTTTTTTGAAGAAAACAGAAAACGACACATGGCGTCTAATTTTTCTGAGGAAATGAGAGCTTGCCACGTGTCCTCTGCAGGAGACACACTCCAGATGGCGCCACCTCAGAGGAGACAAGCCTACCTTTTCTGTAGGAGTTTAGGAGTGACACATGTCTCCTACTTTTCTGAGAAAAAATAGGGAGAGACATGTGTTAGGCTACTTTTCTAGAAGGAGGGAGGGGTTGACATGTGTCCTCTGCAGGAGACACACTTTAAGTGGCGCCACCTCAGAGGAGACAAGCTCCACTTTTTCTAGACAGGACAACCTATGACACTTGGCATCTCCTGGTGTTCTTTGAAATGACACATGGCGCAGGATGGATAGGGTGACACATGGTAGATAAATGGGATGACATGTGGCGGCTTCTTAGGGTAGCCCCACACTGACACTTGGCATGGAAATGGGAGGAGAGAGAAAAGACAAGTGGCACCAATCTAGGGGACAAGGCTCCTATATTTTTGGGTTTTTCAAAATTCAAATTTTCAAAAGAAAAGCTTGTGTGACACCACCTCAGTGTGGGTCCCACATTGCTTATTTACTGAAATAAGGATAAAATAACAACTTTTTTTTTTGGAATTTTCATAAAATCTGGACTAATTGGTAAAACAAGAATTTTTGGAAAGAGTTGGCCCCTGTAGGGCAATTTTGTAAAAGGAGGATATTTGAAATTGTCAAAAGGGGCAAAATCTGAGGTGAAGTGGCTGAAATCCATATTGAAAACTATCCAGATCGTTTTCCTGAGAAAATATTTTGAAATTCAGAGTCCTGGGGGTAAAATAGGAAGAATTGATAATTTTGAAGACCCAGGGTTTTGAAATCAATTTTGAAAAGTGTTGAAATTCTAATCTGGATTGAAAATTTTGAAATCAAGAGTTCTGGACCTCGAAATGACATGCTGTGCAGTGCAGTGATTTGAAATGCTCATGCAATGATATGCAATGTCATGTCTTATGCAATATAATCTTGAGCCAAGACTTGGAGATGTCTGTCTCCTGTCAGGAGTAAAATTTTGAACATCTGAGACAAAATAGAGAGATTTTGAGAATTTCAGATAAAATTTGGACTTTTGCAAAGTCCGGTCTCAGAAAATGACCATTTTGCCCTCCAGCGATTTCAGAGGCTGGATGATGATGCTTGGTGGAACTGTAGAGGAGGTGAGTGAAAATTTGGGGTGTTTACAGATGCCCCTCTTTGCTACTAAGCCGGCTCATGGCCGAGCTTAGTGGCAAAGAAAAACACACCAAATTTAGGCTATATAAAAAAATGCCCCGGTTAGAAGGATCTGACTGGGTGTGAAGAAATTAGCCCGAGCAAGATGGTAGATATGAAGCGAAGAATGGAGAGGAACGATTTGCTTTGTGAGAGCAAAGTTCAGGTTTTTGCTCTTAACCTGGATGGGATAAAATACCTCGTAGGGAACAAAGCTCAGGTTTGAACCCTTGACCTGATTGGGGAATGAAATATCTCACTGAAATGAGATTCAGGTTTGTACCCTTAACCTGATCGGGCGGAAAATGAAATACCTCTTTGAATGAGGCTCAGGTTTGTGCCCTTATCCTGATCGGGCAGAAAATGAAATACCTCTTTGATTGAGGCTCAGGTTTGTACCCTTATCCTGATCGGGCGGAAAATGAAATACCTCTTTGAGTGAGGCTCAGGTTTATACCCTTAACCTGATTGGGCGGAAAATGAAATACCTCTTCGATGGAGGCTCAGGTTTATACCCTTATCCTGATCGGGCGGAAAATGAAATACCTCTTTGAATGAGGCTCAGGTTTGTGCCCTTATCCTGATCGGGCAGAAAATGGAATACCTCTTTGAATGAGGCTCAGGTTTGTACCCTTATCCTGATCGGGCGGAAAATGCAATGGAATCCTCGAAGGAAGAGACCATGATGGAACCTTCGGATTTTGCACAGTAAATCCGACAGGGTTTTTTGCAAAAGGAAGGAAAATGGGGTCCCTAAAGCTTGAAAAGGGATTGATCTTGGGTGTCTCACTGCTGAGACTAAAATCAGCTTTTGAAATTGCCTTTTGCTGGAATTAGTGGCTTAACCTCAAGCCGAAATGGGACTGTCTATGGTGGGACAGTGGGGACACAGGGAAGTGTGCAATCTGAGAGTTCATGCTCTCAAAGAAGGGAAGGAATCAAGTCCTTAGGAGGGATTTAAAATTGGTGTCGGGATGCATCGAAGACGGATATCGAGCTCTCACTTCACGTCAGGATAGCTAGAAAATATTATCAAAATATTGAGAATTTTGTTATTGATTCCAAGTTTTTGAAAATGTTGCACATGGCTGCAAAGATATTCTTTCTTTTCTACCCAAAGCATTACCTCCAAACAAGGTTCACTTCGTAGAATCGAAATTGGAAACCCAAATTGTTTGCAATTGACCTTCTTCAAGGAAGTTATCAATTTCCTCGATATGAACAAGAAAGAGAATTTGATATTATGAAAGCAATTGATGAAAGAGTATTGATAATAGAATTTCACAAGATTAACGAGGATTCTTGATAGATCGGGCAGTTTGATATCCTGAGAGCTTCTCTCTTGATAATCTTTCTGCACTTTTTTGCGCTCTTTGGTGTTTTGCTATATTCTCTTTCATTTTGGAGATGTTCTGATTTTTTTCTCTCTTTCTTTTTCCTCTCTTTCTCTCTTTTGGGAAGGGTACGTCACAAACTCCTTCAACTTGGAGATGTTTCGATCCTTCTTGGATGATGGGTTTGGAGATCTTTGGGCGATAGCTGAAATTAAATATCTTTTAGGGATTGTCGAGAGGTCCATCGCATTTGCCTTCATCTTGACAGTGCTTTGGACTTTCCCTGGAAGGATCCGTCACAAACTCCGTCATCTTGGAGATGTTTCGAATCTTCTTTGGCCCCGGGGGTCTATTCGCCTAATTCGCCTTCATCTTGACGACAGGTGAGAGATCCCTTTTTTGGATATTTAATTGCAGCTCAGGTGATTTTGAGGAGACAGGGTTTGGGTGAATTCTCTCTTTTCTAGCACTCAGGATATTTCCACTGCCTCATCTTTGCAAGAATAGCCTTTAAAGATGTGCCATCGACTGCGATCAATATCGATCATCTACGGCTTTTCAATAACATTGAATCTTCTTTTCTGGCCATATTGAGGATTTATCCTTCATCCTTTTGGTTGGCCAATAGAAAGAATTTGAGTTTTGAATCCCTTTTCGCAAAAGCTTCACTCTTTTGGAAGTAATGCTGAAGGTAAATTGAGATAGAGATTAGTGCAATAAAGATTCTGAAATCAACAATTGATTGACAAATTGACAAAATTTTCTTGAAATCCTTGGTGAAAATGAGTATTTGAAATCCGGCTCAACACATCCGTGATGAAAATTCTCCTCTCTTTTTCCCCAAAAAGAGAGACTCAGGCTTAGCCCTTACCTGAATGGGAAATGGGAAATACTCCTCTCTTCCCTGAAGAGGAGGTGTTTGCAAAACGAACTTTCGGAGAGAAATTGAGCTTTCATCAAAGCTCCCTAATATTAGGCTTCTCTTATGGAAAGGGGGCCGATAATAGTGAGGTCTGAAAATTGGGTCATGAAAGGAACGAGTCCATCACACTCTCCCTGCAAGGGGGGGTCCTTCATGACGAAGATGGCCTAGTATGAAATTGGGGGGTCACAAGAAAATGAGTCTCCGTCGAGCCTCTCCCTTAAAAAGGGTTCCTCGTGTGAAATTGGAAATTGTTTTGCAAACGGTTCACAAAGACGCGAGTCCCTTCAAACTCTCCCTGAAAAGGGGCTAAGTGAACGAATTGGATAGCATGCGAAAAGAACGAGCTCCCTCGAACTCTCCCTAAAAGGGTCTCTCGCAAGAGAAAATGATTGAATTGAGATTGATTGACCCGAAGGTCGAAATTGGAAATTGGAAAAATGGTTGTTGAAAATTGAATGACCCGAAGGTCGAAATTGGATGACCTGACGGTCGAAATTGAGAATTGATTTGACCAAAAAGGTCAAAATTGAGAATTGGTTGACCTAAAGGTCGAAATTGTGTGACCCGAAGGTCGAAATTGAGAATCGAGTGACCTAAAGGTCGAAATTGGGAAATTGATTGACCCGAAGGTCGAAATTGGAAATTGGAAATTGGAATTGAGAATTTGGAAATTGATTGACCCGAAGGTCGAGAATTGAAAATTGATTGACCCGAAGGTCGAAAATTTGGCAATTGATCGAAAATTGGAAATTGAAATTGAGAATTGGAAATTGATTGACCCGAAGGTCGAGAATTGAAAATTGATTGACCCGAAGGTCGAAAATTTGGCAATTGATCGAAAATTGGAAATTGAAATTGAGAATTGGAAAATGGGTGACCCGAAGGTCGAAATTGGAGAATTGCCTGATTTGAAGATTTAAATTGGAATTTGGAGAGCAAAATATCAAATTTGAGCAATTGACAGACCCTGATGATTGAAGTGACTTGGCTTAATCAAAGGAGAATGATGAGTTCGAGTCAGAGCTCGAATAAAATACAGAGATCACGAGTCGGAACCCGGATCAACAAGAGAAAATGAAGAGCTCGCCTCTGAGCTCAAATGATTAGAGAGATCACGAGTCGGAACCCGAATCAACAAAAGAAAATCTGAGCTCAAATAAATAGAGAGATCTCGAGTCGGAACCTGGATCAACAAAGGAAAATGATTTGAATAAAAACCCGAGTCGGAACTCGGTTTTCCAAAAAGTTGAAAATGTGCCAGCTTGAATGCTGGATTTTGAAATAATACCAGTTCGAGTGCTGGGTTTTGGTTCAGTATTGGCGATGATCTTTGGATCATTAGGAATTGTGATGGGACTGTTTGTTGAGATTCCAATACCGACCGGATTGTTATTAATGCAATTGAATGCAAATGAATACGAGTTGATGCATATGAATGCACAAGTGCATGAAATGAGGAATTTGTTTATCCTGCCTGCATATAGAACAAAATTTTAAAATGCCCCAGTGTAACTGGGAAAGAAAGTTGGATCATTATCTGAAGGAAACAGGAAGGATTACAAGAGAAGAATAAATGTTTCAAGTATAAAACTTTTTCAAGTGTCGAGCATTAATAGGATCTGGCAATTCTACCCAATCGGCATTGATGAGCCGATATGAGTTGCGGGGTAATGCTTCTTTGACAACATAGGGACCTTCCCAGTTTGGCGACCATTTGCCGCCGGGACGATGCTTGAGATAAGCTGTGGATCAAAGTACTAAATCATTGACTTTGAATCTTCTTTCGATGATAGACTTCGCATATTGCCTGGCTACTCTCTGGCGATAGGATTGAGCATGCTCTGCTGCTTTTAGCCTTCTCTCGTCGAGTAAGTCTAGTTGCACTAGTCGCTGCTGCTGGTATTGATCAAGAGGTAATTGCAAAAGTGAAGCAAATTTCAAAGCGGGCTTCTGAACATGTAGCGGCAATACTACTTCTGTTCCATAGACCAGTTCTGATGGAGTAGCATTCGTTGGAGTTCGAATAGTGGTCCGGTAGGCCCATAGTGCATCGTGGATCTTCTCATGCCAGTCACGGCCTGTTTCCACAGTTCGCTCCAGGATACGAATTAAAATCTTGTTGGTGGCCTCTGCCTGACCATTCCCTTGAGGATAATATGGAGCGGAAAAATGGTGATAGATCTTGAATTTTGAGCAGAATGTCTTCATCTTTTCATTCTTGAAATGACTGCCATTGTCTGACACAATGTCATGTGGGATGCCGAAACGGCAAAGGATGTTCTTGTGAATAAACGAGACCACGTGTCGGCCTTCTACTGTGCGAAGAGTGATGGCTTCGACCCACTTGGTGAAATATTCTGTTGCGGCAAGGAAGTATTTGTGGCCATTTGAAGCTGAAGGAGTGATGGGACCTACGACATCGAAGGCCCACATGGAGAACGGCCATGGAGAAACAACAGACTGTAAATAAGTTGCCGGAGCATGGATGGAAGGTGCATGTATCTGACATTGCACACACTTCTTCACATAATGATAACAGTCTTGTTGCATAGTCTTCCAGTAGTACCCTGCTCTTATGATTTGCTTGACAAGGGTTTGGTAGCCAACGTGGCCGCCACAAATGCCTTCATGTGCTTCTCGCACGACTTCTTTGGCTTCGTCTTCATCTAAACATCTGGAATACTCTGAACTGAATCCACGACGATAGAGGACATTGGCCAAAATAAAATATCGAGTAGACATACGCTGGATTGCTCGTTGTTCTTTCTTTGAGAGTTCTGGAGGAAATTCACCAGTTTCTATGAAAGTTTTGATATTGTAATACCAAGGCTTCTTCTTTTGCTCAGCCTGGTTTACTTGTTCCGCTGGAATGAAAGCAGGTTGGTCAAGTCTGCCAATTTCAAAAGAGCGACAAGATTCTCCATTCTTGAATGCCATAATGGAGCCTAAACTGGCTAGGCTATCGGCCACTTGATTAAAATCTCTTTTGATGTGGAATAACTGAAATTCTTCGAACTTGCTGACGAGAGCTGAAACAATTTTCTGATAGGGAAATAACTTCTGATCTTTGACTTGCCATTCGGCTCGAACTTGATTGACAACAAGTAATGAGTCACCGTAGGCATGTACTCTCTTGACATTGAAGTCTAATAGAATCTTTAGACCTTGAATTAGGGCTTCGTATTCAGCCATATTATGAGTGCATTGAAAGTCTAATTTGAGAGAAAATGGAATCATCTCCTTCTCGGGAGTGATTAATAAAATTCCGATGCCTATTCCCGCCATATTCTTAGAACCATCGAAAAATAAATTCCAGACTGGAAATTGCTGGATATTGCAAATTTGCTCATCAGGGAAGTCATCTTCGGCTTTCACTTCTTCGGCCAGAGGAAAATCCGCCAATTGATCTGCAATTGCTTGGCCTTTGATTGATTGCTGCGAGACATATTCTAAGTCATACTGCATCAGTAAGACTTGCCATTTGGCGACTCGTCGGCTGAGAAAAGGTTGCTCTAAGATATACTTGAGAGGATTGAGTTTAGACAGGATTTTGACCTCTGATGCCAACAGGTAGTGTCTTAGCTTCTGACACATCCACACCAGAGCTAGGCAGGTCTTCTCTATTTGAGAGTATCTCTTTTCATAATCTATGACAGTTTTACTCACGTAATAAATGGCGTGTTCTATCAGGCTGCCTTCTTTGTATTGCGCCAAGAATCCGCCGCATGCGACTTGATTGACTGAGATATATAACAGAAGAGGTTTTCCCAATTCTGGCGGCTTCAGGATGGGAGGATTGAGAAGATACTTCTTGATTCGATCGAACGATTGCTGGCATTCTGGCCCCCATTCGAACTTCACTCCTTTTCTGAGTAAGTGGTTGAAGGGCTCACATCTCATCGCCAAATTGGAAATGAATTGCCGGATTGACTGCATACGTCCTTTTTGAGAACAAAGCAGTTCTCAGTGTTGTGTCCCACTGTCCTGTGGAACTTGCAGAACTGATCTTTCCATTTTCCCATGGGCACAAGGGGATCGGCCAATCTGGGCAATTTGACCATCTCTTTTGATAGCATGTACTCGAGCACGTCCTCGAGTGATTGGTCGAGAGGAGTAAATTTTCGATCATAACTCCATCCTTCATACTTGGTCTTCTCACGCAGTTTTGGCCCTTGATCCTGCTGAGGAGGCTTGCTGAACTAAGGAGCAGGCTTTGCCTTCTGGTCCTTGTTGCTAGGATTGCCTGTACCGTAGCAGTAATCTTTCTTCTGCCCTTTATACTGATTTCGGCTATTGTTGTTGTTATTGTTGGCAAAGAAGGTGAAGTGAGCTTTCTTCTTCTGCTCACCCTGAGGATTACTCTTGGAAAAAGTGAAACCTTCATAGACTCCATTCTCTACGCTCAGCTCGAGCCATTCGGCTCGTTCAGTCAACTCGATGAAAGTCCGGGATGGTGCGGTGGAGATCAATCCTCTTAAAGGCTGCGAAAAGTTGTTGAGGATTAAGGACAGTGCGTGCCTTTCCGAGATAGGATCTCTCATTTTGTTACAGGCTGACCTCCACCTGTGAATGAAGTCCCGTGCTTTTTCATTCTCGTTCTGCCTTAAATTGCAGAGATGACTCAGTGTAGGCAGCGCTTCTGTGTTGAACAAGAAGCGTTCAATAAAGAGATTTACAACTTTATCGAACTCCTTGAGCTCGATGGGGTTGATATGCTCAGCATACCACTTGGCTGCAACTCCTTCCAAGCTGCGGGGGAAGCATAGAAACAATGCTCGGTTATCCCTCTTAAACCGAGAGCATTCAGCAAAGAAAGTGGCGAGGTGAGCTTTTGGGTCGCCAGAACCATCGAATTTGATGAATTTTCGGGGGAGATTTTCCAGATCATCATCCCCTTCTAAGCCGTCATAGAAGTCCTCACTGGTGAAGACTTTCTTGCCCTTGTCGCGGGCTTGCAGATCTTTGACAACTCGGGCCATTTCTTTAAACTGCGCTTGCAAAGGCTCTTCTTTATCTCTGCTTTTTGACCTGCGGCTTTTACTTTGGCCACGCTTCTGAAATGCCGGAGGCACCTCATATTCTTCATCTGTGTTTTCAGTTGAATCTGATTCATCTGAAATCTCTTCTGGCTGGATCTGCTTCTTGGGAGCCTTCTTACTCCTACGACCATGAAACTTTTCTCTGAATGGAATCCTTTCTGAGCTGGTCCCGGGCTGCTCATTCATCATCTTATTCATCATTTTTCTGAACATGGCATACATTTGAGGGTCTATGCCGTCATCTTCTTGCTGCTGCTCTTGACTCTTCTCGGATCGAGGGGAGCCCATTTCTTCTTCCGAGGCTGATGAGTACTGGGATGCCGTGGTTATTTTGCCTGACCTTGTCTCAACCATCAAATGGTATGGATGCTCTCTGCAGGGCAAAGACCTGATTAGATTATGAAGGAATTAGCTTTTGGAAGAAATATTTGCTGAAAATATGGTAGACAATTTGAAAAAGATGTCCCATTACTAGGGACTGAGTCGTCGTGGGAATCACGACAATTGTGTTGCCATTCCTTCTGCAAAAAAAATAAACAACGAAAATATGCCTTGTTACCTAGGCGAGGTCGTCAAACCACAATAGAAGGAAAGAGAATTTTATTAAAATGAGAAAAATAAGATTTTATTGATCTTGACAAAGAGGTGGGGGACAAACAATTTGCCACCATTCACGATAGTCGGCAGACACTCTAGGACCTGGAAAGATTTTGAGAGAGACAAAGGAATCCCAGCCGTAGCGGGCAGAATGATATGCCCCGGACCATTGTGCGGAAGTGAGATCAAACTCTGCCATAACTCCTGATAACAGTCGGGCTTCAACATACTGCTGCCTCTGGGAGAACTGCCGAACACATCTCTCTGGTTGGTAGTAAGTGCAGAAGAATGGTCCCAGCAACTTGAACCGCTTGCCATAAGCGTACGTATATCTGGGAGGAGACAGCTGCCGATCAAAATAGTCCCAGACTACATCGTCTTCTTGAATGTTGTTGATCATAGACAGGTACTGCGCCACTGGAAGGAGTTCTTGACCATTGTATCTGAAAGAGCTTGATCGGGCTGGAACGTGTTGGAAAAACCAGGACTGAAGTGCGTAGATGCATCCTTCAACTAAAATGGACTCTCCAAGTGAGAATCGAGTCAGACCTCGATAAAGGAAGGCGAGCGCTGCCATGGCTATGGAGAGGCGATTGGTTTGCCGACTTCCCCATCTTCTCATAAGTTGGATTATCCTGATGTCCATGTAGTTCTGTCCATCTGGGAAAAGGGACAGTCCTACAGTGCATAGAACCATTGCATTCTGAATCTTTTCTTTGGCTGTTCTTAATAGCGAGCTGACTTCGACGAAGGTCCCGTACTGGCGATACAACTCAAGTAGGTCAACATATTCATCTCCTTCTAACTGGATCAGGGGCCAAGATCGGCGGCCTGTCATACGAGCTAAGGAGTCTCGGGGGTCCAAACCCTTGACATTGATCAGGAATTGATGTTCTATAGGATCACTTGGCTGACCGGCTGGTTCTGGTAGTCCCATGATTTCTGAAAATTCATCCATTAAAACGGTCATCTCTCCCCATGGGAACCAGAAGGTACATGTTCGAGGATTCCATCATTCTGCCATTGCATGGATCAAGTTGCCATTAATGGTCTGCTTCCCAACTGCTGACACCAATTCTAATCCGCACTCGCTCAAATGGTCCGGGAACATTCGGGAAAAGCTCTTTAGCCAGGAATAATACCACCGGGGAATGAAAGTTCCGGTGCTAAGGGCTCGATGTTCAGGACGACCTTGTCGCACCTCGAAAGAGATGTGACCTTCAGGAAAGATAGGATCGACTTGACTGGATGCCATCGAACTGAAAACAGAGAAAGACTCAGAATGAGACTTAGGAAAATGTGAGAAATTTTGAAAAAATTTTGCAGGCAGGATAAAAATGCAGCTAGAAATTCGAGATCCAATAGAAAGGTAGAATGGAAAATCACCTGGAGTTTTGAAAAGAAATGGGATATTTGAAAAAAAATCATCCAGGGTTTGAGAAAAACATCTTGTGGAAAATAAGGATGTTTTGAAAAAGGCCTAAAGATTTAAAAAAAAACATTGGGAAACATAAAGAGTTGAGAAAATCATACAATCACATCCTGTACAAACATTTATGCACATTCAGCACTCCCTAAAAGGCTGACTCTAAATGCATCATTTTGAAAACAACTGTAGGACCTTAATCCTAACTCTAAGTTCAGATCATCTTTGTCCAATCCAGTTATGCCGATATACTCGAATCGAAATCCGAGGTACGTGGCATAGAATTTCAACTCTGGTTCTAAGGTAAGGTTTTCCAACATCCTTGAGCGCCTACCGATATACTTCGGACTGTGGCCCGCGGTACGTGGTAGGGGGGTGTTAACCCAAATAGTTGGCCCAGTTGTGAGGCTCTGTCCCGAACTATGGTTCTGGAAGAGAACCCAGCAACGTGGAGACCGGGTAATGATAGGTAATTGAGGGTTTTGAAAAATGATCACATGCAAGAAATAGAGGGCTCTAAATCCTAGAGAGATAGACTTTTGAAAATCTTTGAAGAAGCATACATTGTTTGCATTCAGATCCTAAATTGAGGAGAGTTGTGTTTAGACCTAAGTCTATGTGAGCATGAAAATTTCTCCTCAATCTCGTCCTACCAAACCATGCCTAAGCTATATGCAGTCAATGTCAGCTGGGTCAGAATCTAGGCTCCTAGGCTCACAGGATATTGAAAGTAAAAGAGCTGACATTTTATGAACATAATTTTGATAATTGAACTAAGTCAAGCATTACTTTGATCAAACGAGGACAGGTCCCATCACGGTCGCCAAACCTGTTATCGTCGCGAAATTTTTCCCTCGTCTCCCCTTCCTTGCGGAAGAGAGAGAGGGGAAACGCTTTCGCGCTTCAAACTTGACCGGATTTTGGAAAATGTTTTGAAATACTCGCCTCCGTTTTGAAAATTGCGGGAAAATCCATGGGATGGGGCTCGACCTGTCGGTACGAGGTTCGACCGTTCCTGCCGCCTTTAACAGGGGTAATCGAACCAAGGACCAAAACTATGCTCGACTTAGTTAAATTATCAAAGTTATGTTCTATCCTAAATGCACAGAGAATTCAGGCATGTGCTATGAGATTTTGGAAAATGCAGCTTGGGAAAACATGATGCATGCTTGGAAAATATTTGGAGTTGAAAAGATTCTCTCAGGAAAAAGCTGAAAGTCAATTTCTCAGGAAACTCTGATGAAAAGACTTGAAATCTCGAGAAAGTTTATAAAGGGAAAATCGCGAATGATTGGAAGTCCTGGGAAAATAGAAGTGATTCTTGAAAAAAGGGTGAACATTTGAAAAGGGAAACACTTCTTAGGAAAACTTGGACTTTGAGAATTTTCTTAGGAAAATGATAGAAATTCATTGGAAAACCCTTGTGGAAAAGGAAAATTGAAGCTTGGGAAATTGAAATCCTGAGAATCTTAATCTTGGAATATTTGGAAAATCGATTTTGACTTTGAAAAAGGTAAGACACTTCTCTTGAAAATCTTGGGAAAATGACTTTTTCCAGGGAAAACTGTGGAGAAACATGTCTTTGGAAAACCGATTTTGAAAAATCCTTAGAATTTCTTGAGAAATCGATTTCTTGAGAATGAAATTTTCTTAAAAAAATCATAAGAAAATCAATGATTTTATGATGCAAATGACATAAGTGAATGAATGCACTTTGAAAAGATTTTCTAAGAGATTTGTTGGAAAAATATGCATTAAGTCAAGATAAATCCTTCACATATCCTGACTGTGGCCATGAATATGTTCAGAATTTAGTTGATTTGATGCACATGATTTTGAAAACTTTGGAAATATGATGTGCATTTTAAGATAGCCTAAGAGTGTAGGCTCAATGTGACTAGTAGAAAGATGATGGATCTGGGTCTCGTCCATATTCCGACTAGGGCCGTAAATATGGATCCCACCGAGTCCATCAACTCCCTAAGAGTTGGTGCACGTGCCATTCGTGAACATCCATAGTGCTTTTGAAATAAAATGCATGAATCATAGAAACATGATATTGCATAAATTCAAACTATATGATATGCATCCTAGTCTAAGCAGGAAATTAACTCTCTTATTCCAAAATTTACATTATTACATCACTAAATAAAGGAAATAAAAGAAATTTGCAGACTTCAGCTCCTTCTTTGGAATGTCCCTGCCAAGCTTGAAATAAAGTTAGCGCAAATATGTGGATTTTTCCAAGGTTTTCCAATAATATTATGAAATTATTGGATTTAATTGGATATAAACCCTATTTTCATGCTTCCTTGATATTTGAAATGGTGTAAATGCAGGGAATTCAGTGGAAAACAGTTTGAAATTCGGAATTGGTGGTCAAAATGACCAAAATACCCCTAATTATAAAGTTATACCTTTAAAATCAGGGTTTTTTGAAGGAAAACTTGGTAAAATTAAGATTTTGAAGTTCAAATTGAATCAAATGATGATGAAATGCAGTATGACATGCTTCTAAACACATTAGGACTGTAAAATCAGAATTTGGTATTTTGCAATTTATCAAAAATAACGATTTTCGCTTGAATCGAATTGGCCACTGCACGAGCTTTACTCCACCTTCTCCAATGAGCCAAAGGGGGCACGATTTTTAAGGTTCAAAATCAGATGTTAGGAAGGCTAGGTCGAATTCTCCAGTTCACAAAATGGTCTCCAAAAAAAAGATCTCCCCTCTCTTGGGCGTGGAGCCTTGTTTTTATAAATTTTCTGAAGAAGTTTGAAATTCAAATAGGCTCAATCTGAGCCCTCCATGTGGCGCCATCTCAGGGGGTGCCATCTGGGTGTTTGAAATTCGAATTTGGCTTTTTGTAGGGAGCCCTCAGGTGGCGCCACCTCAAAAGGTGTTTTGATTTTTGAGAAAAATAAAAAAAATGGAAATTTTGTGGGTGAGACACCTCAGCAGGGGGAATTTGGAATTTTTCAAAAGTTTGCTTGATTCTCTCTGCAGGGAACTCCCAGAAGGCGCCACCTCAGAGGGTGTTTTCTTGGAATTTGAAATTCAAACTCACCTTTTGTAGGGATTCCTCAGGTGGCGCCGCCTCATGGTGGGCTACCTTTATGAAAAATAAAATAAAAATAAAAAAATTGGAGCCAAGTGGAGTTCTGGAGTGGTGCCACCTCAAAAGGTGTTTGACA
This sequence comes from Nuphar pumila, assembly GCF_984573655.1. NCBI lineage: Eukaryota > Viridiplantae > Streptophyta > Magnoliopsida > Nymphaeales > Nymphaeaceae > Nuphar > Nuphar pumila. The sequence goes on along the minus strand of NC_143264.1, from coordinate 46,383,257 downwards.
CATGTCAGAAGGTCAGAGCAGTGGGCTCAGAAGGCGCCACCTCAGAGGATTTTGAATTTTGCTTTTTCTGGTGAGAGGAGATCTGGACATGTGGCAGTCCAGGACGGTTCCAAGTGTCAGTCTGCTGGAGAGGTTCTTCAGATGGCGCCACCTCAGAGGAGAATTCAAATTTCAAATGGAGGTTGGCCCTGAAGGAATGGAGGATGGACATGTGGCGCCACCTCAGGGTGGCTCCTACAGTGCCATGTGGCAGGAGGGAGGAAAAGAAGGGAAGGGACATGTGGCGCCTCCTCAGGCCATCTGGAAAAATCAGAGCTCAGGATTTGCGCCACCTATGAGGAGGTTTGAACTTTTGAATTCTAGTTTTTTTGAAGAAAACAGAAAACGACACATGGCGTCTAATTTTTCTGAGGAAATGAGAGCTTGCCACGTGTCCTCTGCAGGAGACACACTCCAGATGGCGCCACCTCAGAGGAGACAAGCCTACCTTTTCTGTAGGAGTTTAGGAGTGACACATGTCTCCTACTTTTCTGAGAAAAAATAGGGAGAGACATGTGTTAGGCTACTTTTCTAGAAGGAGGGAGGGGTTGACATGTGTCCTCTGCAGGAGACACACTTTAAGTGGTGCCACCTCAGAGGAGACAAGCTCCACTTTTTCTAGACAGGACAACCTATGACACTTGGCATCTCCTGGTGTTCTTTGAAATGACACATGGCGCAGGATGGATAGGGTGACACATGGTAGATAAATGGGATGACATGTGGCGGCTTCTTAGGGTAGCCCCACACTGACACTTGGCATGGAAATGGGAGGAGAGAGAAAAGACAAGTGGCACCAATCCAGGGGACAAGGCTCCTATATTTTTGGGTTTTTCAAAATTCAAATTTTCAAAAGAAAAGCTTGTGTGACACCACCTCAGTGTGGGTCCCACATTGCTTATTTACTGAAATAAGGATAAAATAACAACTTTTTTTTTTGGAATTTTCATAAAATCTGGACTAATTGGTAAAACAAGAATTTTTGGAAAGAGTTGGCCCCTGTAGGGCAATTTTGTAAAAGGAGGATATTTGAAATTGTCAAAAGGGGCAAAATTTGAGGTGAAGTGGCTGAAATCCATATTGAAAACTATCCAGATCGTTTTCCTGAGAAAATATTTTGAAATTCAGAGTCCTGGGGGTAAAATAGGAAGAATTGATAATTTTGAAGACCCAGGGTTTTGAAATCAATTTTGAAAAGTGTTGAAATTCTAATCTGGATTGAAAATTTTGAAATCAAGAGTTCTGGACCTCGAAATGACATGCTGTGCAATGCAGTGATTTGAAATGCTCATGCAATGATATGCAATGTCATGTCTTATGCAATATAATCTTGAGCCAAGACTTGGAGACGTCTGTCTCCTGTCAGAAGTAAAATTTTGAACATCTGAGACAAAATAGAGAGATTTTGAGAATTTCAGATAAAATTTGGACTTTTGCAAAGTCCGGTCTCAGAAAATGACCATTTTGCCCTCCAGCGATTTCAGAGGCTGGATGATGATGCTTGGTGGAACTGTAGAGGAGGTGAGTGAAAATTTGGGGTGTTTACAAGGGCTCCTCTGTTTACCAACCGGATTTCTTTCTCTTATCAGAAGAGAAAAGATGGGGACCCCAGGGAAAAGAGAAGCCGTAGATACTTGATGCGAGAGGGGATCCTCCAGAGAAAAAGCTCCTCCTCAGAAGAGGCTCGGGTGCCTCTTCTTAAAGAAGATGGGAAGCCCGATGGTTGAAGATGGAGGGTAAAAAAATGAGAGGGTTGTTTTGAGATCAACGGTGGGAGAGAGAGAAAAGAAATGCGCGGGAGATGGTTGTTGGAGATTTTCTAAAATTCCTAGGGGGGGCTCCTTTTCAGAACTTTTCTAAAAAATGGTAAAAAAGGAGGGTTTTCTCGCAAAAATTCCATTTTTCAAGTTTTAAAACCCTTTGCTTCCCTCATTTTTTGTTTTTTTTGTATTGTTTTTTCTATTTTTTGTATTTTTCTGAGAAATATTTACAAAAGTATTTTTCTGAGAATTTTAATCCATTTCGAGAGAATTTCTTCAGAAAAAGGGGTTTTTGACCCAGGTTTTGAGAAAATGTTCAAGTTTTGACACTCGAGTCGAGAAATACAATGTGATGGATCCAAACGGATGTCGAATGGATTGTCCGAGCTATTTAAAGGCTATTTTTGGTATTTTCTATAATTTTGATTTAAAATTTGAACAAGGAGACTCAGATTTGGATATGGACAATGGATCCAGATCCAAAATCAATTTAAACATATGAAATGAATTTAATTTCAATAAAACTAGAGGAATGAACTGGAATTTAGATTTGAAATGACCCATTTGCTCAGAAAATGAATTTAGGGGCAAAAAGGGAATATTTAAAAGATTTTGAAAAATTTGGGGTGTTTACAAGTAAGCAGCCAAAAACAGTCATCCAATGTCGAGCTCTGATCGAGAAGCTGCATCAGGAGGAGATCACCTGGGATTTCTTTGACAGTAGAGAGACTGTTCCTCGATACACTTATGCCCGTGACAAGCGCTACAAGTTGATGGGCCCTTTCTTTTGTGTCGATTATCAGCCGGAACGATGTCTGAGGCAGTTTTCACAGCGGCAGGTCCGTGCCAACACCCGTTTCCCGACAGGCAACGTGTCAGAATTCAACCTGTAGTCGGATCACTGGTCTGGGGCATATCATGTCGCTAAATATACTTGGAACTCCTTTTTTTTTCTGTCTATATTTCCTGGGCCAAATGTATCATCTGAATATCGAGAGTGGTGGCAAACTGTCTGCCCACCCTCTCTTTGTCCTTGAAAGTTAAAAATATCAATAAAATTTTACTTTTTGGCCAAAAATGTTGTTTTCTGTATTTTTGTTTATAGCACAAATAAAAGTCACAAATTTTTGGTGACGACCTAATCCTGGGTAAAAGGGATATTCCTTCCATATTTTCTTCAATATATTTTATCATGGTTGACGACCTCGCCTAGGTAACAAGGCATATTCCTCTGTTATCATCAAGATGGTAACACAATTATCACAAATCATGTGATGACCCAATCCCGGGTAATGGGATAATCTCTTGAAATTGTCTACTAAATCCCCTCATTTCTTGCTTTTTCTCAAAGAAATTATGATTTTCAAAAGCTTCTCCATACTCTAACCATTCCCATATTCTGTAGGAAAGCTTTGGCATCTGAAAATGGTTCAGACAAGGGCTGATAAGAGGGCTGCTCAACAGCACAGTGACAACGAGTCAGAGGAAATGAATTCTCCTAGATTGTCCAAGAAGAATAACTCCGGGGATGAAAGCGACGTTGATCCGGCCATGTATCAGATCTTTCAAAAAATGATGACCAAGATGATGGCTGAGCAGGCCAAAGCTGCTCCCAAGAAGGCAGCTTCTAAGAGCAAAGCAAAGAAAAAGCCCATGAAAAAGCCGATTAAGATCAGCAAGCAGAAAGTATAGCGTGACAGTACTTTTGAAGATTCTGAGACAGCGGAGGAGAATTCTGAAGAAGAACAGCTAATCTACATCCCAAAGCATCTGCGATCATCAAAGAAACCAGTAGAAGAACCTGTGTCAGTAAATAAGCCCAAGTATGGGGCCCTCGCAGAGGACTCAATCCACGCACTGACCAAAATTGTCAAAGACCTGCAAGTCCGGGATAAAGGAAAAGGTCATACACCAGGCAGGATTTCTACCTTGGTTTGGAAGGAGACATCAATTTGGAGAATCTCCCCCAAAAATTCATTAAATTCGATGGATCCGGAGACCCCAAGGCTCACCTTGCCATGTTCTTCGCGGAATGCGCCCGATTCAGCAAAGACAACCGTGCCCTCTTCCTCTGTTTTCCCCGCAGTTTGGAGGGAATAGCCGCCAAATGGTATGCTGAGCACGTCAATCCCATCGAACTAAGGGATTTTGACAAGGTGGTCAACATGTTTGTTGAATGCTTCCTATTCAACACGGAAGCTCTGCCCACCCTAAACCATCTGTGCAACTTAAAGCAGGAGCCCAATGAGAAGGCTAGGGATTTCATTCACAAGTGGAGAAGCCTGTGCAACAAAATAAGAAACCCTATTTCTGAGGAACATGCCCTCCAAGTCATCCTCAATAACTTCTCCCAACCTCTAAAAAGTCTTCTTTTCCCATATCCCTCCAAATCTTTTATTGAACTAACAGAGCGAGCGGAATGGCTCGAGATGGGGGTGGAAAACGGGATATACGAAGGTGTCGCCTTGGCCAAAAATATCCCAGACCCAAAGAAGAAGGCACACTTCACCTACTCTGCCGAGGTTCCAAGGGATGATAAGGGCAGTAGCAGCAAGCAGGGCAGTGGCACGAAGCCAGAGCAGAACAGGGGAAGAAAGGGCAAATTCTTTAAAAACAATGATAAGCCTCTTACGGCCGGTCCTCAACAAAAGGGGGACCTTCAAGAAAAGCCCAAACATATAAACTGGAGCAGGGATCGGAAGTTCACTCCCCTCGACCAGCCTCTAGAAAAAATTCTGGAATACTCTCACGGGATGGTGAAACTTCCCAAGGTCACAGATCCTCCAGTGCTCATGGGTAGATTTAAGGAACAGTACTGCAAGTTCCACAGAGCGATGGGCCATGACACCGAATACTGCTTCGTTCTGAAGCATCTGATCCAGGATTGCATCGACAAAAGCATCCTCATCGAGGATGAAGAAGAGGGCAAAATGGACATCCTATCCGCCCCATTCCCAAAGCTTTCCACATCAACCATTTCTGAACATTCCTTCCTACCGCAGAGTCACATACATCCTTGTTCCGAAGAGGAGATGAGTCTGCAGCATCAGGTAATGGTTCTACGCCAGGATCAGCCTGCATCTCAGAGAGGGGATATCCTCTCATTTTTAAACATCAGAAATACATCACTAGAAAATGGGAAAATCCGAGTTTTTCCAAAGAGATTCGTGAAAAAGGAGACCTGCACAGAGGAAGCAGAAACCTCAGAAGCAGCAGAAGAGCGGGCCAAAAGCCTTCAGAAGCCTATTACAGCGCTCTCCAACATCTCCATTTTCGAGTTGACTCATGATTCTCCCCAGCATCAGGAAAAGCTCAATGATCTATTAAGAAAGATCAAAGTAAAGCCGGGCACCACGCCCGAAGACATGGCGCAAATTGTAAATCAAGCAATGACAAACGCGCTTATTACCTTTTCTGATGAAGATTTACCTAAGCCTCATTCATTTCATAACAACGCTGTGATCATCGCAAAAATTTTCCTCTCGTAATATTCTCTCTCTTCCTTTCCAACCTTTTATTTTCCTCCTTTTTGAAGGGAGAAAAGATAAAAGAACGGAAAGAAAGAGAGAAGAGAAAAGAAAGAAGAGAAGAGAAGAGAAGAGAAGAGGAACTCTCTTGCGGGTCTCCGGATCCATCGAATTTAATGAATTTTCGGGGGAGATTCTCCAAATTGATGTCTCCTTCTAAACCAAGGTAGAAATCCTGCTTGGTGTATGACCTTTTTCCTTTATCCCGGACTTGCAGGTCTTTGACAATTTTGGTCAGTGCCTGGATTGAGTCCTCTACAGGGGCCCCATAATTGGGCTTATTTACTAACACAGGTTCTTCTACTGGTTTCTTTGATGATCGCAGATGCTTTGGGATGTAGATTAGCTGTTCTTCTTCAGAATTCTCTTCCGCTGACTCAGAATCTTCAGAAGTACTGTCACGCTGTACTTTATGCTTGCTGATCTTAACCGGCTTTTTTATGGGCTTCTTTTTAGTCTTGGTTTTAGAAGTTGCTTTCTTTGGAGCCGCCTTAGCCTGCTCGGCCATTATTTTAGTCATCATTTTCTGGAAAACCCGGTACATGGCCGGATCAACATCACTCTCATCTCCGGAGTCATGTTTTTTGGAATGTCTAGGAGAATTCATCTCTTCTGGCTCACTGTCACTGTGTTGTTGAGCAGCCCTCTTATCAGCCCTTGTCTGAACCATTTTTAGATGCCAAAGCTTTCCTGCAGAATATGGGAATGATTAGAGTATGGAGAAGCTTTCGAAAATCATAATTTCTCTTGAAAACAAAGCAAGAAATGAGGAGATTTGGTAGACAATTTCAAGAGATTATCCCATTACTCGGGATTGGGTCATCACTCGATTTGTGATAATTGTGTTACCATTTTGATGATAACAGAAAAAATATGCCTTGTTACCTAGGCGAGGTCGTCAACCATGATAAAATATATTGAAGAAATGCGGAAGGAATATCCCTTTTACCCAGGATTTAGGTTGTCACCCAAAATTTGTGACTTTTATTTGTGCTATAAACAAAAATACAGAAAACAATATTTTTGGCCAAGAAGTAAAATTTTTATTGATATTTTTAACATTCAAAGACAGAGAGAAGGTGGGCAGACAGTTTGCCACCATTCTTGATATTCAGATGATACATTTGGTCCAGGAAATATAGACAGAGAAATAAAGGAGTTCCAGGTATATTTAGCGACATGATATGCCCCAGACCACTGATCCGACTGCAAGTTGAATTCTGACACGTTGCCTGTCGGGAAACGGGTGTTGGCACAGACCTGCCGCTGTGAAAACTGCCTCAGACATCATTCCGGCTGATAATCAACACAAAAGAAAGGGCCCATCAACTTGTAGCGCTTGTCACGAGCATAAGTGTATCGAGGAACAGTCTCTCTTCTGTCAAAGAAATCCCAGGTGATCTCCTCCTGATGCAGCTTCTCGATCAGAGCTCGGCATTGGATGACTGTCTTCGGCTGCTTACTGTTGAACCTGAAAGAACTAGCTTTCGAGGGAACGTGTCGCAGGAACCACGACTGTAGGGCGTAAGTGCATCCTTCTACCAGAATGGTCTCCCCAAGAGCAAATCGAGCCAAGCCTCTGTAAAGGAAGGCTAATGCGGCCATAGAAACTGAAAGCTGACGGGTCTGCTTATTTTCCCATCTTCGAAAGAGCTGAGCGACTCTGATATCTATGAAATTCTGGCCATCTTGGAAGAAAGCTAACCCCACTGTACACAGGATCATGGCATGCTGAATCCTGTCCTTTGCTGCTCGAGACAGAGTGTCAACCTTATTGTAGGCTCCATACTTTTGATATAGTTCGAATAGGTCGATGAACTGATTCCCACCAATTTTAGTGAAAGGCCAAGATCTGCTCCCTGTTGCTCTGGCCAAGGCTTCTCGAACGTCCACTCCTTTGATGTTGATCAAAAACTACTGCTCGACAGGATCATCTGGCTGACCAGCTGGTTCGGGCAATCCCATAATATCATTGAACTCATCCATCAGTAGAGTCATCTATCCCCAAGGAAACCAGAATGTGCAGGTACGTGGATTCCACCGTTCTGCCATAGCCTGAATCAGGGCTCCATTGATGGTTCGCTTGCCTGCTGCTGATGCCATCTCCAACCCACAGTCATCCAAGTGGTCTGGGAACATACGTGAGAAGGTGGCGAACCAAGAATAATACCACCGTGGGAAGAAAGGACGAGACTGGATGACCCGCAGATCCGAGGGATCCATCCTGAATCTGATAGAAGACATGATCTCGGGAAAAGACAGCATTGAGAGAATCGGATGCCATTGAAGTGATACTGGGGCAAAGAAAGAAAGAAAAAAAAATAAGGGGAATTAGATAGAATGCAGGACTTATGGATAGACTCTTTAAAGAATCAAACCTGGAGATTTTAAAAATTTTAAAGAAATTTTCCAGGGTTTTGAAGTAAATTTGATCTAAAAGAGAAAAATGAATGTAGGTAGAGAGAAATATACACCTGGGTTTTTTGAAAATAAACGTAAGTTTTGAATAATACCCCCAGGGTTTTGAAAAGGGTCTGATACATATATATGAGAGAATAAGAGAAATATCACACAACCAAAGCTGCACAAACAAGGATGCGCATACAGCACTCCCTAAAGGCTGACTCTAAATGCAATAGTTGAAATGGCTTGTAGGACCTTAATCCTAACTCTAGGGTTCAGATAATCTGATTCCAATCAAGATACGCCGATATACCCAAGCCGAAGCTCGGAGTACGTGGCATAGAAATATTTCTCCAGTTCTAAGGTAATGGCTTCCCAACATCCTTGAGCACCTACCGATATACCTCGGACTATGGCCCTTAGGTACGTGGTAGGAGGGCGCGAACCCAAATAAGTGGTCCAGTTGTGAGGCTCTCTCCCAAACTATGGTTCAGTGAGATAGCCCAGCAACGTGAAGATCGGGACAATATAGGTAGGGGATATTTTTGAAAACATGTTCAACATGCAAAATAAATCAGATGGCTCTAATGCAAGTCCTAAAGAGATAGATTTAAATGAAAAGAAGCATACACTTGCATACATTGTTTTGCATTCAATCCCTAGAATTGAGGAGAGTTGTATTTAAGACCTAAGTCTAATGTGAGCATGGAATAATCTCCTCAATATGGTCCTACCAAACCATACTTAAATCCTATATGCAATGATGTTAGCTTTAGGACAGAGTCTAGGCTCTTAAGGTTTGCATGGAAATGAAGCTGGCATATGTAGAATAAAGACTTGGATAATATCAAAGCAAAAGAAAAGACATTAAATTCGACCGAACGAAGACGACAGTCCCATCTCGGTTGCCAAAACTGTGATCATCGCAAAATTTTTCCTCTCGTAATATTCTTTCTCTTTTCCTTTCCAACCTTTTATTTTCCTCCTTTTTGAAGGGAGAAAAGATAAAAGAACGGAAAGAAAGAGAGAAGAGAAAAGAAAGAAGAGAAGAGAAGAGAAGAGAAGAGAAGAGAAGAGGAACTCTCTTGCGGGTCTCACTTGACCTTAATTTTGAAAATATTTTGAAATAACTCGCCTCCGTTTTTGAAATATTTGCAGGAAAATTGTGAGACGGGATCCGCTCGTCGGTACGAGGTTTGACCGTTCCTGGCGCCTTTACCAGGGGTAATCGAACCAAGGGTCGAATTAATGCCTTTTGCTTTGCTAAGAAATTATCTAAGTATTTATCCTAATTCTAAAAATGCACAATGAATCATGCTTGTGCAAATGCAAAGATGTATGCTCTTTTTGAAAATATTTTGAAGAATTTCCAAGTGAATCAGATAAAGTGAAGAAATGTTTTCTAACTTAGAACTTAAGATTAAAGTTCTAAGTTTTTAGAATAATCAAGAGCTTGGGAAAATAAATCTGGATTTTGGAAAGTGATTTTGAAGTTTTGAGATAAAAAGAGAAGAAAGGAAATTTTCAAAGTTTATAAATGGACTTTGAATCAGAATAGAAATAAAAAAATGGAATTGAATCAGAAGGAAAAGATAGAATTGGGAAATCTGAATAAAATTTGGGAAATGGAATTGATTTGGAACAGTTAGAATTTCAAGATGAAATCCGAATCCAAATTTTGGATTCTGAATAGAGTTTTGAGTTGATTTTTTTGGATTTAGGATCTAAAATAAGAACTTTGGTTTTGAATAAAAAATGGGACTGGCTTTGAGAATTGGATTTTAAAGTGGAATTTGGACTTGGAATTTTGAATGGAATTGGATTCAAGATTTAGAATCCAAGATGGTATTTGGATCTGAAATCTGAGATTCGAGATAGGGTTGGACTCTGGATCCTAAGATGGAATTGGATCTGAAGTTTGAGATCCAAAGTAGAATTGGATTCTGGATCCTAAGATGGATTTGGATCTGAAATCTAAGATCCAATGTAGAATTGGGTTCTGGATCCTAAGAATTAGAATTTGGATCTGAATTTGAGACCCAAAGTAGGGTTGGATTCTGGATCCTAAGAATTAGAATTTGGATCCGAATCTGAGATCCAATGGTAGAGTGAGGATCTGGATCCTAGAATGGATTTGGATCTGAAGTCTGAGATCCAATGTAGGATTGGGTTCTGGATCCTAAATGGAATTTGGATCCGTGATGGGAGATCCAAAGTGGAATGGAATTTATACTTGGAAATCTGGATCCAAGTTGAGATTAGGATTTTGTCTTTGGATTTGGGTTTTAAAAGTCCAAATGGGACTTTTGAAGATGGATCTGGATTTTGAAAACCCAGATGGAACTTTTAGGAAAGTTTGGATTTTGAGATCCAGAATCAATCTCAACTTTGATTTAAAACTTGAAGAAAACTTGATTTTGAATCAGAAGATGGATCAGAAACTTCAAAGTTAAATTGAACTTTGAGATTGGATGTTGAATTGAGTTGGAATTTTGGAATTTCAAAATCGATTTGAGAATTTGAATTTATAAATGAACTTCGAAGTCAATTTGGACTTTGAATTTGGAGCTTGAATTTGGAATGAGTCAAGAATATAAGGATGGAATTTTGAAATTTCAAAGTCAAATTGGACTTTGAACTTGGAATTTAAATCTTTGAGATAAGATAGAAGAATGAATTAAACTATAGACTTGAGAAAGATATTTGGGATCACTTGGATTTTGGAAAAGAATTTTGAAAAATATGATGTAATTCTATCCTATATGATGAATGAATTTGAATAAGTATTTGAAAATCATATCTCATTCTTCAAGTGAATTTAAACAAGACTAATGATATAATACATTCCTGACTATGGTCATTGAATGTATTATATAATAGTCATATCTAAATTCAAGTGAAGGATAAAATACCCTTTTCATGCTTTTATAGAATTTAAAATGAAATTAACCCTCAATATACCCTGACTATGGCCATTGGTATATATTTTGAGTTAATCCTAAGTTAAATTCTGATAAAAGAAAAATATTTTGAGAAAATATGATGGATTTTGAAAGTGGATCCAGTGTTGATCCAATGTTATTTCGTAAAAGATAAGAATTCTAAGTTTTGTTCACACCCCGACTATGGCCGTTGATGTAAATCGTCAACTTAGAATTAACTTACCTCTTACGAAATGGTGCACGTGCCATTCGTGTTTCACCATTGTGGGGATTTTGAGAAATAAAGAAAAAATGCATGGAATAAACCATTCATGGTATTCTATAATGCTCATTCATTCTACCTAAAGCAAGAAATGTAAATTCTTATTCCAACCTAACTATTACAATGGATAAAATCAAATGTACAACCCCAAATAATGATATCTTTTACATGTTTCCTGCAAAACAACAGGGTTAGTATGAAAAGGGAAGAAAAATCTACACATATCATGTGGATATCGATGGTAGAGAAGCTCATATAGCAAGATATTTATAATGGGAAGAATAAAAATGACATATATATCAACATGCCTACATATATATGTATATGTTTGTATGTGACAATAAATATGAGATATATAAAAACCTTGCAGCTAAAACACCTAAAATTTCCTAAATCTGGAATTGTAACAACATTTACAAAATTTTGCAGGTAGGATCGAAGCCCCTCCAACACATTCTACATCATTGAGTGGGATAATCTCAACTCCATTATTGCAACTAAAAGGGGCAGTAGGTGTAATGCAGCTGGGAAGGGAACTGAAAACATAAAGTGCTGGTGGTTGGTGGATCTAGATTCTAATCGGCTGGAATGCAATTTGGGGCTGAAGGCCGCTGGGAAATGGGATGGAGGGATGCAGCAAGGTGCTGCAAATGCTGAGCATAGGTGCCATAAGGGTGCTAGGTGTGAATGTAGCATGTAAATGCAGCAACTGCTGCTAATATGCAATGTGAAGGAAGAAAAGGAAAAAAAATGCCGGTGATAGTATAGATGGAGATAACAAGTGACGGGGGTAAGCAATGGAAGGCTACAGGGAAAGACCATGATACGCAGAATGTGATATACTAATGTAGCAGTACCAGTGAAGTGCGAAATATAACAGTGGAAATGAAAATGCAGTAAGTGTAGTTGACATGCAGGTATACAGGTGGATGGTGCAGTGAAGATGAAGTAGTGAGTAAGGTACATAGGTATTGTGGGTGATTGGGGTAACAATACACCATATTGGGTGTTTGTTGGCACCCATGGAGTTTACTCATCAAAAGAAGATATGGATATTATATATTTTGACAGGTAAAGTATATATAACAGGTTATATACAAATGGCTTATTGATATATTCATGACAGGTGTAACAATATAAAAGATGATGCAAGATGGGGGTACCATACATATACCCGAATTTGAATAGCTCATAAAGAACTATGTGGCTGTGTATGAGTGGAGTTGGAGTGGATGCTGTTGGAGGTCAAACATAGATTAGAATGCCATCTGTTGTGGCTTCCTGTGGTGACACCTCACAGAATTTTATACAACATTTACAGAAAACCTAATAAGCTATTATATGTAAAGAGCTACGAAGCATACTATGTACAGAACTTGCAAAGAAAAAAAAATATATTGGCAAAAAGCTACAGAAACACATTAAAGAAGGGAGGTAAGGAACCCTTCCAGAACTTTTTTAATCTTTAGAAGTGTCGGCTTTATAACCACGACCATTAGCTACTACAGTCGTTGCTCTTGCAACTGGAATAGCGGTTGTTATGGCAACAGCTGCAGAAGCCAGCTTTGCAACAATATTAGTAATGAGCTCAAAATTTTCTGTACAGTAAGCTTGCTTCATGCTCCCAGCTGTGCCAAACAGGGGAAATTCCCATCATTATGACATTTATGTAAGTAACCCAGCTGATTAAGAGAGAAGAAAAAAATGACTCTTCTCCTCGATGTGGTTTCCATGTATTAACTGATAACCCAAGGAGGAAGCTACAGGCAGTTAAGTATGTCTGAAGTGGGGTGCAGGGTATCCAAAAATATGTTCAGGACCAAGCTCATATCAGAAGACAGAATAGATAGCAGAATAGAAGATGCAAATTGCAAACACATTTAACAGAGACTTATGGCCAGCTCAACTTCTCAGAGAGGAAGCACATTGAACTTTGAATTTTCATGAATGAATTTAATTATTGGAATATGCAGATTTATAAGGTACTTGCTAGTCACCAATAAGCAATAACGATCTCCCAAATCCAAATAAAAGTATTTGGACTGTTACCAAAGCAAGCCTTGGAGCCGAATACAGGAATTCACAAGATGGCTCATGCTACCTAACTCACCAGAGATAGATACCATTTTGATCAACATGAGAGGTTGCCAAAATATCCATGTTAGGAGACAATGACAATGCAGCATTAGGCACATCAACATGCATCGCATCTACCTGTCTGGCCAGGATGACATCCCATAATCTGAGACTTCCGTCCATACTGGCAGGTAAGAAAGCCATTTTCCATCTTTACTAAAACACAAATCAGTCATACGATCTGTATAACCCATAAATCTCTGAACCATTCATACAGCAATGAAATCAAATAACCTTATGACCATGTCATCTGTCAGCATGATAAACTGAAAAAAAAAAAAAAAAAACCCGAAATGCAGAATAACAAGCAATATGGGAATGATCTAAGAGAAGATTTCACTGATTATAATAAAAAAATAAGGGGGAAAGAGAGATAATCTTGGCAGCTGAATCGTGAACCGCATCGATAATTACACAAAACTTTGAAGCATCCAGAAATGTATAAGCAGAATGGCATTCAACTAAACAATCAGATGTAAAATACAAAAAAAAAATGAACGAAAATACTAAGGATGAGCAAAAAAAAAAAAAAGCCATCAGAAATTATGAGCCTCAAAAGTAAGATGTTATGCTAAATCGATTATGCAACAAGTAGAAATTAAACATGCTAAATAATAATAAATAAAAAAACTGGAAATATCAATAGGACGCAAAGATTATAAAGGAGGTGGCATTTTGATCCATTAAGCATACAGAAATGAGAATAACGAATTCAATATCAATATATAAAAAAAAAGTTCAAAATCTGTATTGCTTCATCGGGTCGAAATAAGATTCCGATGTAGGTGGGGAAATAAAAAAAACTGGACACAGATTCCCTATAACTTGGCATAAATAACGGAGAAAGAAAGAAAAAAAAAAGATAAAATGAAATGAAGTAAAACCGACGAAAAATATGTTGGAACGATAGTTCCGTTTGCTGTAGCACAGAAGGGGGGGTTGGGGTTGCTATAAGCAACCCAACACCCTTGATAATGCGTTAATGGGGTAAAATAGAGGAATCTAAGGAGTGAAAGATAAAAAGAAAAAAGGAATAAGACTCTTACCAATTTCTTTGCGTTTTGGCTGAAGGATGAGGGAGGAATGCAATCGGAAAGCCAATGGTAGATTACGAACGCTGGATGGCGCTAATGGATGCCTCTGGAGAGGTCGGAAACCGATGGCAGTGGAGAAGCATGAGGGGATCCTTCAGGATTGAGATCCCTTTGCTTGCAGCAATTTTAAAGAAGGGAAGAGGCAATGGATGGAATGAAGCGAACGATGGATGATGTGTGAAGAAAAGGGGATGGGGGTCTTGCAGAGTAGCTCTCAGCAACGAAGATGCTGATGATGGGCGACGTAGATGGATTGCAAGAAAAAAAAAGATGGATGGATCCCCTACCGAAGCGATGGAGGCTCATTCTTAAAGGGAAATGGAGGGTTCGGGAAGAAGAATTGGTTGAGGATCGAAGGCTGAGAGAGGAGGAGGCCGTTTGAAGATCTGCGATGGAGAATGAAGGGGTTTGTTTGAGGATCAATGGTGGGAGAGCCATTCTGCGATGGAGGCTTCCAGAAGACAGATACGCGGGAGAAGGGCGAGCCTGCAACCGTTTTGCCATTTTCCCCTTTTTCAAGAGGGAGCTCCATTAAAAGGAAACTTTTTTAAAAAAATAGTTCAAAAACTGAGGTTTTCAGCAAAAAGCTTTTTAAAACCTTGAGGATTATTTGTCTTCCTTGTAGTTTTTCTCATTTTTTTTTTTTGGTTCTTTATGTTATTTTTCTATATATATATTTTTTTTGTATTTTTAGAATAAAATCCTAAAGCTTTACGAGAAATCAAAGGTTTAAAACTAATTTTTTTGTGTTTTTGCGAAAATATTTACAAAAAGGAATTTTTCTGAAATTTTAAAAAAACTATTTTGAGAAAATTTCCTCAGAAATGGGTTTATGTCCGAATTTTTGAGAAATATTCGAGGTTTACAACCTCGCATTGAGAAATATAGGGTCGAGGATCCAACAGAGTGCTGGATGAGCCGCCTGAGCCTTTCAAAATCATTCTTTGGTATTTTTGTGCTTTTATTTTGGAAATCGGACAACGAGGCTCAGATTTGGATTTAAAATACTGAGTTCAGACCCCGAGTTGAATTTGAATATGTCAATGTGGAATCTAATCCAGAAATCTAAAGAAATAACTTGATTTTCTCAAAAAACGGGATTAGGGGCAAAAGGGTCATTTTTACAAAACTTTGAAAATTTTGGGGTGTTCACAAACGCGTTGTACATCGTAGTAAGGACCAGGGGCATGACTGTCCCACATGTACTTGTTGATGGGGGCAGCAGTCTGAATATTTGCCCAGAAATGACAGCGAAAGCATTGGGATTAAAAGAGGAAGAATATGTGCCTGATCCCATCACCATCTATGGCTTCGATAATCATGGGCAAACTGCAAAAGGCAAAGTCTTTTTGGAGATCTTCATCAATTACTCCGTGCACACGGTATTGTTCCATGTTGTCAATGTGCCACCAACTTACAATCTGTTGTTGGGACGAACATGGATCCACAATGCCAATGCAGTTCCGTCGACCCTCCACCAATGCATAAAGTGGTCTAAGGGCGGAATGATTACCACTGTTTTGGGCGAAAACCCTGAAGAAAGGCTGCCACAGCCTATGATTCCTCGTCTCACATTTACAGCAGACATTCCTAGCATTCGGGAGGCAGAGGAAATTAATCTCAGTGATAGTCTAGAGATGCTGAAACTAAAAGATGTCATGGAAGAGGAAAATGTCGCAGCTACGGTCCAATGGCAGGGACCTTGTTTCTTCAAGTTAGGAGGACGTATTGATTACGCCTCCTTCAAAGATCACCCTTTATTCCCTCAGTTCTCCAAAGCCAGAAAGGGATTTGATCTGCTGATAAAACATGGATATCAGCCATTCCGGGGCATAGGAAAAAATGAAGATGGTATAGTGGAGCCAATCGTTCCTACTCAGCATTCAGACAGTTCAGGGTTGGGGTTCACTGGCCAGGATTCCAGCAAAAGGACAGTTTTCGTCAGGGGAAACAAATGAAGATGATGCCTTAGTTTTCCTGCTTTCTTTTCTTCTCTTTTTGTAGGGACAATACAGTCCCATCTTTTGTTAAAATCTTGTAAATACTTTACTTCAATCAATGAAAGATCAAATATTCTCTTCAAGCATCTGTCATTTCCTTCTTATGCTTTGTCTGTGTCATTATTCTTTGCTTTATACAAAAAATTTGATTTGGCTCGTATCTTTCTCTTAAAAACAACCTCTTTTTGGCATTTTCAGGACCATTAACTCCTGAATCAATGACAAGATTTGTTATCAATCCCAAGTATCTAAAATTGGCAAGATTTCCTGAGATGAAAGACAGAGCAGAGGTCAGTCAGGCAGTAGATCAGACCGAAGAGCCAGCTAAATTTGACTCCACCATTCAAGAATTGTCAGAATTTGCTCACATTCAGAAGCAGGATGAACCCTCATCTTTGGTTCAAGATCCAACTGAGGATATCAACATTGGATCGGAAGATGATCCGAAAATTCTCAAAATCGGGTCGAGTCTAAGCGAAATTGAAAAAACTAGACTCATCCAATTCCTCGAAAAGCATCAGGAAGTGTTCGCCTGGACTTACGAAGATATGTCAGGATTGGATATCAAGCTGGTTGAGCATCGACTCAAGTTGAAACCAGAAGCCAGACCAATCAAGCAGAAATTGAGGAAATTAGACCCTCGAATTGAGCAGCAAGTCAAGGAAGGACTTGAAGATTTGCTAAAAGCAGGCTTCATCCGGGCCATTGACTACCCAGATTGGTTAGCAAATACCATGGCAGTCCCTAAAAAGAAAGGAAAAGTCCGGATATGCATTGATTTCAGAGATCTCAATAAAGCCACCCCGAAAGATGATTATTCACTTCCTAATATTGACCTGTTGATCGATAGCACAGCAGGTCATGCCATGTTTTCTTTCATGGACGGATATTCAGGTTATAATCAGATTAAGTTGGCCGTTCGTGATCAGTCGAAGACTTCATTTACTACCCCATGGGGAACCTTCTGCTATACTGTGATGCCATTTGGGCTCAAAAATGTCGGGGCAACCTATCAAAGGTCAATGGCCGTTATTTTCCACGATCAAATGCACAAGAATATGGATGCATATGTGGATGACATTTTGGTTAAGTCTAAAGAAGAAGATGATCACCTTGATGCTCTTAATCAAGTTTTTGAAAGACTTATTCTTTACAAGTTAAGACTTAATCCTCAGAAATGTGTTTTCGGAGTTGAGTCCGGCAAATTACTCGGCTTCATTATCAGCAAGAAAGGGATCGAGGTGGATCCGGCCAAGGCAAAAGCCATTATTGACATGCCGCCTCCAACTAATCTTAGGGAACTGCGAAGCCTTCAAGGGCGTATGTGATCATCGCAAAAAAATTTCCTATTCTCTTGTTTCTCTCTCTTCCTTCTCTTTTCCTTTTCTAACCTCTATTTCCCTCCTTTTTGAAGGGAGAAGAATAAAAGAAAGAAAAGAGAGAGAGAAGAGAAAAGAAAGAAAGAAAGAGAGAGAGAAGGGGAAATCTTTTGCGCGGTCTCACTTGACCTTGATTTGAAAAATATTTAGAAAATTACTCACCTCCGTTTTGAAAATATTGCGGGAAAAATGGAGAGACGGGATTCGCTCGTCGGTACGAGGTTCGACCGTTCCTGGCGCCTTTACCAGGGGTAATCGAACCAAGGATCGAATCTATGCCTTTTTGCTTTGCCTAAATATAACCTAAGAATTTATTCTAAAGATCTAAATACACAAAGAATCATGCTTGTGCAATGCAAAAATGTATGCTCCTTTTGAAAAGATGTTTTGAAAATTTCCAAGTGTTCTGAGATGGACTTGATAAGGGAGTGAAGGAATGATTTGAATCTAACTTAGAACTTTTGAGATAGATCAGAGGAGTTCTAAGTTTTTGAAGTAAATCAGGATTGGAAGGATAAGTGAGAAAGGATCACTTTGAAGCTTTGGAATGAAAGGAAATAAAGTTTCAAAGTAAAAAAAAATGGACTTTGAATTTGAATATAGGAAAGGAAATGAATACTTGAGATAGAATTGAATTTGGATTTTTAAGTTTGGAATGGATCTGAGATAATCAAATGGTATTTAAGAATAGAAATGGATTTAGGGAGTTTTGGATGAGATCTGAAAGTGGAATTGGATTTGAAATCTAGAATTTGAGAATGGAATTGGATCCTAACATGGATTTGGATCTGAAGTCTGAGATCCAAAGTAGAACTGGATTCTGGATCCTAACATGGATTTGGATCTGAAGTCTAAGATCCGATGTAGAGTTGGACTCTGGACCCTAAGATAGATTGTGGATCTGAAGTCTAAGATCCAACATGAGTGTTGAATTCTGGATCCTAAAGAGAAATTGGATCTGAAGTCTGAGATCCAATATGAGTGCTGAATTTTAGATCTTAAAATAGACTTAGAGTTAATTTCAGAAGAGGAATCAAGAATTTCTAAGTCTGATTTGAATTTGGAAAAAGGAATTTTAGAAATTGAATGTTGAATATACAGATGAATCCTAAGTCAATTTAATCCTGGGATTTGAAGCTTGAAATGAATCAAGAATCTCAAAGTTAAAATTGAACCTTGAGTTTGATTGGAGCTTTTGAAAATGAATTTGAATTTTCAAAGTAAAATTGAATTTTGAAAATGAATTAGGATTTTTGAATATGAAATGAAATCGAAATCTCAAAGTTAAATTGGACTCTGAGATGGAAAATGAAATAGAATTGAAAAAAGATGAATAGGATTGAAGATTGATTGAAGAAAGTATTTACATCACTTGGAGTTTTGAAAAAGTAATTTTTGAAAATATGATGCAGTTCTATCCTAAATGATGAATGCATTTAAATTTTTGAAATTGGATTTTGAAAAAGATATCTTATTCTTGAACTGAATCAAAATAAGATTGAAGATATAATACATCCCTGACTATGGTCATCTATGTTTAAATTCAGGTGAAGAATAAAACACATTTGGTGCTTTTATAGAATTTAAAATGAAATTAACTCTCAATATACCCTGACTATGGCCATTGGTATATATTTTGAATTAATTTTAAGTTAAATTCTGATAAAAGAAGAAAATATTTAAGGAAAATATGATGAATTTTGAAAAATGGATCCAGTGTAGATCCAATGTTATTTCGTAAAAGATAAAAATCCTAAGTTTTGTCCACACCCTCACTATGGCCATTGATGTGGATCATCGACTTAGGATCAATTACCTCTTATGAAATGGTGCACGTGCCATTCGTGTTTCACCAATGTGAGATTTTGAGAAATAAAGGAAAAATGTATGGAAAATAGGCAATTTATGACATTTATAATGCTCATTCATTCTATCTAAGAGCTGAAAATATAACATTTTCATTAATGTTTAGCTATTACAATATTGAATTGAATTGAGATCAAACTCCTAAAGAAAGAAAAATGATTTCTATCTAATTCCTGCAAAGTCCCAGGTTAGTATAAGCAATACGGATGGGGAATGTTATACTAGAGGCTGAACTACATGTATATGATTAAGGGACAAGATGGAATGTGTACATTTGAGATGCATGGATGGCATTCTAAGTTGATGGAAAAAATAAATGTGGTCCTACCTACCTATACTATCATTGGAAATATACACATGTTAATCTTTGAGCCCAATGAAAACCTACATGAGGAGGTGCATGTAATGGTATAGGCTGAAACTAAATCAAAATTCATACAGTTTACAACAAATCAAACACCGATTATGAGCTGATGAACCAGAGCCTTTCCCCCAAAAAAAAAAAGGGGCTCAGTCAATATTGCAGCAGGATGCCAAAATAGCGATCCAAATGGGGCTGAATAATGCAAAGAGATATAGGCCGTGATAACCTGTGCACTGAGTATTGTTGCTAAAGGTGAGCATGCGGGTACTGTTTATGTGTTTGCAACAGGTGGCCGAAGAGGGGTTAGTGACAGGGTATTTACAGCAAAGCAAGTGATGAGATGATTGTGGTGTAAAATGGCGAAAATGCTTGTGCTAAGAATAATCGAATTGTGAAGATGACTGGAGATATATACAGTATCTACAGCAGGCTGAGTGTATTTTACAGGAAGTGTGAACATATGGATGTTATGGGTAAGATGCAGGGGACTGTGCAATGGGCAACAACGGGGTGTTGTTGAGATGCCTAAGAGTGCTGGTAGAAAAGAAAAATGACGGGCATGATGCTATTAGTGCAATGTAATGAAAATACACACAGTAAGAAGACGTCATATATCAATATACCCGAATATATGATATACTCATGGGTATCCCTAATGGCGGGTTATATGCTGTAACTTAATGGAGTTACTGTCTCACAATCCATCCAACCAAAGTTTTTATGACGATGTAATCATCAAAATGAGGACCTTTCTCCCCTCCTTTTTGGATGCAAATATCTCAGCCTTTCCCAGGGCCGGTGACGTGATCATAGACTGAAGAAAGACCCTGATGACTTAGTGTCAATATTGGTGACAATTTCAGAATGTCACTCTCCGGCGGGACTCTCGTGGATTGGATCCACATCTCAGAATTTCTTGATTTGGTTTTAATGTAACTATTATTTGAAGAGAAATTTTGTATTTCTATATCGAAGCATTCGGCTACTTGTGAATTGATTATACCCAACAGATGTCATAGAGTTAAGCCAACATAGCACTAATCTATACAGATCTGAAATTTTACAAGATGGTCTACACAGATTATAAGAACACAAATCCAGTTTCATGAGATGACTGAATTTTTTTTAAAAAAACCACCATGGCCTTATGGCAATTTCTAAACAGAAATTAGGTCAGGAAGTCAACAACAAAGAGAAGAATGGACACTGGAAAGGAAATTTTCAAACCTGTTGTAGGCTGATATTGTTTGTGAGTCACTGATAACCTGTCATGAACAGACATGCACCCGATCAGAATTCAATTTGCAGTAGTATTAGCAAGATGAATTTCAATGATATTAATAAATAAGTCTTAATGCGGTGCAGGCAAGCTATGAGCTATAACCAAGAACCGAATGGACTGTTTTTGTAGGATCTGAAGCTGGACTATTGCCGCGGCCGAATGGGGACAATCATCATTCTTGACATTTTCGTCCATCCCTTACCTGAGCAGAACTGATACTTTCCTGGTTCAGAGGCTGTTGAGGTATCATTGATCTATCGGCAGCCGAACCAATCCCCATAGGTCGACTCAAGACAGCAAGAGATCCCATAAGACCATCAAGGGAATGCGTCAGTGTAAGACCCACAATTTTTCAGAAAATATCTGATTAAAATTCATGAGGCATTTATCGGTAAAAATAGCATTTCTTCTCAGAATGCAAAACGAATCAATTTCTGCGAGCCAGTTATACTTAGGATATTCGTCGAATCGCGAATATATGCTCAAACACTCTGGAAGCCATAACTTCCTACCTGAATGAAATCAAAGGATTCCTGCGAGCCAACTTTCTTAGTTACGTCAATACGAAGGGAATGGCGTACTTAGAATTTTTCGGAAAAAAATCGCCGGAAACCCGAAATTCTTGCGGGACCCACGGAAATATTGGTGGGACCCACAGAAATATTCCTCAAAAAATATCTGGTGGGACCCACAAAAATATCCCATGGAATATCCAAGTGGGCCCCACACCAAGGAACCTCTTGGAATTAAAAAGAAGCCAAGGGGGCAAGGGGGGGATAAAAATTTTCAAGAGGAGGTGGGCTTGGGCTATAAATAGCCCTCCCCACTCTCTCTCTTCTCATAAAAATCGACCCCCTCTCTCTCTCTTGCCTTCTCTCTCTCTCCTAAACCTCCCCTACCTAGCCTAGCCCACCTGAGCCCACCTGACCTGGTCTGAGCCTGCCTGACTTAGCCTGAGCCTGCCTGACCTGGTCCTAACCCACCTGACCTGGGTCTGAACCCACTTGACCTGGTCCAAACCCAGTTGACTTGACTTGAACCTAGTTGGGTTTAAAGTTAAATTCAAAGTCCTTTTTAGTCCTGATTCCAGTTTGGGTTTCTGAACCCAGACTTAGCCTACTTGAGCTGAGTTCGAACCTGCTGAACCCAGTTGACTTGGATCGAACCCTGTTTGGTTCAAACCACTTAGGTTGAGTAGCTTGAGCTGCTCTACCTCTTTCTCAACTAAGTCAGCTTCATCTGACTTAGTCTGACCTCTCGAAGGAAGGCTCGAAGCAAAAGAAGCAACCCGGAGCCGTTTCTTCCACGATTTGAAGTAAGTTCGCTTCGTTGATCCATCTCTCTCAAGTATTTGACTGTTTGTATATAGAATATACTTTCTGAAGTAGTATTTTGCTTTAGTTCTTGATTGAGCCCTTTTTGGACACTTCGGTGTTCACCCGCTCGTCTCGTAACTATCGTCGGATATATCTATGTTCAAACACGCAGTATATGCGTTTTTAAAATGGTATCTCGCCCTAGTTCTTGGTTGAGCCCTTCAGAACACTTCGGTGTTCACCCGCTCGCCTCGTAACTATCGTTGGATACGGATCTAGGTGTATATCTGCTGATTCTGCCGACGCGTCTTATATCGTACAGGCTATGTAATTTACCTTTGCCGTCGCGTCGTATGATGCCAAGGCTCCCTGTTTTCTGCACTTCCGATTACTGCACTTCCGATTATGCATTTACTTACGTCGTCGCGTCGAACGATGCCAAGGCTCCTGCTTTCTGCAATGTATTTACTTACGCCATCGCGTCGAACGATGCCAAGGCTTCTGCTTTGTTATATATGTAGAATATTTCGTTCAGTTACACACCCTGAACAATAGTATATGCATTTCTTTACGCCGCCGCTGTATAAAGCACAGGCTTCTGCTTATACTACATATATAGCGCATAAATAAGCGTTCAAATGGAGATCAAACTCCAAATCGCCAATGCGATTCCCTGACCGCTCCTCGTTCAAGATTCTGCTTGACGAATGAAGCCCCTATTGGAAAGGCTTCACTTTTTGGCAAAATGCTCTTTACGTAAAAATTAAGTCAATTACGTATGGCCTGGCTATGGCCTAGGGTTCCTGCAACCTTGATGGATGCAAAGTACGCACAACGGTGTGCATCCATTTCCCCGAATTAAGCGTGGCGATTTCCTACCAAAGAGGGGAGATGCCGCTGAAATGGATAAAAGAAACGCACACTTTCTCCGTAAAAGAGAGGAAGTGCTGCTGAAATTTCTGAAGAAGCTAAGAATAGCACAGAAAGAACGTAGCAGGATACTCTGACATATAGCAGAGTGCTACCCGGTTCATGTATTGCCTTCTACAAACGTAGAAGGGTTCGTCGCACCGCTGCCAATAGAGCAGGGGAGGTGCTGACGAAATGGTCGGCAGAAGAGCTGCCGGAACCAATGGAACGGCATAATGATGTCCGTTGATGGAACGATGCCAGATCGGCTCGTATCCTTGTGCCTACAAGGACACCTTGCTCGTAAGGGCCGCTGAGCCGGAGTAGAGGTTGCGCCTTGGCTAGGTTTGTACTCATCGCGTAAAAATACGCCGAGTAGCCGATCTATTTAGATCGAGTCATATGCATGCTCATTGAGAACGGTTACACAACCAGACTCGTAAGGGCCGAAGAGCCAGAGTGTGTTGTTTCCACCCAAAGAGGTGTGATGCTCGTGGTGGCCGAAGTGCCAAGAGCGGTGTTCTGCATGCATATGAATAAGACTTAAGGTCGCACATACCCCGCGGTTGAAAATCGTGTTAGGGGTACCCCCTCAGTAATGACTGTGTTGGGGCGGACTGAATGGGGTCGGGTACACACTCCCGTAGTGCTGAAAGCACGGGCTGCCGAAATGGCATGCAGATTCTGTCTAAGTAATTGTAAGACTGGCAGACCCCTTCAGGAATTATGCTCACTGTGGAATGACAGTGATGGTACAGCCTTGAGTGACATGTATTTTACTTTGGACCTGATAGAGTCCACGATGGCCTCAGTCACTCATGGGTTTTGGGGTCGTGGTTATCCTTAAGATCTAAGGATTGAACCCAACTACTGCAAGTAGAGGATGCATCCGAATATGGGCCTAGTAGGGTTCTCCTAGTTGAAACACACTGCCCTACTATGGATAGGGTCAACAGGCCTCTGGGGTATCTAAAATACATAGAATAATCAACCCCCAGAACGTAGCGTTGATGCCCGGACAATAGCTCTACCTGCGTACCAAAGGCAGGAGCGGTTAATTATCAAACAATGCATTAGTTCTAGGTACAGCGATGCTTTGAATGTATGAGTGGATGACGTGTTGAGTCAGTCCTGCATAACCTTTGTGAAGGTGTCATGTTCGGTATACTACTGGACCAACTAGGCAAAGACCCGTGTTGTATCCGCACGACTAAGCGAAGCTCGAGGAGTTGTCCTTAGATGCGTGGGATACGGATGTGCCAAATATGAAGACTTGAGCTAGACATCACTTTGAGACCCGGAAGAGGTCATGGCTAAGTCGTGGAGACTTAAGCGGTTATTCAAATCACAGCCCTGAAAAGGCTTGCTCTAAGTCATGAAGACTCGAGCGGATGTTCAACTCATAGCCCTGAGGAGGCTCTTGCGATATACGCTAAGTCTTGGAGGCTTGAGCGTCGTTATTGCGCATTGCGACCCTGAGTGGTCATTATCGTACTTGAGTGGAATGGATGTATGACTGCATGCTTACCAGACCATCAGTGGTTCTGACCCCGTTTTATGGGGATTTCAGGTGTTGTACCTACGTGGCGATATGCGGAGCAAGGCGGCATCGAGTTCCAGGGTTTCTCTAGACAGAGTTGTACTGCTTCCTTTTTATTGAACCTACACTGCTTTTTCTAAGCAGTAGTGTTGTAATAAACATGTGGTTTTAGATAAAATGGAACACTTTGGTGGTCAATGAGTTGCTTGGCCACATACCTGCAACGTGCTCGGAGTTTTCTAAAACTGACGACTCATTATCGTCTGATTCCGCTGCTAAAAGCTTTTGTAACTTCCGCTGCAAAGAAAAAAAAAAGAAATTCATGAAAAATTTTAACTTAGCTTTGTTTTGGAAATCTGGGGCGTTACAGAATTGGTATCAAAGCATGAGTCTGAGAAACCTGGTTCAAGATCCGTCATGGTCCCGATATCGCACTGTAAGTATATGTTTTTATACTTTGGTTCTGATCTGGGTGCATCTTTGTATAGATGGCAACTCATGACTCGCGTGGATACTGCTATCGCTGCAAGGTCATGCACGATGAGTGGATATGCCCGTATGAAGTCCAAGACTGCCAATACTGTGGCGAAGATGGGCATTCCGCCAACGAATGCCAAAGGAAATATACCACCGATATGGGTCGGCGGGCTTCAAAGGGTCTCAGGGATGAGACTTCGCGTGTCAGTGGACCGCATCACTCTAGTGTTGGGAGCAACCATACCCCAACATCTTTTGATGAATTACCAAGGCTGAGGGATTTTGATTTGAACTTCCCTGCGGAGGTCTATCACTCGCCAAGCTACCATCCGGCATCACATATGCCGAGCTTAAATGGCAGGAACAAAAGAGGGGATTCTTTCTGTTCGCCAATCATTATTCCAGACTCCCAGAGTCTTGATCTTGCAGACTGGGAAAGTGGACTGGAGTCCCTCATATATCCCCAATATTCGCTTGCTAGTGCGGAAGTGCCGCCCAAGCCAAAGCTAGTAGTGCCTGCACCAAGGCCATGTGGCAATAGATGGACCTTTTGGAGTTCGTCTTCATCAAAGAAATCCAAGTCTTAAAGAGACTGGTGATGTTTTGGAGTCAGTAGACTCATGTATATAGTTTCTCAACGCCTAAAGTCTGCCAGTGCGGCATGACGTTTTGTTTAAGGCGATGCTTGTGTAAATGTGATATATATTAAGTAAATAAAGCTTTTACTTCCTCATATACATCGAGAAACTAAAAACAAGTGCTTGTGTGTGCATAGATAAATGGCTTCTACGACGAGGAGAACCATACCAAGCGAGGAGTCCCATACGCAAGGATTCCTGTTGGAGACACTCAACAACCTGGTTACCGCCATCCGTGAAACGAGGCCAGAACCAGTCGCACCATGAAACGAGCACCTGGGAGGAGTGACTTATGAGAAGTTTCTCAAGCTTGACCCGCCAGTTTTCATTGGCAGAGCCGATCCTGAGCTCGCGGAGAGTTGGATCGAAGAGACAGAACGTGCCTTCTCAGTACTGGGAGTACCAGAGGAAAAGAAGACCAATTTTGGCACGTGTCGGTTGAAAGACAATGCACGGAAGTGGTGGGATACCACTAAACTTATCCAGTTCTCACAAGTCGAAGTCATTCCTTGGACTGACTTTCGGAGGACTTTTATGGATAACTACTTCCCGTTGCATTCCAGAAACAAGAAAAAGATGGAGTTTCTGGAGTTGGAACAGGGTGGTATGAGTCTAATGGACTATACCACCAAATTTCAGAATCTAGAGCGCTACTGCTCTCGATTGTTCGAAACAGACCAAGAAAGGGCCGACAAATATTTGAATGGTCTGCGCGAAGGGCTGCGATCTCAAGTGATAACAAGCATGCCTTCGACTTTTCAGGCTGCGGTAGCAGCAGCTTCAAAAATCCAAGAGGATTGGGCACGATCTAAAGTGATCATAGCAAAGAAGCCCATAGTGAATGGTGGGAATCGTAAAAGGACATTCCCAAGTGGCCAGGGTTCACGACAACCCTTTCAAAAGAAGAAGTTCCAAGGAGGGAACAACACTCAACAAGTCGTGAGGCCAAGACAGAACCCAACTCCGAATGGTCAGCAGTCCAACTTCAGCTGCCCAAGGTGTCGTATGAACCACCCCGGAAAGCCATGTCCTCGTGACATTGGTGGGTGCTTGTATTGTGGCAAGATGGGCCACTTTATAAGGGATTGCGCCAAGAAAGCTGCAGATGAACAGAGGAGTAATGCCGGATCTGTCGGACCCTCTCGACCAGCACCACAACGTTCTCAGTTTCAACGACCTCCACCTAGAGTAAAACAAAGGCCTACTGCAGGTCGTGTATACGCTGTAACGACAGAACAAGTCGAAAATGGTGACCTGATTGAAGGCACCGTACCTGTTAATGGACATGCAGCTTACATCTTGTTTGATTGTGGTGCTACTCATACGTTTATCTCTGACGATTTCACCGAACAACTCCACGCTTCGGTGCAACCGATTGATAAAATGATCGAAGTATATAACCCATTGGGTTCACGTACCAAATGTATCCGGTGTGTGAAAAATTTGGATATTGAGATAGCAGGGCAACACTTGCCTACTGACGCCATCCTGATCGATATGATACAATACGATGTCATTGTGGGAATGAATTGGTTGGCTCAGAATAATGCCAAGATTCTGTGCCGCGAGGGCAGAGTGATTCTATCTCGACCCGGATTGCCTAAGATGGAATACCGGTTATCCAAACCAGTTCCACAGAAAAGGCTCATATCAGCACTTAAGGTATAAAAATACCTTAGGAAGGGTTGTGTGGCCTTCCTGTTGAGTCTCTCGGTGGAAAAATCCAACGACCAACCCCTTGAGAGTTTGGAAGTGGTACGGGAGTTTCCCAATGTATTTCCTAAGGAATTGCCAGGACTTCCGCTACTTCGTGAGGTTGAATTTGGAATTCAATTCTTACCTAGAACAGCGCCGATATCCAAAGCCCCGTATCGAATGGCGCCAGCTGAACTCAGTGAGTTAAAGTGTCAGTTGGAAGAACTGATGGAACAAGGGTTCATCCGACCGAGTGTGTCACCGTGGGGAGCCCCAGTGCTGTTTGTAAAGAAGAAGGATGGATCCCTTCGGTTATGCATCGATTATCGGATGCTTAACCAGGCAACTGTAAAAAATAAGTACCCGTTGCCTCGGATTGAGGACTTATTCGATCAACTCAGAACAGCGAGGGTGTTCTCCAAGATCGACCTCAGGTATGGGTACCATCAGCTCAGAGTAAAGGAAGAGGATATACCCAAGACAGCCTTCAGAACGAGATACGGCCATTATGAGTTCGTAGTAATGCCCTTCGGACTCACTAATGCGCCTGCTGCCTTTATGGATCTAATGAACCAGATATTCAGACCATATTTGGATAACGTTGTCATCGTCTTTATTGATGACATTCTCGTATATTCTGAGAACAAGGAACAACACGTGGAGCACTTGAAAATCGTCTTGAAAACCCTTCAAGATAACCAACTCTATGCTAAGTTTTCAAAATGTGAATTCTGGCTAGACAAAGTGATGTTCCTTGGTCATGTGATCTCGAAAGATGGAATCGCAGTAGATCCTGCGAAGGTGGAAGCTGTGATGGACTGAAAGCAGCCAGAAAATATTACTGAGGTCCGTAGCTTCCTTGGACTTGCCGGATATTATCGGAAGTTCATACAAGACTTCTCCCGAATCGCCGTACCCATGACGAAATTACTAAAAAAGGGAGTCAAGTTTGAATGGACTGACCAGTGTAAGGAGTGCTTTGAGGTTCTCAAACAGAGGCTTACCACTGCCCCTGTCCTTACCTTACCTTCTGGTCAGGGAGGCTTCGTGGCTTATACCGATGCCTCGGGAACAGGTTTGGGTTGTGTGTTGATGCAGCATGGCAAAGTAATCGCCTATGCGTCACGACAGTTGAGGGTCCATGAGAAAAACTATCCAACCCACGATCTTGAGCTTGCCGCGGTAGTGTTCGCACTTAAAATTTGGCGACACTACCTTTATGAAGAGAAATTTGAGGTCATGTCGGACCATAAAAGCCTAAAATACCTCTTTTCTCAAAAAGAACTCAATATGCGGCAACGGCGATGGCTGGAATTCCTCAAATACTATGAATTCACGCTTTCCTATCACCCTGAAAAGGCGAATGTTGTAGCAGCTGCCCTTAGTCGCAAGACTGTTGGCACTCTGGCCAGCCTAACCGGACAATGGAAGTTGATGGAGGATTTCGTCAACTGGAAGCCATTTTTGGCTGATTCTGGCCGAATCCAAATGTCATGTTTGACGATCCACATTGAGTTCCTCGATCGCATCGTAGCCGAATAGTTCAAGGATCCCCAGTACTTGGAATTGAAAGCTCGTGCTGAAAAAGATGACACTTTCTTCCATTTGAAAGAAGATGGAGGAATATGGATGGAAGAAAGGATTTGGGTTCCAAATAACCCTGAGCTAAGACAGGAAGTACTCCAGGAGGCTCATAATAGCAAGTACACCATTCACCCTGGAGGTACGAAGATGTTCCGAGATTTGCAGAGGAAGTACTGGTGGAAGGGTATGAAGCGTGATGTGGCTACGTTTGTCTCGAAGTGTTTGATCTGCCAGCAAGTTAAGATCGAACATCAGCGACCTGGTGGAAAGATGCAACGGATCGAGATTCCAGAATGGAAATGGGAAGGCATTACGATGGATTTCATCGTTGGATTGCCTCGATCCAAGAGACAACACGATTCGATATGGGTGATCGTGGACAGACTCACCAAGTCTGCTCACTTCCTGCCAATCAACACTCGATACTCAACTGAACGATTGGCAGAGATCTACATTCGGGAAATCGTTAGACTCCATGGAGTGCCGATTTCGATCATATCCAATCGTGACCCGAAGTTCACCTCTCACTTTTGGGAGCATCTTCAGAAAGCCATGGGGACGAAACTCAAGTTCAGTACAGCATTCCATCCCCAAACAGATGGGCAATCAGAACGAACCATACAGACTCTTGAAGATATGCTAAGAGCCTGTATGCTGGAATGGAAAGGTGATTGGGATTCCCACCTAGCGTTGGCTGAATTTGCTTATAATAATAGCCACCACGCTAGCATTGGGATGGCGCCGTATGAAGCCTTGTATGGACGACCCTGTAGATCACCAATCCATTGGGGTGAAGTGGGTGAGCGAACCTTGGACTCGCCCATTGTGTTGCAGCATTATACTGAGCAAGTCCACATGATCAGAAAGAAGCTACTGACTGCTCAGAGTCGACAGAAGAGCTACGCCGATCAGCGGCGTAGGGAACTCACTTTTGCGGTTGGAGATAAGGTTTTTATCAAGGTCTCTCCAACCAAGAGTGTGTTTCGTTTTGGAAAGAAGGGGAAGCTCAGCCCCAGATTCGTTGGTCCCTTCGAAGTTTTGAGCCAAATCGGAGAGACTGCCTACCGAGTAGCATTGCCACCACAATACGCGCAAATACATGATGTATTTCACGTATCAATGCTTCGTAAATACGTTCATGATCCTTCTCACGTCATTCAACATGAAGATGTTGACGTTCGAGAAGATATGACGGTAGAAGAAAGGCCAGTGGAGATCATGGACCGACGGGAGCAAGTGCTAAGAACGAAGGTCATCCCACTTGTTAAAGTGAGGTGGCAGCATCATGGAATCGATGATTGTACTTGGGAGCCTGAATCGGATATGCGGGATAAATATCCTGAACTCTTCACCTTGTACTCTTAGCTGAATTTCGTGGACGAAATTCCTTTAAGGGGGTAATGATGTAAGACCCAAAATTTTTCAGAAAATATCTGAATAAAATTCATGAGGCATTTACCGGTAAAAATAGCATTTCTTCTCAGAATGCAAAACGAATCAATTCCTGCGAGCCAGTTATACTTAGGATATTCGTCGAATCGCGAATATATGCTCAAACACTCTGGAAGCCATAACTTCCTACCTGAATGAAATCAAAGGATTCCTGCGAGCCAACTTTCTTAGTTACGTCAATACGAAGGGAATGGCGTACTCAGAATTTTTCGGAAAAAAATCGCCGGAAACCCGAAATTCTTGAGGGACCCACAGAAATATTGGTGGGACCCACAGAAATATTCCTCAGAAAATATCTGGTGGAACCCACAAAAATATCCCATGGAATATCCAAGTGGGCCCCACACCAAGGAACCTCTTGGAATTAAAAAGAAGCCAAGGGGGCAAGGGGGGGATAAAAATTCCCAAGAGGAGGTGGGCTTGGGCTATAAATAGCCCTCCCCACTCTCTCTCTTCTCATAAAAATCGACCCCCTCTCTCTCTCTTGCCTTCTCTCTCTCTCCTAAACCTCCCCTACCTAGCCTAGCCCACCTGAGCCCACCTGACCTGGTCTGAGCCTGCCTGACTTAGCCTGAGACTGCCTGACCTGGTCCTAACCCACCTGACCTGGGTCTGAACTCACTTGACCTGGTCCAAACCCAGTTGACTTGACTTGAACCTAGTTGGGTTTAAAGTCAAAGTCAAAGTCCTTTTTAGTCCTAATTCCGGTTTGGGTTTCTGAACCCAGACTTAGCCTACTTGAGCTGAGTTCGAACCTGCTGAACCCAGTTGACTTGGATCGAACCCTGTTTGGTTCAAACCACTTAGGTTGAGTAGCTTGACCTGCTCTACCTCTTTCTCAACTAAGTCAGCTTCATCTGACTTAGTCTGACCTCTCGAAGAAAGGCTCGAAGCCAAAGAAGCAACCCGGAGCCGTTTCTTCCACGATTTGAAGTAAGTTCGCTTCGTTGATCCATCTCTCTCAAGTATTTGACTGTTTGTATATAGAATATACTTTCTGAAGTAGTATCTTGCTTTAGTTCTTGATTGAGCCCTTTTTGGACACTTCGGTGTTCACCCGCTCGTCTCGTAACTATCGTCGGATATATCTATGTTCAAACACGCAGTATATGCGTTTTTAAAATGGTATCTCGCCCTAGTTCTTGGTTGAGCCCTTCAGAACACTTCGGTGTTCACCCGCTCGCCTCGTAACTATCGTTGGATACGGATCTAGGTGTATATCTGCTGATTCTGCCGACGCGTCTTATATCGCACAGGCTATGTAATTTACCTTTGCCGTCGCGTCGTATGATGCCAAGGCTCCCTGTTTTCTGCACTTCCGATTACTGCACTTCCGATTAGGCATTTACTTACACCGTCGCGTCGAACGATGCCAAGGCTCCTGCTTTCTGCAATGTATTTACTTACGCCGTCGCGTCGAACGATGCCAAGGCTTCTGCTTTGTTATATATGTAGAATATTTCGTTCAGTTACACACCCTGAACAATAGTATATGCATTTCTTTACGCCGCCGCTGTATAAAGCACAGACTTCTGCTTATACTACATATATAGCGCATAAATGAGCGTTCAAATGGAGATCAAACTCCAAATCGCCAATGCGATTCCCTGACCGCTCCTCGTTCAAGATTCTGCTTGACGAATGAAGCCCCTATTGGAAAGGCTTCACTTTTTGGCAAAATGCTCTTTACGTAAAAATTAAGTCAATTACGTATGGCCTGGCTATGGCCCAGGGTTCCTGCAACCTTGATGGATGCAAAGTACGCACAACGGTGCGCATCCATTTCCCCGAATTAAGCGTGGCGATTTCCTACCAAAGAGGGGAGATGCCGCTGAAATGGATAAAAGAAACACACACTTTCTCCGTAAAAGAGAGGAAGTGCTGCTGAAATTTCTGAAGAAGTTAAGAATAGCACAGAAAGAACGTAGCAGGATACTCTGACATATAGCAGAGTGCTACCCGGTTCATGTATTGCCTTCTACAAACGTAGAAGGGTTCGTCGCACCGCTGCCAATAGAGCAGGGGAGGTGCTGACGAAATGGTCGGCAGAAGAGCTGCCGTAACCAATGGAACGGCATAATGATGTCCGTTGATGGAACGATGCCAGATCGGCTCGTATCCTTGTGCCTACAAGGACACCTTGCTCGTAAGGGCCGCTGAGCCGGAGTAGAGGTTGCGCCTTGGCTAGGTTTGTACTCATCGCGTAAAAATACGCCGAGTAGCCGATCTATTTAGATCGAGTCATATGCATGCTCATTGAGAACGGTTACACAACCAGACTCGTAAGGGCCGAAGAGCCAGAGTGTGTTGTTTCCACCCAAAGAGGTGTGATGCTCGTGGTGGCCGAAGTGCCAAGAGCGGTGTTCTGCATGCATATGAATAAGACTTAAGGTCGCACATACCCCGCGGTTGAAAATCGTGTTAGGGGTACCCCCTCAGTAATGACTGTGTTGGGGCGGACTGAATGGGGTCGGGTACACACTCCCGTAGTGCTGAAAGCACGGGCTGCCTAAATGGCATGCAGATTCTGTCTAAGTAATTGTAAGACTGGCAGACCCCTTCAGGAATTATGCTCACTGTGGAATGACAGTGATGGTACAGCCTTGAGTGACATGTATTTTACTTTGGACCTGATAGAGTCCACGATGGCCTCAGTCACTCATGGGTTTTGGGGTCGTGGTTATCCTTAAGATCTAAGGATTGAACCTAACTACTGCAAGTAGAGGATGCATCCGAATATGGGCCTAGTAGGGTTCTCCCAGTTGAAACACACTGCCCTACTATGGATAGGGTCAACAGGCCTCTGGGGTATCTAAAATACATAGAATAATCAACCCCCAGAACGTCGCGTTGATGCCCGGACAATAGCTGTACCTGCGTACCAAAGGCGGGAGCGGTTAATTATCAAACAATGCATTAGTTCTAGGTACAACGATGCTTTGAATGTATGAGTGGATGACGTGTTGAGTCAGTCCTGCATAACCTTTGTGAAAGTGTCATGTTCGGTATACTACTGGACCGACTGGGCAAAGACCCGTGTTGTATCCGCACGACTAAGCGAAGCTCGAGGAGTTGTCCTTAGATGCGTGGGATACGGATGTGCCAAGTATGAAGACTTGAGCTAGACATCACTTTGAGACCCGGAAGAGGTCATGGCTAAGTCGTGGAGACTTAAGTGGTTATTCAAATCACAGCCCTGAAAAGGCTTGCTCTAAGTCATGAAGACTCGAGCGGATGTTCAACTCATAGCCCTGAGGAGGCTCTTGCGATATACGCTAAGTCTTGGAGGCTTGAGCGTCGTTATTGCGCATTGCGACCCTGAGTGGTCATTATCGTACTTGAGTGGAATGGATGTATGACTGCATGCTTACCAGACCATCAGTGGTTCTGACCCCGTTTTATGGGGATTTCAGGTGTTGTACCTACGTGGCGATATGCGGAGCAAGGCGGCATCGAGTTCCAGGGTTTCTCTAGACAGAGTTGTACTGCTTCCTTTTTATTGAACCTACACTGCTTTTTCTAAGCAGTAGTGTTGTAATAAACATGTAGTTTTAGATAAAATGGAACACTTTGGTGGTCAATGAGTTGCTTGGCCACATATATGCAACGTGCTCGGAGTTTTCTAAAACTGACGACTCATTATCGTCTGATTCCGCTGCTAAAAGCTTTTGTAAGTTCCGCTGCAAAGAAAAAAAAAAGAAATTCATGAAAAATTTTAACTTAGCTTTGTTTTGGAAATCCGGGGCGTTACAGTCAGTCACTTCTAAAGCTTTTGTAGTATATCATATCCGATCTTGGGAGGCTGGTCCAGTACGGTGATAAAAAAAAATGTCGACATCCATATGAGTCACGGGATTGGTATATTGATGCTAGAGAGAATAAAGTGGAAGTGAAACTAAAAGAAACAGATGGATAATACTGTATGTATCAGTTTGAAATACGCATACCATGATACCCATGGCATAATATAATGAAAAGAAAAGAGAAAAGTGAATATGCATCAATGGCAATGTAAGAGATACTCAAAACATCGAACATGAGTATTCGATTTTATTATTATAATAGCCTGATTAGGATCATTTACTCAGACATCTTCATGAAAAATAAATATCTATATAGAACAGAGGCATTTACTTAACCCCTTTCATGGAATTCTGACAGAATATCCATTTGAATATCTTTAATGGAGACTCCATTTCAAGCATCAACAGCAGCTCTTACCCAAACATTCTTATGAAATCGAGACATGACTTAGGCATCTCTCATGGTAAAAAAAAAATGTTCTAAACAATTTAAGAAAAGATACAGATGCAAGGGAATTTATTACTCGTAGAAGAACTTTACATTGAATCTGCAGAGCTGAAAGCATAAATAACCCAAAATTCACTAAACAAGGGAGGCAAAACATGATAAAAATAAACCATACGTAATGAATAAAGTTACAGGAATTCACAAAGAAGGCAAGCCGTAATGGTATTGAACGTTAGTGCGACCTGCAATCGTTAATGCCTGTTGCTGGAGATCGCAACAACAACCTTAGTGAGAATAACAACATTATCAAAAATATGAAAGCAAAGGAGGGGTCACAACAGATAAAAAAAAAACGATCCGATGCCGGGTCAGATAGGGTATTACTTGCAGAGGCCATCTTTTATTTTGAGACAATCGGTGCTAAAGTGGCTATATGATGGAGGAAATATAATGAACAATAACTTTCCTGTCAGATAGCAGAAGAAGCATCAAAAGAAGACATAACCCAAGCATTAAAACCAGAGATAAAGTTATGCAATATAGCCTGACAATGTAGTGAGCATTTAAACAGAGGCAATGTTTGTTGTTGCAGTGGGTATCCACGAGTCTGCGATAGGCAGGTCGGCGATACCAGTCTGCCTTTCAGTGAGCAATGAAATGAAAGAAAGAAAAAAAAAAAGAAAGAAAGAGGAGAGGCGATGGAGGCTCACCGGATGGAGATTTGTTAGATGCCTGGTGTTGATCCTCCCAAAAGGTAAGCAATCGGGAGATCAGAACTGAATACAGGGGCCTGATTGGGGCTTTTCTTCTGAGAGCGTCAGGCGGTAGAGATACTTCTTAGGCCAAACGAGAGACGCCTGAGTTCAACGAGCGATGATTGATCAAAAGGGATGTGGAGAACACCTTAATCACTGATGCGAGGATGATGGATGAGAAGAACAACTCCAGCAGAAAGGCCCATGAAAATGGGTTGTAACGGATGCCAATGGGTTCCCCCTTTTTCACTCCCCTGGCTCTGTTTATATAGGGACGGAAGAAATATCGAGAGAGAGGGGAGGTTAGGGATCGACGGTCATCCCTGGAAGGTGATGATCGGAGGGTAGATGAAGGTGAACGCACCTGTTGGCGTGCGATGTTGTTGATGATGAACGAAGGGGATTGGAGGGGAAGGCCTGTGAGGTCGTTGGCCATCGACGGTGCTGGGGCCATCGCTATGGAGTTTGCAATGAGGGGAGTGCGGGGGATGGGAAGAAACTTCTGGAAGAGGGCAGAAAGACGCCGCCCCTGGACCTCCGACCCTTTCTCGCTAGGGGTTCTCAAAACCCCTAAAAAAAAAAACTTTTCCCCGAGCCCCTTTTGGGTTAAAAACATTTATGACAAAAAGGGGGGCTCTTTTCGGGATTTTTCAAGAAGGTGGTTTTTCTTTTCAAGTTTTCCTAAAAAGGTGGTTAAAAGGTGAGTTTTTCGGAAAAGGTTTTTTTTTTTTTTCCAAAAACCACGTAGTTTTTCCTGATTTTTTTGCATGATTTTTCCAATTTTTGTATTTTTAGAATAAAATCCTAAAGAAAACAAGGATTAAAACTAATTTTTTTTATTTTTTTTTCATTTTTTGTATTTTTGTAATAGAAAAAAAAACTAAGATTTAAAACACTAAATTTTTGTATTTTTCTAAGAAATATTTAAAAATGTTTTCTCAAGAATTTCGGGCCATCTTGGGGAAGATCTCTTCAGAAAAAGGGGTTTGGACCCAGGTTTTGAGAAAATGTTCGAGTTTTTTTAAACCTCGAATCGAAAAATACAACTCGATGGATCCAAACGGATACCGGACGAAGTGTCTGAGCTTTGCAAAAGATTATTTTGGTAATTTTGAGAATTTAATTTAAAATTGGATAATGAAGCTCAGATTTGGATTTTGATAATGGATCCGGATCCGAAATTGAGTCAGATATGGAAAATGAATTTAATTTCAACCAAATTTTGAGAAACAAAAGAGGATTTAGATTTAAAACTGACTCAATTACCCAGAAAATGGGGACAAAGGGCAGAAAGGGGATATTTACAACATTTTGAAAAATTTGGGGTGTTCACAGTGTATTCAGTCTATTCGCAGATTCATCTCTAATCTGGCCATGAGATGCGAACCTTTCAACCATTTGCTAAGAAAAGGAGTTAAATTTGAATGGGGATCCGAATGTCAACTCTCGTTTGAGCGCATCAAGCAGTATCTCCTTAATCCACCAGTTTTGAAGCCGCCAAAGCTGGGAAAGCCTCTCTTACTATACATTTCTGTCAATCAGAATGCCTGTGGTAGATTCCTCGCGCAGTATGAAGAAGGCAGCCTGATAGAGCACGCCATCTACTACGTGAGCAAAACATTCATTGATTATGAAAAGAAGTATTATCAGATGGAGAAAACTTGTCTAGCTCTGGTCTGGATGTGCCAAAAATTGAGACATTACCTACTGGCTTCTGAAATCAAATTTCTGTCAAAACTTAATCCGCTCAGATATATTCTTGAACAACCGTTTCTCACTGGACGGATTGCGAAGTGGCAAGTCCTTCTGATGCAATATGACTTAGAGTATGTTTCTCAAAAGTCGATTAAAGGCCAAGCGATCGTAGATCAGTTGGCGGATTTCCCTTTGACGGAAGAAATTAAAGCAGAGGATGATTTTCCTGATGAGCACATCTGTAACATCCAATAGCCCCCAGTTTGGAACTTGTTCTTCGATGGCTCTAAAAACATGTCTGGCATCGGGATTGGAGTTTTGTTGATCACTCCAGAAAAAGAAATGATCCCTTATTCTCTCAAACTTGGTTTCCAATGCACTCATAATATGGCCGAGTATGAAGCTCTAATACAAGGCCTCAAAATTCTGCAAAGCTTCAATATCAAGAGAGTGCATGCTTTTGGCGATTCACTACTTGTTGTCAGTCAAGTTAACACTGAATGGCAAGTGAAAGATTCCAAATTGATTCCCTACCAGAAGATCGTCTTAGCCCTTGTGGACAGCTTCGAAGAATTTCAGCTCAATCACATAAAAAGAGAGCACAATCAGATAGCCGATGGCTTAGCCAGCTTGGGCTCCATTTTATCATTCAGAGGCAGTGAATCATGTCGTTCTTTCGAAGTTGGCAGACTCGAGCAACCTGCTTTCGATTCAATTATGCAAGTAAACCAGGTCGATCAAAAGGAGAAGCCTTGGTATCAAAATATCAAAAATTTCATTGAGTCTGGTGAATTTCCACCAGAGATGCCAAAAAGGGAGCAACGTGCGATTCAACGTATGTCTACTCGTTATTTCATTCTTGCCAATGTCCTTTACCGCCGTGGGTTCAGTTCTGAATATGCCAGATGTTTAGACAAAGAAGAAGCTATGAAAGTTATCCAAGAGGCACATGAAGGGATTTGTGGTGGCCATGTCGGCTATCAAACTCTCGTCAAACAGATCGTTCGAGCAGGGTACTATTGGAATACCATGCAGCAGGACTGTCATAGATTTGTGAAGAAATGCATCAAGTGCCAATTGCATGCACCTTATATTCATGCTCCGGTCGCATATCTACAATCAGTTGTTTCTCCTTGGCCATTTTCTATGTGGGCTTTTGACGTCGTCGGCCCGATTACTCCTTCTGCTTCCAACGGCCACAAATACTTCCTGGCTGCGACAGAGTATTTCACGAAATGGGTTGAAGCTGTTACTCTACGCACAGTAGAAGGCCGCCATGTGGTTTCTTTCATTCACAAAAACATTCTTTGCCGCTTCGGCATACCACATGATATCGTCTCAGATAATGGAACCCATTTCAAAAATGAGAGAATGAAAA
Source organism: Nuphar pumila (assembly GCF_984573655.1). Classification (NCBI taxonomy): domain Eukaryota; kingdom Viridiplantae; phylum Streptophyta; class Magnoliopsida; order Nymphaeales; family Nymphaeaceae; genus Nuphar; species Nuphar pumila. Next base: position 46,344,513 of record NC_143264.1, on the reverse strand, counting down.
CCTTCTGTTCTAAATTCAGAATTTCCCATCATTTCTCAGCTCCTTATTATCCTCAAGGGAATGGCCAAGCAGAGGCCACCAATAAAATTTTGATCCGTATTTTGGAAAGGACTGTGAAGACAGGTCGAGATTGGCATGAGAAAATTCATGACGCACTTTGGGCATATCGGACCACCATTCGGACTCCGACTAATGCCACTCCTTCAGAACTTGTTTACGGAACTGAAGTAGTATTACCGCTCCATGTCCAAAAGCCCGCTCTCAAATTTGCTTCACTTATAGAATTTCCACTTGATCAGTATCAGCAACAGAGATTGGTGCAGCTGGATCTGCTAGATGAAAAAAGGCTCAAGGCAGCAGAGCATGCTCAAGCTTATCGACAGAGGATAGCTCGACACTATGCCAAGTCCGTCATTAAGAGAAAAATTCGAGTTAACGATTTGGTGCTCAGATCGACAGCTCATCTCAAGCATCGACCACGGGGCAAGTGGTCACCCAATTGGGAAGGCCCTTATGTGGTTAAGGAAGCTTTGCCTCGCAATTCGTATCGTCTAATCAACGCAGATGGAGTGGAGATGCCAGATCCCATCAATGCTCTGCATTTGAAGAAATTTTATACTTAGAATTTTCATTCAAAAACCTTTTGTACTATTCAAAGAGCCATTTCAATAAAAACAATGATCTTCTATCAATTCTTACATTCTTCTCCATGATACTGGGGCATTTTATTTTAATTCATAAAAATCTTTCTCATCATATGCAGGCAGGATTAGACGAAAGTTCTTTTCCTCAAAATTTTGTTAATTCTTAATTGATCTTGTGATCTTTATTTTCATTTGATTCATTTTGCTTTGATCAGATTTACATCAAGCTAATGCTCGTTTATGTCAAGTTTTAACAAATTTTCCAATCTTATTAAAATTTCTTCTACTTTTATCTTCAAAATACCCTTTCAGGATAAGGGATAAACCTGATGCCTCCTTTCAATGAGGTATTCTCTTTATTATTTCCCCCGTTCAGGATAAGGGGATAAATCCTGAATTATCTTCTAAAAACCAGTTCTCACACTGCTTATTTCTCAAACTTTTTCAATTATATATTGAGCTCATTTGAAAAAAAACCCGGTTCTCACACCGGTAACCTTTTAAAATCAGTCTTCTGACAAAAAAAAAAAAAAACCTTTCTCCTTCTAAGTTCAAGTTTTGACTTAAATCTCCCAAAATTTCATGTATTTCCTAAAGATCCAACACTCGTTGGTCATGTATTTCCAAAAGATCCAGCATCTCGCTGGTCATGTATTTCCAAAGGATCCAGCATCTCGTTGGTCCTGTATTCCAAAAGATCCAGCTCCCACTGGTCGTGTGATCAAACCCTTAGGGTGCGATTCCTCAATTCTATCATTTCCAAAACCTTCAAATTCTATCAGTTTCCCAACCTTTGGTTGCAATATCTTCAAAATCTCATCATTTTCTCAACCCTCGGGTTATAACCTCCCAAATTCAATCACTTTCAAACCATCAGATTAAATCCTTCATTTTCAAATCCTGTGTTTTCACTGGTCGGGATTTTCAAATCCAGTTTTATAACTGGTCGGGATTTTCAAAATCCAGTTTTATAACTGGTCGGGATTTTCAAATCCAGTTTCTATAACTGGTCGGGATTTTCAAATCCAGTTTTATAACTGGTCGGGATTTTCAAATCCAGTTTTATAACTGGTCGGGATTTTCAAATCCAGTTTTATAACTGGTCAGGATTTTCAAATCCAGTTTCTATAACTGGTCGGGATTTTCAAATCCAGTTTCTATAACTGATCGGGATTTTCAAAATCCAGTGTTTTCACTGGTCGGGATTTTCAAATCCAGTGTTTTCACTGGTCGGTATTTTGAAATCCAGTTTTCATAACTGGTCGAGATTTGAAATCCAGTTGTCATAACTGGTCGGGGTTTGAAATCCAGTTTTCATAACTGGTCGAGATTTGAAATCCAGTTGTCATAACTGGTCGGGATTTGAAATCCAGTATTTTTCACTGGTCGGGATTTAAAATCCAGTGTCATAACTGGTCGGGATTATCAAAAATCCAGTTCCTCATAACTGGTCGGGAGTTCCAAAACCTAATGTATTTCATCAGTCTAGTTTTCTAAAGTCTGATTCTTACACCATTTCTTTAAATTACAGCTAAGCGTCTTATCAAAATCTATATTGAATGATTATTTCACAAGAGATTCGTGAAAACTTTGCCAATTTGCTAAAAGCATTAGTTGATTTTAAAAGTCTGACTATACAAAAAGAATTTCCTGAGATTACTTCTACTATTTCTTTCCAAAAGGTGAAACTTTTTGTGAGAAAGAGGTAAAATTCAAATCTTTTCTTGTTGATCAACCAAAAGGATGTAAGAAATGTCCTCGATATGATCAATAAAAGAAATCTTCAATGATGTTGAAAAGCCAGAAGCGAATTGATATTGATCTTAGCTATGACGCATGTTTTAAATGACTTTTTGGCAATCAGGCAGTGGAAATATCTTGAACCATAAAAAGAATACACTCAATCCATATCTCCTCATTTATTCATTTAAAGCTTCGGTCAAATATCCGCAAAAGAGATCTCTCAATTGTCGTCAAGATAAAGGCGAATTAAGCGAGTAGATCCCCGGGGCCAAAGAAGATTTGAAACATCTCCAAGATGACGGAGCTTGTGACGGATTCTTCCAGGAAAAGTTCGGATCACTGTCGAGATGAAGGCAGATGCGATGAACCTACTGACAAACCCTAAAAGATATTTGATTTCAGCTACATCTAAAGACCTTTTTGAGCCAATATCATATAGAATCCCTGAGATAAAAGAAGGATCGAAACATCTCCAAGATGAAGGAGTTTGTGACGTACCCTTCCCTGAAAAAGAGAGAAAAGTCAGGACATCCAAATGAAGGATGATGTGAAAAACCGAGAAAGCCCAATTACTTAAAAGAGTGCAAAAAGATCATCGTGGGAAAACACCCAGACATCAAACTGCCGAAGTTGCCAGAAGTCATCTTTTTCTCATGCAAAATTCTTTTATCAATATCTCTTCATTCCCTGCTTTTATGAAATTAAGAATATTTCTTTTATTCTCATATCAGGGAAAATGGATAGCTTCCTTGAAGAAAATCATCAGTGCTAAACTTTTGAATTTGACTCTTATAACTGAGGAGTTAACCTCATTTGGGGGAAATACTCTAGGTAAAAGAGAGAATATCTTTCGCACATACGTGCATATTTCCAAGCGTTTGAATCTACTATGATTTTATCTTATTGGCAAATTTTTCTAGTTATTCCAAAAATGAAATAAACATTCAATATTCATTTTGATGCAACTTAGCATTATCTATATCTTCCAGAAGAGTTGCCTCATTCAGTTGAAGTATCTCTTTCTGTCCCATCGCGGTTTCTTCAGTCAAGGATTCCGTATGGTGTTCCCACTCAGGATAAGGGTTAAACTTGAACCATTTGCGAAAGATTCTTTGATTTCAAAAGCTATTTCAAGTCTCAGCAATGAGACACACCATTTCTTCCCTTTTTTCAAAGCTTTAGGGACTCTATATTTCCTCCTTTCGCAAAAACCCCTCTTGGATTTGTTCGTCCAAATTCCGAAGGTCCCATCGTGCTTTCTCCATTTTGAGAAACCCATATGGTAGATTTCCTATCCAGATTAAGAGTTAACCTGGAACCTCGCTTCGCGAGGTATCTTCCTTGCAGGTTTGGGTTAAACCTGAGTCACATTCCAATGAGATTCCTCGTTTTTGACGAGATGTTTTCTTCCAGTCCCATCATGGCTCCTCCCATCAAGGAACCCATACTTCATACATTTATTCAAAGAAAGGATCATACTCGGGCTTCATTTCACAAGGCATTTTCCAAAATGTCCCATCAAGGTCCCCGTGTATCCCTTTCCTCAATTCAAATTCATCTTGATGTATTTTCGGCCCATCCAGGTTAAGGGCTAAACCTGAACCATTCCAAAAAGAGTATCTTGTCTCACCCATGAGACCTGATCAAAATTTCTATTTCCCACCATTTCAGAACTTCCATCTAAAAGTCCCATCACGATTTCCGCATTTTCTACTCAATCATATCATCTTCAAAGATTTCGTTTCCCCAAAACCATTCAAGATAAGGTCTTAAGCCTGAAGAGCCATATTTCCAAAATAATTCTTCCACACCCAGTTCAGATCTGCTGACTGGGGCATTTTTCAAAATTTGGAGTGTTATCTTTGCCACTAAGCTTGGCTTTCAACCGACTTAGTAGCAAAGAGGGGCATCTGTGAACACCCCAAATTTTTCAAAAAAAAAAAATTGTAAAAATGACCTTTTTGCCCCTGGTTTCATTTTATGAGAAAATCAAATCTAAATTTTGATCATTCTTCAGATTTTCTGAATTAAAATCCATATTGATATATTCAAAATCAACTCTGGATCTGAATCCAGTGCTTTAAATCCATATTTCTTCAAAATCCGGATCCAAACGCATTTCTCTGAAGATATTTTCCCAAAAATAGCTTTTAATTCTTAGAAAAGCCCCCTGTTATAGATATTTTACAAAAAAACACAATTTTTTTTTAAATCTTTGGTTTCTCGTAAAGCTTTAGGATTTTATTCTAAAAATACAAAAAAAAAATTGAAAAACAACACAAAAACCAAAAAAATGAAAAAAATTACAAGAAAAACAAAGGATTTTAAGCCTTCTGAAGCCATTTTGCCGAAAAACTCATTTTCAAAACCATTTTTACAAAATTTTTTAAAAAGAGGAACCCTCTTTTTGGAAAAAGGGAAAATTTTACAACGACTTGCTCCCGCGTATTTGTAAACACCCCAAATTTTCACTCACCTCCCCTACATCTTCACCAAGCATCATCATCCAGCCTCTGAAATCGCTGGAGGGCAAAATGGTCATTTTCTGAGCCGGACCTTGCAAAAGTCCAAATTTCATCTGCAACTCTCAAAATTTCTCTAATTTTAACTCAGATGTTCAAAATTTTATGCCTGACAGGAGACAGACATCTCCAAGTCTTGATTCAAGATTGCATTTCATAAGACATGACATTGCATATCATTGCATGAGCATTTCAAATCACTGCACTGCACAGCATGTCATTTCGAGGTCCAGAACTCTTGATTTCAAAATTTTCAATCCAGATTAGAATTTCAACTCTTTTCAAAATTGATTTCAAAACCCTGGGTCTTCAAAATTATCAGTTCTTCCCATTTTACCCCCAGGGCTCTGAATTTTAAAATATTTCCCCAGGAAAATGATCTGGATAGTTTTAATATGGATTTCAGCCACCTTATCTCAGATTTTGCCCTTTTGACAATTTCAAATATCTTCCTTTTACAAAATTGCCCTACAGGGGCCAACTCTTTCCAAAAATTTTTGTTTTACCAATTAGTCCAAATTTTTATGAAAATTCCAAAAAGAGGTTGTTGTCTTGTTATTATTTCAATAAAGAAGCAATGTGGGACCCACACTGAGGTGGTGTCACATAGACTTTTCTTTTGAAAAACCTGAACTTTGAAAAACCCAAAAATATAGGAGCCTTGTCCCCCGGATTGGTGCCACTTGTCCTTTCTCTCTCCTCCCATTTCCACGCCAAGTGTCAGTGTGGGGCTACTTTCAGAAGCCGCCACATGTCATCCCAATTATCTGCCATGTGTCACCCTATCCATCCTGCGCCATGTGTCATTCCCAAGATTACCAGGAGATGCCAAGTGTCATAGGTTGTCCTGTCTAGAAAAAGTGGAGTTTGTCTCCTCTGAGGTGGCGCCACTTGAAGTGTGTCTCCTGCAGGGGACACGTGTCAACCCCTCCTTCCTTCTAGAAAAGTAGCCTGACACATGTCTCTTCCTACTTTTCTCAAAAAAGTAGGAGACATGTGTCACTCCTAAATTCCTACAAAAAAAGTAGGCTTGTCTCCTCTGAGGTGGCGCCATCTGGGGTGTCTCCTGCAGAGGACACGTGGCAAACTCTCATTTCCTTAGAAAAAGCAAGTGCCATGTGTCATTTCCTGCTTTCTTCAGAAAAACTAGAATTCAAAAGTTCAAAACTCCTCATAAGTGGCGAAAATCCAGAACTTCTACCTTTTTCATCTTATTTGAGATGGCGCCACATGGCTTGGCCCTCCTTCTCTCCCCTCTGCCACGTGTCATTCTCTGCTTCTTTCAGAAAAAGTAGAGGACACATGTCTTCTCCCTACCTCTTTCAGAAAAGTAGGAGACACATGTCACTCCTGGCTTTCTTCAGAAAAAGCAAACCATTCAAAATTCAAACAAGGCACTAGGTGGCGAAAATCCTGAGCTCTGATTTTTCCAGATGGCCTGAGATGGCGCCACATGTCCTTTCCCTCCTTTTCCTCCCTCTTGCCACATGGCATTGTAGGAGCCACCCTGAGGTGGCGCCACATGTCCATCCTCCATTCCTCCAGGGCCAACCTCCATTTGAATTTCAAACTCCCCCCTGAGGTGGCGCCATTTGAGAAAGCCTCTCCAGACAGCTGACACTTGTCCGCCACATGTCCAGATCTCCTTTCTCCAGAAAAGGTAGAATTCAAATTCCTCTGAGGTGGCGCCTTCTGAGCCCACTGCTCTGACCTTCTGACATGTGTCAAACACCTTTTGAGGTGGCGCCATTTCAGGACTCCACTTGGCTCCATTTTTATTTTTTATTTTTAATAAAGGTAGCCCACCATGAGGTGGCTCCACCTGAGGACTCCCTACAAAAAGTGAATTTGAAATTCAAACTCCAAGAGAGCACCCTCTGAGGTGGCGCCTTCTGAGAGTTCCCTGCAGAGAGAATCAAGCAAACTTTTGAAAAATTCCAAATTCCCCCTGCTGAGGTGTCTCACCCACAAAATTTCCATTTTTTTTATTTTTCTCAAAAATTAAAACACCTTTTGAGGTGGCGCCACCTGAGGGCTCCCTGCAAAAGACAAATTCGAATTTCAAACCCCTCAGATGGCACCCCCTGAGATGGCGCCACATGGAGGGCTCAGATTGAGCATGTTTGAATTTCAAAAATTTTTCAAAAAATTTATAAAAACAAGGGTTCACGCCCAGCCTGAAGAGATCATTTTTTTATAGCTCTTGTGAACTTGGAGAATCTGACCTAGCCTTCCTAACATCTGATTTTGAACCTTGAAAATCGTGCCCCCTTTGGCGCATTGAAGAGGGTGGAGTAAGGTTCGTGCCGTGGCCAATCCAATTCCAATAGAGCTCGATTTTGGTGAACCATCCGAAGCTCGGAGCGAAGGACGAAGGAAGCTCGTGATAGCTGCCCCTTTCAAGAGCTCCTACGCTGCGTAACGAAGCAAGGTGCACTTCTTTTCCCCTTCATGTAATTCCATAATCCGATTCGGGAGTCGTTTGAAGAAAGAACTCATCCAAGAGATGGATTGAGCTATTCTCATAAAATGACATATATAAAAATGTTTAATTATGCTTCTTTGATGATTTTTAACATTCATATAGTTAGCTAGGTTTAATTTGCATTTTATTTCATTCATTTAGCATATTTCATAAATTAATTAGGATTAATTTAGCCTTTATTTCAATACTGCTTATTTTCAGTAGGTCTCTGTTTTTGTCAGTCAGTCCACACGTCATTTCATGCATTTTTTTTTATTAAAAATCCCAAAAAAATCACGGAATGCGACCTTAGGTGTCCCTAAAATTTTGCCAAAAATTCGGAGCCATTTGAATTTGTTTACTACGGTAAACATTCAAAATGGCAAGTCGGGTTTTGTTACCCGGGATACGTTTTGAAAATCATTTGCCAATTTGTAAAATCGATATATCCATCATGGGAGATCCGATTTTCGATCCGAAAGATGTTATGAACTCAGGAGAATGTTTAGTTTGTAATATGATTTTTTCAGATTTTTTTAATTTTTTTTATGTCTGACAAAAATCCAATAGTTCGGGACACGTGTCAGAGCCTAATTTGGGCCTCTGAGATCTTGGATCGACTTAGGGATATGGTTTCTCTTTGTGTGTTGCTCCAAATCCAAAACTGTAAACAGTGAAAGTTGTTTCCGAAATGTTCTATGTTTGAATCTAAAAGTTTGTAATTTTTAGAACAGTGTTGACCCCTGATTCGGATTTTTCTTGTCAGCCCTTTGTTTTGCTACATTTGTCTGTTCTGTTAGTTTAGGCAGAAATAGTTATATTTTTATCTGTGTTTCCGTTGATCAAATGCCGAAGTCATAAACATGAAAGTTGTTCATGTAGGTGTCGTTCATAACTCTGATTAATTTCATAAATTTCCATGGCCGTTTTGTATTTCTTTAGCATTTTTTATCAGATTAGTGTGATTTTTACCTCTGTCAGAACTAAATCTCTGTTATTGAACTCACCATGGCTCAAATCCCGAGGCTATAAAAACCAAAAATGTTCCATTTCGGGTCTTTTAGCAGTCCGCAAAATATCAGAAGTTTCCATGGTGTAAATCTTGCATTATCATATTAGGCATTGCATTTGGTTCGGATCCATAGGCAAAATCCATCATTTTTAGGACTTTCCTTGAATTGTAGCATTTAAATCATATCATTTCATGATTTTTAGCATTCTAGGCTGTTTATCAGAGTACGTAGATGCTTCATACCGAATTTGGTGCAATTTGGAATCCATTTGAGGTTCGAATTAGCCACAATACCAAAACAGGGTCCCGCAGGACCCGGATCCAAGCGAAAAACAAGCGAAATTCGCTATTTTGGCTAAATTTCAAAATGTCAAATTCTGATTTTACAGTCATAATGGGTTTAGCAGCATGTCATCATGCCTCATACTGCATTTTATCATCATTGGATTCAATTTGAATTTCAAAATCTCGATTTTACCTAGTTTTCCTTCAAAAAACCTTGATTTTAAAGGTGTAACTTTAATTTTAGGGGTATTTTGGTCATTTTAACCTCAATTCCGAATTTCAAATTGTTTCTTACTGAATTTCTAGCATTTTTATCATTTCAAAATATCAAGGAAGCATGAGAATAGGGTTTATATCCAATTAAGTCCAATAATTTCATAATATTATTGGAAAATCTTGGAAAAACCCACATATTTGAGCTAACTTTATTTCAAGCTTGGCAGGGACATTCCAAAGAAGGAGCTGAAGTCTGCAAATTTCTTTTATTTCCTTTATTTAGTGATGTAATAATGTAAATTTTGGAATAAGAGAGTTAATTTCCTGCTTAGACTAGGATGCATATCATATAGTTTGAATTTATGCAATATCCTGCTTATATGATTCATGCATTTTATTTCAAAAGCACTATGGATGTTCACGAATGGCACGTGCACCAACTCTTAGGGAGTTGATGAACTCGGTGGAATCCATATTTACGGCCCTAGTCGAAATATGGACGAGACCCAGATCCATCATCTTTCTACTAGTCACATTGAGCCTACACTCTTAGGCTATCTTGAAAATGCACATCATATTTCCAATGTTTTCAAAATCTTGTGCATTAAATCAATTAAACTCGGAACATATTCATGGCCACAGTCAGAATATGTGAAGAATTTACTTCGACTTAATACACATTTTTCCAACAAATTTCCCTAGAAAACCTTTCAAAGTGCATTCTTTCATTCATATCATTTGCATCATGAAATCATTGGTTTTCTTATGATTTTCTTAAGAAAATTTCATTCTCAAGAAATCGATTTCTCAAGAAACTCTAAGAATCTTTCAAAATCGGTTTTCCCAAGTCAATTTCCCCATAGTTTTCCCTGGAAAATGTTATTTTCTTAAGAGCTTCAAAAGAGTTTTCTAATCTTTTTCCAAGATCAAAATCGATTTCCAAGTATTTCAAGGGTAAAATTCCCAGGATTTCAATTTCCCAAGTTTTGAATTTCCTTCTCCAATGAGCTTTCCTATGAATTTCCATCATTTTCCTAAGAAAACTCTCAAAGTCCAAGTTTTCCTAAGAAGTGTTTCCCTTTTCAAAGGTTCACCTTTTTCTCAAGAATCACTTCTATTTTCCCAAGATTTTCAACTATTTCTGATTTTTCCACACCTTTATGAACTTTCTTGTGATTTCAAAACCCCTTTCATTTGAGTTTCCTGAGAAATCGATTTTCACCTTTTCCCAAGAAATGCTTTTCAACTCCAAAAGTTTTCCTATGAATTTTCAATCCTCTTTCCAAATAAAATTTTCAGAGCTGGAGTTTTCCTGACAAGCATTTCCCTTCAAATGTTCACACTTTTCCTAAGAATTACTCACATTTTCTCAGGACTTCCAATCATTCATGATTTTCCCAAGTCTTTATAAACTTTCTCAAGATTTTAAATCTTTTCATCTGAGTTTCCTGAGAAATTTACTCTTTTCCTGAGAAATCTTTTCAACTTCAAATATTTTCCAAGCATACATCATGTTTTCCCAAGTTGCATTTTCCAAATCTCATAGCACATGCCTAAATTCTCTGTGCATTTAGGATAGAACATGATTTTGATGATTTAACTAAGTCAAGCACAATTTTGGTCCTTGGTTCGATTACCCCTGTTAAAGGCGGCAGGAACGGTCGAACCTCGTACCGACAGGTCGAGCCCCATCCCATGGATTTTCCCGCAATTTTCAAAACGGAGGCGAGTATTTCAAAACAATTTCCAAAATCCGGTCAAGTTTGAAGCGCGAAAGCGTTTCTCTCTTTTTCTCTTTCGCAAGGAAGGGAAGACGGGGGAAAAATTTCGCGACGATAACAGGTTTGGCGACAGTGATGGGACCTGTCCTCGTCTGGTCAAAGTAGTGCTTGACTTAGTTTAATTATCAAAATTGTGTTCACAAAATGTCAGCTCTTTACTTTTGATATCATGCGAACCTAGGAGCCTAGATTCTGACCTAGCTGACATTGACTGCATGTAGCTTAGGCATGGTTTGGTAGGACTAGATTGAGGAGAAATTTTCATGCTCACATAGACTTAGGTCTAAATACAACTCTCCTCAATTTAGGATCTGAATGCTAACAATGTGTGCTTCTTCAAAGTTTTCAAAATCTATCTCTCTAGGACTTAGAGCCTTCTATTTCTTGCATGTGATCATTTTTTCAAAACTCCCTTACCTATCTTTACCCGGTCTTCACGTTGCTGGGCTCTCTTCCAGAACCATAGTTCGGGACAGAGCCTCACAACTGGGCCAACTATTTGGGTTAACACCCCCCTACCACGTACCGCGGGCCACAGTCCGAAGTATATCGGTAGGCGCTCAAGGATGTTGGAAAACCTTACCTTAGAACCGGAGTTGAAATTCTATGCCACGTACCTCGGATTTCGATTCGGGTATATCGGCATAACTGGATTGGACAAAGATGATCTGAACCTAGTGTTAGGATTAGGGTCCTACAGCTGTTTTCAAAATGATGCATCTAGAGTCAGCCTTTTAGGGAGTGCTGAATGTGCATAAATGTTTGTGCAAGATGTGATTGTATGTGTATTATTTTCTCAATTCTTTATGTTTCCCAATGTTTCTCAACTTATTAGGCCTTTTTCAAAATATCTTTATTTTTCACGAGATCTTTTCTCAAACCCTGGATGATTTTCTCAAAAATCCAATTTCTTTCAAAACTCCAGGTGATTTTCCATTCTCTCGTTCTACTGGATCTCGGATTTCCAGCCTTATTCCAATCCTGCCTGCAAATTTTTGAAATTTCGAATTTCAAAAACTTTTCCATATCTCCCAGTATATCTTCCAAATTTTATCCAAATTTTTGACATGTCCTTCCAATTCCATCATTTGTTTTTCCCTCAAGAGTGTTGGTTTCAAAATTTTTTTTTTCCATCATGCTAAACATCCCATGTGGTTCTGCAGAGGGCATTGGCATAGTTGTGTGATCCTGACGAGATCAAAGACCGCGCTACTTCAGCAGACAGTGAGTGAGAAATGGATTCCATAAAGTCTGTCAAAGAGGGAGCTCAGACCATCAAGGAGGAGATTGATCCCGCCATATATCGGTTGTTCAAAAGAATGATGATTGAGATATTATCCGAGCAAGCTGAAGCCAATTTCGGAAAAGTTCCTGTTAAAGAAGGGTGGTTGATATTTTTGAATGCTCTTTTTTAAAACACTTATTTTCAATAAAACTTTGGAAAATCGTCAACCAAAAATATAAAAACCGACTTTCCACAAAGTGGTAAGTACGGGTCGATCCTCAGGGAACAGGAATTAATAACTACAATTCTAGAAAATTTAATTTATTAATATCAAATGGCAATCTACAATTATAAAGTGAATACAACTACAATTAAGCACTAAAAGAACACTAAACAAGCATTCAGTCTTCTGCTCCACACCAAGGGTATTTTTGTCTTTTCGCCACTTAGAGAATCTTCTCACTTGTATAATAACCCTGGAAACTAAATATGCTTTTCAACCTAAAAATGCAGAAAAGTACAAAGTTAGTTTTCTATTTTAATTATGCAAACAACATCTAAAACTATATCTAATTCTACGAAAATAATAAACAAATGCTACTTATCAAACAAAAATTAAATAAAATACTAAATTAATTCTAAAATTAACCAAATTACTTTTACTAATGCTGTATGATGATTATGCAAATTCTAAAATACAGAAACTACTGAAAACAAACCTAAAATGCCGAAACTAAGAAAATTACGAAACTGCCCCTAACTAGTGTAAACTAGCAATCTGACAGGTTATCGGAAAACCACTGTTTGACAGGGCAAACGAGGTCCGATTTTCCCGAAATTTGTTCTGTTCTGCAACTGACAGATTAAACAAATTGACAGTTTTTACAGAATTGAAAAACAGTATCTGGAACTCCAGATATAAGCGTTTCAAATCTGGGAAAAATCAGGATATCGTCAGTCCTGTAATTTAAAATCCAGAAAAAGCGGTTTTCACAAAACGCTTAAAAATCAGACCAAATCAACTCCGAATGAACTGAAATTTGGTCTGCAGTTAAATAACACGTTAATAAAGTGAATAAAAGAAAAAAATTTGGAAAACACAGAATTTTTGCTCAGAAAATAATTCTGTTGCGACAGGGCAAAAATCTGGTTTTTATTTGAGTGCACTATTCACTTTATGAACCTATTTACCCCCTATCAAATGTAATCTACACCTAATGCAATCTAAATGACATTGTATAACAGTGTATATGCAGATGAATATTAGGAAAACACTAAATGCACGACGAACAAAACACTACAAGCAATTTATGACTAGAACGAAGTTAACTAACAATAGAAATGCAACTATGCTCAATAATGAAATACAATCTAACTACTAAGTTAACTAATATCTAACTATCATTCAAACCACAATGAAACACATTTCATACATACTAAATAAATACGCTATACGTACACACACTTCTACACTAAAACTAAATTAGATAAATAAACTAATTAATATAGAAATCAAAAAAGAATAATAAGAAATGACTTACTTAACTAAAGAACGAAGGCTAAGGTTAGGTTTCACTTGGTTGACTCGACTAGGATCGGTTTCGACTTGAGTAGGTTCAGTTTGGGTTTGGATGCACTCGGATGGGATTAGGTAGGCTCGATTTGACTAGGTTGAAAGAGATAGGTTCGAGCTAAGGTTAACTCACTAATTGGATTCGGTTTTGAGTTACCTTAATCAACTAGGTTCGGTTGACTTAGGTGGACTCGGTTTGACCTTAGTTAAGGTTGGGTTGGGTTTGGCTAAGGTTGACTCGATCTTGGATTGGTCTTGACTTGGACTTAGGCTAGGCTAGGGTTTGAACTTGGTTTAGGATAGACTTAGTCAACTAGGTTCGGGTTGACTTAGACTCAACTAAGTTGGACTCAACTTAGGTTCGACTAGGCTCGAATGGGCTAAGGTAAGCTCGGTTTGACTCACTAGGTTTAGACTAAGTTTTTACCCGAGTTAGGTCTTTGACTAGGTTTGACCAAGGTTGGGTTTTGGATTTAGGTCTAGCAAGACTAGGATGAACTCGGTTTAGGTAGGCTTGAACTAAGTTGAATCAACTAGGTTTGACTTAGATAGGTTAGGTAGACTAGGTTGACCTAACTTAGGTTAGGGTTGACTCCACTAAGCTTGACTAAGGTTGGGCTTTGGTCTTAGACTCGACCTAAATGCGGTTTAGGCTTTGACTTGGGCTAGGCTAGGTTTTGACTAGACTCAAAGGGGTGTAGACTAGGGGTTGACTCGACCTAGGCTCGGTTTGACTAGGTTAGGTCTAGACTAAAGTAGTAACCTCCTAATTAAGCTACAATTAATCCAAAGTTCACGATTTTAATGGAAGAGGTTGGAAAAAGGAATGTAATAATTACCAATGTTCAAACTTTGAAATGCTTTGGATTCTCAAAAATCGCCCCATTTAAAGAGGGAGTTACACTCCTTAATTGCCTTTAATGCCTTTTTGGAAATCTGAAAAGGCCAATCTAGAAATCCACGATTTTTGCTTTTCAAGATGGAATTAAAATGCTTTTAATGCTCTATGGAAATCGTGTAACCTAGATTGGAATTTTGGTTTAATTGCAAAACACTTTCCAAAGTTAAGGAGTAACTCCTTCATTAATGCACATTCAAAATTCAAATCTTCCTTAAATGCCTCACACGATTTTTGAAGAATATCCTTTTTCCAAAAGCTTTTCAATTTTCAATTACTTTAATTACCTCCCTTCTCAAAAATCGCCAACTTCAATGGATGCTACTTTCTAAACTAATAGACTTAATTATACCTAGGGAACAAAAGAACTTAAATGGAAAATCGATTTCCTAGGAGTTAATGCTAACCTAATTCCAAAACTTACCTAAATACAACCCTAAAAACGGCTAAAACAATAAACCCTAATACATTGAACCTAGACAACCTAATTAAACCTACCTAATTGCAATTAAGAATTACCAAAAATAGCTTAGAGCTCGAATTGAGCTCTAATGGCTGCCGCCCCTCCTTGGGGAAGAAGAAGACTAAAAAAAAAAAAATACAACCTAAAAGAAAATGATTAAACTAAACATCAAACACTTTTGATAAAACTAAATTAAAATCTAATAAAAAGAACTCCTAATTACACAAAGGCAAACATAAACAACACTATGCTGGAATTCATAAAAAAAAACATCAAGAATTAAGACTCGATTTTTGGAATTTTCTCAATAGACCTAAAACACAAAAAACACAAAATGATAAAAACGATTATCTAGAGTAGTCCTAAAATGCTAACTCTACCACAACACACTTTGCAACACTGTAAAATCAATAAAATATGCAGACATGCAGTATGAAGTAGAAGCTTACACACACACCACTAGCAAACAAAATAAAAGAAATCGGCTAGATGAGATTCTAGCCGATTTTCACAATTTGAATAAAAAATCTTTAAAAATCAAAGACACCCAAATCAAGCAATGACTCAACCCTCAATAGATCTGCAAGAACTCACTAGAATCGGATCTATAAAGGGTCTATTAACCCAGCATGGCTGCTAAAACCCGAACTAAGGCAAAAATTGAAAATAAATCAAAATCGGCTAGAATGGATCTAGCCGATTTTTAATGAAAAATGCATTTCTTCAAGTCCCCAACACCCAAAATAACTCAAACTGATCTTTTTGAAGGCTTTTTCTGTAGAACTAACACAAACACACACATTGGATCAGACAACCCAAATCGGCTAGAAGAACCTCTAGCCGATTCACACGTTTTTCTTGAAAAGTGATGAAAATCGGTACTCGAACATGCAAACAATGAAACAATCCTAGGTCTAACGTGCTGGTCTATGCACAAATACTATTCTAAGGTTGAAACAAAAAGAAAACCAAGAAACATACAGAAAATAACAAAACCAAAAACCACACACAAAAACCGGTTTTATCTAGAAGAGAAGGAAGAAGAAGACCTACCTTTTGGAAGATCCGACGACCGGGGGGGTGAAGAAGAGCGGACCGTGGCTGGAGGTAGACGTCTTCTACAGTTCAAGGATGCTGTACTTCACCAAAAACGGCACCTATTGCAGCTGCTACACGTTGAAGATCCACCGATGATGGAATGTGAGCCGATTCGCGATCGGAGGGTGTAGAAAGCCGGATGGAGGTAGGGCCGGCTCACCTTGGTGTTGTGTTGCGCACTCCCGCCCAAGGTTAATGGTCTCCACCTCTGCTACACCTGCAAAAGTACAGAAAAATGGTGAAAAGACAGCAACGAATAAGAAAGAAAGGAAAAGAAACCAAAGAAAGCTTGAAAATATGCTTGAAAATCAAGCATAGGTCGATCTTCAATGGCCAACACTTGGGAAAGATGGAGAGGAAGGAGCTGCTGCTGTAGAGTCACTGTAGGGGGCGTCCAAACACAGCCAAAGACGCCTAGGGCTTCTCTAAAAAGTATATTTATACTTTTTGGAATTTGCAAAAACAATGTTATAAAAAAAATATTTTCTAGGCGCCTCTTTTTGGGGGGTTTTCAGAAAAACTTTTTGAAATGGATCTGGATAGGCGTATGGGTTGGGTTTTGGACTTTTAAAGAGTTGATCCAAGGTCCAATTGACCTAATTGGGTCGGATATGGATCCGATCCACCTCGAAATCCATGCCCAAACACTGAAATAGCCATAACTCTCTCATTTTAACTCCGATTTTTCTGAAATTCGAACCATAGCCCCTTACTATCAAAACACATCTAAACATGGGTTTAAAACCTTAAACTTGACACAAAATGCATGAAAAACTTGTTTACATGATGTGCAATTCATGCATCATCAAATACCCCCATGCTTGAATGTTTGTTAGTCCCTTAACAAACCCTAATCATGATATGCACTGAAGACAAGAAATGCTAAGCATGAATGCATAATACTAACTCACTTTCGTAGGAATCACGGTTGCATTTAGCGTATGCAACAAGCCCTTTAAACCCCTAGCTTACACTAGTGGACGAGTAAGGTCTCGTGAGGGTTTGCAGCGATGCTACCCACAAACATCAATAAAATGCAAGGATGATCTTTCAAAAATATTAGGCTCTTAAGAATGCAGTTGTAACAAATCTTTCCTGTAATTGACATTCTCAAAACAAGTTTAAAAATCTAATGCCTCCACAGTAAAAATTCTTTTCTTTCACTTTTCTCATATTGTAGCTAGTTCATGATTTTTCTCCGAAAGTCAAATATTCTCATGTTTTACTCATTTATTCTCACTTGTATATTTTCTGCACAGTAATGCACATATATACTTAAGCAATGAAAATTTTCTCATTTTGCACATTCTCTTTTTTTTTTTTCATTTTCACTCTCTCTTTTTCTTTCAACTTTTGATTTCTTGCGCAATCTTCTCGTATGAGCACTATTTCGAATAGTCAGTTTTCGTGACCCGTGTAGCGAGCTTTGGGTCAGTGACTCCCAAGTCGGCCGACCTTAGGGCACTAGATACAGAGTATCCCTCGGACTTAATTGCTCGAGTCACTAGACCTTCTATTCTAATAGTTTACGTATAGTCTTCCTCTTGTCATGTGCAATGTCTCTATCTCTTAGGCTTTCTATGCAGTCCATGTAACAAGCTTTCGAACCGGTGGCTCCCAAACCAGCCGGCTTTGGGGCACCAGATGTAAAACACCCTTCAGATTCTACTTACTCGAACTACAAAGGCCACAGATATCGACTTAGACAAGAGATGATCTCCTTCGTTATCCTTTTCGTTAAGATACTCAAACACTTCATCTCGTGTCTGAGTTCTACTACTAGGATTCACGAAGACATCAACAACTAAACGTAACTCTATTCTTTTAAACTCATTTTTCAAACACATCTTTCCATTGCTTATTTCTTTCACAAAACATACTGTGCATACTTATACAAAAGTGATTCAAAATTTTCTAACAATCAAATACTATCTTTTCTTTGAATTATCTCATAAACAACTACTATATTTGATTCAGTTCAGAAAAAAAAATTTATGGGGCTTAAAAAATTTTAAACTGTTAGATTATGCCAAAAACAATCATATATGCTACACTTTGTTCTTAAATGCCTACTTTGATTACCAGTCATACAAAATTTTTTTTGTATTTTTGTGTGCATGCATCTAAACCACCCCCCCATGCTTGAATGACACTGTCTCTAGTGGCATACAAAATGAATAAAAATGTAATGCAAATGCACACTAAAAGACACTAACAAAAATATGGGAGAAAGGATAGATACAACCTGATTTGCTCTGAGCTTTTGAAGTTGATTTTCCTCTGATTCTTGAATTCTTTGAAAACTCTTCTCTGTACCTGGTAATTGATACACTAATTGTTAAGTTCATCCTGCATACATCAAAACACAAATTAGCACATGTGAAATGAAATACTAAATAAATGAAAACTCTGAAATGAAAAATAAATAATGTACATATGATACATCCCTCTGGTCGAATCTTCATGCCTTCGTGAGATGCACTATCTCACACTCACCATCCTGTAAGGCATCTGAAATGAATGGCTTCAGTCTTTGCCCATTTACTTTGAATGTACCTTGGGTCATAGGATCGAATAATGTCACTGCTCCATGGGGAAATACTTTTTTTACAATGTATGGACCTGTCCATCTCGATCTTAACTTCCCTGGGAATAAATGTAAACGAGAATTGTATAGCCACACTTTCTGATCTGGCTCAAACACTTTTCTGACAATATGCTTATCATGAAATACTTTTGTGCGAGCCTTGTATAATTTGGCATTCTCATATGCATCATTCCTGAGTTCCTCTAATTCTGAGAGTTGCAGTGCTCCCTCTTTGCCAGCCTGGGTGAGGTCAAAATTTAATTTCTTGATAGCCCAGTACGCTCTATGTTCTAACTCGACAGGAAGATGACATGCTTTCCCGAATACAAGGCGATACGGGGACATGCCAATGGGAGTCTTAAATGCAGTTCTATATGCCCAAAGTGCATCATCTAAGCGCTGGGACCAATCCTTGCGGTCCGGACGAACTGTCTTTTCTAAAATTCGCTTAATCTCCCTATTAGACACTTCAACCTGTCCACTAGTCTGCGGATGATATGGAGTGGTGAATCTATGATTGACAGAATATCTTCTCAGCAGAGAAGCTATCTGAACATTCCTAAAATGCTTGCCACCATCGCTAATCATCGCACGTGGCACTCCAAAACGACTGGAAATGTTGTGCTTAATGAACTTAAGCACTACTCTGTGATCATTGGTCTTGGTGGCCACAACCTCGACCCACTTGGACACATAATCAACCGCCACCAGAATATATAAATTTCTGAATGAGGGCGGAAATGGTCCCATGAAATCAATGCCCCAAACATCAAAAATTTCGACTATCAAAATCGGCAGCAAGGGCATCATGTCCCTCTTGGACATGTTTCCAATCTGCTGACATCGCAGGCATCACCTACAGAACTCATGAGCGTCCCTGTGGAGTGTGGGCCAATAAAATCCTGACTGCAAAACCTTTGCAGCCGTCTTCCTACTACTAAAATGCCCTCCACAGGCTAACGAATGGGAAAAATTCAAAATGGATTGGTATTCCTCCTCCGGAACGCATCTCCTAATGATCTGATCTGCACAGTATTTGAACAACTCCGGTTCATCCCAATAATAGTGCCTCACCTGAGATAGGAACCTCTCACGCTCATTCTTGTTCCAATGCTCAGGTATTTGCCTCGAAACCAGATAGTTCACAATATCTGCAAACCAGGGTAACTGCGATGTACTGACTGACATGATCTGCTCGTCGGGGAAAGAATCACTGATCGGTCTCTGATCCTGCATGGTCTCCACGATCAGTCTGGAAAGATGGTCTGCTACTACATTCTCGCTTCACTTCTTATCTCGAATCTCGAGATCAAACTCCTGTAGTAGTAGGACCCAACGAATTAATCTCGGTTTGGTGTCTTTCTTATTCAACAAATATTTCAATGCAGAATGATCAGAATAGACAACCACCTTCGAACCGAGTAAATAGGACCTAAATTTATCCAATGCGAAAACTACCGCAAGTAGTTCCTTCTCTGTCGTAGTATAATTCATCTGTGCATCAGACAGAGTTCTACTCGCATAGTAGATCACATAGGGCTTCCTATCAATGTGTTGTCCTAGAATGGCCCCCATAGCATAATCAGAAGCATCGCACATAATCTCAAATGGGAGAGTCCAATCTGGAGGTCTCAAAATAGGTGCAGTAATCAAGGCCTCTTTGAGAATCTCAAAGGCCTTCATACAATCCTCACCGAAAACAAAGGGCTGGTCTTTCTCCAATAACGTGCAAAGCGGTCGAGAGATTTTGCTGAAATCTTTTATGAACCGCCTGTAAAATCCCGCATGCCCTAAAAATGATCGAATCTGCCTCACAGAGGTGGGTGGAGTCAAACGAGAAATGGATTCCACCTTCGCTCTGTCAACCTCAATACCACGCTTGGACACAATGTGTCCAAGTACAATCCCCTCATGGACCATAAAATGGCTCTTTTCCCAACTCAGGACGAGATTGGTCTCCACACACCTACTTAGTACTCGAGCAAGTTTGTGGAGGCAATCTTCAAAAGAAGAGCCATACACAGAAAAGTCGTCCATAAAAACTTCCATCACATCATCAATCATGTCCGAGAAGATAGCAAGCATGCACCTCTGAAAAGTAGCCGGGGCATTACAAAGCCCAAAAGGCATACGTCTAAATGCGAAGGTGCCATAAGGACATGTAAACGTGGTCTTCTCTTGGTCGTCAGGATGGACAGCTACCTGATTGTATCCTGAATATCCATCTAGAAAGCAGTAGTAGCTCTGTCCTGCGAGTCGCTCTAAGATCTGATCAATGAATGGCAATGGGAAATGATCTTTCCTAGTTGCCACATTCAACTTCCTATAATCGATGCAGACTCGCCATCCTGTAGTGGTCCTCATCGGAATTCTCTCACCCTTCTCATTCTCAACCACAGTGAGTCCTGACTTCTTTGGCACAACTTGAATCGGACTGACCCACTGACTATCAGAAATAGGGTAAATGATTCCGGCATCCAACCACTTCACCACCTTTTTCTTCACCACTTCCTTCATGTTGGGATTTAGCCTTCTCTGCATATCCCTAAATGGCTTGATTTCCTCATTACAATGGATCCTATGCATGCAGAATGAAGGATCAATCCCCTTTAGATCAGCAACTCCCCATCCAATCGCTGCCTTGTGCTCTCGAAGAATAGTCAGTAATCTCTGTTCCTGCTCCTCAGTGAGCAAGGACGAGATGATCACAGGCAAAGTCTCATCATCTCCGAGGTATGCATACTTGAGTGAATCTGGTAAGGGTTTCAACTCAAGTTTCGGAGGCGACTCGATCGACGATTTGGCGGGGGTCTCCGCAAGTGGTGGAAGAGGTTCCCTGACCGCTCCCCAAGGTGGTCTCTCCAACGACACTCTAGACACATCTACACTATCTACACAGCTATTCTTCTCTATATGGTACAAATCTAAAGAATCCTCAATAATGTACAACTCGGGCTGCTCCTCCACTAACTCCTGTGCAATGTCTACACGAAAGCAGTCCATGTCTCCTGCTGGTCCCATTGCGGCATTGAAAATATTCAGCTTTACCTTCCTATTGCCGAATGAGAGATCCATGGCTCCGGTCCTACAGTTGATATATGCATTGGCAGTCGCCAAGAATGGTCTGCCTAAAATAATCGGAGTCTGGTGCTGGCTGTCTACTCCTTCCATATCAAGGATAATGAAATCGACTGGAAAATAAAAGTCATCCACTTTAACTAGCACGTCCTCCAAGACACCTCTCGGTACCTTGACGGAACGATCTGCCAGTTGAAGTGTAATCGGAGTCGATCTCATCTCACCTAGCCCGAAAGAATCAAAGAAATATCCGGGCAGAATGTTCACGCTTGCTCCAAGATCGAGCAATGCGCGTTCTATCTGGATGTTCCCTATAGTACAAGCAATGATAGGGGCTCCAGGGTCCTTGAGCTTTGGTGGTGTCTGATGCTGAAGTACTGAACTCACCTGCTCAGTCAGATGGACCCTGTTAGGAACTCGCTCTCTGGATTTCCTCTTTTGCGTACATAGCTCCTTCAGGAATTTGGCATAAGCTGGCACATGCTGAATAGCATCGAGCAAAGGTAGGTTGATCTGCACATGCTTGAAGATATCAAGCATGTCCTGGATCTTCGCACCTTGCTTCCCTCTATAACCAGGAGACTCTAATGCTTTGGGATAGGGTGGTGGGGGAATATACTCTGCTGGCTCCTCCTCTTTGCGAGAAGACTCACTCCTATCCTTCTTCTTCTCTGAGGATAAAGATGATGAAGGTGATGATGGGGATGGGGATGATGATTGAGCCGACGTAGGTGAAACAATGGTCTCTGGCTCCTCTATCTTCTCTCTACTCTCTCGCTCTCTGCTCTCGACGTGATACTCACGTCCACTCCTCAAGGCCATAACTGATTTAGCCTGCTGCTGTGTCTCAGTATGAAATAGGCCTCCAGTCATCTGGTCCTTACCCTTCGGGTTCATGACAGCCTGACTCGGCAATGTACCCTCGGGTCTCCTACTAATAGCCTCAGCTAACTGTCCCATTTGCGACTCTAACTTCGCAATGGACTGCGTATGCGAGCTCAAAATCTGGCTACACTTCTCGAAGGCATTCTGATTAGAGGTTTTCACCTCTTGGAATGCCTGGAGAAGTCTCTCCTCAAAAGATGTCTGCGGGGCAGACTCCTGCTGAATCGGGGAAGGAACTGAAGAAGAAGAAGACTGAGCATAGTTCGGTCTTTGAAATGGCTGAGTAAAAGATGGCTGCCGAACTGGCTGAGAGGAAGAAGGCATCTGTATAGAAGACTGTGGATTCTTCCATGAAAAATTGGGATGGTTACGCCAACCCGGATTATATGTCGATGAAAATGGGTTATTTGGCGGTCTGACGTAACCCTGAGCTGCCTGAACTTGTTCTTGAACAAATTCAGGGTACTGAGCTGCTGAAGGGCACTCAGTGATCTCGTGTGTCGGACTGGCACAAAGAGTACACACCTGCTGTGTAGTGGATGGTCCTGAGAGAAGCTGGTCCAGCTTCTGAGCAATCATGTCTACTTTGCACTGTAGTGCAGTAGATGGACCAATCTCAAGAACACCAGCTTTCTTCTGAATGCTGGGTGTGGCTCTATCAGAATGAGAGCTCGAAGCATGGTGGAGTGAATTCTCGGCCAATGTATCAAATAGCCTCCATGCTTCGTCCTCGCTCTTCAGCATGAATGTCCCACCGCATGAAGAGTCGATCATCTGACGATTCTTGTCAGACAATCCATCATAGAAACTCTGCACCAGTTGCCATTTCGGCACCTGATGATGGGGGCATTTCCTGAGGAGATCCTTCATTCTCTCCCAGGTCTCATGAAAGCGCTCACCATCTAGCTCTGAAAAGCTAGTGATGGCTCTACGATATTGGTTCGTGCGACCAATGGGAAAGTATTTCCGAAGAAACTCCTGTTGCAACTGATCCCAGGACTCTATTTCTATAGAATCTAGGGACTTTAGCCAATACTTGGCTTTGTCCTTCAATGAAAAAGGGAATAGAGTCAACCTCGACGCATCATCATCGAAATTCTGTATCTTAACAGTAGAACAGATTTCGAGGAATTCATCTAAGTGTCGGTAGGGATCCTCATGACTAAGGCCATAAAAGGATGGAAGCATTTGAATAATGCTGGCCTTAATCTCATAATGTGGCGCTCCTACATCGGGTCTCCGAATGCAGGATGCCTGAACAGTCTGTGGGAATGAAGTATTCCCGCAGAGGGCGTGAAAGAACTGGGGGTGGAGGTGGAGGATCCATGTCAGCCATTGTTGCCGAACTTCGATGAGAATGTAAAATTCTCTCTGGGTTGTCAACAAATGGGTGTAATGGGGTTCCTAGACCTCGTCGACCCTGCATACACTGGTACTAAAACCAGATGTAAGCAAACGACCTAACTAAAAAAATTAACTAGCACAGATACTAAAATGTAAATAAGCAAATAACAGTAACTAAAAACAAACAAATATGCTATATAGTTATGTCAGAATTCTATACTAAATAATTAAATAACAAAGTAAACTATTCTAAAATGCTAAAACAAATAAATACAGGAAATCACAAACTATGTTTTTCTAAAACCCACCTGTCTAATCGCTCCTTGCAGAATGATAATTAAGTGAATCCTAAAAAGAACAATATGTGAATCCTATATTTACTTACTATGTTAATCCTATATTCACTTACTAATCCTACTAACTAAAAAGAAAACAACTAATTAACTAACTAAAACAAAATAATAATAAATTAAACTCTAAGAAATAAAGTAATTAATTCGCCGTTCCCCGGCAACGGCGCCAAAATTTGGTTGATATTTTGGAATGCTCTTTTTTAAAACACTTATTTTCAATAAAACTTTGGAAAATCGTCAACCAAAAATATAAAAACCGACTTTCCACAAAGTGGTAAGTACGGGTCGATCCTCAGGGAACAGGAATTAATAACTACAATTCTAGAAAATTTAATTTATTAATATCAAATGGCAATCTACAATTATAAAGTGAATACAACTACAATTAAGCACTAAAAGAACACTAAACAAGCATTCAGTCTTCTGCTCCACACCAAGGGTATTTTTGTCTTTTCGCCACTTAGAGAATCTTCTCACTTGTATAATAACCCTGGAAACTAAATATGCTTTTCAACCTAAAAATGCAGAAAAGTACAAAGTTAGTTTTCTATTTTAATTATGCAAACAACATCTAAAACTATATCTAATTCTACGAAAATAATAAACAAATGCTACTTATCAAACAAAAATTAAATAAAATACTAAATTAATTCTAAAATTAACCAAATTACTTCTACTAATGCTGTATGATGATTATGCAAATTCTAAAATACAGAAACTACTGAAAACAAACCTAAAATGCCGAAACTAAAAAAATTACGAAACTGCCCCTAACTAGTGTAAACTAGCAATCTGACAGGTTATCGGAAAACCACTGTTTGACAGGGCAAACGAGGTCCGATTTTCCCGAAATTTGTTCTGTTCTGCAACTGACAGATTAAACAAATTGACAGTTTTTACAGAATTGAAAAACAGTATCTGGAACTCCAGATATAAGCGTTTCAAATCTAGGAAAAATCAGGATATCGTCAGTCCTGTAATTTAAAATCCAGAAAAAGCGGTTTTCACAAAACGCTTAAAAATCAGACCAAATCAACTCCGAATGAACTGAAATTTGGTCTGCAGTTAAATAACACGTTAATAAAGTGAATAAAAGAAAAAAAATTGGAAAACACAGAATTTTTGCTCAGAAAATAATTCTGTTGCGACAGGGCAAAAATCTGGTTTTTATTTGAGTGCACTATTCACTTTATGAACCTATTTACCCCCTATCAAATGTAATCTACACCTAATGCAATCTAAATGACATTGTATAACAGTGTATATGCAGATGAATATTAGGAAAACACTAAATGCACGACGAACAAAACACTACAAGCAATTTATGACTAGAACGAAGTTAACTAACAATAGAAATGCAACTATGCTCAATAATGAAATACAATCTAACTACTAAGTTAACTAATATCTAACTATCATTCAAACCACAATGAAACACATTTCATACATACTAAATAAATACGCTATACGTACACACACTTCTACACTAAAACTAAATTAGATAAATAAACTAATTAATATAGAAATCAAAAAAGAATAATAAGAAATGACTTACTTAACTAAAGAACGAAGGCTAAGGTTAGGTTTCACTTGGTTGACTCAACTAGGATCGGTTTCGACTTGAGTAGGTTCAGTTTGGGTTTGGATGCACTCGGATGGGATTAGGTAGGCTCGATTTGACTAGGTTGAAAGAGATAGGTTCGAGCTAAGGTTAACTCACTAATTGGATTCGGTTTTGAGTTACCTTAATCAACTAGGTTCGGTTGACTTAGGTGGACTCGGTTTGACCTTAGTTAAGGTTGGGTTGGGTTTGGCTAAGGTTGACTCGATCTCGGATTGGTCTTGACTTGGACTTAGGCTAGGCTAGGGTTTGAACTTGGTTTAGGATAGACTTAGTCAACTAGGTTCGGGTTGACTTAGACTCAACTAAGTTGGACTCAACTTAGGTTCGACTAGGCTCGAATGGGCTAAGGTAAGCTCGGTTTGACTCACTAGGTTTAGACTAAGTTTTTACCCGAGTTAGGTCTTTGACTAGGTTTGACCAAGGTTGGGTTTTGGATTTAGGTCTAGCAAGACTAGGATGAACTCGGTTTAGGTAGGCTTGAACTAAGTTGAATCAACTAGGTTTGACTTAGATAGGTTAGGTAGACTAGGTTGACCTAACTTAGGTTAGGGTTGACTCCACTAAGCTTGACTAAGGTTGGGCTTTGGTCTTAGACTCGACCTAAATGCGGTTTAGGCTTTGACTTGGGCTAGGCTAGGTTTTGACTAGACTCAAAGGGGTGTAGACTAAGGGTTGACTCGACCTACGCTCGGTTTGACTAGGTTAGGTCTAGACTAAAGTAGTAACCTCCTAATTAAGCTACAATTAATCCAAAGTTCACGATTTTAATGGAAGAGGTTGGAAAAAGGAATGTAATAATTACCAATGTTCAAACTTTGAAATGCTTTGGATTCTCAAAAATCGCCCCATTTAAAGAGGGAGTTACACTCCTTAATTGCCTTTAATGCCTTTTTGGAAATCTGAAAAGGCCAATCTAGAAATCCACGATTTTTGCTTTTCAAGATGGAATTAAAATGCTTTTAATGCTCTATGGAAATCGTGTAACCTATATTGGAATTTTGGTTTAATTGCAAAACACTTTCCAAAGTTAAGGAGTAACTCCTTCATTAATGCACATTCAAAATTCAAATCTTCCTTAAATGCCTCACATGATTTTTGAAGAATATCCTTTTTCCAAAAGCTTTCCAATTTTCAATTACTTTAATTACCTCCCTTCTCAAAAATCGCCAACTTCAATGGATGCTACTTTCTAAACTAATAGACTTAATTATACCTAGGGAACAAAAGAACTTAAATGGAAAATCGATTTCCTAGGAGTTAATGCTAACCTAATTCCAAAACTTACCTAAATACAACCCTAAAAACGGCTAAAACAATAAACCCTAATACATTGAACCTAGACAACCTAATTAAACCTACCTAATTGCAATTAAGAATTACCAAAAACAGCTTAGAGCTCGAATTGAGCTCTAATGGCTGCCGCCCCTCCTTGGGGAAGAAGAAGACTAAAAAAAAAAAAATACAACCTAAAAGAAAATGATTAAACTAAACATCAAACACTTTTGATAAAACTAAATTAAAATCTAATAAAAAGAACTCCTAATTACACAAAGGCAAACATAAACAACACTATGCTGGAATTCATAAAAAAAAACATCAAGAATTAAGACTCGATTTTTGGAATTTTCTCAATAGACCTAAAACACAAAAAACACAAAATGATAAAAACGATTATCTAGAGTAGTCCTAAAATGCTAACTCTACCACAACACACTTTGCAACACTGTAAAATCAATAAAATATGCAGACATGCAGTATGAAGTAGAAGCTTACACACACACCACTAGCAAACAAAATAAAAGAAATCGGCTAGATGAGATTCTAGCCGATTTTCACAATTTGAATAAAAAATCTTTAAAAATCAAAGACACCCAAATCAAGCAATGACTCAACCCTCAATAGATCTGCAAGAACTCACTAGAATCGGATCTATAAAGGGTCTATTAACCCAGCATGGCTGCTAAAACCCGAACTAAGGCAAAAATTGAAAATAAATCAAAATCGGCTAGAATGGATCTAGCCGATTTTTAATGAAAAATGCCTTTCTTCAAGTCCCCAACACCCAAAATAACTCAAACTGATCTTTTTGAAGGCTTTTTCTGTAGAACTAACACAAACACACACATTGGATCAGACAACCCAAATCGGCTAGAAGAACCTCTAGCCGATTCACACGTTTTTCTTGAAAAGTGATGAAAATCGGTACTCGAACATGCAAACAATGAA
Source organism: Nuphar pumila (assembly GCF_984573655.1). Lineage (NCBI taxonomy): Eukaryota > Viridiplantae > Streptophyta > Magnoliopsida > Nymphaeales > Nymphaeaceae > Nuphar > Nuphar pumila. Next base: position 46,316,492 of record NC_143264.1, on the reverse strand, counting down.
ACAATCCTAGGTCTAACGTGCTGGTCTATGCACGAATACTATTCTAAGGTTGAAACAAAAAGAAAACCAAGAAACATACAGAAAATAACAAAACCAAAAACCACACACAAAAACCGGTTTTATCTAGAAGAGAAGGAAGAAGAAGACCTACCTTTTGGAAGATCCGACGACCGGGGGGGTGAAGAAGAGCGGACCGTGGCTGGAGGTAGACGTCTTCTACAGTTCAAGGATGCTGTACTTCACCAAAAACGGCACCTATTGCAGCTGCTACACGTTGGAGATCCACCGATGATGGAATGTGAGCCGATTCGCGATCGGAGGGTGTAGAAAGCCGGATGGAGGTAGGGCCGGCTCACCTTGGTGTTGTGTTGCGCACTCCCGCCCAAGGTTAATGGTCTCCACCTCTGCTACACCTGCAAAAGTACAAAAAAATGGTGAAAAGACAGCAAGGAATAAGAAAGAAAGGAAAAGAAACCAAAGAAAGCTTGAAAATATGCTTGAAAATCAAGCATAGGTCGATCTTCAATGGCCAACACTTGGGAAAGATGGAGAGGAAGGAGCTGCTGCTGTAGAGTCACTGTAGGGGGCGTCCAAACACAGCCAAAGACGCCTAGGGCTTCTCTAAAAAGTATATTTATACCTTTTGGAATTTGCAAAAACAATGTTATAAAAAAAATATTTTCTAGGCGCCTCTTTTTGGGGGGTTTTCAGAAAAACTTTTTGAAATGGATCTGGATAGGCGTATGGGTTGGGTTTTGGACTTTTAAAGAGTTGATCCAAGGTCCAATTGACCTAATTGGGTCGGATATGGATCCGATCCACCTCGAAATCCGTGCCCAAACACTGAAATAGCCATAACTCTCTCATTTTAACTCCGATTTTTCTGAAATTCGAACCATAGCCCCTTACTATCAAAACACATCTAAACATGGGTTTAAAACCTTAAACTTGACACAAAATGCATGAAAAACTTGTTTACATGATGTGCAATTCATGCATCATCAAAGGGTCATCAATCACCATCCCTATGAGCATCATTGGAGACCACAACAGGGCAACCAGTTCTAAACCCAGCAACAACAAAAACAGAGGCAGTCAAAGCAGCAAGTTAGAAGAGTCTAAAGATTTGAAAGGAAAGTATTCTAGAATCCAGAATAGACCTTTTCAATCCAGCCCTCAGCAAAAGGAAAAAAATCAAGGAAAACCAAAGCGCGGAAACTGGAGCGGCGATCGAGATTTCACTCCTATAGACAAGCCACTCGACGAAGTCCTTGAATACATGTTGATTAAGGGATTAGTGAAGCTCTCAAAGGCCACAACTCCTCCCACCATCATGGGAAGGTTCAAGAATCAGTTTTGCAAATTCCATCGGGCAGTAGGGCATGACACTGATCATTGTTTTGTCCTCAAAAATATTGTACAAGACTGTATTGATAAGAACCTCTTTGTTGAAGGCAGAGAAGAAGAACATCCAGTAGCCCTAACCAAGAAAGAAGTCAAAGAAGTCAGCATTCAACAGAAATCCAACAATCTGAAGAAGATAAAGCGTGATGGTTGGAGTTATGATCGCGAGTTTACTCCTTTAGGTGAGCCAATCGAAGAAATTCTTGGATATCTGCTCGCGAAGGATATGATCAAACTTCCAAGGATTGTGGATCCTCCCGTCACCATGGGGAAATGGAAAGATTGTTTCTGCGAGTTCCATCGGGCAATGGGGCACAATACTGAACGTTGCTTCGTTCTAAAAAATATTGTACAGGACTACATCGATAAAGAGCTTTTGGTGCCGGAAGAAAGGGAGGGACGAGTTGCAGTCCTGACCAAGCCTTTCCCAGATCACTCTGAAGAATGACAATGCCAATGCCAATGCCTTCTCATTTTGTCAGGACGATATAGTCCTAGTGGTTTTCCTTTTTCAAGTCGTCATCCTTTTTAAGGCATCAATAAAATCATCAACTTTTCTCATTTAATTATGACATTCTTCTTGTGGTTGTTCTGTTTTTGTTATTATCTCTCCCCCATTACACTGGGGTATCTTTTTGAAAATTTGTTTTCAAGCGTTCTATATGCAGGCAGGATAAACAAATTCCTCATTTCATGCACTTGTGCATTCATATGCATCAACTCATATTCATTTGCATTCAATTGCATTAATAACAATCCGGTCGGTATTGGGATTTCAACAAACAGTCCCATCACAATTCCTAATGATCCAAAGATCATCGCCAATACTGAACCAAAACCCAGCACTCGAACTGGTATTATTTCAAAATCCAGTATTCAAGCTGGTACATTTTCAACTTTTTGGAAAACCGAGTTCCGACTCGGGTTTTTATTCAAATTATTTTCCTTTGTTGATCCGGGTTCCGACTCCTGATCTCTCTACTTTACTCGAGCCTTGACTCGAACTCTTCATTTTCCTTTGTTGATCCGGGTTCCGACTCGTGATCTCTCTACTTTATTCGAGCCTTGACTCGAACTCTTCATTTTCCTTTGTTGATCCGGGTTCCGACTCGTGATCTCTCTACTTTATTCGAGCCTTGACTCGATTTCTTCATTTTCCTTTGTTGATCCGGGTTCCGACTCGTGATCTCTCTACCTTACTCGAGCCTTGACTCGAACTCTTCATTTTCCTTTGTTGATCCGGGTTCCGACTCGTGATCTCTCTACCTTACTCGAGCCTTGACTCGATTTCTTCATTTTCCTTTGTTGATTCGGGTTCCGACTCGTGATCTCTCTACTTTATTCGAGCCTTGACTCGAACTCTTCATTTTCTTTTGTTGATCCGAGTTCCGACTCGTGATCTCTCTACCTTATTCGAGCCTTGACTCGATTTCTTCATTTTCCTTTGTTGATCCGGGTTTCGACTCGTGATCTCTCTACTTTATTCGAGCCTTGACTCGAACTCTTCATTTTCCTTTGTTGATCCGAGTTCCGACTCGTGATCTCTCTACCTTATTCGAGCCTTGACTCAAACTCTTCATTTTCTTTTGTTGATCCGAGTTCCGACTCGTGATCTCTATACCTTGTTCGAGCTCAGATTCGAGCTCTTCATTTTCTTTGTTGATCCGGGTTCCGACTCGAGATCTCTTTATTCATTCGAGCTCAGATTCGAGCTCTTCATTTTCTTTGTTGATCCGGGTTCCGACTCGAGATCTCTTTATTTGTTCAAGCTTTGATTCGAGCTCTTTATTTTCCTTTGTTGGTCCGGGTTCCGACTCGAGATCTCTTCGAGGTTGTCATTCTCTTTTGTTGATCCGGGTTCCGACTTGAGTTCTCTTTATCTTATCCAAGCTCTAATTCAAGTCCTTCATTTTCCTTTGTTGATCCGGGTTCCGACTCGTGATCTCATTATCTTATTTGAGTTATGATTCGAGCCTTCCATTTTCCTTTGTTGATCCGAGTTCCGACTCGTGATCTCTATATTTTATTCGAGCTCTAACTCGAACTCATCATTCTCCTTTATTAATCCAAGTCATTTTAATCATCAAGGTCTGTCAATTGCTCAAATTTGATATTTTGCTCTCCAAATTCCAATTTAAATCTTCAAATCAGGCAATTCTCCAATTTCGACCTCTGGGTCACCCAATTTTCAATTCTCAATTTCAATTACCAATTTCCAATTCTCGACCTTCGGGTCAATCAATTTCCAATTCTCGACCTTCGGGTCAATCAATTTCCAAATTTCGACCTTCGGGTCAATCAATTTCCAATCTTTGACCTTCATTTCCAAATTTCGACCTTTAGGTCAATCAATTCTCAATTTCGACCTTTGGGTCACCCAATTTCGACCTTTCGGTCAATCAATTCTCAATTTTGACCTTTTTGGTCAAATCAATTCTCAATTTCGACCATCAGGTCATCCAATTTTGACCTTCGGGTCATTCAATTTTCAGCAACCAATTTTCCAATTTTCAATTTCGACCTTCGGGTCAATCAATCTCAATATCCAATTTCAATCATTTTCTCTTGCGAGAGACCCTTTTAGGGAGAGTTCGAGGGAGCTCGTTCTTTTCGCATGCTATCCAATTCGTTCACTTAGCCCCTTTTCAGGGAGAGTTTGAAGGGATTCGCGTCTTTGTGAACTGTTTGCAAAACAATTTCCAATTTCACACAAGGAACCCTTTTAAAGGGAGAGGCTCGACGGAGACTCGCTTTTCTTGTGACCCCCCAATTTCATACTAGGTCATTTTCGTTATGAAGGACCCTCTTTGCAGGGAGAGTGTGATGGACTCATTCCTTTCCTGACCCAATTTTCCGACCTCACTATTATCGGCCCCCTTTCCATAAGAGAAGCCTAATATTAGGGAGCTTTGACGAAAGCTCAATTTCTCTTCGAAAGTTCGTTTTGCAAACACCTCCTCTTTAGGGAAGAGAGGAGTATTTCCCATTTCCCATTCAGGTAAGGGCTAAGCCTGAGTCTCTCTTTTTGGGGAAAAAGAGAGGAGAATTTTCGTCATGGATGTGTTGGGCCGGATTTCAGATACTCTTTTTCACTCATGATTTCAAGAAAATTTTGTCAATTTGTCAATCAAATTATTTGTTGATTTAAGAATCTTTATTGCACTAATCCCTATCTCAATTTACCTTCAGCATCGCTTCCAAAAGAGTGAAGCTTTTGCGAAAAGAGATTCAAAACTCAAATTCTTTCTATTGGCCAACCAAAAGGATGAAGGATAAATCCTCGATATGGCCAGAAAAGAAGATTCAATGATAGTGAAAAGTCATAGATGATTGATATTGATCGCAGTTATGGCACATCTTTAAGGATTATTCTTGTAAAGACAAGGCAGTGGAAATATCCTGAGTGCTAGAAAAGAGAGAATTTACCCAAGCCCCGTTTCATCAGAATCACCCAAGCTGCAATTGAGTATCCGCAAAAGGGATCTCTCACCTGTCGTCAAGATGAAGGCGAATTAGGCGAGCAGACCCCCGGGGCCAAAGAAGATTCGAAACATCTCCAAGATGACGGGGTTTGTGACGGATCCTTCCAGGGAAAGTCCAAAGCACTGTCGAGATGAAGGCAGATGCGATGAACCTCTCGACAATCCCTAAAAGATATTTAATTTAAGCTATCAGCCAAAGATCTCCAAACCCATCGTCCAAGAAGGATCGAAACATCTCCAAGTTGAAGGAGTTTGTGACGTACCCTTCCCAAAAGAGAGAAAGAGAGGAAAAAGAAAGAGAGAAAAAGTCAGAACATCTCCAAAATAAAGGAGAATGTAGAAAAAACCCAGAGAACCAAAAGAGTGCAGAAAGAGTATCATGAGAGAAGCCCTCAGGATATCAAACTGCCAGATTTATCAAGAACCCTCTTTAATCTTTGTGAAATTCTATTATTAATATTCTTTCATCAATTGCTTTCATAATATCAAATTCTCTTTCTTGTTCATATCAAGGAAATTGATAGCTTCCTTGAAGAAGGTCAATTGCAAACAATTTGGGTTTCCAAGTCTCGATTCTACAAAGTGAACCTTGTTTGGAGGTAATGCTTTGGTAGAAAAGAAAGAATATCTTTGCAGCCATGTGCAACATTTTCAAAAACTTGGAATCAACAACAAAATTCTCAATATTTTGATAATATTTTCTAGCTATCCTGACGTGAAGTGAGAGCTCGATATCCGTCTTTGATGCATCCTGACACCAATTTTAAATCCCTCTTAAGGACTTGATTCCTTCCCTTCTTTGAGAGCATGAACTCTCAGAATTGCACACTTTCCTGTGTCCCCACTGTCCCACCATAGACAGTCCCATTTCGGTTCGAGGTCGAACCACCAATCATTTCCCGCAAAAGGCAATTTAAAAGCTGATTTTAGTCTCAGCAACGAGACGCCCAAAACCAATCCCTTTTCAAGCTTTAGGGACCCCATTTTCCTTCCTTTTGCAAAACCCTTGTCGGATTTACTGTGCAAAATCCGAAGGTTCCATCATGGTCTCTTCCTTCGAGGATTCCATTCATTTTTTGCCCGATCAGGATAAGGGTACAAACCTGAGCCTCAATCAAAGAGGTATTTCATTTTCCGCCCGATCAGGATAAGGGTACAAACCTGAGCCTCAACCAATGAGGTATTTCATTTTCCGCCCGTTCAGGATAAGGGTACAAACCTGAGCCTCAACCAATGAGGTATTTCATTTTCCACCCGATCAGGATAAGGGTACAAACCTGAGCCTCAATCAAAGAGGTATTTCATTTTTCGCCCGATCAGGATAAGGGTACAAACCTGAGCCTCAATCAAAGAGGTATTTCATCTTCCGCCCGATCAGGATAAGGGTACAAACCTGAGCCTCATTTGATGAGGTATTTCATTTTCCACCCGATCAGGATAAGGGTATAAACCTGAGCCTCAATCAAAGAGGTATTTCATTTTCCGCCCGATCAGGCTAAGGGTACAAACCTGAATCTTATGTCATGAGATATTCCATCCCCAATCAGGTCAAAGGTTAAAACCTGAGCTTCGTTCCATGCGAGGTATTTCTGTCCCATCCAGGTTAAGGGCGTAAACCTGAACTTCGCTCTCATAGAGCAAATCTTTCCTCTTTATTCTTCGCTTCATATCTACCATCTTCCGCGGGCTAATTTCTTCACACTCAGTCAGATCCTTCTAACTGGAGCATTTTTTTATGTATAGCCCAAATTTGGTGTGTTTTTCTTTGCCACTAAGCTCGGCCATGAGCCAGCTTAGTAGCAAAGAGGGGCATCTGTAAACACCCCAAATTTTCACTCACCTCCCCTATATCTTCACCAAGCATCATCATCCAGCCTCTGAAATCGCTGGAGGGCAAAATGGTCATTTTCTGAGCCGAACCTTGCAAAAGTCCAAATTTCATCTGCAACTCTCAAAAATTCTCTAATTTTAACTCAGATGTTCAAAATTTTATGCCTGACAGGAGACAGACATCTCCAAGTCTTGATTCAAGATTGCATTTCATAAGACATGACATTGCATATCATTGCATGAGCATTTCAAATCACTGCACTGCACAGCATGTCATTTCGAGGTCCAGAACTCTTGATTTCAAAATTTTCAATCCAGATTAGAATTTCAACTCTTTTCAAAATTGATTTCAAAACCCTGGGTCTTCAAAATTATCAGTTCTTCCCATTTTACCCCCAGGGCTCTGAATTTTAAAATATTTCCCCAGGAAAATGATCTGGATAGTTTTAATATGGATTTCAGCCACCTTATCTCAGATTTTGCCCTTTTGACAATTTCAAATATCTTCCTTTTACAAAATTGCCCTACAGGGGCCAACTCTTTCCAAAAATTTTTGTTTTACCAATTAGTCCAAATTTTTATGAAAATTCCAAAAAGAGGTTGTTGTCTTGTTATTATTTCAATAAAGAAGCAATGTGGGACCCACACTGAGGTGGTGTCACATAGACTTTTCTTTTGAAAAACCTGAACTTTGAAAAACCCAAAAATATAGGAGCCTTGTCCCCCGGATTGGTGCCACTTGTCCTTTCTCTCTCCTCCCATTTCCACGCCAAGTGTCAGTGTGGGGCTACTTTCAGAAGCCGCCACATGTCATCCCAATTATCTGCCATGTGTCACCCTATCCATCCTGCGCCATGTGTCATTCCCAAGATTACCAGGAGATGCCAAGTGTCATAGGTTGTCCTGTCTAGAAAAAGTGGAGTTTGTCTCCTCAGAGGTGGCGCCACTTGAAGTGTGTCTCCTGCAGGGGACACATGTCAACCCCTCCTTCCTTCTAGAAAAGTAGCCTGACACATGTCTCTTCCTACTTTTCTCAAAAAAGTAGGAGACATGTGTCACTCCTAAATTCCTACAAAAAAGGTAGGCTTGTCTCCTCTGAGGTGGCGCCATCTGGGGTGTCTCCTGCAGAGGACACGTGGCAAACTCTCATTTCCTCAGAAAAAGCAAGTGCCATGTGTCATTTCCTGCTTTCTTCAGAAAAACTAGAATTCCAAAGTTCAAAACTCCTCATAGGTGGCGAAAATCCAGAACTTCTACCTTTTTCATCTTATCTGAGATGGCGCCACATGGCTTGGCCCTTCTTCTCTCCCCTCTGCCACGTGTCATTCTCTGCTTCTTTCAGAAAAAGTAGAGGACACATGTCTTCTCCCTACCTCTTTCAGAAAAGTAGGAGACACATGTCACTCCTGGCTTTCTTCAGAAAAAGCAAACCATTCAAAATTCAAACAAGGCACTAGGTGGCGAAAATCCTGAGCTCTGATTTTTCCAGATGGCCTGAGATGGCGCCACATGTCCTTTCCCTCCTTTTCCTCCCTCTTGCCACATGGCATTGTAGGAGCCACCCTGAGGTGGCGCCACATGTCCATCCTCCATTCCTCCAGGGCCAACCTCCATTTGAATTTCAAACTTCCCCCCTGAGGTGGCGCCATTTGAGAAAGCCTCTCCAGACAGCTGACACTTGTCCGCCACATGTCCAGATCTCCTTTCTCCAGAAAAGGTAGAATTCAAATTCCTCTGAGGTGGCGCCTTCTAAGCCCACTGCTCTGACCTTCTGACATGTGTCAAACACCTTTTGAGGTGGCGCCATTCCAGGACTCCACTTGGCTCCATTTTTATTTTTTATTTTTAATAAAGGTAGCCCACCATGAGGTGGCGCCACCTGAGGACTCCCTACAAAAAGTGAATTTGAAATTCAAACTCCAAGAGAGCACCCTCTGAGGTGGCGCCTTCTGGGAGTTCCCTGCAGAGAGAATCAAGCAAACTTTTGAAAAATTCCAAATTCCCCCTGCTGAGGTGTCTCACCCACAAAATTTCCATTTTTTTTATTTTTCTCAAAAATTAAAACACCTTTTGAGGTGGCGCCACCTGAGGGCTCTCTGCAAAAGACAAATTCGAATTTCAAACCCCTCAGATGGCACCCCCTGAGATGGCGCCACATGGAGGGCTCAGATTGAGCATGTTTGAATTTCAAAAACTTTTCAGAAAATTTATAAAAACAAGGGTTCACGCCCAGCCTGAAGAGATCATTTTTTTATAGCTCTTGTGAACTTGGAGAATCTGACCTAGCCTTCCTAACATCTGATTTTGAACCTTGAAAATCGTGCCCCCTTTGGCGCATTGAAGAGGGTGGAGTAAGGTTTGTGCCGTGGCCAATCCGATTCCAACAGAGCTCGATTTTGGTGAACCATCCGAAGCTCGGAGTGAAGGACGAAGGAAGCTCGTGATAGCTGCCCCTTTCAAGAGCTCCTACGCTGCGTAACGAAGCAAGGTGCACTTCTTTTCCCCTTCATGTAATTCCATAATCCGATTCGGGAGTCGTTTGAAGAAAGAGCTCATCCGAGAGATGGATTGAGCTATTCTCATAAAACGACATATATAAAAATGTTTAATTATGCTTCCTTGATGATTTTTAACATTCATATAGTTAGCTAGGTTTAATTTGCATTTTATTTCATTCATTTAGCATATTTCATGAATTAATTAGGATTAATTTAGCCTTTATTTCAATACTGCTTATTTTCAGTAGGTCTCTGTTTTTGTCAGTCAGTCCACACGTCATTTCATGCATTTGTTTTTTATTAAAAATCCCCAAAAAATCACGGAATGCGACCTTAGGTGTCCCTAAAATTTTGCCAAAAATTCGGAGCCATTTGAATTTGTTTACTGCAGTAAACATTCAAAATGGCAAGTCGGGTTTTGTTACCCGGGATACGTTTTGAAAATCATTTGCCAACTTGTAAAATCGATATATCCATCATGGGAGATCCGATTTTCGATCCGAAAGATGTTCTGAACTCAGGAGAATGTTTAGTTTGTAATATGATTTTTTCAGATTTTTTTAATTTTTTTTATGTCTGACAAAAATCCAATAGTTCGGGACACGTGTTAGAGCCTAATTTGGGCCTCTGAGATCTTGGATCGACTTAGGGATATGGTTTCTCTTTGTGTGTTGCTCCAAATCCAAAACTGTAAACAGTGAAAGTTGTTTCCGAAATGTTCTATGTTTGAATCTAAAAGCTTGTAATTTTTAGAACAGTGTTGACCCCTGATTCGGATTTTTCTTGTCAGCCCTTTGTTTTGCTACATTTGTCTGTTCTGTTAGTTTAGGCAGAAATAGTTATATTTTTATCTGTGTTTCCGTTGATCAAATGCCGAAGTCATAAACATGAAAGTTGTTCATGTAGGTGTCGTTCATAATTCTGATTAATTTCATAAATTTCCATGGCCGTTTTGTATTTCTTTAGCATTTTTCATCAGATTAGTGTGATTTTTACCTCTGTCAGAACTAAATCTCTGTTATTGAACTCACCATGGCTCAAATCCCGAGGCTATAAAAACCAAAAATGTTCCATTTCGGGTCTTTTAGCAGTCCGCAAAATATCAGAAGTTTCCATGGTGTAAATCTTGCATTATCATATTAGGCATTGCATTTGGTTCGGATCCATAGGCAAAATCCATCATTTTTAGGACTTTCCTTGAATTGTAGCATTTAAATCATATCATTTCGTGATTTTTAGTATTCTAGGCTGTTTATCAGAGTACGTATATGCTACATACCGAATTTGGTGCAATTTGGAATCCATTTGAGGTTCGGATTAGCCACAATACCAAAACAGGGTCCCGCAGGACCCGGATCCAAGCGAAAAACAAGCGAAATTCACTATTTTGGCTAAATTTCAAAATGTCAAATTCTGATTTTACAGTCATAATGGGTTTAGCAGCATGTCATCATGCCTCATACTGCATTTTATCATCATTGGATTCAATTTGAATTTCGAAATCTCGATTTTACCTAGTTTTCCTTCAAAAAACCTTGATTTTAAAGGTGTAACTTTAATTTTAGGGGTATTTTGGTCATTTTAACCTCAATTCCGAATTTCAAATTGTTTCTTACTGAATTTCTAGCATTTTTATCATTTCAAAATATCAAGGAAGCATGAGAATAGGGTTTATATCCAATTAAGTCCAATAATTTCATAATATTATTGGAAAATCTTGGAAAAACCCACATATTTGAGCTAACTTTATTTCAAGCTTGGCAGGGACATTCCAAAGAAGGAGCTGAAGTCTGCAAATTTCTTTTATTTCCTTTATTTAGTGATGTAATAATGTAAATTTTGGAATAAGAGAGTTAATTTCCTGCTTAGACTAGGATGCATATCATATAGTTTGAATTTATGCAATATCCTGCTTATATGATTCATGCATTTTATTTCAAAAGCACTATGGATGTTCACGAATGGCACGTGCACCAACTCTTAGGGAGTTGATGAACTCGGTGGAATCCATATTTACGGCCCTAGTCGAAATATGGACGAGACCCAGATCCATCATCTTTCTACTAGTCACATTGAGCCTACACTCTTAGGCTATCTTGAAAATGCACATCATATTTCCAATGTTTTCAAAATCTTGTGCATTAAATCAATTAAACTCGGAACATATTCATGGCCACAGTCAGAATATGTGAAGAATTTACTTCGACTTAATACACATTTTTCCAACAAATTTCCCTAGAAAACCTTTCAAAGTGCATTCTTTCATTCATATCATTTGCATCATGAAATCATTGGTTTTCTTATGATTTTCTTAAGAAAATTTCATTCTCAAGAAATCGATTTCTCAAGAAACTCTAAGAATCTTTCAAAATCGGTTTTCCCAAGTCAATTTCCCCATAGTTTTCCCTGGAAAATGTTATTTTCTTAAGAGCTTCAAAAGAGTTTTCTAATCTTTTTCCAAGATCAAAATCGATTTCCAAGTATTTCAAGGGTAAAATTCCCAGGATTTCAATTTCCCAAGTTTTGAATTTCCTTCTCTAATGAGCTTTCCTATGAATTTCCATCATTTTCCTAAGAAAACTCTCAAAGTCCAAGTTTTCCTAAGAAGTGTTTCCCTTTTCAAAGGTTCACCTTTTTCTCAAGAATCACTTCTATTTTCCCAAGATTTTCAACTATTTCTGATTTTTCCACACCTTTATGAACTTTCTTGTGATTTCAAAACCCCTTTCATTTGAGTTTCCTGAGAAATCGATTTTCACCTTTTCCCAAGAAATGCTTTTCAACTCCAAAAGTTTTCCTATGAATTTTCAATCCTCTTTCCAAATAAAATTTTCAGAGCTGGAGTTTTCCTGACAAGCATTTCCCTTCAAATGTTCACACTTTTCCTAAGAATTACTCACATTTTCTCAGGACTTCCAATCATTCATGATTTTCCCAAGTCTTTATAAACTTTCTCAAGATTTCAAATCTTTTCATCTGAGTTTCCTGAGAAATTTACTCTTTTCCTGAGAAATCTTTTCAACTTCAAATATTTTCCAAGCATACATCATGTTTTCCCAAGTTGCATTTTCCAAATCTCATAGCACATGCCTAAATTCTCTGTGCATTTAGGATAGAACATGATTTTGATGATTTAACTAAGTCAAGCACAATTTTGGTCCTTGGTTCGATTACCCCTGTTAAAGGCGGCAGGAACGGTCGAACCTCGTACCGATAGGTCGAGCCCCATCCCATGGATTTTCCCGCAATTTTCAAAACGGAGGCGAGTATTTCAAAACAATTTCCAAAATCCGGTCAAGTTTGAAGCGCGAAAGCGTTTCTCTCTTTTTCTCTTTCGCAAGGAAGGGAAGACGGGGGAAAAATTTCGCGACGATAACAGTATTTTCTTCCGGAAACCTCCATCGCAAGAGGGCATCTCTCCATCGTTGATTTTAAACCAGTCTTCTCGTTCTCCCCCTTTCATCTTCAACAAACAGCTTCTCGAATTTTCCTTCTTCTCTTTAAAGAGGGCATCTCTCTTCTTCCTTCGGTATCCATCATCCGGCATTGACTATCCTCCTTGAGATCTATTTTTTTTGCTATCATCCATTGTTTTCCTTGAGATTGGTTGTTCACTCCAAATATCCCTTATCGACCTAATCCACCCTTCCCTTCAGTATCCATCCATCAGACTCACCCTCACGCGACAATCCAGCGGATCTTCCTTTCAAAGGGGTTCTCCACAGCTGAGCATTGCAGAACAATCCTTCCTCGAAGACACCTCCTCTGCAAGAAAGCCGAAGAAGGAGCATCAACACTTGATCTGATAAATACCATCGTCATCGAACCAGTTTGCGCCTTTTCTGTTCCTCCGCTCTCTTCTCTGAAGATTCTTATAAGCAAGAGAAGGCCAACGATTACGTTGAAGAAATACCCGTGAAAAGTTTTAGATCCTTCGGAGAAAGTCGATAATTCTCTGTGGCTAAGAAATAGTAAGTCATTTTCTTCATCCTCTGATTTCTCTTAAAATTTTCTTTTGCTGCGCTGTATTATATCCCCTCCTATTTCATTCTATTTTTCTTTAGCTTCTTTTTATGCGTTGGTGGTAAAGCCGACCTGCATATATCAGGAGCGGCTCACCCCTTTTGCAAATAGCAAATGGAACTTCTCAACTCCAACATTTCTTTTAAGTTTCTGTTTGATTTCTTTGATTTTATGATTTACTCTGGTTCACGATATCGGATTTGATGATTCCTGTGGTCCCTTACAGCAGGTGATGATGCATAAATATCACATTTTCTTAACATGTTTTCACTGCATAAATGCATCATCTATAGGTTTAAAGCATACACTTAGGTGCATAATATGATTATAGAGCTTGGGTTCGAATTTCATTGAAATCGGACTTAAAACGAAGGAATTATGGCATTTACAGTGTAACGGGTCAAATATCGGATCCGATTTGAGAGATTTGGATCCAGACGCCCATTTGGACTTTGGATCTGGACCAAATTACATGGATTTAACCCAGCTCCAGCCCACTTAAGTTTTGTAAAAATATTTTCTAAAAACCCCCTACAGAAAGAGGCACCCAGGAATTATTTTTATTTTAACACTGTTTTTGAAATTAAACCTAAAGAGGCCAAAACGTCAAAAGGGAGAGGGGGCGCCCATTCCAGCTTGTCTTTGCCTTGGTTTTCGTGCCCTAGGGGCACGATTCTAACTCCAGCCCCCTTCTCATCCTCCATCTTCACGCCATCTCCATTAGAGCATGAAAATAAGCTTGAGATCCAAGCTTTTTCTTGCCTTCTTTCACAACCTCTCCATTTCTTTAATCTCCAATGTTGTTTAATCTCCATTGTTGCTGTGTTTTGTAGGTGCAGCAGAGGTGGAAAACACTTTTCTCAGGTGGAAGTGCGAAACACTCCAACGAGAAGGGCCGGCTCTACCTCCATCCGGTCTTCTACGCCCCCCGATCGAGAATCGGTTCATATTTCATCTTCGGTGGATTTCCAACGTGTTGTAGCTGTAGGACATGGTACCATGGTGTATTTCCAGCATCAACGAGGTCCCGAACGGTGCAAAGCCAAGCAAAGTCCGCTCTTCTTCATCCCCCCACTCTTCGGATCGCCCAAAAGGTAGGTCTTCTCACCCATTGCTTCTAGTTAAAACCTATCATGTGCGTGTGTAATGTGCTGCGTTTTTCTGTATTTTTGTTAGCCTTAGTGTAGATTTTGTTCGTGCAAAAGCCAGCACGTAGAATGTTTAGGTGTTTGGGTCATTTACTTTTAGGTTTTTTTAATCCAACGTTGGGTATTCTTTTATGTATGTGCGTGTGACTGTCATTTTCGGTTGTGTGCTGCATGTTTACTCCATTAATCTGCCATTAGGAATTAGGTCTGAATATGTTATTACCAACATTAGATTTTCTAGATAATTTATTCGTTAGTTTCAGTTAATCCCTTTTGATTTAATTTGTTTCATGTGAATATTGTCTTAGGTAAAGCATATAACTTAGTTCGATTAAATTCTGTTTAGCTGTAGCATTTTTGTAGATGGATTATTGTTTAGATAGGGTATTGTGTAGATCTAGGTTGATTCAGCATTCTAGTTAATTTAGATTATCATTTTTTATTTCGGTTTTAGTTGTAAATAGTGTAAGATATTCAATTTCTGTTCTATCGTTTTTGCATGTTTAATTTACAGTATGGTAGTAGTTTTCTTGTTTATTATTCTTATAATTTCAGTTTATATATATATATATATATATATATTCGGCATCATGATTAAATAGTTGATTAGATTTGTATCTTTAGTTCCTTAGTCTAATGATGTGTTCTTTGTAGATTTCATGCAATAGTATGTTTAGTTTTGTGTTGATTTAGCTTAATTTTATTTCATAGATTCATGTAGAATTTTAGTTAACTATATGCAGTTTTTGATTTCTGTAGTGAAGTAAGATATGTTAATGTGTGACTTAGAATATGTAGGATAGTTAGATTTAGATAATTTCGTTTTACTCATGTAATATTTGTTGTAGATAGGTCGAGTTTTAGTGTAGTCGTCTTCTCCAATTGTAGGTTGGCAGCCATTAGAGGTCCAGCAAGGTAATGAAGTCCATTTGGTAAGTTATTAATTTAATTAATAGGTCTAGGTTCATTGTATGTGTTTTAAGTAATTTAGAATTAAAGTCGATTTTGGTGTAGTGTTTAATTAGGTTGTTTTTGGCAATTCGTGATTTAGGTAGGTATAGTCTTTACATTAATTGTAGATTTACTAATTTAGCTAAGGGTAGTCTAGTTTAGCCAAGTACTTCAATTTGCTTTGTAGAGAGAAGGGCAATGTGGTCATTGTATTGAGAAAACGATTTTGGTATGAGGCACCTCCTTCAATTCCACGAATTTCAATTTGGGAAAGTTCTCTTTTCCAACCCAACCATAAATGAATACTTTTTCCAAAGAGGAAACCTTTGGAATTCCAAGGACTCTTTAAAAAGCATGTACACGATTTTTGGAGACCCTTGGGAATTCCAAAGGTCCTTCTAAATATGTCTACACATTTTTGGAGAAAGGTTTTGAAATTCTAAATGTGCATTTAAAGCTAACCCAAAAACGTGTAGAGTGCTTTGAAGAAGGTTTTCAAAAAGTATCTTTAGCTTTTAATGCTTTGGGAAATGTTTTCAAAAAGATGATTTAATGCTTGGAGGTTTCCAAAAGGGTTTAATCGATTTTGGCAAGGATTTAAATGCTACTTCTTCTTTTGAGACTAGTCAAAATCGTGGTGTGATTTTGGGAAGGTTTTCAAAAAGGATTCAATAGCTTTAAATGCCTATTTGGAAAAACGTGTGAATCCAATGGGTTAGACGGTTTTTGAAGATGAGCTTTCCCCAAGTGCAATTAAGGCAGGAAGATGAGGAGTTGGCCCATACCAAAATCGTGTTTCTCAAGATTTATTAGTCCTATTTAGTATTGTTTAGATTGACTTAGTCTTAATTAGGGGTTAATTAAATTAGTAATGTAGCATTAGAATTAGATTTTAGAAAATCGTGTGTATTTAATTAGAATAAGTTATTGAATTAAATTAGATTTGTAAATTTGTGTAGGTCTATTAAAATAGGTGCTAATTTTAGTGTACATTTAATTTAGGAATTAATTTAGGTTTGCTTTAGGGTATTAGGAAATGTCAATTAGTTATTAGTCTAACTTAGAATGGCGTGTATTCAAGGCCTTATTCTAAACCGCCACTTAGACTAACCCTAGTTAGTCAAACCCAACCCTAGTTTAACCTAAGTTAGCATTTAACCTAGCCAACTAATCTTAGTCAAACCCCTAGTTTGTCTTAACTAAACCCTAGTCGACCCTACCTTATCCCATCCGACCCTTGTCCACCATAGTCAAACCCTAATCTAACCATAGCTTACCCTAACCGATTCTAGCTAAACCCCAACCTTAGTCTATTTAATTAGTTAGCCCTAGTTATATCCTTAGTTAATACCTAACTGTAATTAGTTAAGCACCTATAGTTAGATTAAATCGTAGGTAGTTAGTTACTAACCTAAGTTAAAAGCTAACCCCTAACTCGAGTTAAAACCTAACCTTACTTAACCTTAGTTAGAACCCAAACCCTAGTCGACCCCTTAACTACTTTATTAACTATAGTTAATGCCCCTAGTTAGTTCTAACCGACCCTCATTAACCAACCTTATATCTAACCCTAGTTAGTTAATAACCGTAGTTAGCTAAACCCTAATCACCCTCTTAACCTTAACCGAACCATAGTTAACCCCTAACTACCTTATTAGATCCTAGTTAAACCTTAATCAACCTTAGTTAGGAACTAACCGACCCCTACTAACCCTAGCCTTAGTTAAACCCCTAATCCTAGTTAGAATCTAACCCTAGTTAGTTTAACCGTAGATTAGTAGTTGATTTATTAGGTTAGAATTAACATTAGAGTAATTAGTTCAATTGGTAATCATGTTAGTTAGAGTATGTTAGATTTAGTTAGATTTGTCATTTAGATTAGATAGTTAGTGTTTAATTTAGTTAGTAAGTAATTTTAACTAGTTAGACTAATCGTAAGTTAGAACTAATATTAGAATAGATAGTTAATTTAGTTAGTGATATTAGATGTTATAAATTAGGTTTAATTAGAGTTTATATTTATTTAGATATCTTATTTAGAGTATTTGTGAGTTTAGGTTAGGTTATTTCTTAAATTTTATAACTTAGTTTAATTGTTATTGTTTGTTGTAGTTTAACAGTAGGTTAGGTTCAGTTAGGACTGTTTTTGTACGTGGTTCAATGTCCAAATGTCAATTATGGATTCAAAGGGATGAATAGTGCACTGAACCAAAACCCTAATTTTTATCCGATCGTGCACTAGTTATTTCATGTAAATTTTTCATGAATTTTCTGAATATTATTTTTCTATTCTCCACATTTGTGTGTTAACTGTCTGCAGACCAAATTTCATCTCGATCCGAGTTGATTTGGTCTGGTTTTTAAGCGTATTATGAAAACAGCTTTTTCTGATTTTGAAATTTCGGGTCCAGCGATCTCCCAAATTATCCTGATTTTGAAACGCTTTGTTCTGGATATCCAGAACGTATTTTTCAATTCTGTAAAGTGTGTCAGATTCTTGGATCTGTCTTTTACAGAATAGAAGTGATTTGACTAATTTTGGAATTCTTTTGACCCTTCAAACAGTCGTTTTGCGAAAAGCTGTCAGAATCCATTTTTTTGCCTTCTTTAGGGACAAAACAGTCTTTTAACTAATTGTTTAATTTCGTGTAGTTTTACTGTTTTCTAGTTGTGTAATCAGTAAATTAACAGTATTTAGAGTAATTAGAGTTGCTTAGTTTAGTTAGTTTATTCAGTTAGTTTAATCTTAGTTTTAGATACTTAAATTAACTTTAATTTAATTTAGAAATAGTTTAGAAATAATATAGATGTAATCTAGATAAATTCTTGATTTAGTTACTGACTTTGTGTTTTTTATTGTGTAGGTTGTTAAGTTAAAACAGGTTCACAGGTGTAATTCAATTATAATGTGCGACTGCACTTGATGTGAAAAGATAGAAATGCCCCTGGAGACCTGCAGAAGACTTAGCCTCCGATTTTATTTTATTTTCATAGTTTAGAATGTTATTTAATGTAACTTGTAAACATTGACATAGTTGTAAACTTTGTTCTTATTAATAAAGTGTTATTTTAGAATTAATTCAGAATATTCCTGTTCCCTGTGGATTCGACCCGTACTCGCCACTTCGGTGGAAAGTCGGTTTTATATCTTTGGTTGACGATTTTCCCATGTTTTCATTGAAAAATATTGTTTAAAAATATCAACTCCAAAAGTGCAACAAAATTTTGGCGCCGTTGCCGGGGAACGGCGATTTATTCTGATTATTTCTGAGATATCATTTTATTAATATATGTGTTTAGTTTAGCTTAGTTTATTTAATTGTTTTAGTTTGTAGAATTAACATTGTTAGAAAAATATAGGGTTCATTTGCTGTTTTTCTTAAAGATTCACTGAATTCCATGCTTCAATGATTTATTAAACATGTGAGTCTTAGATAAAATAGTGTGAATTCCTGTATTTACTGATTTTCTGATTTAGAATAGCTTATCTTTTATTTCATAGAAGTAATTAACTTATTTTAACATTGTTAACATAGTTGCATAGTTTAATTAGATTAGTTTAACATAATTTAAAATAGAATAGTTGTTAACTTGCTGATTTAGATTAGATTATCTTAGTTTAATTCTAACATAGGTTAGCTGCTATTTTTGTTCATTGTTTTACTGATTTAGACCTAGATTTAGGTTTACTAATTGCATTGATATATTATTCTGACATAGTCTAGTCGTTTTATGTATTTGTGTTCTTATGTTATTAACTATAGTGTATGATGTATCATATGTATATTAAAATAAAGTAGTAGTATTCATGTATTTTATTCTGAATTTTATTTTGATTTCTTTTGAATTTCATTGTTTACATGTATGAACAATCGATCCATCAATGTGTGAGTTCAAGTAAATCGGATATGAAGAAGCCTTCAAGAGTAGAACATTGACCAAATGAGCAGAAAACTATGCATTTGTACATGCATAGTGGTAGTGCAGAGTCCAGTCAATCGACAACTCCAGAGGGTCGAGTATGCCAGGTTGTATCAATCCTTTCTCCTTATTCATTTTATTGTTCTGTAGTGTGCATCTGCATTGCATGTTTACATTAATCTGTATGCCACTAGGGACAGTGTCATTCAAGCATGGGGGGATGGTTTAGATGCATAAATTTAAAAAAAAAAATTCTTCATGTCTGATAGCTTAAAACTCATAAAAGTAGGTCTTTTAAGAATAAGTTGTAGCATTTATGATTGTATTTCTCCATGATGTGACAATTTAGAAATGTATAAGCCCCATGTGAATTTTTTTTTCTTATCTGATTTAAATAGAGTAGTTGTTTATGAAATAGTTAACGAAAAGATAGTATTTACATGTTATAAAGTTTTGAATCACTGTAGTATAAGTATGCACAGTGTGTTTTATGAGAAAAGTGAGCAATTGAATTATGTTTTGAAAAATGAGCTTAATAGAATAGAGCTACGTTTAGTTGTTGATTTCTTTGTGAATCCAAGTAGTAGAACTCAGACACGAGTTGAAATGTTTGAGTCTCTTACGAAATGGATAATGAAGGAGATCATTCTCTTATCCAGTCGATATCTGTGGCCTTTGTAGTTCGAGTAAGTAGAATCTGAAGGGTGTTTTACACCTGGTGCCCTAAAGCCAGCTGGTTTGGGAGCCACCGATTCAAAAACTTGTTACATGGATTGCATAGAAAGCCTAAGAGATAGAGACATTGCATGTGATGAGAGGAAAACTATACGTATACTATTAGCAATTAAGTCCGAGGGATACTTTGTATCTAGTGCCCTAAGACCGGCCGGCTTGTGAGTCACTGACCTAAAACTCGCTACACGGGTTACGAGACTGGATATTTGAAATAGTGCTCAATTTAGAAGAATGAAAAAGAGTGAAAAATAAAATTTCAAAAAGAAAAAGAATGATCTTAAAGAGTGTGAACACCCCAAATTTTTCAAAGTTTTGTAAAAATGACCCCTTTTGCCCCTAACCCCGTTTTCTGAGAAAATCAAGTCAGTTCTTCAGATTCTCTGAATTAAAATTCATATTGATATATTCAAAATCAACTCCAGATCCGAATCCAGCACTTTAAATCCATATTTCCTCAAAATCCGGCTAAAAAAAAAAAAACCATTTCTGAAGAAATCTTCTCAAATTGGCTTTAAAATTCTCAGAAAAATTCTCTTTTGTAAATATTTTTACAAAAACACCAAAAATTAGTTTTAATCTTTGGTTTCTCGCAAGCTTTAGGATTTTAATATAAAAATACAAAAAAAAAATTGAAAAATAAACCAAAGACCAAAAAATTGGAAAAAATTACAAGAAAAACGAAGGATTCTTAAGCCTTTTTGCCAAAAAACTCATTCCCCAAACATTTTTTTTTTTACAAAAATCTCTTAAAAGGAGTCCTCTTATTGGAAAATGAGGAAATATACAACGGAATCCTCCCGCGCATGCTCTCTCCTAATTTTACCACCGTTGATCTTCCAACAGCCTCCTCTCTCCTCAACCTTCAATCCGAAACAGTCTTCACTCTCGAATCATCCGGGCCCTCTTTAAGAAGAGGCACCCCATCTTCTTCAGGGGGCGGCAACTTCATTAATGATCGGGTTCCCTTTTCCATCCATCTCCTTTGAAGTAACAAGGCATTGAAGATCCGTTTTTCCTTCTCTGGCATCCATTAAACCCATCATCGTCGAAGCTTCTCTGAAAATCGATTGATCGATTGTTCTTCTGAAGGATCCATCCTCCGTTATTCGGATCATCCATCGCCCTTCTCGCTTGCCCTTCCCTTTTCTGAAGCTCTTCCCCTCTGCAGTAAGAAGGTAAGAATCTCACCTCTTCTCTCTCTTTTTTTCGATTCTCCTTAGACTTCCATATTATATATATTTTCCCCATGGTGAGCACCATAGAAATATCGATTGGTCTCTAATAGACCAATCTATTTCCCTGTGCAATAGCGAAACGGGATGATCATGATCCCACATCTGCTTTTCTCCATTTTTTTTTATTTTGTCTGGGTCATGGCTCGTATTTGGATTACTCCCCCCTTTTAATTCAATTTTCCTTATGATTTGTTCATAGTTTAATTCCCCCTTTTTATTATATTTATGTCCTAATCTCTATCGTAAGGCTTGATTTCTCATTTTTTTTTTGTTTATTTTCTTTTTCTTCTCTTTCGTTATTGTTTATCTCGATTTTTTTTTTTCTCTTCTGTTGAGGATTTCTTCTGGTCCATATCTTTTTGTCTTCAGTTTCTTTTTTTTGTTTTCTCATCCAGGTTTCTGATTTTGATCTGGATTTTATCCTTCTTTTTTTTGTTTTTGTCATGAATGCATATTACATTAAGCTTCACGATTGAGCTTTTTGCTGGCTTCCCTGTACAGAGCTGTAAATATGTACCTCTGTTCGTTGGGGATTCTGATTTGCTGTAGCATATACACATCTTCCATTTTCACTTCTGATTTCCTTTTAGCACGATTTGTCATTCACATATTTCAACTCGATTTAAGCTTTTTTTTTTTTTGTTTTTGTTTATCGTTTCTCCTTACCTTCTCTTACTTTCCCTCTCCTCTGTTGTTTCTAATTTTTTCTTAAAATCTCTTGGTCATGACCCCATTAGAGTGATACCGTGACATCAATATGGCATATAGCCAACAGTGATTCACGCGCATCATATCAAAAATAATCTGCATATCCCGGTTCCCAGTATGTATAATTTTTAACCTTCTCTTAAGTTCTCTCACTTTAAAGAGTTATTTATTTGAGTTAAGGCGCATCTATACAAATTGTTTCTGCTGCACCTGGGTTTCTGGAAATCATACTTACCTCCTTTGCTAACCGAGATCATCATGTGCTCTTCTTTCTTTCTTTGGGTTAGATTATTGCAAGTAGAAATTTAGATGCATCGTTTACTCTCTTCTTCTCAATTGATTCATGTATCATAAGCATCATGATATATTCCCTGTTATATCTCTACAACTCTTTCTTCAGATGTTATGTTATTGCACATTTTAGTTTACTTGATTCGATGGATATGGCAGTTATGTATGTCGTTCCCTGTGTCTTGTTACATATGTATGATGTATATATTGAATTCATGGTCTTGTATATCCGGTCATTTCTCTGTGTAAACTTTTGATTCGTGGAGAGGATGTTTATAGGGTGTCAAACAAATTTAAAATCTCTGTTAAATTTTCCTTGAATCAAATTGAGATGGTTAAAATAGATTCTGGGTGAGATGCCGAGTCTGTTTGGAAGAAGAGTGTCGAGACACTCGTGTCATATTGATTATCTGAGTCAATGCTGAAGGCTTTTGGGGCGGTCGCATAGGTGGATTCCAGTATTCCTTTAGCAATGTGAAATCCAATATGGTCGGCAATCACTGTAGCAACCATAGGATTACCTGTAATGGTAATAATGCTGGGTATGTTTGGGTTTTCTTTGATGATCAAGCCTTTTGTGGAGGTCAAAAGTAAGTGTTTCAAGAGGTCGTTCATAGGTTTATTAAAATTCTGGTTAAAATCATCTGATTCAGAGAATAGGTCCTTCGATCATAAGACAATGTAGTGCCATTAGTTGATCTTACAGGTAATCCATGTTTACTGCTGCCTGTGAAACAGGAATCCCATTGTAATGCCAGGATAACAAGGGTGTTTATGAAGTAGAAAATCAAATGTGGCTATTGCATACGTATGAATTGGTTTGAAATATTACAACATGGTTGCAATGAAGTTAGCCTCAGTTGCGTTTTGCACAGTCTGAAGTAGATACTTTATGCCAATGGTTGGCGCCATGATACAATATCTTTTTTAGGAGCTCATCAGGCTTCATTTCCCTTCCATTGAATTTTGACATTTTTTTTTTGTTATTAATTTAGGAGGTTTGTACATTCCAACTTCTTTACATGTCATATCTCCAGCATCCCAATCCATTTACTTATTACCTTTAAGGTCAACCAGATACAGTGACTTCATTACCATATTCAGCATCCACTCCCCTTTCTCTTTACCCCCTGTAAATACACCTCTTTCATCTAATATTCGTGTATCTGTAGCAGCATATTAGCACCAGTCACCTACACTTGGGGTTCAACCTTTTCTTTTAACTTTCAAAATCCATAACACCAAATCCTCCATAGACTATAAACAGTGTTGACAGTAATTTTCGTTTTAGCACTCACGGTAGTGACAATCACTGTTATGGCCCTTCCTCTCTTTACCTTTGCATTTTGAGCAGTCTGTTGTATAAATCTACAACAGAAAGTGTCCATCATACCTATTCACCATAGCACCTACCTTGCTGCCATTGTTTGGCAGAAAATCTGTCATCAGCACCATCTTGTCCATAGCCACCTTGTGGCTATCTACCACACCATTACCCAAATTAGGTAATCCTGCTGCAAACAACTTTGTAGCAGTACCCAAAACCTGTTGCAGCCTCAATGATATCACTTCCCCCATACCTCAGCACATCTCTCCATTGAATATATCCCTATATATATGCTTATACATAGACATATACATTTACGTGAATATACCTATACATGTATATATATACATGTATGTAAGTATATAGATATCTTTTCCAATCCTTTTTTTTTTTTTCTTCATACATATCTTTTCATCATTTGATGTGATCTTTCTTCTCTTTTACTAACCTGTTTGCTTTGCAGGAAATATGTGGATAAAATTATTACTTGGGGTTGTAAAATTGATCTTACATGTTGTAATAGCTAGATTTGAATGAGAAATTTACATTTCCTGCTTTAGGTAGAATGGATGAGCATTATAGAATACCATGAATTGTTTATTCCATGCATTTTTCCCTTTTTTTTTTTCTTTCTCAAATTCCCACAATGGTGAAACACGAATGGCACATGCACATTTTCATAAGAGGTAAGTTAATTCTAAGTTAATGATTTACACCAACGGCCATAGTCGGGGTGTGAACAAAACTTAGAATTCTTATCTTTTACGAAATAACATTGGATCCACACTGGATCCACTTTCAAAACCCATCATATTTTCTCAAAATATTCTTTTCTTTTATCAGAATTTAACTTAGGATTAACTCAAAATATATACCAATGGCCATAGTCAGGGTATATTGAGGGTTGATTTCATTTTAAATTCTATAAAAGCACTAAAAATGTATTTTATTCTTCTTTTTGAATTTAAATATAGATTATCATATGATACATTCAATGACCATAGTCAAGGATGTATTATATTTTCAATCTTATTTTAATTCATTTAAAGAATGAAATAGCTTTTCAAATTCCAATTTCAAACTTATTCAAATTCATTCATCATATAGGATAGAATTACATCATATTTTTCAAAATTCTTTCAAAAACCCAAGTGATTTTGAACATCTTTCCTATTTTTCAAACCTATCTCAATTTCAAAGTCCAATTTGACTTTGAAATTTCAAAAATTATTTCATATTCAAACTTCAAATTTCCAAACTCAATTCAAAACTCAATTTCAAAGTTCAATTTAACTTTGATGTTTCTAAATTCATCTTCTGATTCTAAATCCAGCTTTTCTTCAAAGTTTTAAATCAAAGTTGAGATTGACTTTGAATCTTAAACCTTCTCAAGTTCAAATCTGGATCTTCAGAAACCCAGATCATCCTTAAAAATCCTATTTTGGACTTCTCAAAACCCAAATCCAAAATCAAATCCTAGTCTCAACTTGGATCCAGATTTCCAAGTATAAACTCCATTCCACTTTGGATTTCTAATTACAAATCCAAATTCCATTTAGGATCCAGATCCTCATTCTAACATTGGATCTCAGATTCAGATCCAAATTCCAATTCTTAGGATCCAGAATCCAATTCTACCTTGGATCTCAGATTACAGATCCATACTCCATTTAGGATCCAGATCCTCATTCTACCTTGGATCTCAGATTACAGATCCATACTCCATTTAGGATCCAGATCCTCATTCCACTTTGGATCTCCAATTACAGATCCAAACTCCATTTAGGATCCAGGTCCTCATTCCTATTTGGATCTCCAATTACAGATCCAAATTCCATTTAGGATCCAGAATCCAATTATACTTTGGATCTTAGACTTCAGATCCAAACTCATCTCAGGATCCAGAGTCCATCTCTACATTGGATCTTAGACTTTAGATCCAAATCCATTCTAGGATCTAGAATCCAATTCTACTTTGGATCTTAGACTTCAGATCCAATTCCCTCTTAGGATTCAGGGCCCAACCCTATCTTGGATCTCGAACTTCATTCCAAATCTTGAATCTGATTCCATTCAAAATTCCAAAATCCAAATTCCACTTTAAATTCCAATTCTTAAAGCCAATTCCATTTCATTCAAACCAAGTTCCTATTTCGGATCCTAAATCCAAAAATCAACTCAAAACTCTATTCAGAAACCAGAACTTAGATTCGAATTTCATCTTGAAATTCCAATTGTTACAAATCCCATTCCTCAATTCCTTTAGATTTCCCACATTTCCTTCTAAAATCAAAACTTCAAAAGCGGAATTCAATTCCATTCCAAATATTCATCCAAGTTCAAACTTCTAAATTCAAAGTCATTTATGACTTTGAAAATTTCCTTCATTCTTTTTTTTATTTCAAGACTTCAAGATCAATTTCCAAATTCCAGATTTATTTTCCCAAGCTCCTGATTATTCTAAAAACTTAGAACTTTAATCTTAAGTTCTAAGTTAGAAAACATTTCTTCACTTTATCGGATTCACTTGGGATTTCTTCAAAATATTTTCAAAAAGAGCATACATCTTTGCATTTGCACAAGCATGATTCATTGTGCATTTTAGACTTAGGATAAATACTTAGATAGATTCTTTGCAAAGCAAAAAGGCATAAAATTCGACCCTTGGTTTGATTACCCCTGGTAAAGGCGCCAGGAACGGTCGAACCTCGTACCGACGAGCGGATCCCGTCTCCCAGTTTTCCCGCAAATATTTTAAAACGGAGGCGAGTCATTTCAAAATATTTTCAAAATTAAGGTCAAGTGAGACCCGCAAGAGAGTTCCTCTTCTCTTCTCTTCTTTCTTTTCTCTTCTCTCTTTCTTTCTGTTCTTTTATCTTTTCTCCCTTCAAAAAGGAGGAAAATAAGAGGTTGGAAAGGAAAAGAGAAGGAAGAGAGAGAATATTACGAGAGGAAAATTTTTGCGATGATCACAGTTTTGGCGACCGTGATGGGACTCGTCTTCGCCCGGTCGAATTTTTAAAGCCTTTTTCTTTACTTTGATGTTATCTAAGTCTTTATTCTTCATATGTCAGCTTCATTTCCATGCAAAACCTTAGGAAGCCTAGATTCTGTCCTAAAGCTGACATCATTGCATATAGGATTTAAGTATGGTTTGGTAGGACCATATTGAGGAGATTATTCATGTTCACATTAGACTTAGGTCTTAAATACAACTCTCCTCAATTTTTAGGGATTGAATACAAAACAATGTATACAAGTGTATGCTTCTCTTTATTTTAAATCTATCTCTTTAGGACTTTTATTAGAGCCATCTGACTTTTGCATGTTGAACATGTTTTCAAAAACATCCCTTACCTATATTGTCCCGGTCTTCACGTTGCTGGGCTGTCTCACTGAACCATAGTTCGGGAGAGAGCCTCACAACTGGACCACCTATTTGGGTTCACGCCCCCCTACCACGTACCTAAGGGCCATAGTCCGAGGTATATCGGTAGGTGCTCAAGGATGTTGGGAAGCCATTACCTTAGAACCGGAGAAATATTTCTATGCCACGTACTTCAAGCTTCGGCTTGGGTATATCGGCGTATCTTGATTGGAATCAGATGATCTGAACCCTAGAGTTAGGATTAAGGTCCTACAAGCCATTTCAAATATTGCATTTAGAGTCAGCCTTTAGGGAGTGCTGTATGCGCATCCTTGTTTGTGCAGCTTTGGTTGTGTGATATTTCTCTTATTCTCTCATATATATGTATCAAACCCTTTTCAAAAACCCTGGGTGTATTATTCAAAACTTACCCTTATTTCCAAAAAACCCCAGGTGTATATTTTTATCTACCTACATTTCTTTTTCTCTTTTAGATCAAATTTTCTTCAAAACCCTGGAAAATTCTTTTAAAAATCTCCTCAATCTTTCAAAATTTCCAGGTCTATCCGTAAGTCCTGCATTCTATCTCACTCTCTTCCTCTTTTTGCCTCAGTATCACTCTGATGGCATCCGAATCTCCCGATACTATCTTTCCTTGGGATCATGTCTTCTATCAAATAAGGGATGGAACCCCAGATCTGCGGGTCATCCAGTCTTGTCCTTTCTTCCCTCGGTGGTATTATTCTTGGTTCGCCACCTTCTCACGTATGTTCCCAGACCACTTGGATAACTGTGGGTTGGAAATGGCATCAGCGGTAGGCAAGCGAACCATCAATGGAGCTTTGATTCAGGCCATGGCAGAACGGTGGAATCCACGTACCTGCACATTCTGGTTTCCATGGGGAGAGATGACTCTGCTGATGGACGAGTTCAATGACATTATGGGGTTGCCCGAACCAGCTGGTCAGCCAGATGATCCTGTCGAGCAGCAATTTTTGATCAACATCAAAGGGGTAGATGTTCGAGAAGCCTTAGCAAGAGCAACGGGGAGCAGATCCTGGCCTCTCACCGAGATTGGTGGGAATCAGTTCATCGACCTGTTCGAACTATATCAAAAGTACGGAGCCTACAAAGAGGTCGACACTTTGTCCCGAGCAGTGAAGGACAGAATTCAGCACGCCATGATCCTGTGCACAGTGGGGTTAGCCTTCTTCCAAGATGGTCAGAATTTTATAGACATCAGAGTTGCTCAGCTCTTTCGGAGATGGGGAAGCGAGCAGACTCGTCAGCTCTCAGTCTCCATGGCCGCATTAGCCTTCCTTTACAGAGGTTTGGCTCGATTTGCTCTTGGGGAGACCATTCTGGTAGAAGGATGCACTTATGCCTTGCAGTCGTGGTTCCTACGCCACGTTCCATCGAAGGCCAGTTCTTTCAGATTCAACAGTAAGCAGCCGAAGACAGTCATCCAATGTCGAGCTCTGATCGAGAAGCTACATCAGGAGGAGATCACCTGGGATTTCTTTGACAGAAAAGAGACTGTTCCTCGATACACTTATGCCTGTGACAAGTGCTACAAGTTGATGGGCCCTTTCTTTTGTGTCGATTATCAGCCAGAACGATGTCTGAGGCAGTTTTCACAGCGGCAGGTCCGTGCCAACACCCGTTTTCCGACAGGCAACGTGTCAGAATTCAACCTGCAGTCGGATCAGTGGTCTGGGGCATATCATGTCGCAAAATATACCTAGAACTCCTTTATTTCTCTGTCTATATTTCCAGGTATATTTTGCCCACCCTCTCTTTGTCCTTGAAAGTTAAAAATATCAATAAAATTTTACTTTTTGGCCAAAAATGTTATTTTCTGTATTTTGTTTGTAGCACAAATAAAAGTCACAAAAACTTGAGTGAAGACCTAATCCCGAGTAAAAGGGATATTCCTTCCGCATTTCTTCAAATCCTATCATGGTTGACGACCTCGCCTAGGTAACAAGGCGCATTTCTCTGTTATCATCAAATGGTAACACAATTATCACAAATCGTGTGATGACCCAAATCCCGGGTAATGGGATAATCTCTTGAAATTGTCTACCAAAATCCCCTTATTTCTTGCTTTTTCTCAAAGAAATTGTGATTTTCAAAAAGGCTTCTCCATACTCTAACCATTCCCATATACTGCAGGAAAGCTTAGGCATCTGAAAAATGGTCCAGACAAGGGCTGACAAAAGGGTTGCTCAACCGCACAGTGACAACGAGTCAGAGGAAATGAATTCTCCCAGATTGTCCAAGAAACATGACTCCGGAGATGAAAGCGATGTTGATCCAGCCATGTACCGGGTTTTTCAGAAAATGATGACTAAAATGATGGCCGAGCAGGCTAAGGCGGCTTCTAAAACCAAGGCTAAGAAAAAGCCCATGAAAAAGCCAGTCAAGATCAGCAAGCAAAAGGTACAGCGTGATAGTACCTCTGAAGATTCCGAGTCAGCGGAAGAGAATTCTGAAGAAGAGCAGTTGATCTACATCCCGAAGCATCTGCGGCAGCCCAAGAGACCGGTAGAAGAGCCAGTGTCAGTGAACAAGCCCAAGCATGGGGCCCCCGCAGAGGATTCAATTCAAGCTTTGACCAAGATAGTCAAGGACCTGCAAATCCGTGACAAGGGAAAGAGGTCATACACCAGGCAGGACTTCTATCTCGGTTTAGAAGGAGACAAGGATCTGGAGAACCTCCCCCGGAAGTTCATTAAGTTTGACGGAACCGGCGATCCAAAAGCCCATTTAGCAATGTTCTTCGCAGAATGTGCCCGGTTCAGTGAAGATAACCGCGCCCTTTTCCTTTGTTTTCCCCGCAGCCTGGACGGGATAGCAGCGAAGTGGTACGCTGAACATGTCAATCCCATCGAATTGAGGGATTTCGACAAAGTTGTTAATATGTTTGTTGAACGCTTCCTGTTCAACACGGAAGCCCTACCTACTCTGAACCACCTGTACAACTTGAAGCAAGAGCCCAACGAAAAGGCCAGGGATTTCATCCACAAGTGGAGGAGCATTTGCAATAAGATGAGAAATCCCATTTCTGAGGAGCATGCCCTCCAGGTCATCCTCAACAATTTCTGTCAACCTCTGAAAAGCCTCCTCTTCACACATCCCTCCAAGTCCTTCATCGAGCTAACGGAGCGAGCCGAATGGCTCGAAATGGGGGTAGAGAATGGGATGTACGAAGGTGTTTCTTCAGCAAAGAACATCTTGGATCCAAAGAAAAAGGCCCATTTTACCTACTCGGCTGATATCTCCGAAGACCATTCGGGCAGCAGCAGCAGGAATGACAGTGGCAGCGGGTCGAAACCTGAGCAGAACAGGGGAAGAAAGGGCAAATTCTTTAAGAGCAATGACAAATCTCTCCCAACCGGTCCTCAACAAAAAGGGGACTTTTAAGAAAAACCAAAACATATCAATTGGAGCAAAGATAGGAAATTCACTCCTTTGGACCAGCCTCTGGAGAAAGTGCTGGAATACCTGATGTCCCACGGGATGGTGAAGTTGCCCAAAATTGCGGATCCCCCAGTCTTCATGGGGAAGTACAGAGAGCAGTACTGCAAATTTCATAGGGCCATGGGGCATGATACAGAACACTGCTTCGTCTTGAAGCATTTGGTCCAAGACTGTATCGATAAAAGCATCCTCGTAGAAGACGAAGAGGAGGGCAAAATGGAAATCTTATCTGCTCCATTTCCCAAGCATTCAGCATCAACCATCTCAGAACATTCATTCCTCCCACAGAGCCATATACATCCGTGCTCTAGTGAAGAGCTAAAACTCCAGCATCAGGTAATGGTTCTACATCAGGATCAGCCTGTGTATCAGAAAATAGATATCCTCTCGCTTCTTGACCAAGCTAGTGTGCCAGTCAAGAATGAAAGGATCCAAATATTCCCCAAGAGCTTTCTTAAGAAAGAAGCCCGCGCAGAAAAGGCAGAAACCTCTAAAGCAGCAGAGGAACAGGCTGATGATTTCCAGAAACCAATTATGGCGCTTTCCAACATTTCCATCTTCGAATTAACGCATGATTCTCCCAAGCATCAGGAAAAGTTGGATGATCTGTTAAGAAAGATCAAGGTGAAGCCGGGCACCACGCCCGAGGATATGGCGCAAATAGTAAATCAAGCAATGACTAATGCGCCTATCACCTTCTCGGATGAGGATTTACCTAAGCCTCATTCATTTCATAACAATGCGCTGTACATTGTGGTCAGGACCAGGGGCATGACTGTCCCACATGTTCTTGTTGATGGGGGCAGCAGCTTGAATATTTGCCCAGAAATGACAGCGAAAGCCTTGGGATTGAAGGAAGAAGAATACGTGCCTGATCCCATCACCATCTACGGCTTTGACAATCACGGGCAGACTGCCAAGGGCAAGATCTTCCTAGAAATCTTCATCAACTACTCAGTACACACGGTGCTATTCCATGTCGTTAATGTGCCGCCAACTTACAATCTGTTGTTGGGATGAACATGGATCCACAATACCAATGCCGTTCCATCAACTCTCCACCAATGCATCAAGTGGTCTAAGGGCGGAATGATTACCACTGTCTTGGGCGAAGACCCCGAAGAAAGACTGCCACAGCCTATGATTCCTCGTCCCACATTCACAGCAGACATTCCTAGCATTCGGGAGGCAGAGGAAATTAATCTCAGTGACAGTCTAGAGATGCTGAAGCTAAAAGATGTCATGGGAGAGAAAAATGTCGCAGCCACGGTCCAATGGCAGGGACCTTGTTTCTTCAAACTAGGAGGACGCATCGATTACACCTCCTTCAAAGATCATCCCTTATTTCCTCAGTTTTCTAAAGCAAGAAAAGGATTCGATCTGTTGATCAAACACGGATACCAGCCATTTCGAGGCATGGGAAAAGATGAAGATGGCATGATAGAGCCCATCATTCCAATTCGACATGCGGACAGTTCAGGGTTGGGGTTCACCGGCCAGGATTCCAGCAAAAAGACAGTTTTTGTCAAAGGAAACAAATAAAGATGATGCCTTAGTTTTCCTGCTTTCTTTTCTTATCCTTTGTTAAATCTTGTAGGGACAACGCGATCCCATCTTTTGTCAAAGTCTTGTAAATACTTCATTTCCAATCAATGAAAGATCAACTTTTTTCTTCACATTTTGAGCATCTATCATTTCTTCTTATGTTTTGTCTATATCATTGTTCCTTACTTATACAAAAGTTTGATTTGGCTCGTACTTTTTCTTAAACAACCTCTCTCACATTTTCAGGACTATTAACTCCTGAATCAATGACAAGATTCGTTATCAATCCCAAATATCTGAAATTGGCAAGGTTCCCCGAGATGAAAGACAGAGCGGAAGTCAGTCAGGCGGCAGAGCAGACTGAAGAGCCAGTTGAATTTGATTCCACTATCCAGGATTTGCCAGAATTTGCTCACATTCAGAAGCAGGATGAACCCTCATCTTTGGTGCAAGATCCAACTGAGGATGTCAACATTGGATCGGAAGATGATCCGAAAATTCTCAAAATCGGGTCAAGTCTAAGTGAAATTGAGAAAGCTAGACTCATCCAATTCCTTAAAAAGCATCAAGAAGTATTTGCCTGGACTTACGAAGATATGCCAGGATTGGATATCAAGCTGGTTGAGCATCGACTCAAGTTGAAACCAGAAGCCAGACCAATCAAGCATAAATTGAGGAAATTAGACCCTCGAATTGAGCAGCAAGTCAAGGAAGGACTTGAAGATTTGCTAAAAGCAGGCTTTATCCGAGCCATTGATTACCCAGATTGGTTGGCAAATATCGTGGCAGTCCCTAAAAAGAACGGAAAAGTTCGGATTTGCATCGATTTCAGGGATCTAAATAAAGCCACCCCGAAAGATGATTATTCACTTCCTAATATTGACCTGTTGATCGATAGCACAGCAGGTCATGCCATGTTTTCCTTCATGGACGGATACTCAGGTTATAATCAGATTAAGTTGGCCGTTCGTGATCAGTCTAAGACTTCGTTTACTACCCCATGGGGAACCTTCTGCTATACAGTTATGTCATTTGGGCTCAAAAACGCCGGGGCAACTTATCAAAGGGCAATAGCCGTTATTTTCCACGATCAAATGCACAAGAATATGGATGCGTATGTGGATGACATTTTGGTTAAGTCTAAAGAAGAAGAGGATCACCTCGATGCTCTTAGTCAAGTTTTTGAAAGACTTATTCTTTACAAATTGAGACTTAACCCTCAAAAATGTGTTTTTGGAGTAGAGTCTGGCAAACTGCTCGGCTTTATTATAAGCAAGAAAGGGATCGAGGTGGATCCGGCTAAAGCAAAAGCCATTATTGACATGCCGCTTCCAACTAATCTCAGAGAACTGCGGAGCCTTCAAGGGCGCATTCAGTCTATTCGCAGGTTCATCTCCAATTTGGCTATGAGATGCGAGCTTTTCAACCATTTGCTTAGAAAAGGAGTTAAATTTGAATGGGGATCAGAATGTCAGCTCTCGTTTGAGCGCATCAAGCAGTATCTCCTTAACCCACCAGTTTTGAAGCTGCCAAAGCTGGGAAGGCCTCTCCTACTGTATATTTCAGTCAATCAGAATGCCTGTGGTGGATTCCTCGCTCAGTATGAAGAAGGCAGCCTGATAAAGCACGCCATCTACTACGTGAGCAAAACCTTCATTGATTATGAAAAGAAGTATTCTCAGATGGAGAAGACTTGTCTAGCTCTGGTTTGGATGTGCCAGAAATTAAGACATTATCTATTGGCTTCTGAAATCAAATTTCTGTCAAAACTTAATCCTCTCAGATACATCTTAGAACAACCATTTCTCACTGGACGAATTGCGAAGTGGCAAGTCCTTCTAATGCAATATGACTTAGAGTATATCTCTCAAAAGTCGATTAAAGGCCAAGCGATCGCAGATCAGTTGGCAGATTTTCCCCTGACAGAAGAGATTAAAGCAGAAGATGATTTTCCTGATGAGCACATCTGTAATATCCAACAGCCCCCAGTTTGGAACATGTTCTTCGATGGTTCTAAAAACATGTCTGGCATCGGGATTGGAGTCCTGTTGATCACTCCAGAAAAAGAAATGATCCCTTATTCTCTCAAGCTTGGTTTCCA
Organism: Nuphar pumila; assembly: GCF_984573655.1. Classification (NCBI taxonomy): domain Eukaryota; kingdom Viridiplantae; phylum Streptophyta; class Magnoliopsida; order Nymphaeales; family Nymphaeaceae; genus Nuphar; species Nuphar pumila. The sequence goes on along the minus strand of NC_143264.1, from coordinate 46,282,443 downwards.
ATGTACTCATAATATGGCCGAGTATGAAGCTTTAATACAAGGCCTCAAAATCTTGCAAAGTTTTGATGTCAAAAGAGTACATGCCTTTGGTGATTCCCTACTTGTTGTTAGTCAAGTTAACACTGAATGGCAAGTGAAAGATTCCAAATTGATTCCGTATCAGAAGATCGTCCTCGCTCTTGTGGACGGCTTCGAAGAATTTCAGCTCAGTCATATAAGAAGAGAGCACAATCAGATAGCCGATGGCTTAGCCAGCTTGGGCTCCATTTTATCATTCAGAGGCAGTGAATCATGTCGCTCTTTCGAAGTGGGCAGACTTGAGCAACCTGCTTTCGCTTCAATCATGCAAATAAACCAGGTTAATCAGAAGGAGAAGCCTTGGTATCAAAATATCAAAAATTTCATTGAGATTGGTGAATTTCCGCCAGAAATGCCAAAAAGGGAGCAACGTGTGATTCAACGCATGTCTACCAGATATTTCATTCTTGCCAATGTCCTCTACCGCCGTGGGTTCAGTTCTGAGTATTCAAGGTGCTTAGACAAAGAAGAAGCTATGGAAGTTATCCAAGAGGCACATGAAGGGATTTGCGGTGGCCATGTCGGCTATCAGACTCTCGTCAAACAGATCGTTCGAGCAGGGTATTATTGGAATACCATGCAGCAAGACTGTCATAGATTTGTGAAGAAGTGCGTCAAGTGCCAATTGCACGCGCCTTACATTCATGCTCCGGCCACATATCTACAATCAGTTGTTTCTCCTTGGCCATTTTCTATGTGGGCTTTTGACGTCGTCGGCCCGATTACTCATTCTGCTTCCAACGGCCACAAATACTTCCTGGCTGCGACAGAGTATTTCACGAAATGGGTTGAAGCTGTTACTCTACGCACAGTAGAAGGCCGCCATGTGGTTTCTTTCATTCACAAAAACATTCTTTGCCGCTTCGGCATACCACATGATATCGTCTCAGATAATGGAACCCATTTCAAAAATGAGAGAATGAAAACCTTCTGTTCTAAATTCAGAATTTCCCATCATTTCTCAGCTCCTTATTATCCTCAAGGGAATGGCCAAGCAGAGGCCACCAATAAAATTTTGATCCGTATTTTGGAAAGGACGGTGAAGACAGGTCGAGATTGGCATGAGAAAATTCATGACGCACTTTGGGCATATCGGACCACCATTCGGACTCCGACTAATGCCACTCCTTCAGAACTTGTTTACGGAACTGAAGTAGTATTACCGCTCCATGTCCAAAAGCCCGCTCTCAAATTTGCTTCACTTATAGAATTGCCACTTGATCAGTATCAGCAACAGAGATTGGTGCAGCTGGATCTGCTAGATGAAAAAAGGCTCAAGGCAGCAGAGCATGCTCAAGCTTATCGACAGAGGATAGCTCGACACCATGCCAAGTCCGTCATTGAGAGAAGATTTCGAGTTAATGATTTGGTACTCAGATCAACAGCTCATCTCAAGCATCGACCACGGAGCAAGTGGTCACCCAATTGGGAAGGCCCTTATGTGGTTAAGGAAGCATTACCTCGCAATTCGTATCGTCTAATCAACGCAGATGGAGTGGAAATGTCAGATCCCATCAATGCTCTACATTTGAAGAAATTTTATACTTAGAATATTCATTTTGAAGCCCTTGTACTCTTCAAAAGAGCCATTTCAATAAAATAATGATCTTCTATCAATTCTTACATTCCTCTCCATGATACTAGGGCATTTTATTGGTCTATAATCATTTTTCTTCATCGTATGCAGGCAGGATTAGACAGAAGCTCTTTTTTTCAAATTCTGTTAAATCTCATTTTGATCTTATGATCTTTATTTCCATTTCATTTGATTTACTTTTTAGTTTGAGCAAATGTTCTTCAAACTATTGCTCATTTATGTCAAGTTTTAAACAAATTTCCGTCAATCTTATTAAAATTTTTCATCCACCTTTATCTTTAAAATCTACCCCTTCAGGATAAGGGATAAACCTGATGCCTCCTTTCAATGAGGTATTCTTTTATTACCCCCCCCCCCATTCAGGACAAGGGGACAAAATCCTGAAAGTCGGCCACATACAAATAAACTATGATGGTCCATTAAATTTTACCAAAGAATCTTTATTCTCTGAAAAATTCGCTTTGTTTTAGCTCATCTTTTACAACCCGGTCCTCGCACTAGGGTATTTCCCAAAATCTTCAATTATATATTGAGCTCATTTGGAGGATCCGATCCTCGCACCAATAACTTTCTACATTCAATCTTTTGATCAAAATCTTTTCTTCTACAAAATTCGAGTTCTGATTTAAAATCTCCCAAAAGCTGATATATTTCAAACATCCCAGTTTTACTGGTCAGGTATTTCAAACGTCCCAGCTTTCGCTGGTCAGGTATTTCAGAAAAGATCCAACACTCGTTGGTCATGTATTTCAAACGTTCCAGCTTCTCGCTGGTCAAATATTTCAAACGTCCCAGCTTTTGCTGGTCAGGTATTTCAAAGGATCCAACACTCATTGGGCATATATTTCAAACGTTCCAGCTTCTTGCTGGTCAGGTATTTCAAACGTTCCAGCTTTTGCTGGTCAGGTATTTCCAAAGGATCCAACACTCGTTGGTCATGTATTTTAAACGTTCCAGCTTCTCGCTGGTCAGGTATTTCAAACGTCCCAGCTTTTGCTGGTCATGTATTTCAAAGGATCCAACACTCGTTGGGCATATATTTCAAACGTTCCAGCTTCTTGCTGGTCAGGTATTTCAAACGTTCCAGCTTTTGCTGGTCAGGTATTTCCAAAGGATCCAACACTCGTTGGTCATGTATTTTAAACGTTCCAGCTTCTCGCTGGTCAGGTATTTCAAACGTCCCAGCTTTTGCTGGTCATGCATTTCAAAAGATCCAACACTCGTTGGGCATGTATTTCAAACGTTCCAGCTTCTCGCTGGTCAGGTATTTCAGACGTCCCAGCATTTGCTGGTCAGGTATTTCAAAAGATCCAACACTCGTTGGACATATATTTCAGACGTTCCAGCATTTCGCTGGTCATGTATTTCAAACGTTCCAGCCTTTGCTGGTCAGGTATTTCCAAAAAAAAAAAAAGATCCAACACCCTTTGGTCATGTATTTCAAACGTTCCTGCTTTTCGCTGGTCACGCATTTCAAACGTTTCAGCTTTGCTGGTCATGTATTCCAAAAAAAGAACTAAGCTTTTGGTCGTGTATTTTCAAAAGACCCGGCTCTCGCTGGTCATATATTTCAAAAGTCCCAACTCACAATTTTCGAGCTCCTAAATCAACCTATTTTCCATAAATCAAACCTTCAGGGTGCGATTCCTCCATTCTCTTCTTTCCAAACCTTCGGGTTTTAATCTCTCAAATATGTCATTTCTTAATCTTCAAATCTCTCAAGATTATCAATTCTCCAACCTCTGGGTACAAAAATTCACCATTTTCTCAACCCTTGGGTTAAAATCTCCCAATTTCTACCATTCTCAACCTTTTTATTAAAACCCAGTTTTTCATAACCATTCGTATATTTCCCAAAAGACCCAACATTCGTTGGTCATGTATTTCCAAAATGTTCCAGCATTATTGCTGGTCATGTATTTTAAATGTTCCAGTTTTACTGGTCAAGTATTTCAAAAGGTTTCAGCTCCTCGCTGGTCACGTATTTCAAGGGTTCCAGCTTTCGCTGGACAGGTATTTCAAAAAGATCTCAACATCTATTCGTCATGTATTCCAAAAGGTTCCAGCTTCGCTGGTCATGTATCTCGAAAAGGTTCCAGCTTCTGTTGGTCACGTATTTCAAAGGTTCCGGCTCCTCGCTGGTCATTTATTTCAAAGGTTCCAGCTTTTGCTGGTCATGTATTTCCAAAATCAAGAGATTGCAACTCAAGGTCTCATCAAAATCTATATTGAGTGATTATTTCACAAAGAATTCATGAAAACTTTGCCAATTTGCTAAAAGCATTTGTTGATTCTAAATATTCTTACTACACAAAAAGAATTTTCTCAGATTACCTCCTATATTTCCTTTCAAAAGGTGAAACTTTTTGCGAAAAAGAGGTAAAATTCAAAATCTTTTCCTGCTGATCAACCAAAAGGATGTAAGAAATATCCTCGATATGATCAATAAAAGAAATCTTCAATGATGTTGAAAAGCCAGAAGCGAATTGATATTGATCTTGGCTATGGCGCATGTTTTAAAATGACTTTCTGGCAATCAGGCAGTGGAAATATCTGGAGCTATAAAAGAATCCACTCAACCCATATCTTCTCATTGTCGTTTAAAAAGTTGCAATCAAATATCCGCAAAAGGGATCTCTCAATTGTCGTCAAGATAAAGGCGAATTAAGCGAGAGGATCCCTGGGGCCAAAGAAGATTTGAAACATCTCCAAGACGACGGAGTTTGTGACGGATCCTTCCAGGGAAAGTTCGGATCACTGTTGAGATGAAGGCAGATGCGATGAACCTACCAACAAACCCTAAAAGATATTTGATTTCTGCTATCATCTGAAGACCTTTTTGAGCCAATGTCATCACATATAATCCCTGAGAGAAAGAAGGATCGGAGCATCTCCAAGATGAAGGAGTTTGTGACGTACCCTTCCTTGAAAAAGAAGAGAGAAAAGTCAGGACATCCAAAATGAAGGATGATGTGAAAAACCGAGAAAAGCCCAATGACTCAAAAAAGAGTGCAAAAAGACCATCATAGGGAAAAACACCCAGATATCAAACTGCCAAAGTTGCCAGAAGTCATCTTTTCTCATGCAAAATTCTTTTATCAATATCTCTTCGCTTCCTGCTTTTATGAAATTAAGAATATTTCTTTTATTCTCATATTAGGGAAATGGATAGCTTCCTTGAAGAAAATCATCAATGCTAAATTTTTGAATTTGACTCTTAAAACCGAGGAGCTAACCTCATTAGAAGAAATACTCTAGGTAAAAGAGGGAATATCTTTGCACATACATGCACATTTAGAAGCATCTGAATCTGCTATGATTTGATCTTATTGGCAAAATTTTCTAGCTATTCCAAGAATTAAATAAATATTCAATATTCATTTTGATGCAACCTAGCATTGTTTGTATTTCCCAAAAAAGAGTTGCCTCTGAAGGAAGTATCTCTTCCTGTCCCATCACGGTTTTCTTATTAACGAATCCCGTATGGATGACCCACTCAGGATAAGAGTCAAAAACCTGAAATTTCTGCGAAAGATTCTTTGATTTCAAAAGCTATTTCAGTCTCAGCAATGAGACGCCAAATTTCTTCTCCCTTGTCAAAAGCTTTAGGGACTCTATATTTCCTCCTTTCGCAAAAACCCCTCTCGGATTTGTTCGTCCAAATTCCGAAGGTCCCATTATGGTTTCTCCATTTGAGAAATTCATATGGTAGATTTCCTATCCAGATTAAAAGTTAACCCGGAACCTTGTTTCACGAGGTATCTTCCTTGCAGGTTTGGGTTAAACCTGAGTCACATTCCAATGAGATTCCTCATTTTTGACGAGATGTTTTCTCCCAGTCCCATCATGGCTCCTCCCATCAAGGGACTCATACTTCATACGTTCATTCAAAGAAAGGATCATACTCGGGCTTCATTTCACAAGACGTTTTCCAAAATGTCCCATCAAGGTCCCCGTGTATCCCTTTCCTCAATTCAAATTCATCTTGATATATCTTCGTCCCATCCAGGTTAAGGGCTAAACCTGAATCATTTCAAAGAGAGTATCTTGTCTCACCCACGAGACCTGATCAAAATTTTCATTTCCCACCATTTCAAAATTTCCATCTAAAGTCCCATCACGATTTCCTCATTTTCTACTCAATCATATCATCTTCGAGGATTTCGTCTATCAAAAACCATTCAGGATAAGGTTTCAAAGCCTGAAAAACCATACTTTCAAAATAATTCTTCCACACCCAGTTCAGACCTGCTGACTGGGGCATTTTCAAATTTGGAGTGTTGTCTTTGCCACTAAGTTTGGCTCTCAACCGGCTTAGTAGCAAAGAGGGGCATCTGTGAACACCCCAAATTTTTCAAAGTTTTGTAAAAATGACCCCTTTTGCCCCTAACCCCGTTTTCTGAGAAAATCAAGTCAGTTCTTCAGATTCTCTGAATTAAAATTCATATTGATATATTCAAAATCAACTCCAGATCCGAATACAGCACTTTAAATCCATATTTCCTCAAAATCCGGCTAAAAAAAAAAACCCATTTCTGAAGAAATCTTCTCAAATTGGCTTTAAAATTCTCAGAAAAATTCTCTTTTGTAAATATTTTTACAAAAACACCAAAAATTAGTTTTAATCTTTGGTTTCTCGCAAGCTTTAGGATTTTAATATAAAAATACAAAAAAAAATTGAAAAATAAACCAAAGACCAAAAAATTGGAAAAAATTACAAGAAAAACGAAGGATTCTTAAGCCTTTTTGCCAAAAAACTCATTCCCCAAACATTTTTTTTTTTACAAAAATCTCTTAAAAGGAGTCCTCTTATTGGAAAATGAGGAAATATACAACGGAATCCTCCCGCGCATGCTCTCTCCTAATTTTACCACCGTTGATCTTCCAACAGCCTCCTCTCTCCTCAACCTTCAATCTGAAACAGTCTTCACTCTCGAATCATCCGGGCCCTCTTTAAGAAGAGGCACCCCATCTTCTTCAGGGGGCGGCAACTTCATTAATGATCGGGTTCCCTTTTCCATCCATCTCCTTTGAAGTAACAAGGCATTGAAGATCCGTTTTTCCTTCTCTGGCATCCATTAAACCCATCATTGTCGAAGCTTCTCTGAAAATCGATTGATCGATTGTTCTTCTGAAGGATCCATCCTCCGTTATTCGGATCATCCATCGCCCTTCTCGCTTGCCCTTCCCTTTTCTGAAGCTCTTCCCCTCTGCAGTAAGAAGGTAAGAATCTCACCTCTTCTCTCTCTTTTTTTCGATTCTCCTTAGACTTCCATATTATATATATTTTCCCCATGGTGAGCACCATAGAAATATCGATTGGTCTCTAATAGACCAATCTATTTCCCTGTGCAATAGCGAAACGGAATGATCACGATCCCACATCTGCTTTTCTCCATTTTTTTTTATTTTGTTTGGGTCATGGCTCGTATTTGGATTACTCCCCCCTTTTAATTCAATTTTCCTTATGATTTGTTCATAGTTTAATTCCCCCTTTTTATTATATTTATGTCCTAATCTCTATCGTAAGGCTTGATTTCTCATTTTTTTTTTGTTTATTTTCTTTTTCTTCTCTTTCGTTATTGTTTATCTCGATTTTTTTTTTTCTCTTCTGTTGAGGATTTCTTCTGGTCCATATCTTTTTGTCTTCAGTTTCTTTTTTTTGTTTTCTCATCCAGGTTTCTGATTTTGATCTGGATTTTATCCTTCTTTTTTTTGTTTTTGTCATGAATGCATATTATATTAAGCTTCACGATTGAGCTTTTTGCTGGCTTCCCTGTACAGAGCTGTAAATATGTACCTCTGTTCGTTGGGGATTCTGATTTGCTGTAGCATATACACATCTTCCATTTTCACTTCTGATTTCCTTTTAGCACGATTTGTCATTCACATATTTCAACTCGATTTAAGCTTTTTTTTTTGTTTATCGTTTCTCCTTACCTTCTCTTACTTTCCCTTTCCTCTGCTGTTTCTAATTTTTTCTTAAAATCTCTTGGTCATGACCCCATTAGAGTGATACCGTGACATCAATATGGCATATAGCCAACAGTGATTCACGCGCATCATATCAAAAATAATCTGCATATCCCGGTTCCCAGTATGTATAATTTTTAACCTTCTCTTAAGTTCTCTCACTTTAGAGAGTTATTTATTTGAGTTAAGGCGTATCTATACAAATTGTTTCTGCTGCACCTGGGTTTCTGGAAATCATACTTACCTCCTTTGCTAACCAAGATCATCATGTGCTCTTCTTTCTTTCTTTGGGTTAGATTATTGCAAGTAGAAATTTAGATGCATCGTTTACTCTCTTCTTCTCAATTGATTCATGTATCATAAGCATCATGATATATTCCCTGTTATATCTCTACAACTCTTTCTTCAGATGTTATGTTATTGCACATTTTAGTTTACTTGATTCGATGGATATGGCAGTTATGTATGTCGTTCCCTGTGTCTTGTTACATATGTATGATGTATATATTGAATTCATGGTCTTGTATATCCGGTCATTTCTCTGTGTAAACTTTTGATTCGTGGAGAGGATGTTTATAGGGTGTCAAACAAATTTAAAATCTCTGTTAAATTTTCCTTGAATCAAATTGAGATGGTTAAAATAGATTCTGGGTGAGATGCCGAGTCTGTTTGGAAGAAGAGTGTCGAGACACTCGTGTCATATTGATTATCTGAGTCAATGCTGAAGGCTTTTGGGGCGGTCGCATAGGTGGATTCCAGTATTCCTTTAGCAATGTGAAATCCAATATGGTCGGCAATCACTGTAGCAACCATAGGATTACCTGTAATGGTAATAATGCTGGGTATGTTTGGGTTTTCTTTGATGATCAAGCCTTTTGTGGAGGTCAAAAGTAAGTGTTTCAAGAGGTCGTTCATAGGTTTATTAAAATTCTGGTTAAAATCATCTGATTCAGAGAATAGGTCCTTCGATCATAAGACAATGTAGTGCCATTAGTTGATCTTACAGGTAATCCATGTTTACTGCTGCCTGTGAAACAGGAATCCCATTGTAATGCCAGGATAACAAGGGTGTTTATGAAGTAGAAAATCAAATGTGGCTATTGCATACGTATGAATTGGTTTGAAATATTACAACATGGTTGCAATGAAGTTAGCCTCAGTTGCGTTTTGCACAGTCTGAAGTAGATACTTTGTGCCAATGGTTGGCGCCATGATACAATATCTTTTTTAGGAGCTCATTAGGCTTCATTTCCCTTCCATTGAATTTTGACATTTTTTTTTTTGTTATTAATTTAGGAGGTTTGTACATTCCAACTTCTTTACATGTCATATCTCCAGCACCCCAATCCATTTACTTATTACCTTTAAGGTCAACCAGATACAGTGACTTCATTACCATATTCAGCATCCACTCCCCTTTCTCTTTACCCCCCTGTAAATACACCTCTTTCATCTATTATTCGTGTATCTGTAGCAGCATATTAGCATCAGTCACCTACACTTGGGGTTCAACCTTTTCTTTTAACTTTCAAAATCCATAACACCAAATCCTCCATAGGCTATAAACAGTGTTGACAGTAATTTTCGTTTTAGCACTCACGGTAGTGACAATCACTGTTATGGCCCTTCCTCTCTTTACCTTTGCATTTTGAGCAGTCTGTTGTATAAATCTACAACAGAAAGTGTCCATCATACCTATTCACCACAGCACCTACCTTGCTGCCATTGTTTGGCAGAAAATCTGTCATCAGCACCATCTTGTCCATAGCCACCTTGTGGCTATTTACCACACCATTACCCAAATTAGGTAATCCTGCTGCAAACAACTTTGTAGCAGTACCCAAAACCTGTTGCAGCCTCAATGATATCACTTCCCCCATACCTCAGCACATCTCTCCATTGAATATATCCCTATATATATGCTTATACATAGACATATACATTTACGTGAATATACCTATACATGTATATATATACATGTATGTAAGTATATAGATATCTTTTCCAATCCTTTTTTTTTTTTTCTTCATACATATCTTTTCATCATTTGATGTGATCTTTCTTCTCTTTTACTAACCTGTTTGCTTTGCAGGAAATATGTGGATAAAATTATTACTTGGGGTTGTAAAATTGATCTTACATGTTGTAATAGCTAGATTTGAATGAGAAATTTACATTTCCTGCTTTAGGTAGAATGGATGAGCATTATAGAATACCATGAATTGTTTATTCCATGCATTTTTCCCTTTTTTTTTTTTTCTTTCTCAAATTCCCACAATGGTGAAACACGAATGGCACGTGCACATTTTCATAAGAGGTAAGTTAATTCTAAGTTAATGATTTACACCAACGGCCATAGTCGGGGTGTGAACAAAACTTAGAATTCTTATCTTTTACGAAATAACATTGGATCCACACTGGATCCACTTTCAAAACCCATCATATTTTCTCAAAATATTCTTTTCTTTTATCAGAATTTAACTTAGGATTAACTCAAAATATATACCAATGGCCATAGTGAGGGTATATTGATGGTTGATTTCATTTTAAATTCTATAAAAGCACTAAAAATGTATTTTATTCTTCTTTTTGAATTTAAATATAGATTATCATATGATACATTCAATGACCATAGTCAAGGATGTATTATATTTTCAATCTTATTTTAATTCATTTAAAGAATGAAATAGCTTTTCAAATTCCAATTTCAAACTTATTCAAATTCATTCATCATATAGGATAGAATTACATCATATTTTTCAAAATTCTTTCAAAAACCCAAGTGCTTTTGAACATCTTTCCTATTTTCCAAACCTATCTCAATTTCAAAGTCCAATTTGACTTTGAAATTTCAAAAATTATTTCATATTCAAACTTCAAATTTCCAAACTCAATTCAAAACTCAATTTCAAAGTTCAATTTAACTTTGAAGTTTCTAAATTCATCTTCTGATTCTAAATCCAGCTTTTCTTTAAAGTTTTAAATCAAAGTTGAGATTGACTTTGAATCTTAAACCTTCTCAAGTTCAAATCTGGATCTTCAGAAACCCAGATCATCTTTAAAAATCCTATTTTGGACTTCTCAAAACCCAAATCCAAAATCAAATCCTAGTCTCAACTTGGATCCAGATTTCCAAGTATAAACTCCATTCCACTTTGGATTTCCAATTACAAATCCAAATTCCATTTAGGATCCAGATCCTCATTCTAACATTGGATCTCAGATTCAGATCCAAATTCCAATTCTTAGGATCCAGAATCCAATTCTACCTTGGATCTCAGATTACAGATCCATACTCCATTTAGGATCCAGATCCTCATTCTACCTTGGATCTCAGATTACAGATCCATACTCCATTTAGGATCCAGATCCTCATTCCACTTTGGATCTCCAATTACAGATCCAAACTCCATTTAGGATCCAGGTCCTCATTCCTATTTGGATCTCCAATTACAGATCCAAATTCCATTTAGGATCCAGAGTCCAATTATACTTTGGATCTTAGACTTCAGATCCAAACTCATCTCAGGATCCAGAGTCCATCTCTACATTGGATCTTAGACTTTAGATCCAAATCCATTCTAGGATCTAGAATCCAATTCTACTTTGGATCTCAGACTTCAGATCCAATTCCCTCTTAGGATTCAGGGCCCAACCCTATCTTGGATCTCGAACTTCATTCCAAATCTTGAATCTGATTCCATTCAAAATTCCAAAATCCAAATTCCACTTTAAATTCCAATTCTTAAAGCCAATTCCATTTCATTCAAACCAAGTTCCTATTTCGGATCCTAAATCCAAAAATCAACTCAAAACTCTATTCAGAAACCAGAACTTAGATTCGAATTTCATCTTGAAATTCCAATTGTTACAAATCCCATTCCTCAATTCCTTTAGATTTCCCACATTTCCTTCTAAAATCAAAACTTCAAAAGCGGAATTCAATTCCATTCCAAATATTCATCCAAGTTCAAACTTCTAAATTCAAAGTCATTTATGACTTTTAAAATTTCCTTCATTCTTTTTTTTATTTCAAGACTTCAAGATCAATTTCCAAATTCCAGATTTATTTTCCCAAGCTCCTGATTATTCTAAAAACTTAGAACTTTAATCTTAAGTTCTAAGTTAGAAAACATTTCTTCACTTTATCGGATTCACTTGGGATTTCTTCAAAACATTTTCAAAAAGAGCATACATCTTTGCATTTGCACAAGCATGATTCATTGTGCATTTTAGACTTAGGATAAATACTTAGATAGATTCTTTGCAAAGCAAAAAGGCATAAAATTCGACCCTTGGTTTGATTACCCCTGGTAAAGGCGCCAGGAACGGTCGAACCTCGTACCGACGAGCGAATCCCGTCTCCCAGTTTTCCCGCAAATATTTTAAAACGGAGGCGAGTCATTTCAAAATATTTTCAAAATTAAGGTCAAGTGAGACCCGCAAGAGAGTTCCTCTTCTCTTCTCTTCTTTCTTTTCTCTTCTCTCTTTCTTTCTGTTCTTTTATCTTTTCTCCCTTCAAAAAGGAGGAAAATAAGAGGTTAGAAAGGAAAAGAGAAGGAAGAGAGAGAATATTACGAGAGGAAAATTTTTGCGATGATCACAAAGAGAGAAATTCAATGCTTATGAATAATTAATGAATTACAGTGCAGAAAATATACATGTGAGGATAAATGAGTAAAGCATGATAGTACTTGATTTTCTGAGAAAATTCATAAATAATTGCAAGTTTAGAGAAGTGAAAGAAAAATGATTTTTACTGTGGTGGCATAAAAAATTTCTGAATTTGTTTTGAAAATGTAGATTACATGAAATATTTGTTTGCAATAAGTTCTTAATTGCCTATTATTTCTGAAAAAATATTCATGCATGATTTTGATGTTTGTGGGTAGCATCTCTGCAAACCCTCACGAGACCTTACTCGTCCACTGGGGTAACCATGGGGTTTAAAGGGCTTGTTGCATGAGCTAAATGCAACCGTGATTCCTACGAAAGTGAGTTAGTTTTATTTGTTTTTTTTTTATTTATTAAATAAGAGCTTTCATGTTATTGGGTAGTCCATATTTTTATTGCATATTAGAGTGTATTGCTAGAGACTAGCAATTATTCTAGCATGGGGGTATTTGATGATGCATAAATATCACATTTTCTTAACATGTTTTCATTGCATAAATGCATCATCTATAGGTTTAAAGCATACACTTAGGTGCATAATATGATTATAGAGCTTGGGTTCGAATTTCATTGAAATCGGACTTAAAACGAAGGAATTATGGCATTTACAGTGTAACGGGTCAAATATCGGATCCGATTTGAGAGATTTGGATCCAGACGCCCATTTGGACTTTGGATCTGGACCAAATTACATGGATTTAACCCATCTCCAGCCCACTTAAGTTTTGTAAAAATATTTTCTAAAAACCCTCTACAGAAAGAGGCGCCCAGGAATTATTTTTATTTTAACACTGTTTTTGAAATTAAACCTAAAGAGGCCAAAACGTCAAAAGGGAGAAGGGGCGCCCATTCCAGCTTGTCTTTGCCTTGGTTTTCGTGCCCTAGGGGCATGATTCTAACTCCAGCCCCCTTCTCATCCTCCATCTTCACGCCATCTCCATTAGAGCATGAAAATAAGCTTGAGATCCAAGCTTTTTCTTGCCTTCTTTCACAACCTCTCCATTTCTTTAATCTCCAATGTTGTTTAATCTCCATTGTTGCTGTGTTTTGCAGGTGCAGCAGAGGTGGAAAACACTTTTCTCGGGTGGAAGTGCGAATCACTCCAACGAGAAGGGCCGGCTCTACCTCCATCCGGTCTTCTACGCCCCCCGATCGAGAATCGGTTCACATTTCATCTTCGGTGGATTTCCAACGTGTTGTAGCTGTAGGACATGGTACCATGGTGTATTTCCAGCATCAACGAGGTCCCGAACGGTGCAAAGCCAAGCAAAGTCTGCTCTTCTTCATCCCCCCACTCTTCGGATCGCCCAAAAGGTAGGTCTTCTCACCCATTGCTTCTAGTTAAAACCTATCATGTGTGTGTGTAATGTGCTGCGTTTTTCTGTATTTTTGTCAGCCTTAGTGTAGATTTTGTTCGTGCAAAAGCCAGCACGTAGAATGTTTAGGTGTTTGGGTCATTTACTTTTAGGTATTTTCAATCCAACGTTGGGTATTCTTTTATGTATGTGCGTGTGACTGTCATTTTGGGTTGTGTGCTGCATGTTTACTCCATTAATCTGCCATTAGGAATTAGGTCTGAATATGTTATTACCAACATTAGATTTTCTAGATAATTTATTCGTTAGTTTCATTTAATCCCTTTTGATTTAATTTGTTTCATGTGAATATTGTCTTAGGTAAAGCATATAACTTAGTTCGATTAAATTCTGTTTAGCTGTAGCGTTTTTGTAGATGGATTATTGTTTAGATAGGGTATTGTGTAGATCTAGGTTGATTCATCATTCTAGTTAATTTAGATTATCGTTTTTTATTTCGGTTTTAGTTGTAAATAGTGTAAGATATTCAATTTCTGTTCTATCATTTTTGCATGTTTAATTTACAGTTTGGTAGTAGTTTTCTTGTTTATTATTCTTATAATTTCAGTTTATATATATATATATTAGGCATCGTGATTAAATAGTTGATTAGATTTGTATCTTTAGTTCCTTAGTCTAATGATGTGTTCTTTGTAGATTTCGTGCAATAGTATGTTTAGTTTTGTGTTGATTTAGCTTAATTTTATTTCATAGATTCATGTAGAATTTTAGTTAACTATATGCAGTTTTTGATTTCTGTAGTGAAGTAAGATATGTTAATGTGTGACTTAGAATATGTAGGATAGTTAGATTTAGATAATTTCGTTTTACTCATGTAATATTTGTTGTAGATAGGTCGAGTTTTAGTGTAGTCGTCTTCTCCAATTGTAGGTTGGCAGCCATTAGAGGTCCAGCAAGGTAATGATGTCCATTTGGTAAGTTATTAATTTAATTAATAGGTCTAGGTTCATTGTATGTGTTTTAAGTAATTTAGAATTAAAGTCGATTTTGGTGTAGTGTTTAATTAGGTTGTTTTTGGCAATTCGTGATTTAGGTAGGTATAGTCTTTACATTAATTGTAGATTTACTAATTTAGCTAAGGGTAGTCTAGTTTAGCCAAGTACTTCAATTTGCTTTGTAGAGAGAAGGGCAATGTGGTCATTGTATTGAGAAAACGATTTTGGTATGAGGCACCTCCTTCAATTCCACGAATTTCAATTTGGGAAAGTTCTCTTTTCCAACCCAACCATAAATGAATACTTTTTCCAAAGAGGAAACCTTTGGAATTCCAAGGACTCTTTAAAAAGCATGTACACGATTTTTGGAGACCCTTGGGAATTCCAAAGGTCCTTCTAAATATGTCTACACATTTTTGGGGAAAGGTTTTGAAATTCTAAATGTGCATTTAAAGCTAACCCAAAAACGTGTAGAGTGCTTTGAAGAAGGTTTTCAAAAAGTATCTTTAGCTTTTAATGCTTTGGGAAATGTTTTCAAAAAGATGATTTAATGCTTGGAGGTTTCCAAAAGGGTTTAATCGATTTTGGCAAGGATTTAAATGCTACTTCTTCTTTTGAGACTAGTCAAAATCGTGTAGTGTGATTTTGGGAAGGTTTTCAAAAAGGATTCAATAGCTTTAAATGCCTATTTGGAAAAACGTGTGAATCCAATGGGTTAGACGGTTTTTGAAGATGAGCTTTCCCCAAGTGCAATTAAGGCAGGAAGATGAGGAGTTGGCCCCTACCAAAATCGTGTTTCTCAAGATTTATTAGCCCTATTTAGTATTGTTTAGATTGACTTAGTCTTAATTAGGGGTTAATTAAATTAGTAATGTAGCATTAGAATTAGATTTTAGAAAATCGTGTGTATTTAATTAGAATAAGTTATTGAATTAAATTAGGTTTGTAAATTCGTGTAGGTCTATTAAAGTAGGTGCTAATTTTAGTGTACATTTAATTTAGGAATTAATTTAGGTTTGCTTTAGGGTATTAGGAAATGTCAATTAGTTATTAGTCTAACTTAGAATGGCGTGTATTCAAGGCCTTATTCTAAACCGCCACTTAGACTAACCCTAGTTAGTCAAACCCAACCCTAGTTTAACCTAAGTTAGCATTTAACCTAGCCAACTAATCTTAGTCAAACCCCTAGTTTGTCTTAACTAAACCCTAGTCGACCCTACCTTATCCCATCCGACCCTTGTCCACCATAGTCAAACCCTAATCTA
This sequence comes from Nuphar pumila, assembly GCF_984573655.1. Lineage (NCBI taxonomy): Eukaryota > Viridiplantae > Streptophyta > Magnoliopsida > Nymphaeales > Nymphaeaceae > Nuphar > Nuphar pumila. The sequence continues at coordinate 46,266,545 of NC_143264.1, read as the reverse complement.
ACCATAGCTTACCCTAACCGATTCTAGCTAAACCCCAACCTTAGTCTATTTAATTAGTTAGCCCTAGTTATATCCTTAGTTAATACCTAACCGTAATTAGTTAAGCACCTATAGTTAGATTAAATCGTAGGTAGTTAGTTACTAACCTAAGTTAAAAGCTAACCCCTAACTCGAGTTAAAACCTAGCCTTACTTAACCTTAGTTAGAACCCAAACCCTAGTCGACCCCTTAACTACTTTATTAACTATAGTTAATGCCCCTAGTTAGTTCTAACCGACCCTCATTAACCAACCTTATATCTAACCCTAGTTAGTTAATAACCGTAGTTATCTAAACCCTAATCACCCTCTTAACCTTAACCGAACCATAGTTAACCCCTAACTACCTTATTAGATCCTAGTTAAACCTTAATCAACCTTAGTTAGGAACTAACCGACCCCTACTAACCCTAGCCTTAGTTAAACCCCTAATCCTAGTTAGAATCTAACCCTAGTTAGTTTAACCGTAGATTAGTAGTTGATTTATTAGGTTAGAATTAACATTAGAGTAATTAGTTCAATTGGTAATCATGTTAGTTAGAGTATGTTAGATTTAGTTAGATTTGTCATTTAGATTAGATAGTTAGTGTTTAATTTAGTTAGTAAGTAATTTTAACTAGTTAGACTAATCGTAAGTTAGAACTAATATTAGAATAGATAGTTAATTTAGTTAGTGATATTAGATGTTATAAATTAGGTTTAATTAGAGTTTATATTTATTTAGATATCTTATTTAGAGTATTTGTGAGTTTAGGTTAGGTTATTTCTTAAATTTTATAACTTAGTTTAATTGTTATTGTTTTCTGTAGTTTAACAGTAGGTTAGGTTCAGTTAGGACTGTTTTTGTACGTGGTTCAATGTCCAAATGTCAATTATGGATTCAAAGGGATGAATAGTGCACTGAACCAAAACCCTAATTTTTATCCAATCGTGCACTAGTTATTTCATGTGGATTTTTTGAGAATTTTCTGAATATTATTTTTTTATTCTCCACATTGGTGTGTTAACTGTCCGCAGACCAAATTTCATCTCGATCCGAGTTGATTTGGTCTGGTTTTTAAGCGTATTATGAAAACAGCTTTTTCTGATTTTGAAATTTCGGGTCCAGCGATTTCCCAAATTATCCTGATTTTGAAACACTTCGTTCTGGAGATCCAAAATGTATTTTTCAATTCTGTAAAGTATGTCAGATTTTTGGATCTGTCTTTTACAGAATAGAAGTGATTTGACTAATTTTGGAATTTGTTTGACCCTTCAAACAGTTGTTTTGCGAAAAGCTATCAGAATCCATTTTTTTGCCTTCTTTAGGGACAAAACAGTCTTTTAACTAATTGTTTAATTTCGTGTAGTTTTACTGTTTTCTAGTTGTGTAATCAGTAAATTAACAGTATTTAGAGTAATTAGAGTTGCTTAGTTTAGTTAGTTTATTCAGTTAGTTTAATCTTAGTTTTAGATACTTAAATTAACTTTAATTTAATTTAGAAATAGTTTAGAAATAATGTAGATGTAATCTAGATAAATTCTTGATTTAGTTACTGACTTTGTGTTTTTTATTGTGTAGGTTGTTAAGTTAAAGCAGGTTCACAGGTGTAATTCAATTATAATGTGCGACTGCACTTGATGTGAAAAGACAGAAATGCCCCTGGAGACCTGCAGAAGACTTAGCCTCCGATTTTATTTTATTTTCATAGTTTAGAATGTTATTTAATGTAACTTGTAAACACTGACATAGTTGTAAACTTTGTTCTTATTAATAAAGTGTTATTTTAGAATTAATTCAGAATATTCCCGTTCCCTGTGGATTCGACCCGTACTCGCCACTTCGGTGGAAAGTCGGTTTTATATCTTTGGTTGACGATTTTCCTATGTTTTCATTGAAAAATATTGTTTAAAAATATCAACTCCAAAAGTGCAACCAAATTTTGGCGCCGTTGCCGGGGAACGGTGATTTATTCTGATTATTTCTCAGATATCATTTTATTAATATACGTGTTTAGTTTAGCTTAGTTTATTTAATTGTTTTAGTTTGTAGAATTAACATTGTTAGAAAAATATAGGGTTCATTTGCTGTTTTTCTTAAAGATTCACTGAATTCCATGCTTCAATGATTTATTAAACATGTGAGTCTTCGATAAAATAGTGTGAATTCCTGTATTTACTGATTTTCTGATTTAGAATAGCTTATCTTTTATTTCATAGAAGTAATTAACTTATTTTAACATTGTTAACATAGTTGCATAGTTTAATTAGATTAGTTTAACATAGTTTAAAATAGAATAGTTGTTAACTTGCTGATTTAGATTAGATTATCTTAGTTTAATTCTAACATAGGTTAGCTGCTATTTTTGTTCATTGTTTTACTGATTTAGACCTAGATTTAGGTTTACTAATTGCATTGATATATTATTCTGACATAGTCTAGTCGTTTTATGTATTTGTGTTCTTATGTTATTAACTATAGTGTATGATGTATCATATGTATATTAAAATAAAGTAGTAGTATTCATGTATTTTATTCTGAATTTTATTTTGATTTCTTTTGAATTTCATTGTTTACATGTATGAACAATCGATCCATCAATGTGTGAGTTCAAGTAAATCGGATATGAAGAAGCCTTCAAGAGTAGAACATTGACCAAATGAGCAGAAAACTATGCATTTGTACATGCATAGTGGTAGTGCAGAGTCCAGTCAATCGACAACTCCAGAGGGTCGAGTATGCCAGGTTGTATCAATCCTTTCTCCTTATTCATTTTATTGTTCTGTAGTGTGCATCTGCATTGCATGTTTACATTATTCTGTATGCCACTAGGGACAGTGTCATTCAAGCATGGGGGGATGGTTTAGATGCATAAATTTTTAAAAAAAAATTCTTCATGTCTGATAGCTTAAAACTCATAAAAGTAGGTCTTTTAAGAATAAGTTGTAGAATTTATGATTGTATTTCTCCATGATCTGACAATTTAGAAATGTATAAGCCCCATGTGAAGTTTTTTTTCTTATCTGATTTAAATAGAGTAGTTGTTTATGAAATAGTTAAAGAAAAGATAGTATTTACATGTTATAAAGTTTTGAATCACTGTAGTATAAGTAAGCACAGTGTGTTTTATGAGAAAAGTGAGCATTTGAATTATGTTTTGAAAAATGAGCTTAATAGAATAGAGCTACGTTTAGTTGTTGATTTCTTTGTGAATCCAAGTAGTAGAACTCAGACACGAGTTGAAATGTTTGAGTCTCTTACGAAATGGATAATGAAGGAGATCATTCTCTTATCCAGTCGATATTTGTGGCCTTTGTAGTTCGAGTAAGTAGAATCTGAAGGGTGTTTTACACCTGGTGCCCTAAAGCCAGCTGGTTTGGGAGCCACCGATTCGAAAACTTGTTACATGGATTGCATAGAAAGCCTAAGAGATAGAGACATTGCACGTGATGAGAGGAAAACTATACGTATACTATTAGACTAAAAGGTTTAGTGACTCGAGCAATTAAGTCCAAGGGATACTTTGTATCTAGTGCCCTAAGACCGGCCGGCTTGGGAGTCACTGACCTAAAGCTCGCTACACGGGTTACGAGACTGGATATTTGAAATAGTGCTCAATTTAGAAGAATAAAAAAAGAGTGAAAAATAGAATATCAAAAAGAAATAGAATGAGCTTAAAGAGAGAAATTCAATGCTTATGAATAATTAATGAATTACTGTGCAGAAAATATACAGGTGAGGATAAATGAGTAAAGCATGATAGTACTTGATTTTCTGAGAAAATTCATAAATAATTGCAAGTTTAGAGAAGTGAAAGAAAAATGATTTTGACTGTGGTGGCATAAAAAATTTCTGAATTTGTTTCGAAAATGTAGATTACATGAAATATTTGTTTGCAATAAGTTCTTAATTGCCTATTATTTCTGAAAAATTATTTATGCATGATTTTGATGTTTGTGGGTAGCATCTCTACAAACCCTCATGAGACCTTACTCGTCCACTGGGGTAACCTAGGGGTTTAAAGGGCTTGTTGCATGAGCTAAATGCAACCGTGATTCCTACGAAAGTGAGTTAGTTTTATTTGTTTTTGTTTTTTTATTTAATAAGAGCTTTCATGTTATTGGGTAGTCCATATTGTTATTGCATATTAGAGTGTATTGCTAGGGACTAGCAATTATTCTAGCATGGGGGTATTTGATGATGCATAAATATCACATTTTCTTAACATGTTTTCACTGCATAAATGCATCATCTATAGGTTTAAAGCATACATTTAGGTGCATAATATGATTATAGAGCTTGGGTTCGAATTTCATTGAAATCAGACTTAAAACGAAGGAATTATGGAATTTACAGTGTAACGGGTCAAAATATCGGATCCGATTTGAGAGATTTGGATCCAGACGCCCATTTGGACTTTGGATCTGGACCAAATTACATGGATTTAACCCAGCTCCAGCCCACTTAAGTTTTGTAAAAATATTTTCTAAAAACCCCCTACAGAAAGAGGCGCCCAGGAATTATTTTTATTTTAACACTGTTTTGGAAATTAAACCTAAAGAGGCCAAAACGTCAAAAGGGAGAGGGGGCGCCCATTCCAGCTTGTCTTTGCCTTGGTTTTCGTGCCCTAGGGGCACGATTCTAACTCCAGCCCCCTTCTCATCCTCCATCTTCATGCCATCTCCATTAGAGCATGAAAATAAGCTTGAGATCCAAGCTTTTTCTTGCCTTCTTTCACAACCTCTCCATTTCTTTAATCTCCAATGTTGTTTAATCTCCATTGTTGCTGTGTTTTGCAGGTGCAGCAGAGGTGGAAAACACTTTTCTCGGGTGGAAGTGCGAAACACTCCAACGAGAAGGGCCGGCTCTACCTCCATCCGGTCTTCTACGCCCCCCGATCGAGAATCGGTTCACATTTCATCTTCGGTGGATTTCCAACGTGTTGTAGCTGTAGGACATGGTACCATGGTGTATTTCCAGCATCAACGAGGTCCCGAACGGTGCAAAGCCAAGCAAAGTCTGCTCTTCTTCATCCCCCCACTCTTCGGATCGCCCAAAAGGTAGGTCTTCTCACCCATTGCTTCTAGTTAAAACCTATCATGTGTGTGTGTAATGTGCTGCGTTTTTCTGTATTTTTGTCAGCCTTAGTGTAGATTTTGTTCGTGCAAAAGCCAGCACGTAGAATGTTTAGGTGTTTGGGTCATTTACTTTTAGGTATTTTCAATCCAACGTTGGGTATTCTTTTATGTATGTGCGTGTGACTGTCATTTTGGGTTGTGTGCTGCATGTTTACTCCATTAATCTGCCATTAGGAATTAGGTCTGAATATGTTATTACCAACATTAGATTTTCTAGATAATTTATTCGTTAGTTTCATTTAATCCCTTTTGATTTAATTTGTTTCATGTGAATATTGTCTTAGGTAAAGCATATAACTTAGTTCGATTAAATTCTGTTTAGCTGTAGCGTTTTTGTAGATGGATTATTGTTTAGATAGGGTATTGTGTAGATCTAGGTTGATTCATCATTCTAGTTAATTTAGATTATCGTTTTTTATTTCGGTTTTAGTTGTAAATAGTGTAAGATATTCAATTTCTGTTCTATCATTTTTGCATGTTTAATTTACAGTTTGGTAGTAGTTTTCTTGTTTATTATTCTTATAATTTCAGTTTATATATATATATATTAGGCATCGTGATTAAATAGTTGATTAGATTTGTATCTTTAGTTCCTTAGTCTAATGATGTGTTCTTTGTAGATTTCGTGCAATAGTATGTTTAGTTTTGTGTTGATTTAGCTTAATTTTATTTCATAGATTCATGTAGAATTTTAGTTAACTATATGCAGTTTTTGATTTCTGTAGTGAAGTAAGATATGTTAATGTGTGACTTAGAATATGTAGGATAGTTAGATTTAGATAATTTCGTTTTACTCATGTAATATTTGTTGTAGATAGGTCGAGTTTTAGTGTAGTCGTCTTCTCCAATTGTAGGTTGGCAGCCATTAGAGGTCCAGCAAGGTAATGATGTCCATTTGGTAAGTTATTAATTTAATTAATAGGTCTAGGTTCATTGTATGTGTTTTAAGTAATTTAGAATTAAAGTCGATTTTGGTGTAGTGTTTAATTAGGTTGTTTTTGGCAATTCGTGATTTAGGTAGGTATAGTCTTTACATTAATTGTAGATTTACTAATTTAGCTAAGGGTAGTCTAGTTTAGCCAAGTACTTCAATTTGCTTTGTAGAGAGAAGGGCAATGTGGTCATTGTATTGAGAAAACGATTTTGGTATGAGGCACCTCCTTCAATTCCACGAATTTCAATTTGGGAAAGTTCTCTTTTCCAACCCAACCATAAATGAATACTTTTTCCAAAGAGGAAACCTTTGGAATTCCAAGGACTCTTTAAAAAGCATGTACACGATTTTTGGAGACCCTTGGGAATTCCAAAGGTCCTTCTAAATATGTCTACACATTTTTGGGGAAAGGTTTTGAAATTCTAAATGTGCATTTAAAGCTAACCCAAAAACGTGTAGAGTGCTTTGAAGAAGGTTTTCAAAAAGTATCTTTAGCTTTTAATGCTTTGGGAAATGTTTTCAAAAAGATGATTTAATGCTTGGAGGTTTCCAAAAGGGTTTAATCGATTTTGGCAAGGATTTAAATGCTACTTCTTCTTTTGAGACTAGTCAAAATCGTGTAGTGTGATTTTGGGAAGGTTTTCAAAAAGGATTCAATAGCTTTAAATGCCTATTTGGAAAAACGTGTGAATCCAATGGGTTAGACGGTTTTTGAAGATGAGCTTTCCCCAAGTGCAATTAAGGCAGGAAGATGAGGAGTTGGCCCCTACCAAAATCGTGTTTCTCAAGATTTATTAGCCCTATTTAGTATTGTTTAGATTGACTTAGTCTTAATTAGGGGTTAATTAAATTAGTAATGTAGCATTAGAATTAGATTTTAGAAAATCGTGTGTATTTAATTAGAATAAGTTATTGAATTAAATTAGGTTTGTAAATTCGTGTAGGTCTATTAAAGTAGGTGCTAATTTTAGTGTACATTTAATTTAGGAATTAATTTAGGTTTGCTTTAGGGTATTAGGAAATGTCAATTAGTTATTAGTCTAACTTAGAATGGCGTGTATTCAAGGCCTTATTCTAAACCGCCACTTAGACTAACCCTAGTTAGTCAAACCCAACCCTAGTTTAACCTAAGTTAGCATTTAACCTAGCCAACTAATCTTAGTCAAACCCCTAGTTTGTCTTAACTAAACCCTAGTCGACCCTACCTTATCCCATCCGACCCTTGTCCACCATAGTCAAACCCTAATCTAACCATAGCTTACCCTAACCGATTCTAGCTAAACCCCAACCTTAGTCTATTTAATTAGTTAGCCCTAGTTATATCCTTAGTTAATACCTAACCGTAATTAGTTAAGCACCTATAGTTAGATTAAATCGTAGGTAGTTAGTTACTAACCTAAGTTAAAAGCTAACCCCTAACTCGAGTTAAAACCTAGCCTTACTTAACCTTAGTTAGAACCCAAACCCTAGTCGACCCCTTAACTACTTTATTAACTATAGTTAATGCCCCTAGTTAGTTCTAACCGACCCTCATTAACCAACCTTATATCTAACCCTAGTTAGTTAATAACTGTAGTTAGCTAAACCCTAATCACCCTCTTAACCTTAACCGAACCATAGTTAACCCCTAACTACCTTATTAGATCCTAGTTAAACCTTAATCAACCTTAGTTAGGAACTAACCGACCCCTACTAACCCTAGCTTTAGTTAAACCCCTAATCCTAGTTAGAATCTAACCCTAGTTAGTTTAACCGTAGATTAGTAGTTGATTTATTAGGTTAGAATTAACATTAGAGTAATTAGTTCAATTGGTAATCATGTTAGTTAGAGTATGTTAGATTTAGTTAGATTTGTCATTTAGATTAGATAGTTAGTGTTTAATTTAGTTAGTAAGTAATTTTAACTAGTTAGACTAATCGTAAGTTAGAACTAATATTAGAATAGATAGTTAATTTAGTTAGTGATATTAGATGTTATAAATTAGGTTTAATTAGAGTTTATATTTATTTAGATATCTTATTTAGAGTATTTGTGAGTTTAGGTTAGGTTATTTCTTAAATTTTATAACTTAGTTTAATTGTTATTGTTTGTTGTAGTTTAACAGTAGGTTAGGTTCAGTTAGGACTGTTTTTGTACGTGGTTCAATGTCCAAATGTCAATTATGGATTCAAAGGGATGAATAGTGCAATGAACCAAAACCCTAATTTTTATCCGATCGTGCACTAGTTATTTCATGTGAATTTTTCGTGAATTTTCTGAATATTATTTTTCTATTCTCCACATTGGTGTGTTAACTGTCTGCAGACCAAATTTCATCTCGATCCGAGTTGATTTGGTCTGGTTTTTAAGCGTATTATGAAAACAACTTTTTCTGATTTTGAAATTTCGGGTCCAGCGATTTCCCAAATTATCCTGATTTTGAAACGCTTCGTTCTGGAGATCCAGAACTTATTTTTCAATTCTGTAAAGTGTGTCAGATTCTTGGATCTGTCTTTTACAGAATAGAAGTGATTTGACTAATTTTGGAATTCGTTTGACCCTTCAAACAGTCGTTTTGTGAAAAGCTGTCAAAATCCATTTTTTTGCCTTCTTTAGGGACAAAATAGTCTTTTAACTAATTATTTAATTTCGTGTAGTTTTACTGTTTTCTAGTTGTGTAATCAGTAAATTAACAGTATTTAGAGTAATTAGAGTTGCTTAGTTTAGTTAGTTTATTCAGTTAGTTTAATCTTAGTTTTAGATACTTAAATTAACTTTAATTTAATTTAGAAATAGTTTAGAAATAATGTAGATGTAATCTAGATAAATTCTTGATTTAGTTACTGACTTTGTGTTTTTTATTGTGTAGGTTGTTAAGTTAAAACAGGTTCACAGGTGTAATTCAATTATAATGTGCGACTGCACTTGATGTGAAAAGATAGAAATGCCCCTGGAGACCTGCAGAAGACTTAGCCTCCGATTTTATTTTATTTTCATAGTTTAGAATGTTATTTAATGTAACTTGTAAACACTGACATAGTTGTAAACTTTGTTCTTATTAATAAAGTGTTATTTTAGAATTAATTCAGAATATTCCCGTTCCCTGTGGATTCGACCCGTACTCGCCACTTCGGTGGAAAGTCGGTTTTATATCTTTGGTTGACGATTTTCCCATGTTTTCATTGAAAAATATTGTTTAAAAATATCAACTCCAAAAGTGCAACCAAATTTTGGCACCGTTGCCGGGGAACGGCGATTTATTCTGATTATTTCTGAGATATCATTTTATTAATATATGTGTTTAGTTTAGCTTAGTTTATTTAATTGTTTTAGTTTGTAGAATTAACATTGATAGAAAAATATAGGGTTCATTTGCTGTTTTTCTTAAAGATTCACTGAATTCCATGCTTCAATGATTTATTAAACATGTGAGTCTTAGATAAAATAGTGTGAATTCCTGTATTTACTGATTTTCTGATTTAGAATAGTTTTTCTTTTATTTCAACCTCCAGGATTTGAAAATGAACAATACCCAGATCATGTTTTTAAACTCAAACGTGCTTTATATGGTTTAAAACAAGCACCTCGTGCTTGGTACGAAAGACTTAAAACCTTTTTATTAAAAACTGGTTTTTCTGTTGGCAAAGCAGATTCTACACTATTTGTCAAAGTAGTGAATAATCATACCCTAATTCTTCAAATTTATGTCGACGACATCATCTTTGGATCTTCTAACAGCACTCTCTGTGAAGATTTTTCTAAGTCCATGCAGAATGAATTCGAAATGAGTATGATGGGAGAACTCACCTACTTTCTTGGACTGCATATTAAGCAAACCAAGGATGGAGTTTTCATCAATCAATCTAAGTATGCTCGTGAACTTCTGAAGAGGTTCAACATGAACTCAACTGCTTCAAAATCTACTCCTATGAGCACTACTACTGTGTTGGACAAAGATGAAGATGGTAAGTCTGTTGATACAAAGGTATACCGAGGTATGATAGGATCACTTCTTTATTTAACTGCTAGCCGTCCAGTTATAATGTTTAGTGTTTGCTTGTGTGCTAGATTTCAATCAAATCCAAAAGAATCACATCTTAAAGCTGTAAAAAGAATAATGAGATATTTAAAAGACACAGTTGATTTTGGATTATTCTATTCAAAATCCTCTACATTTGATCTAATCTCATACAGCGATGCTGACTTTGCTGAAAGTAAATCTGACAGAAAAAACACAAGTGGAACATGTCACATGCTAGGGCACTCACTAGTATCATGGTTCAGTAAGAAACAAAACTGTGTATCATTATCAACTACTGAAGCCGAATACATTGCTGCTAGCCTAGCTTGTACTCAAGTCATCTGGATGAAACAAACTTTAAAAGATTTTGGTTTAAATTTTGAAAATACAACTATTTTTTGTGATAATACGAGTGCTATAAACCTATCTAAGAATCCTATTTTACACTCACGAACTAAGCACATTCAAATAAGACACCACTTCTTAAGAGAACAAGTCTTAAACAACATAATTAAATTAGAATTCATACCCACTAATCAACAGTTAGCAGACATATTCACTAAACCATTAAAACATGAAGACTTCACACGAAATAGAAGAGAACTAGGAATATGCAAACTAAGTGACTTATAAATTAATCACACTTATTATAATACTTCTTATAAGTCTTGTTTAAATCTTATTTTAAATTGCTTTCCTTCTTATCGATTTTAGTTAGTCAAACTAAGTTTCCATATTCACGTATTCTTATAAGACTCATTCTTTATGTCATTTAACTTGTCATCTTTCAAGTACACATCCATTATAACTCCTTGTCCTATCTCCTTTCTCTCATATCCATAAGAACTAATTATATTAAAAGCCATCATAACAATGTTCACATCACTCAACTCCTTTATTATTTTTGTCCTTTTATAAAAACTTTTCTTACGATAAATGGTCCTACTTAGTTTATGAGAACTCATACTCTTCATTAGTTAAAATCAAATGACTATTTAGTTCCTTTAAAAGATCTAGTTGATATATTCACACGTAATTTTTTTTACTATATCATCTATTATATCATAGCCCAACAAACTATCTATTATCATCTCTTTTGTATACAAATTAAGCCTCCGTTTTTGTCTACTCTTATTTAAAACTTAACCTTGTCGAGTTTCTTTAAGAATATAAATAATAATTCATATCAATCATAACTTCATGTCTTTCATCAACCTTTTTTTTATTACTTCTTTATCCTTCACAAAAATCCATATGTGTCATCTCACTTCTCTCTACGACAACTCACATTTATTACTCTTCATTCATAAATATTTCGTTGTCTCCTCATTTCATCTCTCGAATACATTTTTTATTATACATTTTTGAATCCGACTCCTCTATGTCTATTCTTATTTAAATTCTTATATATTTTTAACTCTTTCTCCTTTTGGTCTCATCATCTCTCTCACCCCTAGTCTAAGTCAAAATACGTCCTTCTCATATCCACGTATACTCTTAAAAAAAAAAATTACAAATATTAATCATGAAACATTTTTTTTGGGCACTCTTTTCTTTAAAATGTCATATCTTTCAAAATACACATCACATGATCACCCTATGACCTTTCTTTTCATCCGTGACCTTGTCTCTCTCTTATTGTATATCTCTCTAAAATCGAGAACCTTTAAAGTCTTGCCTCCAAGCAAACCTTTATTTATTCTATCTCTACTTTATGTCATATCTAAATCAAGTAAATGTTGTCCTTTATTTTCTTTCTCTCCTCTCTAGATATCCACATCATCTTTTTTATGTCTTTAACTCTCCATTCATGAATTTAGAATCCCTTCACATAGAGTAACAAGTTGTTTGTCTTGTTAGGCCATTATTTTTAAAAGATCAATCATTTTTGTAAAAACATGACACCCCATACTCTATTAATGGCTTCCCCCACTAGTCGATAAACTCATCCATAGTAAAATCTATATATCTCAATAACTATGTCCTCCTCAATCTAATATAATACACTATCCTCAAACATTGATTTGATTCGTCATTCACAAGTCTCTTAACTTACTCCTCACGGATTTCCTTATGTGACTAAAATCTAAAAGTTACTCACTTCCAATGTCATTCATTTCATATCAATAATTATTTTCTTCCTTCTATTTAATCAATTGGTTCATCTCTTATCATTCCATTCGAACTTTTCTATCCTTATACAAACTTTCTCTCGGTTCTAGCTCCTTTCTCTCCTAGTGATTTATTTTCAAGGCATTCGATAATGGCTTCCTCCTCTACCAATGCGATCACCTCCGCAGATCTAAGATACCCCGACCTTATTCACCACTTTCAGTACATTAACACCTTGCCAATTCAAACTGGCAAACTAGTAAACTTCGACGCCTTCACATCCTTTGACCTCCATACCTCTCTTCAAGATTTTGTTCCCATCTTAGGAACGACTAACTCCATGACCTACTATCATCATCTCATCAAAATTTTCTATACCAACCTCTCTGTAGACCGTGACCACACCACCATTACATCCATGGTACATGGAAAACTCATCTCCTTCAATATCTCTCAACTAGGCTGCATTCTAAACCTTTCCTCCTATGGCATTGAGCTTCCTAACATAGTTCCGATAGATCGAGCTGTGTTTAAGAAAGTCCTTCTCTCCACTCGCTGCACCCATTTCCCATGGCATACGAGCAATCTCAAACCTCATGCTCTAATACTCTCACACATCCTCTCATCCAATGTCTTTCCAAAGCTTCCTTCCAAGGGTTTCGTGGCAAACGAAATCTCCCTTCTCCTATATGCAATCTTCTGCAACTTTCCCATCAACTGGTCCAGTATCATTTTCAATAACATGATCAATTTTCGGGCCTTCCACTCTCTTCCCTTCGGGTACTTCATCACCCATATCCTTCAGCACTTCCAGGTGCCTCTCCACCAAGACATCTTTCACCGGTCTGATCATGCTTTCGATGACTCATACCTCCCTGAGGAAAGGTCCCCTCGAGATCACTCTGACTAAGACTCATTTCTTTTATCTGTAATAACTTTTAAATTACTTTTTGGTCTGTAATAACTTTCTTACTCTGATCCCTCCTTTTTGTCCATGACAAAGGGGGAGAAAACCTGTCTCCATTATTGGAGAAATATTCTCTCTTTCAACATTATTTCACTTTTTTATCATATTATTATTTCTATGCATAATGTCTTTTTGACAGAGGGAGCATATTTTGTCATCATCAAAAAGGGGGAGAATGTTGAGAAACTCGGTTTTGATGTCACATAATATGATACACTGTCTTATTTGATTTTATATGATATGATAATATGTTCTCTTGAAATAATGTTATATTATGTCTGAATATGTTTTGCCTTAAATCTAACGAGTATTTGATGCAAGGATATCTCACCCAATAAGGATGGAGACTTCCTGTTCAAGTACAACTATGGTGCAATCATACTCCTTGAAGAAAAAAGCTTGATGAGCCATGCTTTCCTAAAGCTCAAATGAAGAAATCGGCTACCTCAAGATGAATTTTTTTTTCTTCTTTAGAGTCATATGTAACAGAACCTTCAGGAACTTCCATTTTGCATATTACATACTCATTCATACATACTATATCATAAAAGTATACGATAGTTTCAAAAAGCTTCTTTTTTGAAAACCAATAAGTGTACCTTCTTACAACCTTTTATGAAAAAGACATTTTGTCATATAATAATTGTACCTTCTTACAACCTTTTATGAAAAAAACATTTTATCATTGTACCTTACACTATATACAAGACAACATAAAAAAAGGAATGTAGGAAAAAGACAAAAACATAAAATCGGCTACATATGAAAAACAAATAAAATATGTTTTTGAAAAGACTTTAGTTATCTTCTTTAATGAAATGTTTTTTTAATATAAGAAGAAGACACAAACATAATATCGACTACATAAGAAAAACAAATAAAATATGTTTTTGAAAAGACTTTAGTTATCTTCTTTAACGAAATATTTTTTTAATATAAGAAGAAGACAAAAACATAAAATCGACTACATAAGAAAAACAAATAAAATATGTTTTTGAAAAGACTTTAGTTATCTTCTCTAATGAAATGTTTCTTAAATACAAGAAGAAGACAAAAACATAAATCGGCTACACATAAGAAAAACAAATAAAATATGGTTTTAAAAGGACTCTAGTTACCTTTTTTTTTATAACCATAGAATGTCGACTTACTTGAAGTCATCATTCTCTCTACAAAGCATTAAATGCCTTCTGTAACAAATCCTTTCTAAATATCCTTCCCAAAGAATGTCGACCTTCCTTTTGGTCCTCATTCTCTCTGGAGACTTTGAAATACACTACATAAAGAATACACTTGACATAACTATGTACAAATAAATATCTCAAAGCACTCATAGTACTTACACTCATTTAAAGTAAAGAAGTACTAATGTACCTCAAATCATTAATTAGAATAAAGACAAAACTACAACCCAACGTTCAAATGTACTATTGTAAGAAATAGACTTTTTACATAAAATATGTATTACCTGAAAATATTACAACGACTAGTGTACCCTCTATTTCACCTTTATGGAAAAAGGCATTCTCGAACTTCTCTAAAAGATGTTTTTGAAATGACCTAACATTTCACATTTCAAAAAGTTACAATTCCAAAATGTAACGACTACTTTTTATAAGCTATATAAACACACACACATAAACTATTCAAACAAGAGGAATGAAATAGACGTGTGAGCTTACAAAGAGAAAAATTTTTTATTCGTGATTTGAAAAGAGAGCCTTGAAAAAGAAAGAGAAAAAGAAAAAGAAAGAAAAGAGAAAAAGTCAAGTCCAGCTCTTTGACAGAGTATCCTCTGAGTGACAAACAGAACATTCTTAGAATCCTTCATTCGTGCATTCATATCATTCTGAAGGTTCTATAGGAAGTATTGTAACTCTGTTTATCCACTGTATTCCTTCTTTGTTTAAAGAAGTAGACCTCTGTGAAAGAGAGTGTTGCCCTTCTCTGTTGAGAGAAGAAGACCTCTTGGGAAGAGGGTGTGCCCCTTCTCTGTTGAGAGAAGAAGACCTCTTGGGAAGAGGGTGTTGTACTATTTATCCGGTGACTCAGATGTTATAGTGGAAATCTCAAGTGGTTTGCTTGGGGACTGGATGTAGGTCTGGATATTGACCGAACCAGTATAACTTCTGTGTTTTATGTGTTGTGCCTTATTACTTAGTTATTTTATTTTATCGATCATAATCATATTTCACTATTCACCCCCCCTCTAGTGGAATTTCATTTTCTAGTTGTGTAATCAGTAAATTAACAGTATTTAGAGTAATTAGAGTTGCTTAGTTTAGTTAGTTTATTCAGTTAGTTTAATCTTAGTTTTAGATACTTAAATTAACTTTAATTTAATTTAGAAATAGTTTAGAAATAATGTAGATGTAATCTAGATAAATTCTTGATTTAGTTACTGACTTTGTGTTTTTTATTGTGTAGGTTGTTAAGTTAAAACAGGTTCACAGGTGTAATTCAATTATAATGTGCGACTGCACTTGATGTGAAAAGACAGAAATGCCCCTGGAGACCTGCAGAAGACTTAGCCTCCGATTTTATTTTATTTTCATAGTTTAGAATGTTATTTAATGTAACTTGTAAACATTGACATAGTTGTAAACTTTGTTCTTATTAATAAAGTGTTATTTTAGATATAATTCAGAATATTCTCGTTCCCTGTGGATTCGACCCGTACTCGCCACTTCGGTGAAAAGTCGGTTTTATATCTTTGGTTGACGATTTTCCCATGTTTTCATTGAAAAATACTGTTTAAAAATATCAACTCCAAAAGTGCAACCAGCAGGTGCAGCCACATTTTGCAACACATATATGCTTTATCTTCTCAGATTCGTTACAACATATATATCTGCTTTGCCTTTTGAGTATCACTTCAATATATAGTTCTGTTTCAGCATGCGTGGGTGATTTGTTTTAGGAGTTTTCAATACTTCATCTGAAGAGGTGTTTACGTTTCATTCATAGTATGTTATTTCTCAAAATTTGTGTTAATCATGTAATTCCATTCTCATCTGCATATACCATTATACACCCCACATAGCCATAACCTCTGATGTAACACCCTTGCCTGTCATCCTTTGCATTTTCAATACTTTGTTTTCACCTCTTACTACTGCAACATACTATGAACTTACCCCAGCTATCGGCATCTTTCTGAAGCCATTGAAAATTTGAAAGAAAACACCCATCTTATCGTTGTCAATACTGCATAAAAAGAAATATAATAAAAAGGGGATGAAGCTTCTCCATGAAGGATTGCATTACTTGATGAGAGGTCTGCACTGTTTTCCTTGGTCTTTCTTTATAAATGTGAATGACATTGCAGTATCTCCAGAATCAGTAAGTCCTTGGTATGACCATAAGCAAAAGCACGTACTCCTGAGTTAGCGGGAACCAACAATTTACACTAAAAAAAAAAAGGAAAGGTATAACACCATTTTGTCTGGATTTTCTGTCGAACTGGTGGCACATTTTATCTTATAAACAATTGGTTCATTTTTTTTTTTATGAATGTTGTCATTATTAAGGGAAGGGCATTCGGAATTAATTGTTGTGTACCCAGTATAAATCAGTTCACATCTCATAATTGAATCTGTCAATAGAGATCATTGATCATGCATATATTTTAGGGATATTTCATATAAAAATATGCATGATTTCATGAGAAAATGATTTAAAAACCCAATTTTATATTAGTTTCGAGTAAATGTGCTAAAATAATATAAGAATAGAAAATGCATGAAAAATAGTGTTATTTTACATTTTAATGCCTATTTTAGTGTTTGTCATAATTGTAGTTGTTTAGTTTTTGAAAATCATAAAAAAATTAGATTTAGAATAGACTTAGTTTTTGTATTTTCTAAAACATAGTCAATTTGAGTTGCTTTGTAAATAACTTTTTGAAGAGAGGTTTTGAAATGGAATTCTTTGAAATAAGATGGACTTATGGAAAAACTTTCAAAATTATAAATACCATACGTAGGGGGAAGAGAGGCTTGTCTTCTCTCTTATGCTTTTGCCTTCTCTTCTAACCCTTCCCCTTCACCTTGTTTCTTTCCTCCTTCTTCTCCTTCTCCCTTGATCTCTCTTCTTTCTCAATCCGGTGGAGGCATCCAGCTACGGTAATGGCATATAGGAGGATTCCAACTCTTTTCTAATCCCTCCGGATTGCACGAGATTGGAGCAGAAGAGACTACGTGACACGAAGTACGAAGATAGAAGATTTTTACTTTTCAGTTTAGACTTAGAATTTTAATTGGGTTTGTAAATATTGCACTTTACGCCCTCTGCGAAGGGTATTCATTTGTTGTAATAGTTAGTTGTGATTACTTTTCTTGAACATTTTACATTTCAATAATTCGGCAATAAAGATTAGTTTAGATTTGTGTGTTTGAATACGATATATTCCCGTTCCCTGAGTTCGACCCGGTCTCATCCACTAGTGAGAACCGGTTTTTATTATTTGATGTCTGGTTTTCACATGTTTTTCATATAAAAATCTTTTCAAAATTACAACGATTTAAAAGAAGACATCAAATTTTTGGCGCCGTTGCCGGGGAACGGCGTAATATTAGTATTCACTTTATTGCCTAGTGTTTGTGTTGCATTTAGGGTTAGAACCACGTATGTGCATATCTTAGAGACGAGCTTACTTTTCTGCACAGCCCACCTATTAGGATCCCCTTAGAGGTGACTGTGTACGATTGGTGCCGTACACATAGATTTCATATTTCTTTGCATAATCTCTGTTATGTGTAACGGCGTGGTGTTTGTTTAGTTTTTGTTGTTTTTAGTTTACTCGCTTTGTGGTTTGTGTGGTTTGGCTGCTTAGTGCGTTAGTTAGGTAGAAAACCCAGAGTTAGGACGTGTGCTACACCGGTCTACTCTAAGGTGTAAGCAATGGCTGACGATCATCAATTGATCCATCCTTTGAGGGAGTACTTCATGCCAAATACGTATACTCCCACCTCCTGCATCACGAGACCTGATGTAGGAGCGAGCCATTTTGAGATTAAGGCCAGTGTGATTCAAATGTTACCTTCGTTTTATGGCCTTAGCAATGAAGACCCATATCGTCATCTCGACGAATTCCTTGAGATTTGCTCGACTGTGCGAATCAATAATTTTGGAGACGACGCTATGAGGTTAACTTTGTTTCCATTCTCTCTCAAAGATAAAGCCAAGCACTGGCTAAAATCTCTTGAGACGGTTCGTATTACTACTTGGGAAGGAATGCAAAGAGAATTTTTAAAAAAATATTTCCCAATTGGTAAGACGAACCAGTTTCGTAAAGCTATAACCAGTTTTTCTCAAATTGAGGGAGAACAGTTTCACGAGTCTTGGGAGAGATTGAAAGATCTTTTCCGCAAGTGTCCCCATCACCAGGTGCCTCGTTGGCAGTTGGTGCAGTATTTTTATGACGGGCTTACTGAGAAGCATCGTCAAATGGTTGATTCGTCTTGTGGGGGCACTTTTATGCTCAAGAGTGAGGACGAGGCGTGGTCTCTATTCGAGACCTTGAGTGAAAACATGATGCATCATACCTTGTCTTCACGGCTCGATAGGACTACATCTCTGTCTAGTGGTCCTAGAAAAATTGGGATTTCCGAAGTTGGGTCTGAATTAGAATTGCGTATCAAGGTTGACCAGTTGACTAGGAAGTTAGATCAATTCCTAGCCAATTCCTATAGAAATCCAGTAGAAAGAGTGTGCGAGCTATGTGCTAGCCCTACACACTGTGTTGCGGATTGTCCGGCAGCGCCATTATATCCTGAATTCGTTCAGGAGCAGGTGAATGCTGCCCAAGGTTTTGCTAGACCCATGCCTGATTCGTTTACATCATCATATAACCCAGGTTGGCAAAACCAGTCTATTTCGCCATCCCATCAGCTCTCCCAGACACAGTATAGACCCAGTAACCCTTCACAAGGTTACTCGCATCCTATATTTCCACAGGTTCATTCCCAGTATTGTCTACCTTCTCCTCAGGAGCCCATTCCAAGTTCATCATTTCAAGAGAAGATGTTAGAAGCCTTTTCTGATATCAAGGCCACTCTTTGTTCCCATACGCAGTCAATAGCCCAGTTAGAAACTCAAATGGGACAGTTAGCTCAGACATTGAGTAGACAAAGTCAGGAGAACCTTCATAGTCAGTCTGTTGTCACATCCAAGGGAGAGGATTCCATGTTATTTGACTTGCAACCCACTACTTCACATCATCAGCAAGTCAAATCTGTTACATCCCTTCAGTATGGGAAGGCGTGTCACTCCACTCAGGAATCGACTCATGAACCTCATATCATTTTTACTGACGAGTCGATCTCCATGATACCGCAAAAGAAGGGGCCTTACCCACATCATACATTATCATCATATAAAGCCCTATTTTCTCAGCATATAGGATCACTGATTGTTTTTAGTAAGCAAGAGGTGCAGATGCAGAAAGTGCTTGACCAAGTCAAGCCAGATCATATTCACCACTTGTCTGAAGTTGCATTCATTGATAGTCGGTCGGTCCTAGACTCTCATTCCTTGACCAGTCTCTCAGATGAGACTAATCTCTGTTCTTCACGTCAAGAGAGTTATGATCCTACAGTTAGAGGTAGACGGGATGGAAACATAGTGCGTAGTGTCACAGATGACACTCTTTTCTTCATAGAGCCCGGTTGAGTCTGACTTCATGTCCATTGATCTCATGGACGATGAAGGTTTTCCAGGGATCCGTCTGGCTGGGGACGTGAAACTTAGCGCTTTATGGGAGGCAACCCATATTTTGTACAGTATTATATTTGTTGTTAAGATTTGTAGATTTCATTTGGTTTTATTTTTCGTTTTCTATCTTTTCTATGAGTTTCATGTTTTGTCATGTATATATTGCATTCATTACATTCATAGAATGTGCATTTTTAATTCATGTCAGGTTATTCTACTCTTTCCCTCATTTAATTCTCTCATGTGCATTCACGTAGTTTCATATAAGCATGGGGGAGTGCCACTGGGACAGTGTCATTCAAGCATGGGGGAGGGTGTAGTTTGCACACCTTGATATTTCTGTTTACGTTCTTGCACATGTTTACACATCTCTCATGAAAAAGTAGATTTTTAAAGAAAAAGTTTGAACTTATATGAATGTTATTTCAAATCTAATGTTTTTAGAGGATTTTTAAGCCCCACAAAATTTTTTTTCTGACATAGATCTAAAAATTATGGTTGTTTATGCGGATTTCAAAGAAATGATGATAGATACATGTTAGAATTTATTTTGAATCATAAATATGAATATGCACAGTTCTATTTTTGAAAAACTAAGCAAATGAACAAAAGCATAAAAATGAGCTCAAAAGAAAAAATATAGCATGTGTTAGGTTGTTTGGATAATTCCACAATCTGTTATCGTCGCGAAATTTTTCCCCCGTCTTCCCTTCCTTGCGAAAGAGAAAAAGAGAGAAACGCTTTTGCGCTTCAAACTTGACCGGATTTTGGAAATTGTTTTGAAATACTCGCCTCCGTTTTGAAAATTGCGGGAAAATCCATGGGATGGGGCTCGACCTGTCGGTACGAGGTTCGACCGTTCCTGCCGCCTTTAACAGGGGTAATCGAACCAAGGACCAAAATTGTGCTTGACTTAGTTAAATCATCAAAATCATGTTCTATCCTAAATGCACAGAGAATTTAGGCATGTGCTATGAGATTTGGAAAATGCAACTTGGGAAAACATGATGTATGCTTGGAAAATATTTGAAGTTGAAAAGATTTCTCAGGAAAAGAGTAAATTTCTCAGGAAACTCAGATGAAAAGATTTGAAATCTTGAGAAAGTTTATAAAGACTTGGGAAAATCATGAATGATTGGAAGTCCTGAGAAAATGTGAGTAATTCTTAGGAAAAGTGTGAACATTTGAAGGGAAATGCTTGTCAGGAAAACTCCAGCTCTGAAAATTTTATTTGGAAAGAGGATTGAAAATTCATAGGAAAACTTTTGGAGTTGAAAAGCATTTCTTGGGAAAAGGTGAAAATCGATTTCTCAGGAAACTCAAATGAAAGGGGTTTTGAAATCACAAGAAAGTTCATAAAGGTGTGGAAAAATCAGAAATAGTTGAAAATCTTGGGAAAATAGAAGTGATTCTTGAGAAAAAGGTGAACCTTTGAAAAGGGAAACACTTCTTAGGAAAACTTGGACTTTGAGAGTTTTCTTAGGAAAATGATGGAAATTCATAGGAAAGCTCATTGGAGAAGGAAATTCAAAACTTGGGAAATTGAAATCCTGGGAATTTTACCCTTGAAATACTTGGAAATCGATTTTGATCTTGGAAAAAGATTAGAAAACTCTTTTGAAGCTCTTAAGAAAATAACATTTTCCAGGGAAAACTATGGGGAAATTGACTTGGGAAAACCGATTTTGAAAGATTCTTAGAGTTTCTTGAGAAATCGATTTCTTGAGAATGAAATTTTCTTAAGAAAATCATAAGAAAACCAATGATTTCATGATGCAAATGATATGAATGAAAGAATGCACTTTGAAAGGTTTTCTAGGGAAATTTGTTGGAAAAATGTGTATTAAGTCGAAGTAAATTCTTCACATATTCTGACTGTGGCCATGAATATGTTCCGAGTTTAATTGATTTAATGCACAAGATTTTGAAAACATTGGAAATATGATGTGCATTTTCAAGATAGCCTAAGAGTGTAGGCTCAATGTGACTAGTAGAAAGATGATGGATCTGGGTCTCGTCCATATTTCGACTAGGGCCGTAAATATGGATTCCACCGAGTTCATCAACTCCCTAAGAGTTGGTGCACGTGCCATTCGTGAACATCCATAGTGCTTTTGAAATAAAATGCATGAATCATATAAGCAGGATATTGCATAAATTCAAACTATATGATATGCATCCTAGTCTAAGCAGAAAATTAACTCTCTTATTCCTAAATTTACAATATTACATCACTAAATAAAGGAAATAAAAGAAATTTGCAGACTTCAGCTCCTTCTTTGGAATGTCCCTGCCAAGCTTGAAATAAAGTTAGCTCAAATATGTGGGTTTTTCCAAGATTTTCCAATAATATTATGAAATTATTGGACTTAATTGGATATAAACCCTATTCTCATGCTTCCTTGATATTTTGAAATGATGAAAATGCTAGAAATTCAGTAGGAAACAATTTGAAATTCGGAATTGAGGTTAAAATGACCAAAATACCCCTAAAATTAAAGTTACACCTTTAAAATCAGGGTTTTTTGAAGGAAAACTAGGTAAAATCGAGATTTCGAAATTCAAATTGAATCCAATGATGATAAAATGCAGTATGAGGCATGATGACATGCTGCTAAACCCATTATGACTGTAAAATCAGAATTTGACATTTTGAAATTTAGCCAAAATAGCGAATTTCGCTTGTTTTTCGCTTGGATCCGGGTCCTACGGGACCCTGTTTTGGTATTGTGGCTAATCCGAACCTCAAATGGATTCCAAATTACACCAAATTCGGTATGAAGCATCTACGTACTCTGATAAACAGCCTAGAATGCTAAAAATCACGAAATGATATGATTTAAATGCTACAATTCAAGGAAAGTCCTAAAAATGATGGATTTTGCCTATGGATCCGAACCAAATGCAATGCCTAATATGATAATGCAAGATTTACACCATGGAATCTTCTGATATTTTGCGGACTGCTAAAAGACCCGAAATGGAACATTTTTGGTTTTTATAGCCTCGGGATTTGAGCCATGGTGAGTTCAATAACAGAGATTTAGTTCTGACAGAGGTAAAAATCACACTAATCTGATGAAAAATGCTAAAGAAATACAAAACGGCCATGGAAATTTATGAAATTAATCAGAGTTATGAACGACACTTACATGAACAACTTTCATGTTTATGACTTCGGCATTTGATCAACGGAAACACAGATAAAAATATAACTATTTCTGCCTAAACTAACAGAACAGACAAATGTAGCAAAACAAGGGGCTGACAAGAAAAATCCAAATCAGGGTTCAACGCTGTTCTAAAAATTACAAGCTTTTAGATTCAAACATAGGACATCTCGGACACCACTTTCACTTTTTACAGTTTTGGATTTGGAGCAACACACAAAGAGAAACCATAGCCCTAAGTCGATCCAAGATCTCAGAGGCTCAAATTAGGCTCTGACACGTGTCCCGAACTCTCGGATTTTTGTCAGACATAAAAAAAATCCGAAACATCTGAAAAAATCATATTAAAAACTAGACATTCGCTCGAGTTCAGAACATCTTTCGGATCGAAAATCGGATCTCCCATGAGGGATATCTCGATTTTACAAGTCGGCAAATGATTTTCAAAACGTATCCCGGGTAACAAAACCCGACTTGCCATTTTGAATGTTTACCGCAGTAAACAAATTCAAATGGCTCCGAATTTTTGGCAAAATTTTAGGGACATCTAAGGTCGCATTCCGTGATTTTTTTGGGATTTTTAATAAAAACCAAATGCATGAAATGACGTGTGGACTGACTGACAAAAACAGAGACCTACTGAAAATAAGCAGTATTGAAATAAAGGCTAAATTAATCCTAATTAATTCATGAAATATGCTAAATGAATGAAATAAAATGCAAATTAAACCTAGCTAACTATATGGATGTTAAAAATCATCAAGGAAGCATAATTAAACATTTTTATATATGTCGTTTTATGAGAATAGCTCAATCCATCTCTCGGATGAGCTCTTTCTTCAAACGACTCCCGAATCGGATTATGGAATTACATGAAGGGGAAAAGAAGTGCATCTTGCTTCGTTACGCAGCGTAGGAGCTTTTGAAAGGGGCAGCTATCACGAGCTTCCTTCGTCCTTCGCTCCGAGCTTCGGATGGTTCACCAAAATCGAGCTCTGTTGGAATCGGATTGGCCACGGCACGAACCTTACTCCACCCTCTTCAATGCGCCAAAGGGGGCACGATTTTCAAGGTTCAAAATCAGATGTTAGGAAGGCTAGGTCAGATTCTCCAAGTTCACAAGAGCTATAAAAAAATGATCCCTTCAGGCTGGGCGTGAACCCTTGTTTTTATAAATTTTCTGAAAATTTTTTGAAATTCAAACATGCTCAATCTGAGCCCTCCATGTGGCGCCATCTCAGGGGGTGCCATCTGAGGGGTTTGAAATTCGAATTTGTCTTTTGCAGGGAGCCCTCAGGTGGCGCCACCTCAAAAGGTGTTTTAATTTTTGAGAAAAATAAAAAAAATGGAAATTTTGTGGGTGAGACACCTCAGCAGGGGGAATTTGGAATTTTTCAAAAGTTTGCTTGATTCTCTCTGCAGGGAACTCCCAGAAGGCGCCACCTCAGAGGGTGCTCTCTTGGAGTTTGAATTTCAAATTCACTTTTTGTAGGGAGTCCTCAGGTGGCGCCACCTCATGGTGGGCTACCTTTATTAAAAATAAAAAATAAAAATGGAGCCAAGTGGAGTCCTGGAATGGCACCACCTCAAAAGGTGTTTCACACATGTCAGAAGGTCAGAGCAGTGGGCTCAGAAGGCGCCACCTCAGAGGAATTTGAATTCTACCTTTTCTGGAGAAAGGAGATCTGGACATGTGGCGGACAAGTGTCAGCAGTCTGGAGAGGCTTTCTCAAATGGCGCCACCTCAGGGGGAAGTTTGAAATTCAAATGGAGGTTGGCCCTGGAGGAATGGAGGATGGACATGTGGCGCCACTTCAGGGTGGCTCCTACAATGCCATGTGGCAAGAGGGAGGAAAAGGAGGGAAAGGACATGTGGCGCCATCTCAGGCCATCTGGAAAAATCAGAGCTCAGGATTTTCGCCACCTAGTGCCTTGTTTGAATTTTGAATGGTTTGCTTTTTCTGAAGAAAGCCAGGAGTGACATGTGTCTCCTACTTTTCTGAAAGAGGTAGGGAGAAGACATGTGTCCTCTACTTTTTCTGAAAGAAGCAGAGAATGACACATGGCAGAGGGGAGAGAAGGAGGGCCAAGCCATGTGGCGCCATCTCAGATAAGATGAAAAAGGTAGAAGTTCTGGATTTTCGCCACCTATGAGGAGTTTTGAACTTTTGAATTCTAGTTTTTCTGAAGAAAGCAGGAAATGACACATGGCACTTGCTTTTTCTGAGGAAATGAGAGTTTGCCACGTGTCCTCTGCAGGAGACACCCCAGATGGCGCCACCTCAGAGGAGACAAGCCT
The DNA here is from genome assembly GCF_984573655.1 of Nuphar pumila. Lineage (NCBI taxonomy): Eukaryota > Viridiplantae > Streptophyta > Magnoliopsida > Nymphaeales > Nymphaeaceae > Nuphar > Nuphar pumila. The sequence goes on along the minus strand of NC_143264.1, from coordinate 46,241,192 downwards.
ACCTTTTTTGTAGGAATTTAGGAGTGACACATGTCTCCTACTTTTTGAGAAAAGTAGGAAGAGACATGTGTCAGGCTACTTTTCTAGAAGGAAGGAGGGGTTGACACGTGTCCTCTGCAGGAGACACACTTCAAGTGGCGCCACCTCAGAGGAGACAAACTCCACTTTTTCTAGACAGGACAACCTATGACACTTGGCATCTCCTGGTAATCTTGGGAATGACACATGGCGCAGGATGGATAGGGTGACACATGGCAGATAATTGGGATGACATGTGGCGGCTTCTGAAAGTAGCCCCACACTGACACTTGGCGTGGAAATGGGAGGAGAGAGAAAGGACAAGTGGCACCAATCCGGGGGACAAGGCTCCTATATTTTTGGGTTTTTCAAAGTTCAGGTTTTTCAAAAGAAAAGTCTATGTGACACCACCTCAGTGTGGGTCCCACATTGCTTCTTTATTGAAATAATAACAAGACAACAACCTCTTTTTGGAATTTTCATAAAAATTTGGACTAATTGGTAAAACAGAAATTTTTGGAAAGAGTTGGCCCCTGTAGGGCAATTTTGTAAAAGGAAGATATTTGAAATTGTCAAAAGGGCAAAATCTGAGATAAGGTGGCTGAAATCCATATTAAAACTATCCAGATCATTTTCCTGGGGAAATATTTTAAAATTCAGAGCCCTGGGGGTAAAATGGGAAGAACTGATAATTTTGAAGACCCAGGGTTTTGAAATCAATTTTGAAAAGAGTTGAAATTCTAATCTGGATTGAAAATTTTGAAATCAAGAGTTCTGGACCTCGAAATGACATGCTGTGCAGTGCAGTGATTTGAAATGCTCATGCAATGATATGCAATGTCATGTCTTATGAAATGCAATCTTGAATCAAGACTTGGAGATGTCTGTCTCCTGTCAGGCATAAAATTTTGAACATCTGAGTTAAAATTAGAGAAATTTTGAGAGTTGTAGATGAAATTTGGACTTTTGCAAGGTCCGGCTCAGAAAATGACCATTTTGCCCTCCAGCGATTTCAGAGGCTGGATGATGATGCTTGGTGAAGATGTAGGGGAGGTGAGTGAAAATTTGGGGTGTTTACAGATGCCCCTCTTTGCTACTAAGCCGGCTCTTGGCCGAGCTTAGTGGCAAAGAAAAACACACCAAATTTGGGCTATACATAAAAAAATGCTCCAGTTAGAAGGATCTGACTGGGTGTGAAGAAATTAGCCCGAGGAAGATGGTAGATATGAAGCAAAGAATAAAGAGGAAAGATTTTCTCTATGAGAGCGAAGTTCAGGTTTACGCCCTTAACCTGGATGGGACAGAAATACCTCGCATGGAACGAAGCTCAGGTTTTAACCTTTGACCTGATTGGGGATGGAATATCTCATGACATGAGATTCAGGTTTGTACCCTTAGCCTGATCGGGCGGAAAATGAAATACCTCTTTGATTGAGGCTCAGGTTTATACCCTTATCCTGATCGGGTGGAAAATGAAATACCTCATCAAATGAGGCTCAGGTTTGTACCCTTATCCTGATCGGGCGGAAGATGAAATACCTCTTTGATTGAGGCTCAGGTTTGTACCCTTATCCTGATCAGGCGGAAAATGAAATACCTCTTTGATTGAGGCTCAGGTTTGTACCCTTATCCTGATCGGGTGGAAAATGAAATACCTCATTGGTTGAGGCTCAGGTTTGTACCCTTATCCTGAACGGGCGGAAGATGAAATACCTCATTGGTTGAGGCTCAGGTTTGTACCCTTATCCTGATCGGGCGGAAAATGAAATACCTCTTTGATTGAGGCTCAGGTTTGTACCCTTATCCTGATCAGGCGAAAAATGAATGGAATCCTCGAAGGAAGAGACCATGATGGAACCTTCGGATTTTGCACAGTAAATCCGACAAGGGTTTTGCAAAAGGAAGGAAAATGGGGTCCCTAAAGCTTGAAAAGGGATTGGTTTTGGGCGTCTCGTTGCTGAGACTAAAATCAGCTTTTAAATTGCCTTTTGCGGGAAATGATTGGTGGTTCGACCTCGAATCGAAATGGGACTGTCTATGGTGGGACAGTGGGGACACAGGGAAGTGTGCAATTCTGAGAGTTCATGCTCTCAAAGAAGGGAAGGAATCAAGTCCTTAAGAGGGATTTAAAATTGGTGTCAGGATGCATCAAAGACGGATATCGAGCTCTCACTTCACGTCAGGATAGCTAGAAAATATTATCAAAATATTGAGAATTTTGTTGTTGATTCCAAGTTTTTGAAAATGTTGCACATGGCTGCAAAGATATTCTTTCTTTTCTACCAAAGCATTACCTCCAAACAAGGTTCACTTTGTAGAATCGAGACTTGGAAACCCAAATTGTTTGCAATTGACCTTCTTCAAGGAAGCTATCAATTTCCTTGATATGAACAAGAAAGAGAATTTGATATTATGAAAGCAATTGATGAAAGAATATTGATAATAGAATTTCACAAAGATTAAAGAGGGTTCTTGATAAATCTGGCAGTTTGATATCCTGAGGGCTTCTCTCATGATACTCTTTCTGCACTCTTTTGGTTCCTTGGGTTTTTTCTACATTCTCCTTTATTTTGGAGATGTTCTGACTTTTTCTCTCTTTCTTTTTCCTCTCTTTCTCTCTTTTGGGAAGGGTACGTCACAAACTCCTTCAACTTGGAGATGTTTCGATCCTTCTTGGACGATGGGTTTGGAGATCTTTGGCTGATAGCTGAAATTAAATATCTTTTAGGGATTGTCGAGAGGTTCATCGCATCTGCCTTCATCTCGACAGTGCTTTGGACTTTCCCTGGAAGGATCCGTCACAAACCCCGTCATCTTGGAGATGTTTCGAATCTTCTTTGGCCCCGGGGGTCTGCTCGCCTAATTCGCCTTCATCTTGACGACAGGTGAGAGATCCCTTTTGCGGATACTCAATTGCAGCTTGGGTGATTCTGATGAAACGGGGCTTGGGTAAATTCTCTCTTTTCTAGCACTCAGGATATTTTCACTGCCTTGTCTTTACAAGAATAATCCTTAAAGATGTGCCATAACTGCGATCAATATCAATCATCTATGACTTTTCACTATCATTGAATCTTCTTTTCTGGCCATATCGAGGATTTATCCTTCATCCTTTTGGTTGGCCAATAGAAAGAATTTGGGTTTTGAATCTCTTTTCGCAAAAGCTTCACTCTTTTGGAAGCGATGCTGAAGGTAAATTGAGATAGAGATTAGTGCAATAAAGATTCTTAAATCAACAAATAATTTGATTGACAAATTGACAAAATTTTCTTGAAATCCTGAGTGAAAGAGAGTATCTGAAATCCGGCCCAACACATCCATGACGAAAATTCTCCTCTCTTTTTCCCCAAAAAGAGAGACTCAGGCTTAGCCCTTACCTGAATGGGAAATGGGAAATACTCCTCTCTTCCCTAAAGAGGAGGTGTTTGCAAAACGAACTTTCGAAGAGAAATTGAGCTTTCGTCAAAGCTCCCTAATATTAGGCTTCTCTTATGGAAAGGGGGCCGATAATAGTGAGGTCGGAAAATTGGGTCAGGAAAGAAACGAGTCCATCACACTCTCCCTGCAAAGAGGGTCCTTCATAACGAAAATGACCTAGTATGAAATTGGGGGGTCACAAGAAAAGCGAGTCTCCGTCGAGCCTCTCCCTTTAAAAGGGTTCCTTGTGTGAAATTGGAAATTGTTTTGCAAACAGTTCACAAAGACGCGAGTCCCTTCAAACTCTCCCTGAAAAAGGGCTAAGTGAACGAATTGGATAGCATGCGAAAAGAACGAGCTCCCTCGAACTCTCCCTAAAAGGGTCTCTCGCAAGAGAAAATGATTGAAATTGGATATTGAGATTGATTGACCCGAAGGTCGAAATTGAAAATTGGAAAATTGGTTGCTGAAAATTGAATGACCCGAAGGTCAAAATTGGATGACCTGATGGTCGAAATTGAGAATTGATTTGACCAAAAAGGTCAAAATTGAGAATTGATTGACCGAAAGGTCGAAATTGGGTGACCCGAAGGTCGAAATTGAGAATTGATTGACCTAAAGGTCGAAATTTGGAAATGAAGGTCAAAGATTGGAAATTGATTGACCCGAAGGTCGAAATTTGGAAATTGATTGACCCGAAGGTCGAGAATTGGAAATTGATTGACCCGAAGGTCGAGAATTGGAAATTGGTAATTGAAATTGAGAATTGAAAATTGGGTGACCCAGAGGTCGAAATTGAAGAATTGCCTGATTTGAAGATTTAAATTGGAATTTGGAGAGCAAAATATCAAATTTGAGCAATTGACAGACCCTGATGATTGAAATGACTTGGATTAATAAAGGAGAATGATGAGTTCGAGTCAGAGCTCGAATAAAATATAGAGATCACGAGTCGGAACTCGGATCAACAAAGGAAAATGGAAGGCTCGAATCATAACTCAAATAAGATAATGAGATCACGAGTCGGAACCCGGATCAACAAAGGAAAATGAAGGACTTAAATTAGAGCTTGGATAAGATAAAGAGAACTCGAGTCGGAACCCGGATCAACAAAAGAAAATGAAGAACTCGATTCAGGGTTCAAGTAAGGTAATGAGATCACGAGTCGGAACCCGGATCAACAAAAGAGAATGACAACCTCGAAGAGATCTCGAGTCGGAACCCGGACCAACAAAGGAAAATAAAGAGCTCGAATCAAAGCTTGAACAAATAAAGAGATCTCGAGTCGGAACCCGGATCAACAAAGAAAATGAAGAGCTCGAATCTGAGCTCGAATGAATAAAGAGATCTCGAGTCGGAACCCGGATCAACAAAGAAAATGAAGAGCTCGAATCTGAGCTCGAACAAGGTATAGAGATCACGAGTCGGAACTCGGATCAACAAAAGAAAATGAAGAGTTTGAGTCAAGGCTCGAATAAGGTAGAGAGATCACGAGTCGGAACCCAGATCAACAAAGGAAAATGAAGAGTTCGAGTCAAGGTTCGAATAAAGTAGAGAGATCACGAGTCGGAACCCGGATCAACAAAGGAAAATGAAGAAATCGAGTCAAGGCTCGAATAAGGTAGAAAGATCACGAGTCGGAACTCGGATCAACAAAAGAAAATGAAGAGTTCGAGTCAAGGCTCGAATAAAGTAGAGAGATCACGAGTCGGAACCCGGATCAACGAAGGAAAATGAAGAAATCGAGTCAAGGCTCGAATAAGGTAGAGAGATCACGAGTCGGAACTCGGATCAACAAAGGAGAATGAAGAGTTCGAGTCAAGGCTCGAATAAAGTAGAGAGATCACGAGTCGGAACCTGGATCAACAAAGGAAAATGAAGAGTTCGAGTCAAGGCTCGAGTAAAGTAGAGAGATCACGAGTCGGAACCCGGATCAACAAAGGAAAATGAAGAGTTCGAGTCAAGGCTCGAATAAAGTAGAGAGATCACGAGTCGGAACTCGGATCAACAAAGGAAAATGAAGAGTTCGAGTCAAGGCTCGAATAAAGTAGAGAGATCACGAGTCGGAACCCGGATCAACAAAGGAAAATGATTTGAATAAAAACCCGAGTCGGAACTCGGTTTTCCAAGAGGTTGAAAATGTGCCAGCTTGAATACTGGATTTTGAAATAATACCAGTTCGAGTGCTGGGTTTTGGTTCAGTATTGGCGATGATCTTTGGATCATTAGGAATTGTGATGGGACTGTTTGTTGAAATCCCAATACCGACCAGATTGTTATTAATGCAATTGAATGCAAATGAATATGAGTTGATGCATATGAATGCACAAGTGCATGAGATGAGGAATTTGTTTATCCTGCCTGCATATAGAATGCTTGAAAACAAATTTTCAAAAAGATGCCCCAGTGTAATGGGGGAGAGAGAGAATAATAACAAAGCAGAACAACCAAAAGAAGAATGTCATAATTAAATGAGAAAAGTTGATGATTTTATTGATGCCTTAAAAAGGATGATGACTTGAAAAAGGAAAACCACTAGGACTATATCGTCTTGACAAAATGAGAAGGCATTGGCATTGGCATTGTCATTCTTCAGAGTGATCTGGGAGAGGCTTGGTCAAGAATGCAACTCGTCCCTCCCTTTTTTCCGGCACCAAAAGCTCTTTATCGATGTAGTCCTGTACAATATTTTTTAGAACGAAGCAACGTTCAGTATCGTGCCCCATTGCCCGATGGAACTTGCAGAAACAATCTTTCCATTTCCCCATGGTGACGGGAGGATCCACAATCCTTGGAAGTTTGATCATATCCTTCGCGAGCAGATATCCAAGAATTTCTTCGATTGGCTCACCTAAAGGAGTAAACTCGCGATCACAACTCCAACCATCACGCTTTATCTTCTTTGGATTGCTGGATTTCTGTTGAATGCTGACTTCTTTGACTTCTTTCTTGGTTAGGGCTACTGGATGTTCTTCTTCTCTGCTTTCAACAAACAGGTTCTTATCAATATAGTCTTGCACAATGTTTTTGAAGACAAAACATCGATCAGTGTCATGCCCTACTGCCCGATGGAATTTGCAAAACTGATTCTTGAACCTTCCCATGATGGTGGGAGGAGTTGTGGCCTTTGGGAGCTTCACTAATCCCTTAATCAACATGTATTCAAGGACTTCGTCGAGTGGCTTTTCTATAGGAGTGAAATCTCGATCGCCGCTCCAGTTTCCGCGCTTTGGTTTTCCTTGATTTTTTTCCTTTTGCTGAGGGCTGGATTTTGATGTCTTTTTGCAATCGTTGTAATTTTGAAAAGATTTTTATATGAAAAACATGTGAAAACCAGACATCAAATAATAAAAACCGGTTCTCACTAGTGGATGAGACCGGGTCGAACTCAGGGAACGGGAATATATCGTATTCAAGTACACAAATCTAAACTAATCTTTATTGCTGAATTATTTGAAATGTAAAATATTCAAGAAAAGTAAAAACAACTAACTATTACAACAAATGAATACCCTTCACAGAGGGCGTAAAATGCAATATTTACAAACCCAATTAAAATTCTAATTCTTAAACATAAAAGCAAAAGGAAGCTTTATTCTTCGTACTTCGTGTCACGTAATCGCTTCCGCTTTAGTCCCGTGCTATCCTGCACAAGTCAAAAGGACACGAGCAGTACAAGAGAAAGAAGTAGACAATAGCTAAAAAGAACACGAGCAGTAAACCCAAAGTAAAATGATTACTAACTACTAATTGACTAATTACTCTAATGACAAAGTAATTAACAATGCTAATTATTAGATTTAACTAACACTAACTAATGGTTTAACTAATTACTAATTATTAATGAACTAACACTAACAATTAGTAGATTAAGCTAAACAATGATAAACTAATGAACTAATACTCGTTTAAACAAGGCATCAGCAATTTACAACTCATCAATTCTCAGTAAAATAACAAAACTCAAATATGATCTAATTAACTTTCAATGAAAACTTTGTAATGAACTCATTAAGAATTAACAGTGAATTTTAGAAAAAATGAACAATGAAACTTAGCATTTCACTGGATCTTATCAGTATAAGACTATTCTCAATACCGAGTGATTCAATTCAATGTAACCACATAACAAAGAATTCAGTGAAAGTATTCAAAATATGTAGTAAATCCGATCATATCAGTATTCTCCCTTGAAAATTCAAAAACAGCAACACATGACTCAACTAGCAGCCATTCTTTATTGACAGTTCAAAACAACAATACATCCTCTTTTGGAAACAACACTGAGGTCAAATATCTTCACGATAGATGTGAAGTTTCCAGCTTAACAAGAGATTCTTACAGAAGGTTAACAGAAGAGGGATCCACCGGAAGAGGCACTGGTGGTTCCGGTAGATCTGGAATTTCACCTAATCATAGCTAATACCTCCCTTTGTTTCACAACAAATTGATTGATTTCTTTCAGTCTTGCAGATCTGGAATTTCACGGCAGGCTAAAAACAAGTTCCAGCGACTGAAGGTAAGCTCCGGCGGCTGAAGGTAAGTTCCGGCGATTGAATGCTAAAGACAAGTTCCATCTGGCTGATCTACCAGCATGAGTACGGGAGTCCAATTGTATCCAGATGATTCCAACCGACTGAATTTCAATCCAGCATCTTCTGATTTATCAATATCAGGCAATCACTGGAGTTTCAATCAGTAACAAATGCCCTTCACCGTGAAACAGAATTTCACGGTGATCAGAGATTCCGTTCAACACTACGGCAGGTCCAAAGATTTCAGGCAACTAAATTTTTTTCTGTAACTCAACGGTTCTTTATAACAGTTCAGAGCTCCGATTAGTACTAGAAATAAGCTTTGAAGAAGAATGATCGCCAGGAAAAACTGTAAATCGATCCAGATGATCGATCGAATTTCTGTAGAAATTTATTGAAATCCGGCGATAGATTTCAGATCAAGTTCCTGTAGAAATATTGAAATCCACCGATTGCTGAAACATTTTTTTTTTTAATGTTTTAAATCTGATGTTTTATCAGGACTTCAGATCTAAGAAAACCGGAAACATTTTTACGGCTACAGAAGTTCTGAGTTTCAGCGACAATGTTTTGTTTTCTTTATTTTTATTATTTTATTTTGTAAAAAAAATTCGAAATACAGAAAATCAAATAGAAATGAAACAGACTTATGTATAAACTAAATCTATGAAACTATATAGCTATTGAAATGAAATTGAAAACACAATTTGAATTGAAAAGAAATTTTGCAGAAAAATTCAGATGCTAATGCTAATACGATGACTAATTAAAAATTGAAAACGAATTAGAAAAGGAGAAGAATAGGAAGAAGAAAAAGAGGAAGAAGAAGAAGAAGAATAAGAAGCACTTACCGAACTGGAAGGGTTAGAAGAGAGGTTGGAATCCTCTCTCTTGCTTCAGCCGTTATCGGAATACTCCACCGGAAAGAGGATGAGAAAAAGAGGGGAAAATAGGAAGAAGGAGAAGAAGAGGTAAGAAGAGGTGGAGAAGAAGGGGAAGAAGAGAGGGCTTAGGCAAAAGAGAGAAGACAAGCCTCTCTTCCCCCTACGTATGATATTTATAATTTTGAACTTTTCTCCATAAGTCCCTCTTCTTTGCAAAATTGCATTTCAAAAACCTCTCTTCAAAAAGTTATTTACAAAACAACTCAAAATGACTATGTTTTAGAAAATACAAAACTAAGTCTATTTTAACTCTTATTTTTTTATGATTTTCAAAAACTAAACTACTACAATTATGTCAAACACTAAAATAGGCATTAAAATGTAAAATAAAACTATTTTTCATGCATTTTCTATTTTTAAATCATTTTAGCACATTTACTCGAAACTAACATAAAATTGGGTTTTTAATTCATATTCTCATGAAATCATGCATATTTTTATATGAAAAATCCCTAAAATATATGCATGATCAAATACCCCCATGCTTATGTTTTGCTAGTCCTCGAGCAAACTAGAAAAATGCAAGAAATCAAACTATCACCTAACTCACTTTCGTAGGAATCACGGTTGCATTTAGCTCATGCAACAAGCCCTTTCAACCCCTGGGTTACCCCAGTGGACGAGTAATGTCTCGTGAGGGTTTGCAGTGATGCTACCCACAAACATCTCTGTCATGTATGCATAATATTACACATCCTCACAATCAGTAGATAATTAAAGACTTTATTTTTACAAATATTTTCTGTTATTTCAAAATCACAATATAATTAGAGTCTTTTATGCACCACCACAGAAAAGAATTTCTTTCACTTTTCTAAAATATCACAATTATTTATGTTTTATTCTTAGAAAATCCAATAAAAACATATTATTATTTACTTATCCTCACTCATATGTTTTCTGCACAGGTTTTCTCAATCACACTTCTAAGCATTGAACTTTTCTTTCTTTTTAAGCTCTTTCCTTTTTCTTTTTTTTTTTCTTTTTTTTTCTTTTCACGCTTTTTCTTTTTGCGCACTTATTTTTCTCTTATAGCTTGTGTGTGGTCTGCTTTTATGCCTTGTGCAATGTCAATATCTTTTATACTTTTTCAATATATATCAAAAGATATCAACTAAGACATAAAAGTGACTTCCTTCATTCACCCTTATAACATGAGAGTCAAACATTTCAACTTGTATCTGTTCTCAGCTACTTAGGATCACGAAGTTTTCCACTCTCCTTTTCGAAATGGAATTAAAAGTTTCAACTTACATCTAAGTTCCATCTACTAAGGATTGTGAAATTATCCAAACAACCTAACGCATGCTATTTTTTCTTTTGAGCTCATTTTTACACTTTTGTTCATTTGCTTAGTTTTTCAAAAATAGAATTGTGCATATTCATATTTATGATTCAAAATAAATTCTAACATGTATCTATCATCATTTTTTTGAAATCCGCATAAACAAGCATAATTTTTAGATTTATGTCAGAAAAATTTTTCGTAGGGCTTAAAAATCCTCTAAAAAACATCAGATTTGAAATAACATTCATATAAGTTCAAAATCTTTCTTTAAAAATCTACTTTTTATGAGAGATGTGTAAACATGTGCAAGAACGTAAACAGAAATATCAAGGTGTGCACTCTACACCCTCCCCCATGCTTGAATGACACTGTCCCAATGGCACTCCCCCATGCTTATATGAAACTAAGTGAATGCACATGAGAGAAATAAATGAGGGAAAAGAGTAGAATGACCTGACATGAATTAAAAATGCACGTTCTATGAATGTAATGAATGCAATGTACACATGACAAAACATGAAAACCATGAATGAAACACAAAGAACATGAAAAACTCATGAAAAAGTAAAAATAAATTCTAAACAATTCTAATAATATACAAGATATGGGTTGCCTCCCATAAAGCGCTAAGTTTCACGTCCCCAGCCAGACGGATCCCTGGAAAAACCTTCATCGTCCATGAGATCAATGGACATGAAGTTAGGCTCAACCGGGCTCTATAAAGAAAAGAGTGTCATCTGTGACACTACGCACTGTGTTTCCATCCCGTCTACCTCTAACTGTAGGATCATAACTCTCTCGACGTGAAGAACAGAGATTAGTCTCATCTGAGAGACTGGTCAAGAATCGAGAGTTTAGGACCGACCGAGTATCAATGAATGCAACTTCAGACAAGTGGTGAATATGATCTGGTTTGACTTGGTCAAGCACCTTCTGCATCTGCACCTCTTGCTTACTCAAAACGATTGGTGATCCTAAAGGCTGAGAAAATGGGGCTTTATATGATGAAAATGTATGCTGTGAGTAAGGCCCCTTCTGCTGAGGTATCATGGAGATCGACTCGTCAGTAGAAATGATATGGGGTTCATGAGTCGATTCCTGAATGGGGTGACACGCCTTCCCATACTGAAGGGATGTAACAGATTCGACTTGCTTATGATGTGAATCAGTGGGTTGCAAGTCAAATGACATGGAATCCTCTCCCTTTGAGACAACAGACTGACTATGAAGGTTCCCCTGGCTTTGCCTAGTGAAAGTCTCAACCAACTGTCCCATTTGAGTCTCTAGCTTGGCTATTAACTGCGTATGGGAACTCAAAACTTGTAATATCCTATCTTGGAAGGATTGACTAAGTGAATGCTCATGAGGATGGGGTTGAGTATAAGCATGTTGGGCTGGGGGATGAACCTGTGGAAAAATGGGGTGCGAGTAACCTTGTGAAGGGTTACTGGGTCTATACTGTGTCTGGGAGGGCTGATGGGATGAGGAAATAAACTGGTTTCGCCAACCTGGGTTATATGAGGATGTAAATGAATCGGGCATGGGTTTAGCGAAACCTTGGGCAGCATTCAACTGCTCCTGAACGAATTCAGGATATAATGGTGCTGCCGGACAATCTGAAACACAGTGTGCAGGGCTAGCACATAGCTCACACACTCTTTCTACTGGATTTCTTGAAGAATTGGCTAGGAATTTATCTAACTTCCTAGTCAACTGGTCAACCCTGGTACGCAATTCTAACTCGGACCTAACTTTGGAAATCCCAACTTTCCTAGGACCACTAGACACAGGTGTAGTCCTATCGATCCGTGAAGACAAATTATGATGCATCGTGTTTTCACTCAAGGTCTCGAATAGAGACCACGCCTCGTCCTCACTCTTGAGCATAAAAGTGCCCCCACAAGACGAATCAACCATTTGACGATGCTTTTCAGTAAGCCCGTCATAAAAATACTGCACCAACTGCCAACGAGGCACCTGGTGATGGGGACACTTGCGGAGAAGATCTTTCAATCTCTCCCAAGACTCGTGAAATTGTTCTCCCTCAATTTGAGAAAAACTGGTTATAGCTTTACGAAACTGATTCGTTTTACCAATTGGGAAATATTTTTTTAAAAATTCTTTTTGCATTCCTTCCCAAGTAGTAATACGAACTGTCTCAAGAGATTTTAACCAGTGCTTGGCTTTATCTTTGAGAGAGAACGGAAACAAGGTCAACCGCATAGCATCATCTCCAAAGTTATTGATTCGCACAGTCGAGCAAATCTCAAGGAATTCGTCGAGATGACGATATGGGTCCTCATTGCTAAGGCCATAAAACGAAGGTAACATTTGAATCACACTGGCCTTAATCTCAAAATGGCTCGCTCCTACATCAGGTCTCGTGATGCAGGAGGCGGGAGTATACGTATTTGGCATGAAGTACTCCCTCAAAGGACGGATCAAATGATGATCGTCAGCCATTGCGTACACCTTAGAGTAGACCGGTGTAGCACACGTCCTAACTTTGGGTTTTCTACCTAACTAACGCACTAAGCGGCCAAACCACGCAAACCACAAAGCGAGTGAACTAAAAACAACACAAAACTAAACAAACACCACGCAGTTACACATAAAAGAGATTATGTATAGAAATATAAAATCTATGTGTACGGTACCAATCGTACACAGTCACCTCTAAGGGAATCCTAATAGGTGGGCTGTGCAGAAAAGTAAGCTCTTCTCTAAGATATGCACATACGTGGTTCTAAACCTAAATGCACACAAACACTAGGCAATAAAGCGAATACTAATATTACGCCGTTCCCAGGCAACGGCGCCAAAAATTTGATGTCTTTTTGCAATCGTTGTAATTTTGAAAAGATTTTTATATGAAAAACATGTGAAAACCAGACATCAAATAATAAAAACCGGTTCTCACTAGTGGATGAGACCGGGTCGAACTCAGGGAACGGGAATATATCGTATTCAAGTACACAAATCTAAACTAATCTTTATTGCTGAATTATTTGAAATGTAAAATATTCAAGAAAAGTAAAAACAACTAACTATTACAACAAATGAATACCCTTCACAGAGGGCGTAAAATGCAATATTTACAAACCCAATTAAAATTCTAATTCTTAAACATAAAAGCAAAAGGAAGCTTTATTCTTCGTACTTCGTGTCACGTAATCGCTTCCGCTTTAGTCCCGTGCTATCCTGCACAAGTCAAAAGGACACGAGCAGTACAAGAGAAAGAAGTAGACAATAGCTAAAAAGAACACGAGCAGTAAACCCAAAGTAAAATGATTACTAACTACTAATTGACTAATTACTCTAATGACAAAGTAATTAACAATGCTAATTATTAGATTTAACTAACACTAACTAATGGTTTAACTAATTACTAATTATTAATGAACTAACACTAACAATTAGTAGATTAAGCTAAACAATGATAAACTAATGAACTAATACTCGTTTAAACAAGGCATCAGCAATTTACAACTCATCAATTCTCAGTAAAATAACAAAACTCAAATATGATCTAATTAACTTTCAATGAAAACTTTGCAATGAACTCATTAAGAATTAACAGTGAATTTTAGAAAAAATGAACAATGAAACTTAGCATTTCACTGGATCTTATCAGTATAAGACTATTCTCAATACCGAGTGATTCAATTCAATGTAACCACATAACAAAGAATTCAGTGAAAGTATTCAAAATATGTAGTAAATCCGATCATATCAGTATTCTCCCTTGAAAATTCAAAAACAGCAACACATGACTCAACTAGCAGCCATTCTTTATTGATAGTTCAAAACAACAATACATCCTCTTTTGGAAACAACACTGAGGTCAAATATCTTCACGATAGATGTGAAGTTTCCAGCTTAACAAGAGATTCTTACAGAAGGTTAACAGAAGAGGGATCCACCGGAAGAGGCACTGGTGGTTCCGGTAGATCTGGAATTTCACCTAATCATAGCTAATACCTCCCTTTGTTTCACAACAAATTGATTGATTTCTTTCAGTCTTGCAGATCTGGAATTTCACGGCAGGCTAAAAACAAGTTCCGGCGACTGAAGGTAAGCTCCGGCGGCTGAAGGTAAGTTCCGGCGATTGAATGCTAAAGACAAGTTCCATCTGGCTGATCTACCAGCATGAGTACGGGAGTCCAATTGTATCCAGATGATTCCAACCGACTGAATTTCAATCCAGCATCTTCTGATTTATCAATATCAGGCAATCACTGGAGTTTCAATCAGTAACAAATGCCCTTCACCGTGAAACAGAATTTCATGGTGATCAGAGATTCTGTTCAACACTACGGCAGGTCCAAAGATTTCAGGCAACTAAATTTTTTTCTGTAACCCAACGGTTCTTTATAACAGTTCAGAGCTCCGATTAGTACCAGAAATAAGCTTTGAAGAAGAATGATCGCCAGGAAAAACTGTAAATCGATCCAGATGAACGATCGAATTTCTGTAGAAATTTATTGAAATCCGGCGATAGATTTCAGATCAAGTTCCTGTAGAAATATTGAAATCCACCGATTGTTGAAACATTTTTTTTTTAATGTTTTAAATCTGATGTTTTATCAGGACTTCAGATCTAAGAAAACCAGAAACATTTTCACGGCTACAGAAGTTCTGAGTTTCAGCGACAATGTTTTGTTTTCTTTATTTTTATTATTTTATTTTGTAAAAAAAATTCGAAATACAGAAAATCAAATAGAAATGAAACAGACTTATGTATAAACTAAATCTATGAAACTATATAGCTATTGAAATGAAATTGAAAACACAATTTGAATTGAAAAGAAATTTTGCAGAAAAATTCAGATGCTAATGCTAATACGATGACTAATTAAAAATTGAAAACGAATTAGAAAAGGAGAAGAATAGGAAGAAGAAAAAGAGGAAGAAGAAGAAGAAGAATAAGAAGCACTTACCGAACTGGAAGGGTTAGAAGAGAGGTTGGAATACTCTCTCTTGCTTCAGCCGTTGTCGGAATACTCCACCGGAAAGAGGATGAGAAAAAGAGGGGAAAATAGGAAGAAGGAGAAGAAGAGGTAAGAAGAGGTGGAGAAGAAGGGGAAGAAGAGAGGGCTTAGGCAAAAGAGAGAAGACAAGCCTCTCTTCCCCCTACGTATGATATTTATAATTTTGAACTTTTCTCCATAAGTCCCTCTTCTTTGCAAAATTGCATTTCAAAAACCTCTCTTCAAAAAGTTATTTACAAAACAACTCAAAATGACTATGTTTTAGAAAATACAAAACTAAGTCTATTTTAACTCTAATTTTTTTATGATTTTCAAAAACTAAACTACTACAATTATGTCAAACACTAAAATAGGCATTAAAATGTAAAATAAAACTATTTTTCATGCATTTTCTATTTTTAAATCATTTTAGCACATTTACTCGAAACTAACATAAATTTGGGTTTTTAATTCATATTCTCATGAAATCATGCATATTTTTATATGAAAAATCCCTAAAATATATGCATGATCAGGTCTATTCTGGATTCTAGAATACTTTCCTTTCAAATCTTTAGACTCTTCTAACTTGCTGCTTTGACTGCCTCTGTTTTTGTTGTTGCTGGGTTTAGAACTGGTTGCCCTGTTGTGGTCTCCAATGATGCTCATAGGGATGGTGATTGATGACCCTTCTTTAACAGGAACTTTTCCGAAATTGGCTTCAGCTTTTGAACAACCGATAATATCTCAATCATCATTCTTTTGAACAACCGATATATGGCGGGATCAATCTCCTCCTTGATGGTCTGAGCTCCCTCTTTGACAGACTTTATGGAATCCATTTCTCACTCACTGTCTGCTGAAGTAGCGCGGTCTTTGATCTCGTCAGGATCACACAACTATGCCAATGCCCTCTGCAGAACCACATGGGATGTTTAGCATGATGGAAAAAAAAATTTTTGAAACCAACACTCTTGATGGAAAAACAAATGATGGAATTAGAAGGACATGTCAAAAATTTGGATAAAATTTGGAAGATATACTGGGAGATATGGAAAAGTTTTTGAAATTCGAAATTTCAAAAATTTGCAGGCAGGATTGGAATAAGGCTGGAAATCCGAGATCCAGTAGAACGAGAGAATGGAAAATCACCTGGAGTTTTGAAAGAAATTGGATATTTGAGAAAATCATCCAGGGTTTGAGAAAAGATCTCGTGGAAAATAAAGATATTTTGAAAAAGGCCTAATAAGTTGAGAAACATTGGGAAACATAAAGATTGAGAAAATAATACACATACAATCACATCTTGCACAAACATTTATGCACATTCAGCACTCCCTAAAAGGCTGACTCTAGATGCATCATTTTGAAAACAGCTGTAGGACCCTAATCCTAACTCTAGGTTCAGATCATCTTTGTCCAATCCAGTTATGCCGATATACCCGAATCGAAATCCGAGGTACGTGGCATAGAATTTCAACTCCGGTTCTAAGGTAAGGTTTTCCAACATCCTTGAGCGCCTACCGATATACTTCGGACTGTGGCCCGCGGTACGTGGTAGGGGGGTGTTAACCCAAATAGTTGGCCCAGTTGTGAGGCTCTGTCCCGAACTATGGTTCTGGAAGAGAGCCTAGCAACGTGAAGACCGGGTAAAGATAGGTAAGGGAGTTTTGAAAAAATGATCACATGCAAGAAATAGAAGGCTCTAAGTCCTAGAGAGATAAATTTTGAAAACTTTGAAGAAGCACACATTGTTAGCATTCAGATCCTAAATTGAGGAGAGTTGTATTTAGACCTAAGTCTATGTGAGCATGAAAATTTCTCCTCAATCTAGTCCTACCAAACCATGCCTAAGCTACATGCAATCAATGTCAGCTAGGTCAGAATCTAGGCTCCTAGGTTCGCATGATATCAAAAGTAAAGAGCTGACATTTTGTGAACACAATTTTGATAATTAAACTAAGTCAAGCACTACTTTGACCAGATGAGGACAGGTCCCATCACGGTCGCCAAACCTGTTATCGTCGCGAAATTTTTCCCCCGTCTTCCCTTCCTTGCGAAAGAGAAAAAGAGAGAAACGCTTTCGCGCTTCAAACTTGACCGGATTTTGGAAATTGTTTTGAAATACTCGCCTCCGTTTTGAAAATTGCGGGAAAATCCATGGGATGGGGCTCGACCTGTCGGTACGAGGTTCGACCGTTCCTGCCGCCTTTAACAGGGGTAATCGAACCAAGGACCAAAATTGTGCTTGACTTAGTTAAATCATCAAAATCATGTTCTATCCTAAATGCACAGAGAATTTAGGCATGTGCTATGAGATTTGAAAAATGCAACTTGGGAAAACATGATGTATGCTTGGAAAATATTTGAAGTTGAAAAGATTTCTCAGGAAAAGAGTAAATTTCTCAGGAAACTCAGATGAAAAGATTTGAAATCTTGAGAAAGTTTATAAAGACTTGGGAAAATCATGAATGATTGGAAGTCCTGAGAAAATGTGAGTAATTCTTAGGAAAAGTGTGAACATTTGAAGGGAAATGCTTGTCAAGAAAACTCCAGCTCTGAAAATTTTATTTGGAAAGAGGATTGAAAATTCATAGGAAAACTTTTGGAGTTGAAAAGCATTTCTTGGGAAAAGGTGAAAATCGATTTCTCAGGAAACTCAAATGAAAGGGGTTTTGAAATCACAAGAAAGTTCATAAAAGTGTGGAAAAATCAGAAATAGTTGAAAATCTTGGGAAAATATAAGTGATTCTTGAGAAAAAGGCGAACCTTTGAAAAGGGAAACACTTCTTAGGAAAACTTGGACTTTGAGAGTTTTCTTAGGAAAATGATGGAAATTCATAGGAAAGCTCATTGGAGAAGGAAATTCAAAACTTGGGAAATTGAAATCCTGGGAATTTTACCCTTGAAATACTTGGAAATCGATTTTGATCTTGGAAAAAGATTAGAAAACTCTTTTGAAGCTCTTAAGAAAATAACATTTTCCAGAAAAAACTATGGGGAAATTGACTTGGGAAAACCGATTTTGAAAGATTCTTAGAGTTTCTTGAGAAATCGATTTCTTGAGAATGAAATTTTCTTAAGAAAATCATAAGAAAACCAATGATTTCATGATGCAAATGATATGAATGAAAGAATGCACTTTGAAAGGTTTTCTAGGGAAATTTGTTGGAAAAATGTGTATTAGGTCGAAGTAAATTCTTCACATATTCTGACTGTGGCCATGAATATGTTCCGAGTTTAATTGATTTAATGCACAAGATTTTGAAAACATTGGAAATATGATGTGCATTTTCAAGATAGCCTAAGAGTGTAGGCTCAATGTGACTAGTAGAAAGATGATGGATCTGGGTCTCGTCCATATTTCGACTAGGGCCGTAAATATGGATTCCACCGAGTTCATCAACTCCCTAAGAGTTGGTGCACGTGCCATTCATGAACATCCATAGTGCTTTTGAAATAAAATGCATGAATCATATAAGCAGGATATTGCATAAATTCAAACTATATGATATGCATCCTAGTCTAAGCAGGAAATTAACTCTCTTATTCCAAAATTTACATTATTACATCACTAAATAAAGGAAATAAAAGAAATTTGCAGACTTCAGCTCCTTCTTTGGAATGTCCCTGCCAAACTTGAAATAAAGTTAGCTCAAATATGTGGGTTTTTCCAAGATTTTCCAATAATATTATGAAATTATTGGCCTTAATTGGATATAAACCCTATTCTCATGCTTCCTTGATATTTTGAAATGATGAAAATGCTAGAAATTCAGTAGGAAACAATTTGAAATTCGGAATTGAGGTTAAAATGACCAAAATACCCCTAAAATTAAAGTTACACCTTTAAAATCAGGGTTTTTTGAAGGAAAACTAGGTAAAATCGAGATTTCGAAATTCAAATTGAATCCAATGATGATAAAATGCAGTATGAGGCATGATGACATGCTGCTAAACCCATTATGACTGTAAAATCAGAATTTGACATTTTGAAATTTAGCCAAAATAGCGAATTTCGCTTGTTTTTCGCTTGGATCCAGGTCCTGCGGGATCCTGTTTGGGTATTGTGGCTAATCCGAACCTCAAATGGATTCCAAATTGCACCAAATTCGGTATGAAGCATCTACGTACTCTGATAAACAGCCTAGAATGCTAAAAATCACGAAATGATATGATTTAAATGCTACAATTCAAGGAAAGTCCTAAAATTGATGGATTTTGCCTATGGATCCGAACCAAATGCAATGCCTAATATGATAATGCAAAATTTACACCATGGAAACTTCTGATATTTTGCGGACTGCTAAAAGACCCAAAATGGTACATTTTTGGTTTTTATAGCCTCGGGATTTGAGCTATGGTGAGTTCAATAACAGAGATTTAGTTCTGACAGAGGTAAAAATCACACTAATCTGATGAAAAATGCTAACGAAATACAAAACGGCCATGGAAATTTATGAAATTAATCAAAATTATGCACGACATCTACATGAACAACTTTCATGTTTATGACTTCGGCATTTGATCAACGGAAACACAGATAAAAATATAACTATTTCTGCCTAAACTAACAGAACAGACAAATGTAGCAAAACAAGGGGCTGACAAGAAAAATCCGAATCAGGGGTCAACACTGTTCTAAAAATTACAAGCTTTTAGATTCAAACATAGGACATCTCGGACACTACTTTCACTTTTTACAGTTTTGGATTTGGAGCAACACACAAAGAGAAACCATAGCCCTAAGTCGATCCAAGATCTCAGAGGCCCAAATTAGGCTCTGACACGTGTCCCGAACTCTCGGATTAATGTCAGACATAAAAAAAATCCTAAAAATCTGAAAAAATCATATTAAAACCTAGACATTCTCCCGAGTTCATAACATCTTTTGGATCGAAAATCGGATCTCCCATAAGGGATATCTTGATTTTACAAGTCGGCAAATGATTTTCAAAACGTATCCCGGGTAACAAAACCCGACTTGCCATTTTGAATGTTTACCGCAGTAAACAAATTCAAATGGCTCCGAATTTTTGGCAAAATTTTAGGGACACCTAAGGTCGCATTACGTGATTTTTTGGGATTTTTAATAAAAAACAAATGCATGAAATGACGTGTGGACTGACTGACAAAAACAGAGACCTACTGAAAATAAGCAGTATTGAAATAAATGCTAAATTAATCCTAATTAATTCATGAAATATGCTAAATGAATGAAATAAAATGCAAATTAAACCTAGATAACTATATGAATGTTAAAAATCATCAAGGAAGCATAATTAAACATTTTTATATATGTCGTTTTATGAGAATAGCTCAATCCATCTCTCGGATGAGCTCTTTCTTCAAACGACTCCCGAATCGGATTATAGAATTACATGAAGGGGAAAAGAAGTGCACTTTGTTTCGTTACGCAGCGTAGGAGATCTTGAAAGGGGCAGCTATCACGAGCTTCCTTCGTCCTTCGCTCCGAGCTTCGGATGGTTCACCAAAATCGAGCTCTGTTGGAATCGGATTGGCCACGACACGAACCTTACTCCACCCTCTTCAATGCGCCAAAGGGGGCACGATTTTCAAGGTTCAAAATCAGATGTTAGGAAGGCTAGGTCAGATTCTCCAAGTTCACAAGAGCTATAAAAAAATGATCCCTTCAGGCTGGGCGTGAACCCTTGTTTTTATAAATTTTCTGAAAATTTTTTGAAATTCAAACATGCTCAATCTGAGCCCTCCATGTGGCGCCATCTCAGGGGGTGCCATCTGAGGGGTTTGAAATTCGAATTTGTCTTTTGCAAGGAGCCCTCAGGTGGCGCCACCTCAAAAGGTGTTTTAATTTTTGAGAAAAATAAAAAAAATGGAAATTTTGTGGGTGAGACACCTCAGCAGGGGGAATTTGGAATTTTTCAAAAGTTTGCTTGATTCTCTCTGCAGGAAACTCCCACAAGGCGCCACCTCAGAGGGTGCTCTCTTGGAGTTTGAATTTCAAATTCACTTTTTGTAGGGAGTCCTCAGGTGGCGCCACCTCATGGTGGGCTACCTTTATTAAAAATAAAAAATAAAAATGGAGCCAAGTGGAGTCCTGGAATGGCGCCACCTCAAAAGGTGTTTGACACATGTCAGAAGGTCAGAGCAGTGGGCTCAGAAGGCGCCACCTCAGAGGAATTTGAATTCTACCTTTTCTGGAGAAAGGAGATCTGGACATGTGGCGGACAAGTGTCAGCTGTCTGGAGAGGCTTTCTCAAATGGCGCCACCTCAGGGGGAAGTTTGAAATTCAAATGGAGGTTGGCCCTGGAGGAATGAAGGATGGACATGTGGCGCCACCTCAGGGTGGCTCCTACAATGCCATGTGGCAAGAGGGAGGAAAAGGAGGGAAAGGACATGTGGCGCCATCTCAGGCCATCTGGAAAAATCAGAGCTCAGGATTTTCGCCACCTAGTGCCTTGTTTGAATTTTGAATGGTTTGCTTTTTCTGAAGAAAGCCAGGAGTGACATGTGTCTCCTACTTTTCTGAAAGAGGTAGGGAGAAGACATGTGTCCTCTACTTTTTCTGAAAGAAGCAGAGAATGACACGTGGCAGAGGGGAGAGAAGGAGGGCCAAGCCATGTGGTGCCATCTCAGATAAGATGAAAAAGGTAGAAGTTCTAGATTTTCGCCACCTATGAGGAGTTTTGAACTTTTGAATTCTAGTTTTTCTGAAGAAAGCAGGAAATGACACATGGCACTTGCTTTTTCTGAGGAAATGAGAGTTTGCCACGTGTCCTCTGCAGGAGACACCCCAAATGGCGCCACCTCAGAGGAGACAAGCCTACCTTTTTGTAGGAATTTAGGAGTGACACATGTCTCCTACTTTTTTGAGAAAAGTAGGAAGAGACATGTGTCAGGCTACTTTTCTAGAAGGAAGGAGGGGTTGACACGTGTCCCCTGCAGGAGACACACTTCAAGTGGCGCCACCTCAGAGGAGACAAACTCCACTTTTTCTAGACAGGACAACCTATGACACTTGGCATCTCCTGGTAATCTTGGGAATGACACATGGCGCAGGATGGATAGGGTGACACATGGCAGATAATTGGGATGACATGTGGCGGCTTCTGAAAGTAGCCCCACACTGACACTTGGCGTGGAAATGGGAGGAGAGAGAAAGGACAAGTGGCACCAATCCGGGGGACAAGGCTCCTATATTTTTGGGTTTTTCAAAGTTCAGGTTTTTCAAAAGAAAAGTCTATGTGACACCACCTCAGTGTGGGTCCCACATTGCTTCTTTATTGAAATAGTAACAAGACAACAACCTCTTTTCGGAATTTTCATAAAAATTTGGACTAATTGGTAAAACAGAAATTTTTGGAAAGAGTTGGCCCCTGTAGGGCAATTTTGTAAAAGGAAGATATTTGAAATTGTCAAAAGGGCAAAATCTGAGATAAGGTGGCTGAAATCCATATTAAAACTATCCAGATCATTTTCTTGGGGAAATATTTTAAAATTCAGAGCCCTGGGGGTAAAATGGGAAGAACTGATAATTTTGAAGACCCAGGGTTTTGAAATCAATTTTGAAAAGAGTTGAAATTCTAATCTGGATTGAAAATTTTGAAATCAAGAGTTCTGGACCTCAAAATGACATGCTGTGCAGTGCAGTGATTTGAAATGCTCATGCAATGATATGCAATGTCATGTCTTATGAAATGCAATCTTGAATCAAGAATTGGAGATGTCTGTCTCCTGTCAGGCATAAAATTTTGAACATCTGAGTTAAAATTAGAGAAATTTTGAGAGTTGCAGATGAAATTTGAACTTTTGCAAGGTCCAGCTCAGAAAATGACCATTTTGCCCTCCAGCGATTTCAGAGGCTGGATGATGATGCTTGGTGAAGATGTAGGGGAGGTGAGTGAAAATTTGGGGTGTTTACACAATCCTTAGTAGATGGAACTTAGATGTAAGTTGAAACTTTTAATTCCATTTTCGAAAAGAAGAGTGGAAAACTTTGTGATCCTATGTAACTGAGAACAGATACAAGTTGAAATATTTGACTCTCATGTTATAAGGGTGAATGAAGGAAGACACTTTTATGTCTTAGTTGATATCTTTTGGTATGCATTGAAAAAGTATAGAAGATATTGACATTGCACAAGGCATAAAAGCAGACCACACGCAAGCTATATGAGAAAAATAAGTGCGCAAAAAGAAAAAACGTGAAAAGAAAAAAAGAGAGAAAAGAGCTTAAAAAGAAAGAAAAGTTCAATGCTTGGAAGTGTGATTGAGAAAACCTGTGCAGAAAACATATGAGTGAGGATAAGTAAATAATAATATGTTTTTATTGGATTTTCTAAGAATAAAACATAAATAATTGTGATATTTAGAAAAGTGAAAGAAATTCTTTTTCTGTGGTGGTATATAAAAGACTCTAATTATGTTTTGATTTAGAAATAACAGGAAATATTTGTGAAAATAAAGTCTTTAATTACCTACTGATTGTGAGGATGTGTAATATTATGCATACATGACAGAGATGTTTTTGGGTAGCATCACTGCAAACCCTCACGAGACCTTACTCGTCCACTGGGGTAACCCAGGGGTTGAAAGGGCTTGTTGCATGAGCTAAATGCAACCGTGATTCCTACGAAAGTGAGTTAGGTGATAGTTTGATTTCGTGCATTTTTTTAGTTTGCTCGAAGACTAGCAAAACATAAGCATGGGGGTATTTGATCATGCATATATTTTAGGGATATTTCATATAAAAATATGCATGATTTCATGAGAAAATGATTTAAAAACCCAATTTTATATTAGTTTCAAGTAAATGTGCTAAAATAATATAAGAATAGAAAATGCATGAAAAATAGTGTTATTTTACATTTTAATGCCTATTTTAGTGTTTGTCATAATTGTAGTTGTTTAGTTTTTGAAAATCATAAAAAAATTAGATTTAGAATAGACTTAGTTTTTGTATTTTCTAAAACATAGTCAATTTGAGTTGCTTTGTAAATAACTTTTTGAAGAGAGGTTTTGAAATGGAATTCTTTGAAATAAGATGGACTTATGGAAAAACTTTCAAAATTATAAATACCATACGTAGGGGGAAGAGAGGCTTGTCTTCTCTTTTATGCTTTTGCCTTCTCTTCTAACCCTTCCCCTTCACCTTGTTTCTTTCCTCCTTCTTCTCCTTCTCCCTTGATCTCTCTTCTTTCTCAATCCGGTGGAGGCATCCAGCTACGGTAATGGCATATAGGAGGATTCCAACTCTTTTCTAATCCCTCCGGATTGCACGAGATTGGAGCAGAAGAGACTACGTGACACGAAGTACGAAGATAGAAGATTTTTACTTTTCAGTTTAGACTTAGAATTTTAATTGGGTTTGTAAATATTGCACTTTACGCCCTCTGCGAAGGGTATTCATTTGTTGTAATAGTTAGTTGTGATTACTTTTCTTGAACATTTTACATTTCAATAATTCGGCAATAAAGATTAGTTTAGATTTGTGTGTTTGAATATGATATATTCCCGTTCCCTGAGTTCGACCCGGTCTCATCCACTAGTGAGAACCGGTTTTTATTATTTGATGTCTGGTTTTCACATGTTTTTCATATAAAAATCTTTTCAAAATTACAACGATTTAAAAGAAGACATCAATCATCTTCAGGAGCCCATCCCGAATGGATGTTTTGGTTATATAATCGATACTTAACAGAGAGATGAATGTCTCAACTGTCGAGCCCCGGTGAGGTAGGTGAGTAAATCTAACAGGTGTTGAAGATATTGTCATCAATTCAGAAATTCTGATAATCGGCTATCTGTGGCAAAACAATGAGGATGTTATTACAGATTTTTTTTAAATCTCAACACTTATGAAGGATTTCCTGATTTTATTTTCAAGATTGACTCTTTGTGCTAGATCTTGTTTAAATAACCTCGCATCTCATACATCAGCCTTATGAATTTTTATCCACGCTTGTGCAGCATTTCATATATACACTGAACATATGTCACTATTGCACATATCCACTATGTGCTACTACTGTTGCACATATCCATTATCACTAAGCATACACAGCACATATCCATTATCCATTATCCACTAAGCATGTCTTTCTTTCTTCATAATAGCTAATTCCCACAGTTGTTATATCTACACACACAGCACTTACCACAACCCCTCTACACCATGTTATCACTCTTCTTCCTCACCCCTTTACAGCACATCACGAAACCTCTGCTACAACATCCATTCTGCCATTCTGTTGCTCCTGCTGCAAAAGGGAGTATTCATCTCCATATCCTCCACCCGCACTAACCATATGTGCACAACCTGCTATCTTCACAGCTACAGGGCACCCTTTAGCCTTGTACTTTATTTTGGCATCCTATAGTTGAGGCACCTCACTTACAGTTGCCTCTGCTCCACCTACCCAACCTGTTTATTCTCATGAATACCATCCTAAGTATATCTACCTGCTGTGCATACATGGGCAGCATACCATTTTTGCTATCACCTCCATAGTAAAACCCATTTCTCCATATCAGGCCTTGCACCCATACCAGTGTGTAACATGCTTATCTACTGATTCAGATCTCAATCTTTTGGTTTAGCATCTGCTAGTTGGTTTGTCATCAAGTTTTTAGTTTGTGAGGAAGTATAGGATGCTATGATTCAGGGTGTCTTGATAAATCCAAAAGGTAAGGATGGATATATTGTATAGTTTCCTGACAAGCCAAGAAGCTGGGGTAGATAAATTCCTTGGTATCATTTGCCTTGTCATCAGTCCCTCGCTGGCTACATGCATTTGCCTTGTCATATTTGCATAGCATATCATACAGGCACTTTAGATATTCATCATTTAAATGCATATGCCCTCTTATTCATGAGACAGTAAAATTTCCATCAACTTGAAACACAGGCATGAATACCCCATCATTTTTCTTATATCTCTTATCATATGTATTTTTTTTTTTTATGCTGACTCTGTCCTTGCAGGAGAATACATGAAACTATGTCATTTCCTTCCTTAAAATTAGAAAGTGTAACTTCAATTTCAGTTTCATTGTAATAGCTAGATCATAAATGAAAAACTTTACATTTCTTGCTTTAGGTAGAATGAATGAGCATCATAGAATACCATGAATTGTTTATTCCATGCATTTTTTTTTCTGTATTTCTCAAAATCCCCACAATGGTGAAACACAAATGGCACGTGCACCATTTCGTAAGAGGTAAGTTAATTCTAAGTTGACGATTTACATCAACGGCCATAGTCGGGGTGTGAACAAAACTTAGAATTCTTATCTTTTACGAAATAACATTGGATCCACACTGGATCCACTTTCAAAATCCATCATATTTTCTCAAAATATTCTTTTCTTTTATCAGAATTTAACTTAGGATTAACTCAAAATATATACCAATGGCCATAGTCAGGGTATATTGAGGGTTGATTTCATTTTAAATTCTATAAAAGCACTAAAAATGTATTTTATTCTTCTTTTTGAATTTAAATATAGATTATCATATAATACATTCAATGACCATAGTCAAGGATGTATTATATTTTCAATCTTATTTTAATTCATTTAAAGAATGAAATAGCTTTTCAAAGTCCAATTTCAAACTTATTCAAATTCATTCATCATATAGGGTAGAATTGCATCATATTTTTCAAAATTCTTTCAAAAACCCAAGTGATTTCGAATATCTTTTCTATTTTCCAAATCTATCTCAATTTCAAAGTCCAATTTGACTTTGAAATTTCAAAATCATTTCATATTCAAACTTCAAAATTCCAAACACAATTCAAAACTCAACTTCAAAGTTCAATTTAACTTTGAAGTTTCTAAATTCATCTTCTGATTCTAAAATCCAGTTTTTCTTCAAAGTTTTTCAAAGTTGAGATTGACTTTGAATCTCAAAAACCCAAACCTTCTCAAGTTCAAATCTGGATCTTCAAAACCCAGATCATCTTTAAAAGTCCTATTTTGGACTTCTCAAAACCCAAATCCAAAATCAAATCCTAGTCTCAACTTGGATTCAGATTTCCAAGTATAGGACCCCATTCCACTTTGGATCTCCAATCACGGATCCAAATTCCATTTAGGATTTAAATCCTTATTCTACTCTGGATCTCCCATCACAGATCCAAATTCCATTTAGGATTCAAATCCTTATTCTACTCTGGATCTCCCATCACAGATCCAAATTCCATTTAGGGTCTAAACCCTTATTTCACTTTGGATCTCCAATCATAGATCCAAATTTCATTTAGGATCCAGATCCTCATTCTACCATTGGATCTCAGATTCAGATTCAAATTCAATTCTTAGGATCCAGAATCCAACCCTACTTTGGGTCTCAGATTCAGATCCAAATTCCAATTCTTAGGATCCAGAATCCAACCCTACTTTGGGTCTCAGATTCAGATCCAAAATCCAACTCTTAAAGATCCAGATCCTCATGCTACCTTGGATCTCAGATTCAGATCCAAAAATTCCATTCTAGAATCCAGAACCCAATCCTACATTGGATCTCAGACTTCAGATCCAAACTTATCTTAGGATCCAGAATTCATTCCCATTCTTGATCTCAGATTCAGATCCACAACCCTATCTTGGATCTCAGATTTCATCTCTTGAATCCAATGCCATTCAAAATTCCAAATCCAAATCCCACTTTAAATTACCAATTCCATTTCATTCCAGATTTCAAATCAAGTTCTCATCTTAAAATTCAAAACTCAAACTCTGTTCAGAATCCAGATCTTGGATTCGGATATCATCTTGAAAATTCCAACTTTTGCAAATCCCATTTCTCAATTCCTTTAGATCTCCCACATTTCCTTCTAAATTCAAAAACTTCAAAATTGGAATTCAATTCCATTCCAGATATTCATCCAAATTCAAACCCTTAAATTTAAAAGTCTATTTGTGACTTTGAAAATTTCCTTCTCTTTTTATCTCAAAACTTTAAAATTAATTTCCAAATTCCAGATTTATCCTCCCAAGCTCTTGATTATTCTAAAAACTTAGAACTTTAATCTTAAGTTCTAAGTTAGGAATCATTTCTTCACTTTATCAATTTCACTTGGAAATTCTTCAAAACTTTTTCAAAAAGAGCATACATCTTTGCATTTGCACAAGCATGATTCATTGTGCATTTAGACTTAGGATAAAAACTTAGATAAATTCTTTGCAAAACAAAAGGCATAGATTTGACCCTTGGTTCGATTACCCCTGGTAAAGGTGCCAGGAACGGTCGAACCTCGTACCGATGAGCGGATCCCGTCTCCCAGTGTTCCCGCAAATATTTCAAAAACGGAGGCGAGTTATTTCAAATATTTTTTTAAAAATTAAGGTCAAGTGAGACCCGCAAAAGAGTTCCTCTTCTCTTCTCTTCTCTTCTCTTCTCTTCTCTTCTTTCTTTTCTCTTCTCTCTTTCTTTCCGTTCTTTTATCTTTTCTCCCTTCAAAAAGGAGGAAAATAAGAGGTTGGAAAGGAAAAGAGAAGGAAGAGAGAGAACATTATGAGAGGAAAAATTTTGCGATGATCACATTCAACTACCAGAAATTTGGTCAAGAGCCTCAGTTCTGTTTAATCCAACTCAATAATAGAAGATATCACGTGTGCTTCTCAAAAGTAGATAAGACCACCATAAGAGACACCAAAATGCAATTTATGAATTGGAGAACCAGACAAACACATATAATTGGGCTAAAATACACATGTGAAGAATCATATACCACGCATGATAAATACAGGAGATGAGAAAGGAAAGAGAGAGGAAAAGAATGAAAAGAGAAAGAAAAGAAAAAAAGGGGGGGTACCTGCTGCTGCGTTATTTATTCAAGTGATGAAAGAAGCAGAGAATATGCAATTATAACACTATGTTGCAGGTAACAGAAGAGGTTGTTGTACCACAAGTGCAGAGAGATCATATACAGCAGGGTGTTTGGTGACCTTTTTGGGTTTTATGCTGCTTTCTCAGCAATCAAGCTTATCACCTGGACCAACGGGCTCTGTTCCAGCTTCTAAGGTGAAAGTCTTTGCTTTGTACCGTGATTTACTGAAGTTCTGAGGCCTCTGGAAGCAATCAAATGGTGGATTCAACCGTGGCTTTACAGGCTATTGTCGGATTTGGTTGGGCTCCATGGCTTCTTGAATCATAGCCAATCCTCAGCCACAGATGTAACCGATTGGTGATTGGAGATCCGATGGATGGCGTTGCAGAAAAAGAGGAGGGGGTCAGGCTGAGCTTGACGGCGCCCTGCTGTGAGGGGAGGATCCTTCGGAATAAAAAACCAGGAGGAAGAAGAAATGTCGAAAAGGAGCAAGGAAGAGGAGGAGTCAGGGAAGCTTCGGTCGATCGTCTCCCCCTTAGCCTTCCCCTGTGGTGGTTTATATAGCAAATGGAGGAAGGATCTGGAAGGCGATGGGGATTGATGGAAGGAGGTTGGAGATGAACGGAACAGGGAAAAAAAAGGGCGAAGGTTGTTGAGAATGAAGGGTTGAGGGAGGTCGTTGGGGATCGGATGGCTGAAGGATGAAGGATGCACATGGGGGTGGTCGGCCATGGAGGGAGAGAGGCGAAAGTGAGGGGGGGCGAGAGAGGAAGGCGAGTTAGGGTTTTCAAAAATCCTAACTCGACCTTTAAACCTTAAAAGTTAGTTTTTCCAAAAAAAGGCCTCCTTTTCAGGTTTTTCTAAAAGGATGGTTAAAGGTGAGTTTTTCAGCAAAAATCTTCAAAAACCATGTAGTTTTTCCTAATTAATTATTTTTTTTTTGTTTTTTGCATGATTTTTCCATTTTTTGTATTTTTGGAACATAATCTAAGTTTTTTACATGAAAACAAAGATTAAACGCTAATTTTTTTTTGTATTTTTCTGAGAAATATTTACAAAAGTATTTTTCTGAGGATTTCAGACCATTTCGGGGAAATTTCTTCAGAAGAATGGGTTTGGATCCAAGTTTTGAGAAAACATTCGAGTTTTAAACCTCGATTTGAGGACTATAATACGATGGATCCAAACAGATACCAGACGAAGTGTCTGAGCTTTTCAAAAAGTTATTTTTGATAATTTTGAAAATTTGATTTAAAATTGGATAATGAAGCTCAGATTTGGATTTTGATGTAGATCTGGATCCGAAATTGAGTCAGATATGTAAAATGAATTTTAATTTCAACAAAATTTGAGAAAAAAATGGAATTTAGATTTAAAATCGACTCAATTATCCCAAGGATGGGGGAAAAGGACAAAAAGGGGGTATTTACAACATTTTGAAAAATTTGGGGTGTTCACACCATACAGATAATAAAGCATGCATTCTTACCTGTTTAATAGAATTTCCTTGAGTGACAGCACATAGTATATGAACCATTTAAGATTTAGAGAACCGTTTCTTGTTTAATCTATCAATTCGTGGTTGATGAAACTTCTTGCTCTACTGGAATAATTGTGAAGAACTGCCAGACTCTTCAGGTACTTGCTGCCAAACGATGAATACCCTGAAAACATACCAACATTTTGTCATGAATGAGAAAAATCGTAAAAAAAAATGCTCTTGCTTTAACCTGAAACCCATATTTCACTAGGTAAAAGTCCCATGGAGGTCTCTTGATATTGTGCAGCAAACGAGATTATCAACACTAACAGTCAAGCCTTCGATGACACCAAGGTGAGATCTGAATTGTTTTAGCAAAACTCTTTGCCAGCAGGCTTCTTCTTTCAAAGTTTCAAATATCCATCAACACTTCCAGTTATGAAAATTTCCACTGGACTCTAACATACTTAAATCATGCGAACGAATCGACTTCAACTATCTCACGACTTTGGACAGTTATTACCAGTCTCTCGAATTGCTGATTGCAGACAATGTACATATATGCTTCTTAAAGGTTTGATACACAAGTCACTGATGTTGGTTTTACTAACCACATCCATTATGATAGGATTGAGTCCAGCAACAGCATCTCCTGCTCAGTGGCTTACCTGGATGTCTAGAGAACCATTATTTTGGGCAGTTGTTTCACTCAGAGTTTCAATCACCCATCACAAGAAAACCTTGGCAAAACACGACTGACGCTGTGCCATGACCTCTTTATTCTGAACCAGAACCTACAATTTATGAATCTAACATTTTCAACGCATCTTACCAACTCTGATCTGGGCTTGGGAGACAGATAATTCTCAGGATCTCACGGTTACCCTGTATATATAGTACCACTTTGATTAAAATCAACACTGAAAGGTAAAAATATTGATTCAAATCTTAAAACAGATATTGAATGTCAGTGTATCATTAATGTATAAACTATCAAACACTCAATAACCAACAAATGAGGATGTGCTCTTAAGGTGCCAAATAAAACTTAGCCTGGTGGTTAGCCAATGCAAATCGCATTGCCAAGATGTGAACTGGAAGAGTTCCCTGGTTGTTGCCTCCAATGTTGCTTTGAAATCCAAAATTTCGAGAGATGATTTAGGGCATTTATAGCAAACCACATATGAATCCCTTTTAACTCAACGTAGCAGGCGTGTCGTGAGAGGTATACAACTTCAATGCCTAAAACACAGGCTTGACAATGTCAGAAACACTATAAGACCCCACTTCTGATGTCAGTTCAATTTGATCAAAGCTATTCAAAAGGATACGCAAGCATAGGGTCTATGCCTAACATCACCACTTATAATTCTACTGAGGTCGCACTTGAAATGGGTATAACCCATTCTGAGTTGAGTACAGTGTATCTTGGTAGATTAATCTTAACTGCTTAAAACACAGGAGGTTGGTTCTCTGAAGTGTAGCAAGTCACCAACACGGCATCAACATGGGTCAATTAGCATAAATAGATCAAAACCAAGATTAGGGAATTGAAGAGAAATCTCAACACAGCATGGTAGCAATTGGCTTCATTCCAGGCAGTCAGGAAAACATAATTCAGATTGTATTCAAAAGCTCAGAGTACCATGATGTTTACACCAGGAAGATATCTTAGACATACCTTTGAATTTTCATTTGATAGCAACAGCAGATAACCGATTGAACCACAACCCATTGTCACAAAATACACATATCTATGAGGAGAGTGTACCCAGTAATGCAATATTTAGCTAGTCCCTCGAAAAACGAAAGAAGCAAGATATAGCAGTGTTTTGCTCCCGTAGACACACCTAACTTGTGCCCTGTCAGACTGCTAAAGGAAAATGCCTACCCTTTTGGGTTGACATATATACAGAGGAAATGTGGTCAGCGAGGAAATGGATCAAGTAGTAAAGATGATTTCAGCAGCTTGAAAGGTTACCCAAAGAGCCTTCATTGCATTTCTGGCATAAACTGTTAAACATGAAACGTCGATTTCAAGAAAATAAATAAATAAATCCAACATATAACAGGAGACCATTTAATGTTTTGAAAAGACTATGCAATATTTATATGAAAACCAATTTCTTGATTCCGATACAATACCTGCAATTTCATCCATATAACCAATCAATGGTAAGTAAGGTCTTAGCAATAGAACCATGCACGAAATTGATAAAAATAATGGAAATGGAAGGGGCATAGAGATTCAAAATCTAACATAATTTGCATAACAAATCAATTAACAGATTCATGAGCATAAATCACAAACTTTCCCTCTTACAATCTAATGGTTGTGGGAGACATGATTTCGCTTTGATCTTAATCATCAGAGTGAACGTGTCTCTGCCCTACAGATTTTGGAAGCGTGAAGGTACATTATTTTGGGTGCCGATTCTGGAAATCTAAAGTCTCATGTTTCCAACCTTCAGAATAGTTTTCAATGGCTATGGAGCACTCCAAGACAAATGTTATAAGGGAGTCAAGCTTTGATTTCCAGGGTGAATAGATTCTTGGTGATGAAGGCTGTGAAAGCACGGGACACAGCAGTGATTCTTACAAGACCAACATCCAGCAAGGCACGAAATGGCTTCCTGCTCTCAGCAAGCTTAACAGAGAAATCCTCCCCAAGGGCCTTCAACTGTATGGTCCATTTATTCAGATATTTCCCAATGATGGCTGAAGATCGTGCAGATATATCTCAATCATGAAAATGGATCGATGGTGTAGACAAGCTATCGATAGATCAAGCAAAAGAGCCAGGCTAACGGGTCGAATAAAAATGGTGAGCAGATGGACTACTGGAGACCAGGAATACATCAATGAAAGCTATAAGTAATGTACAAAGGTTCATGTATCCAGGGTATACAAATGCGTAGATCATATCAGAACATGGAACAACATACAGGATCCTGGCAACCATAAGAACACACCACGCCACCCCTACTTTGCTGCAAAATAAGAGAATCTCCAAAGCCTAGTACGCAGGAAAACTTAAACAATAAGTGAACTCAGGAACAATACTTGTTATGCGAGATAACTTACTTCCTAAGCAGGATTTTTATGATGGCCACAGACATATCGAAAGAATTGGCTATTGCTGATAAACAGATATTTCTTGTCCCATCACAGCGCAAACCATGACCAGCAGAAACGATGATACTTTGTATTCTATGCAAAACTACAGGAACCTTCAATTCTTCTGCTAATTCTCAGGGTTGTGTTATTTTACCCATATCCACGCCATGAGATCCTTTCTAGTGATCTTTGTTACCCCTTTCTTTTAACTTGATAGTTTCATAAGGCGCCATTTTCTCCTTCAACTTTGCTTCAGTAACCTTTTACTATCATTCCAAGCAGAAAAATACGATCTCAAGAAATCGAGGGCATGGTGCTTAATTGTGGCCTTGATCATCCCATCAAAATGCTTCTGAATGTCGGCTGTGTGACACAAACTAAGCAACTCATCGTTTATACTCAAGATGCCAGATGATACAGAACAACTGAGAATAATGTAATCATACGATCGGAGGGAAAGTCCAGTAGACAAATGACATTAGTGGGTGAATCAACAAAGATATCAAGATGTTAACATTAATCGACCATATACAATGCAGTACATGAAATAAAACAAAGAATCTAAACATAAATCGGACGTTTAGAAGGGGCATAACATTCAGAAATGGGAGTAAGGAATCATATATAGCAAGCCACTAAAAATAAAACTAAAGTTAGACAAACATTCAAGAGTCTGCAAAATTTGTAAAGGGATTTCCAAAACAGATATTGGAATGTTTGCATTCCGTTGCTATTGCACGAGGAGGCATTGGGATTGCTACAGACAACCCAATACCCCTCCCTGGTGCGTTTAATGGGGGTTAAAACTGAAGGAACTGAAGGATATATAAAAAAAAATGAAATAGGATTAATACATCGAAGTTCAGGGGAGAACGAATAGATCGACCATCAGCATGTGAGGAAGGATATAAAAAAAAGGAAATCTACAGAAACAACCGCTAGAAATCAAGGTGCAGATGAGAAATCATTTCAAGATTGAAAAATCCGACTATAAACAATGTGTTAAAACTAGTGAAAATCAAGGAAAAATCGTGAGTAAATGATAAAAGAGAGAAAGGAAGATGAACGACAACTTATCTTTGTTTTGCAGGTTTATGAAAGAGGGAATAGGGGGATTCTCTTCTTCCTTCTTGCGTGGAATCCCTGCGGTTACAGAGGTAACCGACCTTTATCTGTTACTTGGGGGGGGGGAAGACCAGGGGGAATAGGAAGGTGAAGAAGTGGCTCCTGGAGAAGCAGAAAGGAAAGCGATGAAGACGGATCCATGCATGAATGTTATCATCGCAAAATTTTTACTTTTGCGAGTCAAACTGACCTTTGAAATAGTTTTTGAAAATAACTCGCCTCCGTTTTTAAAATGCGGGAAAATTCCGTAGAATGGGACTCGCCTGTCGGTACGAGGTTCAACCGTTCCTGCCACCTTTAACAGGGGTAATTGAACCAAGGATCAGTCTTATGCTCTACTCTATTCAACTTGTCTAAATCATATTCTAATTTCTAAATGCACATAGAATCAGGCATGTGCTATGAATTTTCAGAAAAATGCACATTTGAAAACATGATGTTTGCTTTGAATGATTGAAATATAAAATGTAAATCTTGGAAAATCGTGAATTGGGATTTCAAATATACTTCTGAAAGAAATCGATTTTGAGGAATCCTTGACATTTGGTGAAAATCGATTATGAGAGACTTGGTTTCTCTGAATTCAAACTTGGAAATTGAAATTCTAACTTAGAAAATTTGAATTTGGAACTTGGGAAATACTTGAAATATCCTTTGAAATTCAATGTCTTTGGGAAAATCGATTTTGCTATAAGACTTAGGAGATTTTGAGAAAATGAACTTCTTTGAATTGAGATTGGAATTGGCAAATGCATGAAATGAATGAATATGGATTTAAGAAATTGAGAAATACTTTTTGTATTTTTGAGACATGCAGTGCATTTTTGAAGTTAGCCTAAGAGTGTAGGCTGAATGTGGCTAATGTGAAGATCATAAATCTAAGTATCATTCGTATTCTGACTATGGCCATAAATACAAATTTTACCAAGTTTATAAACTTCATAGAAGCTAGTGCATGTGCCATTCGTGTAGACCATGGTGAATTTGTAAAAATATGCATGAATCATCATCCATCACACATTAAAATTATAAAAATAAACTATATGCAATGCAACCTAAGCTAAGCAGGAAATGTAAATTCTTATTCCAAAGTTTAATTACAAATTACATCACTATTGAAATTTAAATACATGAAAAATAAAGTCTTCAATGTACCTGCAAAACTAGAAAACTTGGTTAATGAATATATGTTGGCTTTTCTAGATTTATCCAACAATATCAGGAAATTGCTGGATTTTGCTAGATATAAGCCTTTTTGCCATGATTTCCTTAAATCAAAATGATAAAGTATGAAATAAAATTGAATAAATAAGGAAGATAAAATATGAAATTTCGAAATTGGGGTCCAAATGACCAAAATACCCCTAATAACAAGACTATGGCCTTGAAATTAGGGTTTTTAGAAAGATATTTTGATAAAATGCAAGTTTTGAAATTTGAATGTAATAAACTAAGCTAAATATGATGTGACATGCTTAAAAATATGAAAATTAGGGTTAGGGATTTCGAAATTTAGGTCAAATGACCAAATTGCCCCCTATAGCAAGACTATGGCCTTGAAATCAGGGTTTTTAGAAATAGATTTTGGTAAAAACTTAGGTTTTATGCACTAAATGAAATCAAATGAGCACAAAATTAAACCTAAAGCATCCTAATATTATTATGAACATGATTAAATCCTAAAAATATATGCTCATGCACGAAAATCCAATAATATCACAAAAACTGTGATTTTAGCAGTGTTTTTGGATCTTTCAGGAACCCGGTTTTGCAATTTGCTTAATTCAGCCATCAAATGGATTCCAAAATCCATAAAAATTGGTACCTGTACTTGTTATAACCCTAATGTCGAATTGAAATTATAAAAATAATTTTTTGACATTAAATTAATCCGAAAATTGCATTAAACCCTAAAATATGCTATTTTTGACCTAATTCACCAACCAGTCTCCGTCCAAGACCTGAACCAGGGGTCAAATCTCCATGGAAATTTATGAAATTTTACAGAGACTAACTAGAAAGAAAAACAGAGATTTCCCAATTTACATATCAGAAAAATATCTACGGTTAGGGAGAAACCTTTCCGGAAATCTGAGCTAAAATATATTACTTTTAACAGGGATTAAAACAGCTATTCCAGATTGAAAATACAGACATAAATAGCAATTCTAAACAAACATCTCTGAAATTTTAGTGGTTAACAGTAGACAGAAAAATAACAATACTCACGTTTTACAGATCATGAATCGGATCTGTGGTTTGGGATTTATGACTAACACAAGTCTGATTAGGGTTTTGGTAAACCCTAACGAGTTTTAAATTTAAAAACAGGTTCTCTGAAAGGGGGAAAATACTAAACAGTAATCAAAAAATCCGAAAATTTCACAGAAGACATATCTATTCAATGTGAATCCATATCACTTTACAGATCTAAAATCGGATATAAGATGAGAGAAATATCATAACAGCAAGTTACCTTCTTGATTTTAACCACGATTTTAAAGCTTTAAAAACCCGATTTGATGTCTGATTTTTTTGACAGAGTTCCCGAGATCCAAAACCTCTGATTTTTCTACAGTAACTCAATAACTCATGCATGCATCACATATAAAAAAATTAGAAATAAACAATGAGAACTTCAATCTGAAATAACATTATCTTTACTGTTCTAAACCTAAAACACACAGAAATTTAAGAAACTTGACAAACCATGCATTAACTAATGTAAATAAATAAAATAAACCATAAAACAGTAAATAAAACTTATTTCTATGCTATAGAACGTAATACAAACATAAATAAACCATGAAAATAAATTAAAAACAGGGAATCAATGGCTGGAATTTGATATCATCTTTAAAACATAGATTTAACCCATTAAAAAGGGTAAATCATATATTTTATTGGTTAATAATGCAAATAATCATGTTAAAATCAATTCTAATGGATTAAAATCTCTGTAAATTATCCAAACCAGGGTTAGATCACCTTCTTGGATTGTTCTTGCTGGTTCTTGAGGTGAAACCATGGTTGATCTTCCATAAGGAGGGGTGTCCAAGCCTAAATCTAGGTTTAAAGCATTAAAAAACATTAAATAAAATAAGAAAAGTGAAGAAGTTCATACCTTGGAGTTGCAGCAATGGAGGAAGGGCTGGAGAGGAGAGAGAAGCTCCAAGAATCCAATAGGAGAGAGATGGGAAAATCGACCCCCCTTATGCCTCTATTTATAATAAAAAAAATTAGGTTTAAAAATTGACAATTTTGAAAATTTTGGACTCTAAAGGGGGGGGGGGGGGCGATTTTGGGGTGGAGTTACCTAACTACCCCTAGTCTAAATTATCCTAAATAGTTCCTAATTAACCCCTAGCTAAACCTAAGAATCCCCGAAATGTGGTGCCACTTGGCATTCTCTCACATTGGTTTTTTAAAACACTTTTAAAAACCTTTAAAAACACTAGTTTTAAAAAGTAACTTTCAAAAATGAGTTTTTCAAAATGGTTTTGACTCTTCTAAACCTCTAACACTAACCAAGACATCAACTAACCCTAGTCTAGCCCTGACTTACTCGAATATGGCGCCACCCCGAGTGGGCCCTACTTGAGTTTTTCAAAAAGCGATTTTAAAACATGAAATTGAAGGAGTTTTCAAGAGATTTTCAAAAGTAAACTTAAAATTAGGATTTTTGAAATGGCATAAGGTCCTAACTGAGTTAGAATTCCTCTAGATATGGTACCAACTGAGTGGGCCCACATCGAATTTTGAACATTTTTGAAATAAACACTGAAAATGGCTTTGAAAAGGGGTTAAAATCAGTATTTGAAATTCAAGATCTTTGAAAATAGGGTCTCAAGCGAACTGGAACTCCGGGTTAGAGTCCTGAACTCTTAGGACTCTGAGATTTTAGATTTTAAAAGCCAAATGAAAGAATTTTCAAAAGATTTTATCAAGAAATGATGAAATAAGTCAGAAAACACAGTCAGGGTTAGACTCCCAACTCGACCGAACTCTAAAATAGAGTCCTGAACTAACTGGACTCTGTGAAATGACCTAAATTTCGAAAACAAACGAAAAAGATTGAGAATGGAAGTAAAACAGACTTAAAAACCAAACTTCTGACCGGATTAGGACTCTGAGACAGAGTCCTGATCGGACTGAAACTTTCAAAAATTTGAGAAATTTGATGAATAGAGGCATTCAGAAGCGACACCATCTAAATGAGTCTCATCTGTGAATTGAAATCGATTAAAGTTTGAATTTGAAAGGAATCCAGATTGTTTTCTGAGAAAATATTTCGAAATACAAAGTCCTGGGGTTGGAAAATGACAGAGTATTGAATAAAAACCCAGGTTTTGAAATTGATTTTGAAATAAAGCTTTAAAATTCAAATCTGGATTGAATGTTTTGAAATAGGAGTGCTGGATCTCGAAAATGAGATGCAATGTCATACAATGCTATGCAGAATGCGTGCAATGACATGCAATGATCTGTGATGACTTATGAAATGGACAAACACTGGATGAAGGTAAAAATTTGGTGTGTTTACAGATGCCCTTCTTTGCTGCTAAGCCGGTTGAAAGCCGAGCTTAGTGGCAAAGAAAACAAACCAAATTTGGACTATAAAAATGCCCCAGTTAGATGAATCTGACTGGGTATGAAAGAATTAGTTCAAAGGATGATGATAGATATGAAATGAAGAATAAGGAGAAAATTTTACTTCGAAAAGAAGTGAGATTCAGGTTTTGCCCTTAACTTGGATGGGACAGGAAATACCTTGTATGGAACGAGGCTCAGGCTTAACCCTTAACCTGAAAGGGGACGATACCTCGTGGAAAAATGAGGCTCAGGCTTAACCCTTAACCTGAAAGGGGACGATACCTCGTGGAAAAACGAGGCTCAGGCTTAACCCTTAACCTGAAAGGGGACGATACCTCGTGGAAAAACGAGGTTCAGGCTTAACCCTTAACCTGAAAGGGGACGATATACGGAGTCCTCGAATGAAGAAACCATGATGGGACCTTCGAATTTTGCACAATAAATCCGAGAGGGGTTTGCAAAAGGAGGAAAGGGGGTTCCCTAAAGCTTGAAAAGGGATTGATCTTGGACGTCTCATTGCTAAGACTGAATGACTTTTAAGACAGATGACCTTTTGCGGAAAATTCAGGTTTAACCCTTAACCTGAACGGGAACTGTCTATGGTGGGACAGTGGGGAGCACAGGGAAGTGTGCGAATCTGAGAGCCCAGGCACTCAGATCAAAACAAGAAGGGAAGGATCTTGGACAACTCCCATCATCCGATCCTAAAAGGGATAACAACAACGCCTGGATACATCAAAATAAACATTAAGTTCTCACTTCATGTCAGGATAACTTGAAAAGATTGCCAATAAGATAAGAAATTGTAGTTAATTCAAGAATGATAAGCACATATATATATATGAAAAATATTCCCTCTTTTCTACCTGAAGTATTACCTCCGACTGGGCTTAACTCCGTAGAATCAAGATTCGAATTCAAATTGCTTGCGATTGGCTTTCTTTCAAGGAAGCTATCAATTTCCTTGATATGGACGGAAAAGAAAATATTCTTGATATTGCGAGAGCTATTGGTGAAAGAATATTGATAAAAGAATTTCACAAAATTAAAGAAGATTCTTGATAGATTTGGCAGTCTGATATCCTGGGATTCTTTTCTCATGATGATCTTTCTGCACTCTCTTTTTAACAGAATTGGAGCTCTCTTGGATTTTTCGGGAATTACATCATCCTTCATTTTGGAGATGTCCTGGCTTTTCTCTCTTTATTTTTTTTTTGGAAGGGTACGTCACAAACTCCTTCATCTCAGAGATGTTCCGATCCTTCTTCTCTCTCAGGGATTATTATGACGGTTATTAGCTCTTTGGTTGGAAGTCTCTTGATGATAGCGGAAATTAAATATCTTTTAGGGTTTGTCGATAGATCCATCACACT
This sequence comes from Nuphar pumila, assembly GCF_984573655.1. Lineage (NCBI taxonomy): Eukaryota > Viridiplantae > Streptophyta > Magnoliopsida > Nymphaeales > Nymphaeaceae > Nuphar > Nuphar pumila. The sequence goes on along the minus strand of NC_143264.1, from coordinate 46,200,514 downwards.
CGCCTTCATCTCGACGGTGATCTGGACTATACCTGGAAGGATCCGTCACAAACTCCGTCATCTTGGAGATGATCCAAATCTTCTTTGGCCCTGGGGGTCGACTCGTCAAATTCGCCTTCATCTTGACGACAGTTGAGAGATCCCTTTTGCAGATATTTAATTGTAGCTTAGGTGATTGAGGGGACATGGAGATTGAGTGGATTTTTCTGTATCTCCCAGGATATTTCGACTGCTTATTTTCCAAGAATGATCTTTAAAAATATGCCATTGACTGTGATCAATATCAATCACTTCTGGCTTTGGAACAGCATTGAATTTTCTTTGATGGCCATATCGCGGATTTATTCTTCATCCTTTTGGTTGGCCAATAGAAAGATTTTGAATTTTGAATCCTTTTTTGCAAAAGCTTTGTCACTTCAGAAGTAATACTGAAGGTATTCTGAGGTACAATTTTATGCGATAAAGATTTTGAAATCAACAACTATTTTTTATGGCAAATTGGCAAAATATTCTTGGAATCCTTGGTGAAGGAAATCATTTGAGATCTATATGACACATCCGTGGCTAGATTCTCCTCTCCTTTCCCCAAAGGAGAGACTCAGGCTTGACCCTTACCTAAACGAGTAACAAAAGATACTCCTCTCTTCCTTGAAGAGGAGGTGTTTGCAAAACGAACTGTAACGCCCCGGATTTCCAAAACAAAGCTAAGTTAAAATTTTCATGATTTTTTTTTTTCTTTGCAGCGGAACTTAGAAAAGCTTTTAGCAGCGGAATCAGACGATAATGAGTCGTCAGTTTTAGAAAACTCCGAGCACGTTGCAGGTATGTGGCCAAGCAACTCATTGACCACCAAAGTGTTCCATTTTATCGAAAACATATGTTTATTACAACACTACTGCTTGGGAGAGCAGTGTAGGTTCAATAAAAAGGAAGCAGTACAACTCTGTCTAGAGAAACCCTGGAACTCGATGCCGCCTTGCTCCGCATATCGCCACGCAGGTCCAACACCTGAAATCCCCATAAAACGGGGTCAGAACCACTGATGGTCTGGTAAGCATGCAATCATGTAACCATTCAACTCAAGCACGATAATGACCACTCAGGGTCGCAATGCGCAATAACGACGCTCAAGCCTCCAAGACTTAGCGTATATCGCAGGAGCCTCCTCAGGGCTATGAGTTGAACATCCGCTCGAGTCTTCATGACTTAGAGCAAGCCTTTTCAGGGTTGTGATTTGAATAGCCGCATAAGTCTCCACGACTTAGCCATGACCTCTTCCGGGTCTCAAAGTGATGTCTAGCTCAAGTCTTCATACTTGGCACATCCGTATCCCACGCATCTAAGGACAACTCCTCGAGCTTCGCTTAGTCGTGCGGATACAACACGGGTCTTTGCCTAGTCGGTCCAGTAGTATACCGAACATGACACCTTCAAAAAGGTTATGCAGGACTGACTCAACACGTCATCCACTCATACATTCAAAGCATCGTTGTACCTAGAACTAATGCATTGTTTAATAATTAACCGCTCCCGCCTTTGGTACGCAGGTAGAGCTATTGTCCGGGCATCAACGCGACGTTCTGGGGGTTGATTATTCTATGTATTTTAGATACCCCAGAGGCCTGTTGACCCTATCCATAGTAGGGCAGTGTGTTTCAATTGGGAGAATCCTACTAGGCCCATATTCGGATGCATCCTCTACTTGCAGTAGTTGGGTTCAATCCTTAGATCTTAAGGATAACCACGACCCCAAAACCCATGAGTGACTGAGGCCATCGTGGACTCTATCAGGTCCAAAGTAAAATACATGTCACTCAAGGCTGTACCATCACTGTCATTCCACAGTGAGCATAATTCCTGAAGGGGTCTGCCAGTCTTACAATTACTTGGACAGAATCTGCATGCCATTTAGGCAGCCTGTGCTTTCAGCACTACGGGAGTATGTACCCGACCCCATTCAGTCTTCCCCAACACAGTCATTACTGAGGGGGTACCCCTAACACGATCTTCAACCGCGGGGTATGTGCGACCTTAAGTCTTATTCATATGCATGCAGAACACCGCTCTTTGGCACTTCGGCCACCACGAACATCACACCTCTTTGGGTGGAAACAACACACTTTGGCTCTTCGGCCCTTACGAGTCTGGTTGTGTAACCGTTCTCAATGAGCATGCATATGACTCGATCTAAATAGATCGGCTACTCGGCGTATTTTTACGCAACGAGTCCAAACCTAGCCAAGGCGCAACCTCTACTCCGGCTCAGCGGCCCTTACGAGCAAGGTGCCCTTGCAGGCACAAGGATACGAGCCGATCTGGCATCGTTCCATCAACGGACATCATTATGCCATTCCATTGGTTCCGGCAGCTCTTCTGCCAACCATTTCGTCAGCACCTCCCCTGCTCTACCGGCAGTGGTGCGACGAACCCTTCTACGTTGTAGAGGGCAAACCATGAACTGGGTAGCACTCTGCTATATGTCAGAGTATCCTGCTACGTTCTTTCTGAGCTATTCTTAGCTTCTTCAGAAATTTCAGCAGCACTTCCTCTCTTTTACGGAGAAAGCGTGCGTTTCTTTTATCCATTTCAGCGGCATCTCCCCTCTTTGGTAGGAAATCGCCACGCTTAATTCGGGAAATGGATGCGCACCGTTGTGCGTACTTTGCATCCATCAAGGTTGCAGGAACCCTTGGCCATAGCCAGGCCATACGAAATTGACTTAGTCATTACGTAAAGAGCATTTTGCCAAAAACCGAAGCCTTTCCAATAGGGGCTTCATTCGTCAAGCAGAATCTTGAACGAGGTGCGGTCAAGGAATCGCATGGGCGATTTGGAGTTTGATCTCCATTTGAACGCTCATTTATGCGCTATATATGTAGTATAAGCAGAAGCCTGTGCTTTATACAGCGGCGGCGTAAAGAAATGCATATACTATTGTTCAGGGTGTGTAACTGAATGAAATATTCTACATATATAACAAAGCAGAAGCCTTGGCATCGTTCGACGCGACGGCGTAAGTAAATGCATAATCGGAAGTGCAGTAATCGGAAGTGCAGAAAACAGGGAGCCTTGGCATCATACGACGCGACGGCAAAGGTAAATTACATAGCCTGTGCGATATAAGACGCGTCGGCAGAATCAGCAGATATACACCTAGATCTGTATCCAACGATAGTTACGAGGCGAGCGAGTGAACACCGAAGTGTCCTAGAGGGCTCAACCAAGAACTAGGGTGAGATACTATTTTGAAGAACGCATATACTGCGTATTCGAACATATATATCCGACGATAGTTACGAGGCGAGCGCGTGAACACCGAAGCGTCCTAGAGGGCTCAACCAAGAACTAAAGCAAGATACTACTTCAGAAAATATATTCTATATACAAACAATCAAATACTTGAGAGAGATGGATCAACGAAGCGAACTTACTTCAAATCGTGGAAGAAACGGCTCCGGGTTGCTTCTTGGGCTTCGAGCCTTCCTTCGAGAGGTCAGACTAAGTCAGATGAAGCTGACTTAGTTGAGAAAGAGGTAGAGTAGGTCAAGCTACTCAACCTAAGTGGTTTGAACCAAACAGGGTTCGATCCAAGTCAACTGGGTTCAGCAGGTTCGAACTCAGCTCAAGTAGGCTAAGTCTGGGTTCAGAAATCCAAACGGGAATCTGGACCAAAAAGGACTTTGACTTTGACTTTAAACCCAACTAGGTTCAAGTCAAGTCAACTGGGTTTGGACCAGGTCAAGTGGGTTCAGACCCAGGTCAGGTGGGTTAGGACCAGGTCAGGCAGGCTCAGGCTAAGTCATGCAGGCTCAGACCAGGTCAGGTGGGCTCAGGTGGGCTAGGCTAGGTAGGGGAGGTTTAGGAGAGAGAGAGAAGGCAAGAGAGAGAGAGAGGGTCGATTTTTATGAGAAGAGAGAGAGTGGGGAGGGCTATTTATAGCCCAAGCCCACCTCCTCTTGGATTTTCTCATGCCCCTTCTACCCCCTTGGCTTCTTTTTAATTCCAAGAGGTTCCTTGGTGTGGGGCCCACTTGGATATTCCATGGGATATTTTTGTGGGTCCCACCAGATATTTTCTGAGGAATATTTCTGTGGGTCCCACCAATATTTCCGTGGGTCCCGCAAGAATTTCGGGTTTCCGGCGATTTTTTCCGAAAAATTCTGAGTACGCCATTTTCTTCGTATTGACGTAACTAAGAAAGTTGGCTCGTACGAATCTATTGATTTCGTTTAGTTAGGAAGTTATGCCTTCCCGAGTGTTTGAGCATATATTCGCAATTCGACGAATATCCTAAGTATAACTGGCTCGCAGGAATTGATTCGTTTCGCATTCTGAGAAGAAATGCTATTTTTACCGGTAAATGCCTCATGAATTTTATTCAGATATTTTCTGAAAAATTGCGGGTCTTACATCATTACCCCCTTAAAGGAATTTCGTCCGCGAAATTCAGCTAAGAGTACAAGGTGAAGAGTTCAGGATATTTATCCCGCATATCCGATTCGGGCTCCCAAGTGCAATCATCGATTCCATGATGCTGCCACCTCACTTTAACAAGTGGAATGACCTTCGTTCTTAGCACTTTCTCCCGTCGGTCCATGATCTCCACTGGCCTTTCTTCTACCGTCATATCTTCTCGGATGTCAATGTCTTCATGTTGAATGATGTGAGAAGGATCATGAACGTACTTTCTAAGCATTGATACGTGAAATACATCATGTATTTGCGCGTATTGTGGTGGCAATGCTACTCGGTAGGCAGTCTCTCCGATCCGGCTCAAAACTTCGAAGGGACCAACGAATCTGGGGCTGAGCTTCCCCTTCTTTCCAAAACGAAACACACTCTTGGTTGGAGAGACCTTGATAAAAACCTTATCTCCAACCGCAAAAGCGAGTTCCCTACGCCGCTGATCGGCGTAGCTCTTCTGTCGACTCTGAGCAGTCAGTAGCTTCTTTTTTATCATGTGGACTTGCTCAGTATAATGCTGCAACACAATGGGCGAGTCCAAGGTTCGCTCACCCACTTCACCCCAATGGATCGGTGATCTACAGGGTCGTCCATACAAGGCTTCATACGGCGCCATCCCAATGCTAGCGTGGTGGCTATTATTATAAGCAAATTCAGCCAACGCTAGGTGGGAATCCCAATCACCTTTCCATTCCAGCATACAGGCTCTTAGCATATCTTCAAGAGTCTGTATGGTTCGTTCTGATTGCCCATCTGTTTGGGGATGGAATGCTGTACTGAACTTGAGTTTCGTCCCCAGGGCTTTCTGAAGCTGCTCCCAAAAGTGAGAGGTGAACTTCGGGTCACGATCAGATATGATCGAAATCGGCACTCCATGGAGTCTAACGATTTCCCGAATGTAGATCTCCGCCAATCGTTCAGTTGAGTATCGAGTGTTGATTGGCAGGAAGTGAGCAGACTTGGTGAGTCTGTCCACGATCACCCATATCGAATCGTGTTGTCTCTTGGATCGAGGCAATCCAACGATGAAATCCATCGTAATGCCTTCCCATTTCCATTCTGGAATCTCGATTCGTTGCATCTTTCCACCAGGTCGCTGATGTTCGATCTTAACTTGCTGGCAGATCAAACACTTCGAGACAAACGTAGCCACATCACGCTTCATACCCTTCCACCAGTACTTCCTCTGCAAATCTCGAAACATCTTCGTACCTCCAGGGTGAATGGTGTACTTGCTATTATGAGCCTCCTGGAGTACTTCCTGTCTTAGCTCAGGGTTATTTGGAACCCAAATTCTTTCTTCCATCCATATTCCTCCATCTTCTTTCAAATGGAAGAAAGTGTTATCTTTTTCAGCACGAGCTTTCAATTCCAAGTACTGGGGATCCTTGAACTGTTCGGCTACGATGCGATCGAGGAACTCAATGTGGATCGTCAAACATGACATTTGGATTCTACCTGAATCAGCCAAAAATGGCTTCCACTTGACGAAATCCTCCATCAACTTCCATTGTCCGGTTAGGCTGGCCAGAGTGCCAACAGTCTTACGACTAAGGGCATCTGCTACAACATTCGCCTTTCCAGGGTGATAGGAAAGCGTGAATTCATAGTCTTTAAGGAATTCCAGCCATCGCCGTTGCCGCATATTGAGTTCTTTTTGAGAAAAGAGGTATTTTAGGCTTTTATGGTCCGACATGACCTCAAATTTCTCTCCATACAGGTAGTGTCGCCAGATTTTAAGCGCGAACACTACCGCGGCAAGCTCCAAGTCGTGGGTTGGATAGTTTTTCTCATGGACCCTCAACTGTCGTGATGCATAGGCGATTACTTTGCCATGCTGCATCAACACACAACCCAGACCTGTTCCCGAGGCATCGGTATAAGCAACGAAGCCTCCCTGACCAGAAGGTAAGGTAAGGACAGGGGCAGTGGTAAGCCTCTGTTTGAGAACCTCAAAGCACTCCTTACACTGGTCAGTCCATTCAAACTTGACTCCCTTTTTAAGTAATTTCGTCATCGGTACGGCGATTCGGGAGAAGTCTTGTATGAACTTCCGATAATATCCGGCAAGTCCAAGGAAGCTACGGACCTCAGTGATATTTTCTGGCTGCTTCCAGTCCATCACAGCTTCCACCTTCGCAGGATCCACTGCGATTCCATCTTTTGAGATCACATGACCAAGGAACATCACTTTGTCTAGCCAGAATTCACATTTTGAAAACTTAGCATAGAGTTGGTTATCTTGAAGGGTTTTCAAGACGATTTTCAAGTGCTCCACGTGTTGTTCCTTGTTCTCATAATATACGAGAATGTCATCAATAAAGACGATGACAAAGCTATCCAAATATGGTCTGAATATCCGGTTCATTAGATCCATAAAGGCAGCAGGCGCATTAGTGAGTCCGAAGGGCATTACTACGAACTCATAATGGCCGTATCTCGTTCTGAAGGCTGTCTTGGGTATATCCTCTTCCTTTACTCTGAGCTGATGGTACCCAGACCTGAGGTCGATCTTGGAGAACACCCTCGCTGTTCTGAGTTGATCGAATAAGTTCTCAATCCGAGGCAACGGGTACTTATTTTTAACAGTTGCCTGGTTAAGCATCCGATAATCGATGCATAACCGAAGGGATCCATCCTTCTTCTTTACAAATAGTACCGGGGCTCCCCACGGTGACACACTCGGTCGGATGAACCCTTGTTCCATCAGTTCTTCCAACTGACACTTCAACTCACTGAGTTCAGCTGGCGCCATTCGATACGGGGCTTTGGATATCGGCGCTGTTCCAGGTAAGGATTGAATTCCAAATTCAACCTCACGAAGTGGCGGAAGTCCTGGCAATTCCTCAGGAAACACATCGGGAAACTCCCGCACCACTTCCAAACTCTCAAGGGGTTGGTCATTGGATTTTTCTACCGAGAGACTCAACAGGAAGGCCACACAACCCTTCCTAAGGTATTTTTGTACCTTAAGTGATGATATGAGCCTTTTCTGTGGAACTGGTTTGGATAACCGGTACTCCATCTTAGGCAATCCGGGTCGAGATAGAATCACTCTGCCCTCGCGGCACAGAATCTTGGCATTATTCTGAGCCAACCAATTCATTCCCAAAATGACATCGTACTGTACCATATCGATCAGGATGGCGTCAGTAGGCAAGTGTTGCCCTGCTATCTCAATATCCAAATTTTTCACACACCGGATACATTTGGTGCGTGAACCCAACGGGTTATATACTTCGATCATTTTATCAATTGGTTGCACCGAAGCGTGGAGTTGTTCGGTGAAATCGTCAGAGATAAACGTATGAGTAGCACCACAATCAAACAAGACGTAAGCTGCATGTCCATTAACAGGTACGGTGCCTTCAATCAGGTCACCATTTTCGACTTGTTCAGTCGTTACAGCATATACACGACCTGCAGCAGGCCTTTGTTCTACTCTAGGTGGAGGTCGTTGAAACTGAGAACGTTGTGGTGCTGGTCGAGAGGGTTCGGCAGATCCGGCACTACTCCTCTGTTCATCTGCAGCCTTCTTGGCGCAATCCCTTATAAAGTGGCCCATCTTGCCACAATACAAGCACCCACCAATGTCACGAGGACATGGCTTTCCGGGGTGGTTCATACGACACCTTGGGCAGCTGAAGTTGGACGACTGACCATTCAGAGTTGTGTTCTGTCTTGGCCTCACGACTTGCTGAGTGTTGTTCCCTCCTTGGAACTTCTTCTTTTGAAAGGGTTGTCGTGAACCCTGGCCACTTGGGAATGTCCTTTTACGATTCCCACCATTCACTATGGGCTTCTTTGCTATGATCACTTTAGATCGCGCCCAATCCTCTTGGATTTTTGAAGCTGCTGCTACCGCAGCTTGAAAAGTCGAAGGCATGCTTGTTATCACTCGAGATCGCATCCCTTCGCGCAGACCATTCACATATTTGTCGGCCCTTTCTTGGTCTGTTTCGAACAATCGAGAGCAGTAGCGCTCTAGATTCTGAAATTTGGTGGTATAGTCCATTAGACTCATACCGCCCTGTTCCAACTCCAGAAACTCCATCTTTTTCTTGTTTCTGGAATGCAACGGGAAGTAGTTATCCATAAAAGTCCTCCGAAAGTCAGTCCAAGAAATGACTTCGACTTGTGAGAACTGGATAAGTTTAGTGGTATCCCACCACTTCCGTGTATTATCTTTTAATCGATACGTGCCAAAGTTGGTCTTCTTCTCTTCTGGTACTCCCAGTACTGAGAAGGCACGTTCTGTCTCTTCGATCCAACTCTTCGCGAGCTCAGGATCGGCTCTGCCAATGAAAACTGGCGGGTCAAGCTTGAGGAACTTCTCATAAGTCACTCCTCCCAGGTGCTCGTTTCGTGGTGCGACTGGTTCTGGCCTCGTTTCACGGATGGCGGTAACCAGGTTGTTGAGTATCTCCAACAGGAATCCTTGCGTATGGGACTCCTCGCTTGGTATGGTTCTCCTCGTCGTAGGAGCCATTTATCTATTCACACACAAGCACTTGTTTTTAGTTTCTCGATGTAGATGAGGAAGTAAAAAGCTTTATTTACTTAATATACATCACATTTACACAAGCATCGCCTTAAACAAAACGTCATGCCGCACTGGCAGACTTTAGGCGTTGAGAAACTATATACATGAGTCTACTGACTCCAAAACATCACCAGTCTCTTTAAGACTTGGATTTCTTTAATGAAGACGAACTCCAAAAGGTCCATCTATTGCCACATGGCCTTGGTGCAGGTACTACTAGCTTTGGCTTGGGCGGCACTTTCGCACTAGCAAGCGAATACTGGGGATATATGAGAGACTCCAGTCCACTTTCTCAGTCAGCAAGATCAAGACTCTGGGAGTCTAGAATAATGATTGGCGAACAGAAAGAATCCCCTCTTTTGTTCCTGCCATTTACGCTCGGCATATGTGATGCCGGATGGTAGCTTGGCGAGTGATAGACTTCTGCAGGGAAGTTCAAATCAAAATCCCTCAGCCTTGGTAATTCATCAAAAGATGTTGGGGTATGGTTGCTCCCAACACTAGAGTGATGCGGTCCACTGACACGCGAAGTCTCATCCTTGAGACCCTTTGAAGCCTGCCGACCCATATCGGCGGTACATTTCCTTTGGCATTCGTTGGCGGAATGCCCATCTTCGCCACAATATTGGCAGTCTTGGACTTCATACGGGCATATCCACTCATCGTGCATGACCTTGCAGCGATAGCAATATCCACGCGAGTCATGAGTTGCCATCTATACAAAGATGCACCCAGATCAGAACCAAAGTATAAAAATATATACTTATAGTGCGATATCGGGACCATGACGGATCTTGAACCAGGTTTCTCAGACTCATGCTCTGATACCAATTCTGTAACGCCCCGGATTTCCAAAACAAAGCTAAGTTAAAATTTTCATGAATTTTTTTTTTTCTTTGCAGCGGAACTTAGAAAAGCTTTTAGCAGCGGAATCAGACGATAATGAGTCGTCAGTTTTAGAAAACTCTGAGCACGTTGCAGGTATGTGGCCAAGCAACTCATTGACCACCAAAGTGTACCATTTTATCGAAAACATATGTTTATTACAACACTACTGCTTGGGAGAGCAGTGTAGGTTCAATAAAAAGGAAGCAGTACAACTCTGTCTAGAGAAACCCTGGAACTCGATGCCGCCTTGCTCCGCATATCGCCACGCAGGTCCAACACCTGAAATCCCCATAAAACGGGGTCAGAACCACTGATGGTCTGGTAAGCATGCAATCATGTAACCATTCAACTCAAGCACGATAATGACCACTCAGGGTCGCAATGCGCAATAACGACGCTCAAGCCTCCAAGACTTAGCGTATATCGCAGGAGCCTCCTCAGGGCTATGAGTTGAACATCCGCTCGAGTCTTCATGACTTAGAGCAAGCCTTTTCAGGGTTGTGGTTTGAATAGCCGCATAAGTCTCCACGACTTAGCCATGACCTCTTCCGGGTCTCAAAGTGATGTCTAGCTCAAGTCTTCATACTTGGCACATCCGTATCCCACGCATCTAAGGACAACTCCTCGAGCTTCGCTTAGTCGTGCGAATACAACACGGGTCTTTGCCCAGTCGGTCCAGTAGTATACCGAACATGACACCTTCACAAAGGTTATGCAGGACTGACTCAACACGTCATCCACTCATACATTCAAAGCATCGCTGTACCTAGAACTAATGCATTGTTTAATAATTAACCGCTCCCGCCTTTGGTACGCAGGTAGAGCTATTGTCCGGGCATCAACGCGACGTTCTGGGGGTTGATTATTCTATGTATTTTAGATACCCCAGAGGCCTGTTGACCCTATCCATAGTAGGGCAGTGTGTTTCAACTGGGAGAATCCTACTAGGCCCATATTCGGATGCATCCTCTACTTGCAGTAGTTGGGTTCAATCCTTAGATCTTAAGGATAACCACGACCCCAAAACCCATGAGTGACTGAGGCCATCGTGGACTCTATCAGGTCCAAAGTAAAATACATGTCACTCAAGGCTGTACCATCACTGTCATTCCACAGTGAGCATAATTCCTGAAGGGGTCTGCCAGTCTTACAATTACTTGGACAGAATCTGCATGCCATTTAGGCAGCCCGTGCTTTCAGCACTACGGGAGTATGTACCCGACCCCATTCAGTCTTCCCCAACACAGTCATTACTGAGGGGGTACCCCTAACACGATCTTCAACCGCGGGGTATGTGCGACCTTAAGTCTTATTCATATGCATGCAGAACACCGCTCTTTGGCACTTCGGCCACCACGAGCATCACACCTCTTTGGGTGGAAACAACACACTCTGGCTCTTCGGCCCTTACGAGTCTGGTTGTGTAACCGTTCTCAATGAGCATGCATATGACTCGATCTAAATAGATCGGCTACTCGGCGTATTTTTACGCAACGAGTCCAAACCTAGCCAAGGCGCAACCTCTACTCCGGCTCAGCGGCCCTTACGAGCAAGGTGCCCTTGCAGGCACAAGGATACGAGCCGATCTGGCATCGTTCCATCAACGGACATCATTATGCCGTTCCATTGGTTCCGGCAGCTCTTCTGCCAACCATTTCGTCAGCACCTCCCCTGCTCTACCGGCAGTGGTGCGACGAACCCTTCTACGTTGTAGAGGGCAAACCATGAACTGGGTAGCACTCTGCTATATGTCAGAGTATCCTGCTACGTTCTTTCTGAGCTATTCTTAGCTTCTTCAGAAATTTCAGCAGCACTTCCTCTCTTTTACGGAGAAAGCGTGCGTTTCTTTTATCCATTTCAGCGGCATCTCCCCTCTTTGGTAGGAAATCGCCATGCTTAATTCGGGAAATGGATGCGCACCGTTGTGCGTACTTTGCATCCATCAAGGTTGCAGGAACCCTTGGCCATAGCCAGGCCATACGAAATTGACTTAGTCATTACGTAAAGAGCATTTTGCCAAAAACCGAAGCCTTTCCAATAGGGGCTTCATTCGTCAAGCAGAATCTTGAACGAGGAGCGGTCAAGGAATCGCATGGGCGATTTGGAGTTTGATCTCCATTTGAACGCTCATTTATGCGCTATATATGTAGTATAAGCAGAAGCCTGTGCTTTATACAGCGGCGGCGTAAAGAAATGCATATACTATTGTTCAGGGTGTGTAACTGAATGAAATATTCTACATATATAACAAAGCAGAAGCCTTGGCATCGTTCGACGCGACGGCGTAAGTAAATGCATAATCGGAAGTGCAGTAATCGGAAGTGCAGAAAACAGGGAGCCTTGGCATCATACGACGCGACGGCAAAGGTAAATTACATAGCCTGTGCGATATAAGACGCGTCGGCAGAATCAGCAGATATACACCTAGATCTGTATCCAACGATAGTTACGAGGCGAGCGAGTGAACACCGAAGTGTCCTAGAGGGCTCAACCAAGAACTAGGGTGAGATACTATTTTGAAGAACGCATATACTGCGTATTCGAACATATATATCCGACGATAGTTACGAGGCGAGCGCGTGAACACCGAAGCGTCCTAGAGGGCTCAACCAAGAACTAAAGCAAGATACTACTTCAGAAAGTATATTCTATATACAAACAATCAAATACTTGAGAGAGATGGATCAACGAAGCGAACTTACTTCAAATCGTGGAAGAAACGGCTCCGGGTTGCTTCTTGGGCTTCGAGCCTTCCTTCGAGAGGTCAAACTAAGTCAGATGAAGCTGACTTAGTTGAGAAAGAGGTAGAGTAGGTCAAGCTACTCAACCTAAGTGGTTTGAACCAAACAGGGTTCGATCCAAGTCAACTGGGTTCAGCAGGTTCGAACTCAGCTCAAGTAGGCTAAGTTTGGGTTCAGAAATCCAAACCAGAATCTGGACCAAAAAGGACTTTGACTTTGACTTTAAACCCAACTAGGTTCAAGTCAAGTCAACTGGGTTTGGACCAGGTCAAGTGGGTTCAGACCCAGGTCAGGTGGGTTAGGACCAGGTAAGGCAGGCTCAGGCTAAGTCAGGCAGGCTCAGACCAGGTCAGGTGGGCTCAGGTGGGCTAGGCTAGGTAGGGGAGGTTTAGGAGAGAGAGAGAAGGCAAGAGAGAGAGAGGGGGTCGATTTTTATGAGAAGAGAGAGAGTGGGGAGGGCGATTTATAGCCCAAGCCCACCTCCTCTTGGATTTTCTCATGCCCCTTCTACCTCCTTGGCTTCTTTTTAATTCCAAGAGGTTCCTTGGTGTGGGGCCCACATGGATATTCCATGGGATATTTTTGTGGGTCCCACCAGATATTTTCTGAGGAATATTTCTGTGGGTCCCACCAATATTTCCGTGGGTCCCGCAAGAATTTCGGGTTTCCGGCGATTTTTTCCGAAAAATTCTGAGTACGCCATTTTCTTCGTATTGACGTAACTAAGAAAGTTGGCTCGTACGAATCTATTGATTTCGTTTAGTCAGGAAGTTATGCCTTCCCGAGTGTTTGAGCATATATTCGCAATTCGACGAATATCCTAAGTATAACTGGCTCGCAGGAATTGATTCGTTTCGCATTCTGAGAAGAAATGCTATTTTTACCGGTAAATGCCTCATGAATTTTATTCAGATATTTTCTGAAAAATTGCGGGTCTTACACGAACTTTCGAAGAGAAATAGAGTTTTCGTCAAAACTCCCTATTTCTAGGCTTCTCTTATAGAAAGGGGGCCACTAACAGAGATTGAAAGGATATCATAGAGGAACGAGTCCATCACACTCTCCCTGGAAAAAGGGTCCTCGACGACGGGGGTGGCCTAACAAAAGACATTTAGGGTTACAAGGAGGACGAGCTTCCGTCGAAACTCTCCCTAGAAAAAGGATTCCTTGTGTGACAATAAAGATTATTTTGCAAACTGTTCGTGAATCACGAGTCCCTTCAAACTCTCCCTAGAAAAAGGGGTTCAACGAACGAACAATAAAGACATGCGAAAAGAAACGAGCTCCCTCGAACTCTCCCTGGAAAAAGGGTCCCTCGCAAGAGAAAAACTTGGCGATTGATTTTGATAGCTTTTGATAACTCAAAGAATTGCTTGATAACACGAATGACTAGAGGTCTTGACAAAATCGGCAACCCGAATGTCAGATTAACAGAATGGCACGACCCAAGGGTCTGATACAGATTGTTTGGTTCGCAGGTCTAAGGATTGAGCCTGAATCTCAATGTGAGAGTTATGTTGTGACCAGTATGAAGACCGAACTTTGACAAAGTACCAATACGAGCACTGTATTTTAAAAGATTACCAGTACGAGCACTGGATTTTTAAAGGATACCAGTACGAGCATTGGACTTTAAAAGGCTACCAGTACGAGCACTGGATTTTAAAAAGTTATCAGTACGAGCACTGAATTTTAAAAGACTACCATTATGAGCACTGTATTTTAAAAGATTACCAGTACGAGCACTGGGTTTTCAAAAGATTACCAGTACGAGCACTGGTTTTTAAAAGATTACCAGTACGAGCACTGTTTTTTAAAAGAATACCAGTACGAGCACTGGGTCATCAATTGACGATGACTTGGACGACTTGCCGGGGTCTCAGGATTTATCCCTTATCCTGAATGGGAAATCCAATGCAAATTGATGCAGATGAATGCATGCAAATGCAAATGGATGCAACTGAGTGCACATGCGTGCAAAATGAGAGATTTATTAGATCCTGCCTGCACACAAATTGTTTTGGATAAAAGGCAACTTTAACAAGAATGCCCCAGTATATTCTGGGGAAGAGGGGTATTTTGACCAAAGAATAATTGATCATTTATTGAGGAGAATTTTTGAAGAATACAAAAGATAGAATAGAGATTTTCTAGGTATAGAATTTCTTCAGATGTCGAGCATTAATGGGGTCGGATAGTTCTACCCCGTCTGCATTAATCAGACGATATGAATTACGGGGCAACGCTTCTTTCACCACGTAGGGACCTTCCCAGTTTGGTGACCATTTGCCACGTGAACGATGCTTGAGATGAGCCGTTGATCTAAGGACCAAGTCATTAACTTGGAATCTCCTTTCGATGACTGACTTGGCATATTGTCTTGCTATCCTCTGACGATAAGACTGAGCGTGTTCTGCTGCTTTGAGTCTTTTTTCATCGAGTAAATCTAACTGTACCAATCTCTGTTGCTGATACTGATCGAGTGGTAGCTCTAAAAGAGATGCGAACTTAAGGGCGGGTTTCTGAACATGAAGAGGTAACACCACCTCAGTCCCATAAACAAGTTCTGAAGGAGTCGCATTGGTTGGGGTTCGAATGGTAGTTCGATATGCCCAAAGTGCATCATGAATTTTCTCGTGCCAATCACGACCTGTCTCAACGGTTCTTTCCAAGATGCAGATCAAACTTTTGTTGGTTGCTTCTGCCTGACCATTTCCTTGTGGATAATAAGGAGCTGAAAAATGATGATGAATTCTGAATTTTGAACAAAAGATCTTCATTCTCTCATTCTTGAAATGAGTACCATTATCTGACACGATGTCGTGTGGTATACCGAAACGACAAAGAATGTTCTTATGAATGAACGAGACTACATGTCGACCCTCCACTGTACGCAGAGTGACGGCTTCAACCCATTTGGTGAAATACTCTGTTGCGGCAAGGAAATATTTATGACCATTAGAAGCTGAAGGAGAGATGGGTCCTACGACGTCGAAGGCCCACATAGAAAATGGCCATGGAGACACGACTGATTGCAAGTACGTGGCGGGCGCATGAATGGAAGGTGCGTGTATCTGACACTGAACGCACTTCTTCACAAAACGATAGCAGTCTTGCTGCATGGTTCTTTAATAGTATCCTGCCCAAATGATTTGTTTAACAAGGGTTTGGTAGCCGACATAACCACCGCAAATACCTTCATGCGCTTCTCGTATGATTTCTTTAGCTTCTTCTTCGTCTAAGCACCTGGAATACTCAGAACTGAACCCACGACGATAAAGAACATTGGCAAGGATAAAATAGCGGGCGGACATATGTTGAACTGCTTTTTGCTCCTTCTTTGATAGTTCTGATGGAAGTTGACCAGTTTCAATAAAGTTTTTGATATCTTGATACCAAGGCTTCTTTTTCTGTTCCGCCTGGTTGACTTGCATTACCGGAACGAAGGCAGGTTGGTCAAGTCTACCGATTTCAAAGGAGCGACAGGATTCTCCATTTTTGAAAGACATAATGGAGCCCAGGCTGGCCAAACCATCAGCTATTTGATTAAACTCTCTTTTGATATGAAAGAGCTGAAATTCATCAAAATTGTTGATAAGGGATAAAACGACCTTTTGGTAAGGGAGCAGCTTCTGATCTTTTACCTGCCATTCAGCTTTGACTTGGCTGACGATGAGCAATGAATCGCCGAAAGCATGTACCCTCTGAACATTGAAGTCTTGCAAAATTCTCATACCTTGTATTAAAGCTTCATACTCAGCCATATTATGGGTACACTGAAAATCCAGTTTCAGAGAAAAGGGGATCATCTCTTTCTCTGGTGTGATCAGCAAGATTCCGACTCCTATGCCGGCCATGTTCTTGGATCCGTCGAAAAACAGATTCCAAACTGGGGATTGTTGAACATTACAGATCCGCTCATCGGGAAAGCTATCCTCGATTCTAACATCTTCCGCTAAAGGAAAATCTGCCAATTGGTCTGCAATTGCTTGACCTTTGATAGATTGCTGAGAAACATACCCCAGATCATACTGCATTAACAGGACTTGCCACTTAGCAATCCGTCCACTAAGAAATGGTTGTTCGAGAATATACTTGAGAGGATTAAGTTTTGAGAGAATCTTGACTTCTGATGCTAACAAGTAATGTCTCAATTTCTGACACATCCATACCAGTGCTAGGCATGTTTTCTCTATTTGAGAATATTTCTTCTCGTAGTCAATGAAAGTCTTGCTTACATAGTAATGGCATGTTCAACCAAACTGCCTTCTTCATATTGTGCCAAGAACCCGCCACAAGCGGCTTGGTTAACTGAAACGTATAGCAAGAGAGGCTTTCCCAATTCTGGTGGCTTTAGAACGGGCGGATTAAGAAGATATTTCTTGATACGCTTAAACGATTGCTGACACTCTGGTCCCCATTCAAATTTCACTCCTTTTCTGAGTAGATGATTGAAAGGTTCACATCTCATGGCAAGGTTGGATATGAATCTCCGAATTGATTGCATACGTCCCTGAAGACTACGCAATTCCTTAAGAGTAGTTGGAGGTGGCATGTCAATGATGGCCTTTGCTTTAGCGGGATCCATTTCTATTCCCTTTTTGCTGACCAAGAAGCCTAGCAATTTGCCTGATTCAACTCCGAAGACACACTTTTGAGGGTTGAGTCTTAGCTTATAAAGAATAAGCCGCTTGAAGACTTGACTTAAGGCATCGATATGGTCTTCTTCCTCCTTGGATTTGACCAAGATGTCATCAACGTATGCATCCATGGTCTTGTGCATCTGATCATGGAAAATGGCAGCCATTGCACGCTGATAGGTTGCCCCAGCATTTTTTAGCCCAAACGGCATGACTGTATAACAGAAAGTGCCCCATGGCGTAGTGAAGGATGTTTTGGATTGGTCACGAGCGGCTAACTTGATCTGATTATATCCGGAGTATCTGTCCATGAAGGAAAACATGGCATGCCCAACCGTGCTATCAACTAGGAGGTCAATATTTGGGAGGGGATAGTCATCCTTCAGAGTAGCTTTATTGAGATCGCGAAAGTCGATACAAATTCGCACTTTGCCATTTTTCTTGGGAACTGCAACGATATTCGCCAACCAGTCCGGATAATCTATTGCTCGAATGAATCCTGCTTTAAGCAAGTCCTCAAGTCCTTCCTTGACCTGTTGCTCGATTCGAGGATCCATTTTCCTTAACTTCTGTTTAACAGGTTTCGCATCAGGCTTCAGAACGAGTCGATGTTTCACCAATTTAGGATCTAAACCGGGCATATCTTCATAAGTCCATGCGAATACTTCTTGGTGCTGCTTGAGAAAGTCAATGAGCCTTTCCTTCTCATCTGTACTTAGGCTGGTGCCGATCTTGAGAATTTTTGGACTATCTTCTGAACCAATATTGATGTCCTCAGTCGGATCCTGGACTAGGGTCGATGGTTCATCTTGTTTCTGAATCGCTGCAAATTCTGGCAACTCTGGAAGCGACGAATCGAATTCTGCCATTTCTTCTGACTGCTTTGTGACCTTACTGTCCCCTGTTTTTGCTCGGACCCGATATATCTTTGCCGGTTTCGATAGGATTGAAGGATTAATGACTAACCTTTTTATCGGTTGAGAAGACATTCTAAAATTTTGAAAAGGAATAGCTTTTAGAGAAAGCTCTTTTACTATGACATAAATTGCATGGAAATAAAAAAAATAAGAACAAATGAATTTTGAAGACAAATTGCAGAGGAATAAGAGAAAGATGACATCCAGATAGACGAGAAACTTGATAACTTTATTGAAGACTTGAAATGAAATAAGGACACTTAAAATGAACTGAAATGGGACATTGTCCCTACAAACTGCAAAAATCAAATGAATGGAATAGAAAAGACAGATGGTAGAAAATTTTTAATGGATCCCTTTAATGAAGACAGTATTTTTGTGGGATCTTTTGCCTGTGAATCCTAGTCCTGCCCTGCGCGGATGCTGATCAGGGATCACTGGCTCTAGCCGGCCATCTCCGTTCTTGCCCAATCCTTTGAAAGGCTGATAACCATGCTTCAGTAATAGGTCAAATCCTTTCTTGGTCCTAACAAACTGCGGGAAAAGAGGATGGTCCTTGAAAGTACTGTAATCGAGACAACCCCCAATCTTAAAGAAATGTGGTCCTTGCCATTGGACCATCGCTGCTGTGTGATTTGTCTCTGATGTTGCTCCTAACTTTAGCATTTCAAGGCTTTCACTGAGAACAATTTCTTCACTTTCCCTAATGCTAGGGATATCAGCAGTATAAGTTGGCCTAGGGATCATAGGCTAAGGTAGCCTCTCTTCAGGATCTTCCCCCAAAACAGTAGTTATCATGCCACCTTTAAACCACTTGATGCACTGATGCAGAGTGGATGGCACGGCGTTGGCATTATGAATCCATGTTCTTCCCAGTAGAAGATTATACGTTGGTGGCACGTTGACGACATGGAAAAGCACTGTATGAACAGAGTAGTTGATAAATATTTCCAAGAAGATCTTTCCCTTTGCTGTCTGTCCATGATTATCAAACCCATAAATGGTGATCGGATCCGGTGTATACTCTTCTTCTTTTATACCCAGAGCCTTGGCAGTCATTTCAGGACAAATGTTGAGGCTACTGCCTCCATCTACAAGCACGTGGGGTACAGTCATTCCCCGGGTTCGCACCACAATGTACAAGGCATTGTTATGAAATGCGTGAGGTTTTGGCAGATCCTCATCTGAGAAGGTTATGGGAGCATTGGTCATGGCCTGATTAACGATCTGAGCCATGTCTTCAGGTGTGGTGTCTGGCTTGACTTTGATCTTTCGCAGTAAATCGTCCAAGACTTGCTGATGCTTAGGAGAGGCACGTGCCAACTCAAGGATAGGGATATTAGAGAGGATCGTGATTGGTCTTTGCACCGTGTCGACCTTTTCTTCTGGTTTTCTCCCTTTTTCCGAAGTAGATTTGACAAGGTTCTTGGGTAACCATGGCATTCTTTTGGCTACCTCGGGAGATATTCTAGCGGGTTCTCTCGAAACTTTCAGCTTACTGAATGCTGAAACGAGGTCCATCTTTTGAGAACTGGACTGGGCCTTATGCAATACTAATACCTGATGCTGCACATTGATATCACTACTAGGGCATGGTCGGATACAATCTTGTGGCTGAAAGGGATGATCAGATATCATTGCTGTTGAGTGCTGCAAGAAAGGCTGTTTTAGAATCTCCATTTTCTCCTCTTCAGCCCCTTCTACTAACAGATTTTTGTCAATATAATCTTGTATGATGTTTTTGAGAACGAAACAGTTCTCGGTATCATGTCCCACAGTTCGGTGGAACTTGCAGAATCTGTCCTTCATTTTTCCCATAACCACTGGCGGGTCAGCTACCCTTGGAAGCTTAATCATATCACTGCCGAGCATATATTCTAATACTGTCTCGAGGGACTGGTCTAGAGGAGTAAACTTGCGGTTATAACTCCATCCTTCCCGCTTTGGCTTTTCTTATGGTCTTGATCTTTGTTCGAGGGTTTGCTGTGGCTGCTTATCATATTGAATAATCGACTTGCCTTTCTGATCACTTTTGTTGGGATTTGACCCTCCTGAAGCATAACTATGATTTTTTCCATTTCCTTTGTTCTGATTCTTACTGTTATTGGCAGAGTAGGTAAAATGGGCTTTCTTCTTTGATTCTTGTTGACTGTTATTCTTTGTAAACATAAAACCTTCATAAGACCCGTTCTCGATACTCAACTCGAGCCATTCGGCTCGTTCTGTTAGTTCTATGAAGCTCTTCGATGGAGATGTAGAAATTAGTCCCCTCAGGGGTTGCGAGAAGTTGCTCAGGATCAAAGATAGTGCGTGTTTTTCTGCTATTGGCTCGCACATCTTATTGCAAGCGGATCTCCATCTATGAATAAAATCCCTGGCCTTCTCGTTTTCCTTCTGCCTCAGACTGCAGAGATGACTGAGAGTCGGGAGTGCTTCAACGTTGAATAGAAAGCGCTCAATAAATAAATTGACCACTTTGTCGAATTCTTTCAGTTCTATCGGATTAATGTGCTCTGAGTACCACTTTGCTGCGACACCTTCCAAACTGCGAGGGAAGCAGAGAAATAAGGCACGATTGTTCCTCTTGAACCTGGAACATTCTGCGAAGAATAGGGCGAGATGTGCTTTTGGGTCACCCGAACCATCAAACTTGATAAATTTCTTGGGGAGATTATCAAGATCATCATCCCCATCCAGTCCATCATAGAAGTCTTCACTTGTAAAGACTCTTTTGCCCTTGTCACGAGTTTGAAGATCCTTAACTATTTTCATCACATCTTTGAGTTGTGACTGCGTAGGGTCGTCAACAGACTGATTCTTGGATTTGTAGGCCGACCCCTGCCCCTGAGTCGACCTTTTGAATTCTTGTTTGTTTTCATACTCTTTGTCAGTATCATCTGCTGATTCTGAC
Organism: Nuphar pumila; assembly: GCF_984573655.1. NCBI lineage: Eukaryota > Viridiplantae > Streptophyta > Magnoliopsida > Nymphaeales > Nymphaeaceae > Nuphar > Nuphar pumila. The sequence continues at coordinate 46,179,410 of NC_143264.1, read as the reverse complement.
TCATCAGACATTTCCTCATGACAATTCTGCTTTTTACTGATCTTCACATTCTTGACGGCATGACCCTTATCTTTCTGCTTAGTCTGAATTTGCTCAGTACTGGCCTCAGCTTGTTCTGCCAGCATCTTGGTCATCATCTTTTTGAACATGACGTACATTTGGGGATCGATGCCATCATCCGCCTGCTGACCCTGACTCTGGACTGATTGAGGTGAGTCCATCTCTTCTTCTGAAGCTACTGAGTACGCGACGCCTTCAACTGATGCGGCTTTCTTCCTAGATCTTGTATCAACCATCGGGTATTGCAAATGTTCTCTTTGGATATTACTGATGCTCTCTGCAGTGCAGAACTGATGGTTAGGCTTCTGAAGGAAATTTGGTTTGGAGGAAAATATTTGTTGAGAATTTTGGTAGACAATTGAAATAATATCCCATTACTAGGGATTGAGTCGTCGCTGGGATTACAACAATTGCGTTGCTATTCTTTGCAAGATAAACAACTGAAAATATGCCTTGTTACCTAGGCGAGGTCGTCAAACCAATGTAAAATAAAGGGATTTTTATTGAGAGGAAAAACATGATTTTATCAATAATACACTTGACAGAGGGGAGGGGGACAAACAATTTTCCACCACTCTAGATAATCAAAAGATACACGAGGACCAGGAAAAATAGTGAGACTGACAAAGGAATCCCAGCCATGTCTGGCAGAATGGTATGCTCCGGACCACTGATCTGATGCGAGATCGAATTCTGGCAGAACCCCGGCTAGTGGACGAATCTCTACGCGCTTCTGCCTCTGAGAGAACTGCCTGACACATCGCTCTAGATGATAGTATGCGCAGAAAAACGGGCCAAGTAGCCTGAATTGCTTGCCGTATGCATAAGTATATCTGGGAGGTGATTCCTGGCGATCAAAGTAGTCCCATACGACCTCTTCCTCCTGAAGGTTGTCGATCAAGAACCGGTATCGTGCAACTGGAAGAAGCTTTTCACCATCGTATCTGAAGGAACTGGCTCGGACTGGCACATGCCAGAGGAACCAAGACTGCAAGGCATAGGTGCACCCTTCGACTAGGATCGACTCTCCGAGTGCGAAACGAGTCAACCCTCGGTATAGAAAAGCGAGTGCGGCCATGGCTATTGAGAGGCGGCTGGTCCGTCAACTTCCTCATCTCCTTAGAAGCTGAACTATTCTGATATACATGTAATTTCGTCCGTCAGGAAAGAAAGCCAATCCCACCGTGCACAGAACCATCGCATGCTGAATTCTCTCTCGAGCTGTCCTAGACAACGAACTGACTTCCACAAATATCCCATACTGTTTGTAGATTTCGAGCAGATCCACATATTCGTTTCCATCTTCTTCAATCAGAGGCCAAGACTTGCGTCCTGTCATGCGAGCTAAAGCGTCCTTAGGGTCCAGACCCTTAACATTAATCAGAAACTGTTTCTCCAATGGATCTCCAGGCTGACCGGCTGGCTCGGGCAGTCCCATAATCTCTGAAAATTCATCCATCAGTATTGTCATCTCGCTCCACGGGAACCAGAAGGTAGAAGTGCTCGGATTCCACCGCTCTGCTAGTGCATGAATCAAGTTGCTGTTGACTGTCTGCTTTCCCACTGCGGACGCCAGTTCCAATCCACACTCGTCCAGATGGTCCGAAAACATACGAGAGAAGTTCTTGAACCATGAATAATACCACCGGGGAAAGAAGGATCCGGTGCTGAGGACTCGATGTTTGGGAAGACGTTGTCGCACCTCGTAGGAGATGTGACCCTTAGGGAAGACTGAATCAAGCTGACTGGATGCCATCGGACTGGAAGACATGGAAATTGGAATAAGACTTAGGAAAATACAGGAGATTTGAGAAAAATGCAGGCAGGATAAAAATAAAGCAGGAAATTCGAGATCCAGAAGACAGAAAAGATGGGAAATCACCTGGAGTTTTGAAAAAAATAGAGGAATTTCATGAAAATCGTTCAGGGTTTTAATATTTCATAAAATGGAGTATTTGAAAATCGTCCAAAGTTTAAAATATGGACAGTACATGGACATAGATTGGGGAATTTTGAGAAAATCGTCCAGTATTTTAGAAAATTGGGGAAAATATGGAAAATAAAAAGGAAATAACATATTCAATCAAATTCTGCACAAGTATGCACATACAGCATTCCCTAAAAGCTGACTCTAGATGCACAAATTTTGAAATGGCTGTAGGACCTTAATCCTAACTCTAAGGTTCAGATCATCTGTATCCAATCCAGTTATGCCTATATACTCAAGCCAAGGCTCGATGTACGTGGCATAAAATCAATTCCTCCGGTTCTAGGTTCAAGTTTTCCAACATCCTTGAGCACCTGCCGATATACGTTGGACTATGGCCCTTGGTACGTGGCAGGGGGGTTTTCACCCAAATAAGTGGCCCAGTTGTGAGGCTCTGTCCCGAACTATGGTTCTGGAAGAGAGCCCAGCAATGTGAAGACTGGGACAATATAGGTGGGGTGATTTTTGAAAAACATGAGCACATGCAATCAAACAGAAGGCTCTAAGTCCTAAAGGGATAGATTTTTGAAATATTTGAAGAAGCAAGCATTGTTTTCATACAATTCCTAAATTGAGGAGTGTTGTATTAGACCTAAGTCTATGTGAGCATGAATAATTCTCCTCAATATGGTCCTACCAAACAATACCTAGTCTATATGCATTCCATGTCAGCTGGGTTCAAGTCTAGGCTCCTAGGTTCACATGATATCATAAAGCAAAGCTGACATTCCATGGAAATCGATTTTGACAATTTGAACTAAGTAGAGCATTAGATTGATCAGGCAAAGACAGGTCCCATCACGGTCGCCAAACCTGTTATCATCGCAAAATTTTTACTTTTGCGAGTCAAACTGACCTTTGAAATAGTTTTTGAAAATAACTCGCCTCCGTTTTTAAAATGCGGGAAAATTCCGTAGAATGGGACTCGCCTGTCGGTACGAGGTTCAACCGTTCCTGCCACCTTTAACAGGGGTAATTGAACCAAGGATCAATCTTATGCTCTACTCTATTCAACTTGTCTAAATCATATTCTAATTTCTAAATGCACATAGAATCAGGCATGTGCTATGAATTTTCAGAAAAATGCACATTTGAAAACATGATGTTTGCTTTGAATGATTGAAATATAAAATGTAAATCTTGGAAAATCGTGAATTGGGATTTCAAATATACTTCTGAAAGAAATCGATTTTGAGGAATCCTTGACATTTGGTGAAAATCGATTATGAGAGACTTGGTTTCTCTGAATTCAAACTTGGAAATTGAAATTCTAACTTAGAAAATTTGAATTTGGAACTTGGGAAATACTTGAAATATCCTTTGAAATTCAATGTCTTTGGGAAAATCGATTTTGCTATAAGACTTAGGAGATTTTGAGAAAATGAACTTCTTTGAATTGAGATTGGAATTGGCAAATGCATGAAATGAATGAATATGGATTTAAGGAATTGAGAAATACTTTTTGTATTTTTGAGACATGCAGTGCATTTTTGAAGTTAGCCTAAGAGTGTAGGCTGAATGTGGCTAATGTGAAGATCATAAATCTAAGTATCATTCGTATTCTGACTATGGCCATAAATACAAATTTTACTAAGTTTATAAACTTCATAGAAGCTAGTGCATGTGCCATTCGTGTAGACCATGGTGAATTTGTAAAAATATGCATGAATCATCATCCATCACACATTAAAATTATAAAAATAAACTATATGCAATGCAACCTAAGCTAAGCAGGAAATGTAAATTCTTATTCCAAAGTTTAATTACAAATTACATCACTATTGAAATTTAAATACATGAAAAATAAAGTCTTCAATGTACTTGCAAAACTAGAAAACTTGGTTAATGAATATATGTTGGCTTTTCTAGATTTATCCAACAATATCAGGAAATTGCTGGATTTTGGTAGATATAAGCCTTTTTGCCATGATTCCCTTAAATCAAAATGATAAAGTATGAAATAAAATTGAATAAATAAGGAAGATAAAATATGAAATTTCGAAATTGGGGTCCAAATGACCAAAATACCCCTAATAACAAGACTATGGCCTTGAAATTAGGGTTTTTAGAAAGATATTTTGATAAAATGCAAGTTTTGAAATTTGAATGTAATAAACTAAGCTAAATATGATGTGACATGCTTAAAAATATGAAAATTAGGCTTAGGGATTTCGAAATTTAGGTCAAATGACCAAATTGCCCCCTATAGCAAGACTATGGCCTTGAAATCAGGGTTTTTAGAAATAGATTTTGGTAAAAACTTAGGTTTTATGCACTAAATGAAATCAAATGAGCACAAAATTAAACCTAAAGCATCCTAATATGATTATGAACATGATTAAATCCTAAAAATATATGCTCATGCACGAAAATCCAATAATATCACAAAAACTGTGATTTTAGCAGTGTTTTTGGATCTTTCAGGAACCCGGTTTTGCAATTTGCTTAATTCAGCCATCAAATGGATTCCAAAATCCATAAAAATTGGTACCTGTACTTGTTATAACCCTAATGTCGAATTAAAATTATAAAAATAATTTTTTGACATTAAATTAATCCAAAAATTGCATTAAACCCTAAAATATGCTATTTTTGACCTAATTCACCAACCAGTCTCCGTCCAAGACCTGAACCAGGGGTCAAATCTCCATGGAAATTTATGAAATTTTACAGAAACTAACTAGAAAGAAAAACAGAGATTTCCCAATTTACAGATCGGAAAAATCATCTACGGTTAGGGAGAAACCGTAGATGATTTTTCATAAGGAGGGGTGTCCAAGCCTAAATCTAGGTTTAAAGCATTAAAAAACATTAAATAAAATAAGAAAAGTGAAGAAGTTCATACCTTGGAGTTGCAGCAATGGAGGAAGGGCTGGAGAGGAGAGAGAAGCTCTAAGAATCCAATAGGAGAGAGATGGGAAAATCGACCCCCCTTATGCCTCTATTTATAATAAAAAAAATTAGGTTTAAAAATTGACAATTTTGAAAATTTTGGACTCTAAAGGGGGGGGGCGATTTTGGGGTGGAGTTACCTAACTACCCCTAGTCTAAATTATCCTAAATAGTTCCTAATTAACCCCTAGCTAAACCTAAGAATCCCCCAAATGTGGTGCCACTTGGCATTCTCTCACATTGGTTTTTTAAAACACTTTTAAAAACCTTTAAAAACACTAGTTTTAAAAAGTAACTTTCAAAAATGAGTTTTTCAAAATGATTTTGACTCTTCTAAACCTCTAACACTAACCAAGACAACAACTAACCCTAGTCTAGCCCTGAATTATTCGAATATGGCGCCACCCCGAGTGGGCCCTACTTGAGTTTTTCAAAAAGCGATTTTAAAACTTGAAATTGAAGGAGTTTTCAAGAGATTTTCAAAAGTAAACTTAAAATTAGGATTTTTGGAATGGCATAAGGTCCTAACTGAGTTAGAATTCCTTTGGATATTGTACCAACTGAGTGGGCCCACATCGAATTTTGAACATTTTTGAAATAAACACTGAAAATGGCTTTGAAAAGGGGTTAAAATCAGTATTTGAAATTCAAGATCTTTGAAAATAAGGTCTCAAGCGAACTGGAACTCCGGGTTAGAGTCCTAAACTCATAGGACTCTGAGATTTTAGATTTTAAAAGCCAAATGAAAGAATTTTCAAAAGATTTTATCAAGAAATGATGAAATAAGTCAGAAAACACAGTCAAGGTTAGACTCCCAACTCGACCGAACTCTAAAATAGAGTCCTGAACTAACTGGACTCTGTGAAATGACCTAAATTTCGAAAACAAACGAAAAAGATTGAGAATGGAAGTAAAACAGACTTAAAAACCAAACTTCTGACCGGATTAGGACTCTGAGACAGAGTCCTGATCGGACTGAAACTTTCAAAAATTTGAGAAATTTGATGAATAGAGGCATTCAGAAGCGACACCATCTAAATGGGTCTCATCTGTGAATTGAAATCGATTAAAGTTTGAATTTGAAAGGAATCCAGATTGTTTTCTGAGAAAATATTTCGAAATACAAAGTCCTGGGGTTGGAAAATGACAGAGTATTGAATAAAAACCCAGGTTTTGAAATTGATTTTGAAATAAAGCTTTAAAATTCAAATCTGGATTGAATGTTTTAAATAGGAGTGCTGGATCTCGAAAATGAGATGCAATGTCATACAATGCTATGCAGAATGCGTGCAATGACATGCAATGATCTGTGATGACTTATGAAATGGACAAACACTGGATGAAGGTAAAAATTTGGTGTGTTTACAGTGAAGAAAAGAGGAGGCTATGTACAGGAAAAGGGAGGGGTGAAGGCGATCCTTTGGGAGAGACCTGCGTGATCTTTTTAAAGGGGGGGGGGGGGGGAAGGTGCTTCGAGAAGGGAGTTTGTTGAAGATAAGCTGCTGGAGGAGGAGGGTGCCATTAGGCATCGATGGCGGAGGAAGGCTTCGGAAGAGGCGTTTTGGAGGGTTTGGAGATGGAAGCCGAGAGGTGAAAGAGGCGGAAGTGAAGAGAGCATGGAGGGGGACGACTCTTTTTCCTTTTCTTCCTTACGAACCCTAAAAAGTTTTTTTTTTTTTGCAAAAGACCCCCCTTTGATTTTCAAATTTTTACAAAAAAGGGGTTTCCCGAGGTTTTTTAGCAAAAATTGAAATTTTAAACTCATTTGTTTTTCTAGATTTTTTTTTGTATTTTTCTGAGAAATATTTACAAAAGTGTTTTTCTGAGAATTTCGGACCATTTTGGGGAAATTTCTTCAGAAGAATGGGTATGGACCCAGGTTTTGAGAAAATATTCGAGTTTTAAACCTCGAATTGAGAAATATAATTCGATGGATCCAAACGGATACCGGACGAACTGTCTGAGCTTTTTAAAAGGTTAGTTTGGAAATTTTGAGAATTTGATTTTAAATATTGGACAACAAAGCTCAGATCTGGATCTTTTATCTGGATCCGGATCCGAAATTGAGTCAGATCTATGAAATGAATTTAATTTCAATAAATCTTGAGAAATAAGATGGAATTTAGATTTAAAAACTGACTCAATTAACCAGAAAATGAAGATAAAGGGCAAAAAGGGGGATAATTACAGACTTTTGAAAAATTTGGGGTGTTCACAATACACTTGCATACATTGTTTACATTCAATCCCTAAGATTGAGGAGAGTTGTATTTCAGACCTAAGTCTAATGTGAGCATGGAATAATCTCCTTAATATGGTCCTACCAAACCATACTTAAATCCTATATGCAAATAATGTCAGCTTAGGACAGAGTCTAGGCTCTTAAGGTTTGCATGGAAAAATGAAGCTGACATAGAAGAATAAAGACTTAGATAATATCAAAGCAAAAAAGAAAAGGCATAATTCGACCGGACGAAGACGAGTCCCATCACGGTCGCCAAAACTGTGATCATCGCAAAATTTTTCCTCTCGTAATATTCTCTCTCTTCCTTCTCTTTTTCTTTCCAACTTCTATTTTCCTCCTTTTTGAAGGGAGAAAGATAAAAGAGAGAAAAGAAAGAGAGAAGAGAAAAGAAAAGAAAAGAAGAGAGAAGATGAACTCTTTTGCGGGATCTCACTTGACCTTAATTTTGAAAATATTGATGAAAATAACTCACCTCCATTTTGAAATATTTGCGGGAAAACTGGGAGACGGGATCCGCTCGTCGGTATGAGGTTCGACCGTTCCTGGCGCCTTTACCAGGGGTAATCGAACCAAGGGTCGAATTTATGCCTTTTGCTTTGCTAAGAAATTATCTAAGAATTTATCCTAAAGATCTAAATGCACAAAGAATCATGCTTGTGCAAATGCAAAGATGTATGCTCTTCTTGAAAATGTTTTGAAATTTTTCCAAGTGTCTCTGAGATGAATATGATGATAGAGTGAAGAAATGTTTTCTAACTTAGAACTTAAGATTTAAAGTTCTAAGTTTTTGGAATAATCAGAGCTTGGAAAAATAGATCTGGATCTTTAAGAGAAAGGATCTTGAAATTGAGATAAAAGGAGAAGGAAATCTCAAAGTCATAAATGGACTTTGAATCAGAATAGAGATGAAATGGAATTAAATTCAAACTTTGAAGTTTGAAATCAAGATGAATTGTGGGAAAAAATAGATTTGAGAAATGGGATTGCTTTGAAAGTTGGAATTCAAGATGGAATTTGAATTTCAAAGTCTGGATTTTAAATTAAGATCAGAATTGAGTTCTTGGATTGAAAATTCGAAAATGGGAATTGGGCTTTGCAACTTGGGATAAAAATGAAATTGGATTTAAGAATTGGAATCAAGATGGAATTTGGATCTGAAATTTTGAATGGAATTGGATCCAAGATTTGGGATGGAATTTGGATCTGAGATGGAATTGGATCCTGTTAATAATAAATGTGTTCCAAGCTCTTCAGAGTCTTCAAGCACTGGCCTTTCAAAGAATGGTAGAAAGCAATGGGTATTATGCAGAAAACTAGATTGTTTGCTATCCTTCTAACTCTTCTTTTCAACAACTCAGTCCGAAGATCATTTGTATGATAGACAATTGTCTTCTCCAGCCACCTATTACATATCATAAATATTTAACATCATTCCCTGCTAACACCTCCAAACCTTCTGTAAACTACACTCACTGCCATTTACATTCTCACTGCTTGTTCTCTGTTGCACAACATCTAACCTTCCATTATGCAGGATCCACATACAACAGTACCCCATGTATATGTCACTACAGCCTGCACACTTCTGTATTGTTTAGCCTCACTTGGATACCTTGCACAACACAATCACCCACTTTACCAACACTTCATCACATCCCAGTATGCCATTTCACTACACCTCCCTGGTATGTCACTGTTGTAATATCCCTGGTGAGGCTTACAGTTGCAGCCAACTACCCTTTTATCCAACCAAACTGGTTATAGGGTATCACTTTCTCAGCGTGACCGTATAACCCAGCCCTTCTGTTTGGCGGGACACGATCATCATTAACCTAACCCAGCTGTAGGGTATACTCCACCTCACTCAGCCTTCACTTAAATCATACCCATCTTTGCTATCTGATGCATTTTCTGAACATCTTCTAGTTTTGTATCAATATATTTGCATTTGCTGACCACTAAGTATCTCCCAGTTCGTGTGTTAGCAGTCCTTTTTTTTTCTTTCTTTTTATCTTTGATATGTATATTAGCAATGTATCTATCCTTACTAACTGAATATTTTCCAGTTTATATTTACGTTCACTAGTCATCATACACCCCATATCCTACATGGTCATAACCCTTATTATACCTGTTTTTGCCTATTGCATCCCTGCTACATGTCTGTTTTCACTCATTCCTAGCTGTCCACCTTATAGCCTCTGCACTCCATAACATATATTGCTCATCATCTGCATATTATCACCTCCTGCATTTACCTCATTTTAGTAAGCACCTGATATATGCTATCATCTTTCACTTACTGCACATATAATCTACAAATACACACCAACATTCAACACCTTCATTTATGCATAGTATATAGGTGCCATGTGTACATTTCCTCACTAATTTACATAGGTTTAATATTTGCATCTTCCTATTAATTTATGCATAACATTTGGAATATCACATATACATTTCTTAACTAGTTCATGAATGGCATTCCAATACTATATATACATTTTATGTTTAGATTAGGCATGATTATGTATATCGCTAACCCGTTTCGCAGGTATGCCTGGCAAATAATGCTTTCTTTCCAAGTTTAAGAATTTTTAGATCTCAATTCAAAATCCAAGTTGTAATAGCTAGATATAATGAGAATTTACATTCCAGTTTTAGATAGAATGTATGAGCATTGTAAACATCATGAATTGCTTGTTTTCATGCATTTTTGCCTTTATTTTTCAAAAATTTTACAATGGTGAAACACGAATGGCACGTGCACCATTTCGTAAGAGGTAATTAATCCTAAGTTGATGATTTACACCAATGGCCATAGTCAGGATGTAAACAAGACTTAGTATTTTTATATTTTATAAAATAACACTTGATCCACACTGAACCCTTTTCCAGAAATCATTATATTTTCTTTAAATATTCTCCTCTTTTATCAGAATTTAATCTAAAATTAATTCAATACATATACCAATGGCCATAGTGAGGGTATATTGAGTGTTAATTTCATTTTAAATTCTATAAGAGCACAAAAAAAATGTATTTTATTCTTCACTTGAATTTAAATGTAGTTATTACATAATACATTCAATGACCATAGTCAGGGATGTATTATGTCTTCAACCTCATTCCTAATTCATTTAAAGAATGAAATAGCTTTTCAAATTCCAAATTCAAATTCTTTAAATTCATTTCATCATTCAGGATAGAATTGCATCATATTTTCAAAAATTTCTTTTTAAAATCCAAGTGATTGTGAATATCCCTTCTTCAAATATTTCAAATTCATCAATTCTATCTTATCTTCAAAGTCCAAATTTTGACTTTGAAACCAAATTCAAAGTTCAATTTAACTTTGAAATTCTTGATTCATTTTCTAAATTCCAAATCCAAGTTTCAAATTCAAAGTCCAATTTGACTTTGAAATTTATTCTCAAATCAAATTTTGAAATTCCAAAAATCCAAAGTTAGATCTTAATCTCAACTTGGATCCAGATTTCCAAGTATGAATCCAACTTCACTTTGGATCTCAAACTTCAGATCCAAAATCCATTCTAGGGTCCAGATCCCCATTCCACTTTGGATCTCAGGCTTAAAATCCAAATTCCATTTAGGATCTAGATCCCAATTCTACATTGGATCTCAGATTACAGATTCAAATTTCATTTAGGATCCAGAACCCAATTCTACTTTGGATCTCAGATTTCAGATCCAAAATCCATTCTAGGATCAAGATTCCCAAGCATAATCTCCACTGTTGAAATAAATGAGAGCTTTTATGGAAATGCCACCTCAACCCACTTTTAAAATCCTTTTGAAAATAAAGCTTTATTTTGTTTTGTAAACTCTTTTATTTTCAATTGGGGTGCCACATGTGTGTCGGCCCACTAAAAATAAATAAATAAATAAATAAGAATTTTAAAAAGAAAATTTTGCAAATTGGTATGACCTCCGGGTGGGTCCCACTTGAGAATAAGATACTTACCTGGGAATCTGAGCATGATGCTAGTTCAAAGGCGGGTCCCGCTCCGTTTATTTGAAGATACGAAATAAAACATTATTTGTTTTCAAGAATTTGGGAAAAATTGGCTTTTCAGGGCAAAAAATATGGATAAATGTAAAAAAAAAATTTATAAAGAGATTTAAAATCCTTTTTGCAAAAAGTTTTGAGTTAAAATCCTTAAAATCAATATCCAAATATCCAGATTGTTTTTCTTGAGAAAAATTTTTGTAATTCAAAGTCCTGGGGGTAAAATGGGAAAGATTGGCAATTTTGAAAACCCAGGGTTTTAAAAATCAATTTTGAAAAGTTTAAAAATCAAATCTGGATGGACAATTTTGAAAATCATGCGTTCTGGATCTCAAAATGACATGCTGTGTAGTGAAATGATGCAATGCTATGCAAAGACATGTTCTATGAAATGTCACTCTGAGCTCGGACTTGGAAATTTTAGCTTTTTGTCCAAAAAAAGGATTTTGAAATTTTGCCATTTGAAGATGTCTCTGAACCTAAATATGGAAATTTTGAGGCTCAAGAATGAAATTTTGGACTTTCTGCAAGGTTTAATCTCAGAAAATGACCATTTTGCCCTTCATTGCTTCCAGAGAACTGAAATGTGCTGATTGAGGGCAATGTCAGGGAGGTGAGTGAAAATTTGGGGTGTTTACAGCGCCACCTCTGACAACATGGAAAAGTTGAAGTTCAGGATCTGCGCCACCTATGAGGAGATTTGAATGTTTAAATTCTAGTTTTTCTGGAGAAAGCAGGAAATGACACATGGCATTTGCTTTTTCTGAGGAAATGAGAGCTTGACATGTGTCCTCTGCAGGAAGACACACTCCAAATGGCGCCACCTCAGAGGAGACAAGCCTACCTTTTCTGGAGGAAGCTAAGAGTGACACGTGTCTCCTACTTTTCTGAGAAAAGTAGGGAGGAGACATGTGTCAGGCTACTTTTCTAGAAGGAGGGAGAGGTTGACACGTGTCCCCTGCAGGAGACATACTTCAAGTGGCGCCACCTCAGAGGAGACAAGCTCCACTTTTTCTAGACAGGACAACCTATGACACTTGGCATCTCCTGGTGTTCTTTGGAATGACACATGGCGCATGATAGGTATGGTGGATACTAACACATGGCAGATAAATGGGATGACATGTGGCGGCTTCTTAAGTTAGCCCCACACTAACACTTGGCATGGAAATGGGAGGAGAGAGAAAAGACAAGCGGCGCCAATCCAGGGGACAAGGCTCCTATATTTTTGGGTTTTCAAAATTCAAATTTTCAAAAGGAAAGCCTGTGTGACACCACCTCAGTGTGGGTCCCACATTGTTTCTTTATTGAAATAAGGATAAAACAACAACTTCTTTTTGGAATTTTCATAAAATCTGGACTAATTGGTAAAACAGGAAATTTTGGAAAGAGTTGGCCCCTGTAGGGTGATTTTGTAAAAGGAAGATATTTGAAATTGTTTGACAAAAGGGCAAAGTCTGAGTTGAAATTTATTGAAAATTATCCAGATTGTTTTCCTAAGGAAATATTTTGAAATTTAGAGCCCTAGGGGTAAAATGGGAAGAATTGATAACTTTGAAGACCCAGGGTTTTGAAATCAATTTTGAAAAGAGTTAAAATTCTAATCTGGATTGAAAATTTTGAAATCAAGAGTTCTGGACCTCGAAATGACATGCTGTGCAGTGCAGTGATATGAGATGCTCATGCAATGATATGCAATGCCATGTCTTATGAAATGCAATCTTGAAGCAAGACTTGGAGCTGTCTGTCTCCTGTCAGGAATAAATTTTTGAACATCTGAGTTAAAAATAGAGAAATTTTGAGAGTTCCAGATGAAATTTGGACTTTTGCAGGGTTCGGGCTCAGAAAATGACCATTTTGCCCTCCGGCGATTTCAAAGGTTGAATGATGATGTTTGGTGGAGATGTCGGGGAGGTGAGTGAAAATTTGGGGTGTTTACAGATGCCCATCTTTGCTACTAAGCCGGCTTGTGGCCGAGCTTAGTGGCAAAGAAAAACACACCAAATTTGGGTTATATAAAAAAATGCCCCAGTTAGAAGGATCTGACTGGGTGTGGAGGAAATTAGCCCGAGGAAGATGGTAGATATGAAATAGAGAATGAAGAGAAAAGACTCACTCTTGTGAGAGTGAAATTCAGATTTTATGCCCTTAACCTGGATGGGACAGAAATACCTCGCATGGAACGAAGCTCAGGTTTTAACCCTTGATCTGATTGGGGAATGGAATATCTCATAAAATGAGACTCAGGTTTTTACCCTTAACCTAATCGGGCGGAAAATGGAATACCTCTTTGATTGAGGCTCAGGTTTGTACCCTTATCCTGATCTGGCGTTGAAATGGAATACCTCATCAAAAAAGGCTCAGGTTTGTACCCTTATCCTGATTGGGCGGAAAATGGAAATACCTCATTGGTTGAGGCTCAGGTTTGTACCCTTATCCTGATCGGGCGTTGAAATGGAATACCTCATCAAAGGAGGCTCAGGTTTGTACCCTTATCCTGATCGGGCGGAAAATGGAATACCTCTTTGATTGAGGCTCAGGTTTGTACCCTTATCCTGATCGGGCGGAAAATGGAATACCTCTTTGAATGAGGCTCAGGTTTGTACCCTTATCCTGATCGGGCGGAAAATGAAATACCTCTTTGAATGAGGCTCAGGTTTGTACCCTTATCCTGATTGGGCGGAAATGGAATGGAATCCTCGAAGGAAGAGACCATGATGGAACCTCCGAATTTTGCACAATACATCCGACAGGGGTTTTGCAAAAGGAAGGAAAATGGGGTCCCTAAAGCTTGAAAAGGGATTGATTTTGGGCGTCTCATTGCTGAGACTAAAATCAGCTTTTGAAATTGCCTTTTGCGGGAAATGATTGGTGGTTCGACCTCGAACCGAATTGGGACTGTCTATGGTGGGACAATGGGGACACAGGGAAGTGTGCAAATCTGAGAGTTCATGCTCTCAAAGAAGGGAAGGAATCAAGTCCTTAGGAGGGATTTAAAATTGGTGTCAGGATGCATCGAAAATGGACATCAAGCTCTCACTTCACGTCAGGATGACTAGAAAATATTGTCAAAATATTGAGAATTCTGCTGTTGATTCAAAATTTTTGAAAATGTTGCATATTGTTGCAAAGATGTTCTTTCTTTTCTATCTGAAGCATTACCTCCAAACAAGGTTCACTTTGTAGAATCGAAATTGGAAACCCAAATTGTTTGCAATTGACCTTCTTCAAGGAAGCTATCAATTTTCTTGATATGAGTAGGAAAGAGAATTTGATATTATGAAAGCAATTGATGAAAGAGTATTGATAATAGAATTTCACAAGATTAAAGAGGATTCTTGATAAATTTGGCAGTTTGATATCCTGAGAGCTTCTCTCTTGATAATCTTTCTGCAATCTTTTGGGCCTCTGGTGTTTTGCTACATTCTCCTTCATTTTGGAGATGTTCTGACTTTTTCTCTCTTTCTTTTTCCTCTCTTGTTCTCTTTTGGGAAGGGTACGTCACAAACTCCTTCAACTTGGAGATATTTCGATCCTTCTTGGACGATGGGTTTGGAGATCTTTGGATGACAGCTGAAATTAAATATCTTTTAGGGATTGTCGAGAGGTTCATCGCATCTGCCTTCATCTCGACAGTGCTTTGGACTTTCCCTGGAAGGATCTGTCACAAACTCCGTCATCTTGGAGATGTTTCGAATCTTCTTTGGCTCCGGGGGTCTACTCCCCTAATTCGCCTTCATCTTGACGACAGGTGAGAGATCCCTTTTGCGGATACTCAATTGCAGCTTAGGTGGTTTTGAGGAGACAGGGCTTGGATAAATGCTCTCTTTTCTAGCACTCAGGATATTTCCACTGCCTCATTTTACAAGAATAGCCTTTAAAAATATGCCATTGACTGCGATCAATATCAATCATCTATGGCTTTGCAAAACATTGAATTTTCTTTGCTGGCCATATCGAGGATTTATCCTTCATCCTTTTGGTTGGCCAAATAGAAAGAATTTGAAATTTGAATCTCTTTTCGCAAAAGCTTCACTCTTTTGGAAGTAATGCTGAAGGTAAACTGGGGTAAAGATTTATGCAATAAAATTTTGAAATCAACAATTAATTGATTGACAAATTGATAATTTTTTCTTGAAATCCTTGGTGAAAGAGAGCATTTAACATCCGGCTTAACACATCCGTGACGAAAATTGAGTCCTGAAAAGACTTAGTAAAAGATCAATTCGACAGTTGAGTTTTGTTTTGACTTACCAGCTCGAAAGCAGGATTTTATCGAAGTACCAGCTCGAAAGCAGGATTTTATTTGTTTGACCAGCTCGAAAGCAGGATTTTTGGAAGTACCAGCTTGAAAGCAGGATTTTGATAGAAGTACCAGCTTGAAAGCGAGATTTTTGGGAATACCAGCTCGAAAGCAGGATTTTGATTGTTCGACCAGCTCGAAAGCAGGATTTTGATTGAAGTACCAGCTCGAAAGCAGGATTTTTGGGACTACCAGCTCGAAAGCAAGATTTGGATTGAAGGACCGGCTCGAAAGCAGGATTTGGATTGTTCGACCAGCTCGAAAGCAGGATTTGGATTGTTCGACCAGCTCGAAAGCAGGATTTGTTGACCGACCAGCTCAAAAGCAGGATTTGGGTTGACCGACCAGCTCGAAAGCAGGATTTGTTGACCGACCAGCTCGAAAGCAGGATTTGGGTTGACAGACCAGCTCAAAAGCAGGATTTGTTGACCGACCAGCTCGAAAGCAGGATTTTGATTGTTCGACCAGCTAGAAAGCAGGATTTGGGTTGACCGACCAGCTCAAAAGCAGGATTTGATGACCGACCAGCTAGAAAGCAGGATTTTGATTGTTTGACCAGCTCGAAAGCAGGATTTGGGTTGACCGACCAGCTCGAAAGCAGGATTTGATGACCGACCAGCTCGAAAGCAGGATTTGATGACCGAAAAACTCGAAAGCAGGATTTTGATTGTTCGACCAGTTTGAAATTTGAATCTCTTTTCGCAAAAGCTTCACTCTTTTGGAAGTAATGCTGAAGGTAAACTGGGGTAAAGATTTATGCAATAAAATTTTGAAATCAACAATTAATTGATTGACAAATTGATAATTTTTTCTTGAAATCCTTGGTGAAAGAGAGCATTTAACATCCGGCTTAACACATCCGTGAGGAAAATTGAGTCCTGAAAAGACTTAGTAAAAGATCAATTCGATAGTTGAGTTTTGTTTTGACTTACCAGCTCGAAAGCAGGATTTTATCGAAGTACCAGCTCGAAAGCAGGATTTTATTTGTTTGACCAGCTCGAAAGCAAAATTTTTGGAAGTACCAGCTTGAAAGCAGGATTTTGATAGAAGTACCAGCTTGAAAGCGAGATTTTTGGGAATACCAGCTCGAAAGCAGGATTTTGATTGTTCGACCAGCTCGAAAGCAGGATTTTGATTGAAGTACCAGCTCAAAAGCAGGATTTTTGGGACTACCAGCTCGAAAGCACGATTTGGATTGAAGGACCGGCTCGAAAGCAGGATTTGGATTATTCGACCAGCTTGAAAGCAGGATTTGGATTGTTCGACCAGCTCGAAAGCAGGATTTGTTGACCGACCAGCTCGAAAGCAGGATTTGGGTTGACCGACCAGCTCGAAAGCAGGATTTGTTGACCGACCAGCTCGAAAGCAGAATTTTGATTGTTCGACCAGCTAGAAAGCAGGATTTGGGTTGACCGACCATCTCAAAAGCAGGATTTGATGACCGACCAGCTAGAAAGCAGGATTTTGATTGTTTGACCAGCTCGAAAGCAGGATTTGGGTTGACCGACCAGCTCGAAAGCAGGATTTGATGACCGAAAAACTCGAAAGCAGGATTTTGATTGTTCAACCAACTCGAAAGCAGGATTTTGATTGTTCGACCAGCTCGAAAGCAGGATTTGTTTGCCCGACCAGCTCGAAAGCAGGATTTTTTTTTGTTTGACCAGCTCGAAAGCAGGATTTAATATGGCAAGAGTGATTTGACATTGATGGAGTTGTGACCCAAAGGCTTGAAAATGATGGATATTTGATGAAATTGTAACCCGAAGGCTTGGAAAGTTGGAACCTGCAGGCGGGAAAATGACTGATGTTGGCAAGATTGTAACCCGAAGGCTTGAATTGAGAATCTGATAAAGTGGGTGGTCCAGGGGTTGAAATTGGAAATTGAGTGACCCGAAGGTCGAATAGAGAATTGGGTAACCCAAAGGTCAAAATTGGAAATTTAGAATTGGAAATTATAAATTATAAATTATAAATTGAAAATTGGCTGTTAGAAATTTGGAAATTGGGAATTAGGAAATTGAAAATTGGATGTTGGAAATTGGAAATTAGATGTTGAAAATTGGATGTTGGAAATTGGGTGCAGAATAAATGCAAATGGAATGAAAATGCACATGACAATGCAAATGAAGTGCAAATGAGTGCAAATGGGTGCATATATATGCAAAATGAGAGATTGGTTTATCCTGCCTGCATACAGGATGTTTTGAAGTAAAGATAAATTTTCACAAAAAAATGCCCCAGTGTAACTAGGGAGGAAAATTTTGAATAAAAGAAGGATAATTGGTGAATAAGGCAACAAGCTCCTTGACTGATAGGCGTACTCAAGATCATTCCTCACAAGAGAGACATTGTGAAAAGGAAGAATAAGCAAATAAGATGGTGCCAAGCTATTGAAAAAAAATTCGATGACTTTATTGATGCTTAAAAATCAAGGAAAGAAAATGGGATTACATTATTCTTTTGAAAAGCAAGAGGAGAAATGGGAAGGTGTCGGCATGGTCATCTTCTGGAATGATTGTAAAAAAAATCTTAGTCGGGATGACTAGTCCTCCTTTTCGTCTTCAACGAGGAGCTTCTTGTCAATGCAGTCTTGAACAATGTTCTTAAGGACGAAACAATGCTCGGTATCATGACCCATTGTCCGATGAAACTTGCAGAACTGATCTTTGAACCTTTCCATGGTCACAGAAGGATCTGCTATCTTGGGGAGTCTAACCATCCCTTTGGAGATCATATATTCCAGAACTTGCTCGAGCGGTTGTTCTAAGGGAGTAAAATTGAGGTCGTATCCCCAACCATCATGCTTTGGCCTCCCCTGGGGCCTTAATTCTAGTTGGATGCTTGCGGAAGAGCTGTCATTCTGCTTGTTGATTCTGTTTTCTTGTCCTGTATGATCATCTTTGTTGGAATTTAGACTCCCTGACCCGCCGGTGTGGTTCTTTCTGCCACCCCTTTTGCTTTTGCCATTGTTGTTGCCAGGGGCATTCACGGAGAATGTGAAGTTTGACTTCTTCTTGATATCTGAATTGCTCTTTGAGAGTGTGAGGCTCTCATATACTCTATTTTCTATTCCCATCTCGAGCCATTCAGCTCGTTCTATCAATTCAATGAAAGATCGTGCTGGGGAGGTAGAGATCAGGCCTCTCAAAGGTTGGGAGAAATTATTCAGGATGACCGACAATGCGTGTCCTTCTGATATTGGGTCCTTCATTTTGTTGCAGGTCTCTCTCCATCTGCGAATGAAGTCTCTGGCTTTTTCACTATCTCCCTGCTTCAGATTACAGAGGTGATTTAACGTTGGTAGCGCTTCAGCATTGAACAGAAATCGCTCGATAAATAGATTAACCACCTTATTGAATTCTCGCAGCTCGATTAGATTGATATGCTCGGAGTACCAGTTGGCGGCAGTGCCTTCTAGGCTACGAGGAAAACAGAGAAATAGGGCCCTATTGTCTCTCTTGAATTTGGAGCATTCGGCGAAGAACATGGCGAGATGGGCTTTTGGGTCGCCGGAACCATCGAACTTGATGAATTTATGGGGAAGGTTCTCTAGATCTTCATCTCCTTCTAAGCCATCATAAAAATCCTTGCTGGTGAAGACTTTCTTGCCCTTGTCGCGGGCTTGCAGATCTTTAACCACTTTGGCCATTTCCCTGAACTGTGTCTGCAAAAGCTTTTCTGCAACTTGACCCTTTGATTTGTGACTCCTCCTTTGTTCTCGGCTATGTTTCTGAAATGCTGGAGGCACTTCATATTCTTCATCGGTGTCTTCCTCTGATTCTGATTCATCTGAAATTTCTTCTGGCTGAACTTGCTTCTTGGAAGTCTTCTTATCCTTGTGCCCATGGAACTTCTCTCTGAATGGGTTCTTCTCTGCACTGGTCCCAGCCTGTTCACTCATCATTTTGGTCATCATTTTCTGGAACATGGTATACATCTGCGGGTCTATGCCATCCTCCCCTTGCTGCTGCTCTTGACTCCTCTTGGATCGCGGGGAGCCCATCTCTTCTTCTGAGGCTGAGGAGTACTATGGTGATGTGGTTCTTCTTCCTGACCTTGTTCGAACCATCAAATGTTGTGGATGCTCTCTGCAGGATGAAGTCTTGATTAGACTCTGAGGGAATTTTGGATTGGGAGGAAAATGATTATTGACGATATGGTAGACAATTGGAAGAATATCCCATTGCTAGGGATGGAGTCGCCGCTGAAATTACGACAATTGTGTTGTCATTCTTTGTAAGAGAAATAACAACGGAAAATGTGCCTTGTTACCTAGGCGAGGTCGTCAACCACGAGGAAAAACACCATTTTGAAGGAAAGAGATATCTCTTGAAAAAAAAACAATCCGCAAACGGATTTAGAATAAGGAGAAGGCCAGTGAGTAAACAATTTCCATTGCAATAATCAAGGTATGCACGAGGAAAATAAGGTGAAGAATTTTTTGCAAATAGACAAAAGAATTGAAAATCCAATGAGAGAAAACCTATGATTTTGAAAAATTGCAGGCAGGATGAAAATGCAGCTGGAAATTCGAGATCCAGTAGAACGGAAGAGTGAAAAATCACCTGGAGTTTTGAAAGAAATTGGATATTTGGGAAAATCTTCCAGGGTTTGAGAAAATAAAGGGAAAGGATGAAAATATGGGTATTTGAAAATATTTTTGGAAAAATATAAGAACAATCACATCCTGCACAAACATTTATGCACATACAGCACTCCCTAAAAGGCTGACTCTAGATGCATCATTTTGAAAACAGCTGTAGGACCTTAATCCTAACTCTAAGTTCAGATCATCTTTGTCCAATCCAGTTATGCCGATATACCCGAATCGAAATTCGAGGTACGTGGCATATAATTTCAACTTCGGTTCTAAGGTAAGGTTTTTCAACATCCTTGAGCGCCTACCGATATACTTCGGACTGTGGCCCGCGGTACGTGGTAGGGGGGTGTTAACCCAAATAGTTGGCCCAGTTGTGAGGCTCTGTCCCAAACTAGGGTTCTGGAAGAGAGCCCAGCAACGTGAAGACCGGGTAATGATAGGTAATTGAGATTTAAAAAATGATCACATGCAAGAAATAGATGGCTCTAAATCCTAGAGAGATAGATTTTGAAAATCTTTGAAGAAGCATACATTGTTTGCATTCAGATCCTAAATTGAGGAGAGTTGTATTTAAACCTAAGTCTATGTGAGCATGAAAATTTCTCCTCAATATAGTCCTACCAAACCATGCCTAAGCTATATGCAATCAATGTCAGCTAGGTCAGAATCTAGGCTCCTAGGTTCATATGAGAGCAAAAGTAAAGAACTGACATTTTGTGAACATAATTTTGATAATTGAACTAAGTCAAGCACTACTTTGATCAGACGAGGACAGGTCCCATCACCGTCGCCAAACCTGTTCTCGTCGCGAAATTTTTCCCCGTCTTCCCTTCCTTGCGGAAGAAAGAGAGGGAAACGCTTTCGCGATTCAAACTTGACCGGATTTTAGAAAATGTTTTGAAATACTCGCCTCCGTTTTGAAAATTGCGGGAAATTCCATGGGATGGGGCTCGACCTGTCGGTACGAGGTTCGACCGTTCCTGCCGCCTTTAACAGGGGTAATCGAACCAAGGACCAAAATTGTGCTTGACTTAGCGAAATTGTTGAAGTTATGTTCTATCCTAAATGCACAGAGAATTCAGGCATGTGCTATGAGGTTTTGGGAAAATGCAGCTTGGGAAAACATGATGTATGCTTGGAAAATATTTGGAGTTGAAAAGATTCTCTCAGAAAAAAGCTGAAAGTCAATTTCTCAAGAAACTCAGATGAAAAAGGGTTTTTGAAATCACGAGAAAGTTCATAAAGATGTGGGAAAATCATGAATGGTTGAAAACCCTGGGAAAATGGAAGTGATTCTTGAGAAAAAGGTGAACCTTTGAAAAGGGAAACACTTCTTAGGAAAACTTGGACTTTGAGAGTTTTCTTAGGAAAGTGATGGAAAATTTATAGGAAAACTCATTGGAGAAGGAAATTCAAAACTTGGGAATCGAAATCCTGAGAATTTTACCTTTGAAATACTTGGAAATCGCTTTTTGATCTTGGAGAAATATTGAAAAACTCCTTTGAAGCTCTTAAGAAAATAACATTTTCCAAGGAAAACTGTGAAAAACTTGACTTGGGGAAAGCCGATTTTGGAAAATTCTTAGAGTTTCTTGAGAAATCGATTTCTTAAGAATGCCACTTTCTTAAGAAAATCATGAGAAAACCAATGGTTTCATGATGCCAATGATATGAGTGAATGAATGCACTTTGAAAGATTTTCTAAGAAAATTTGTTGGAAAAATGTGTATTAAGTCAAAGTAAATCCTTCACATATTATGACTGTGGCCATGAATATGTTCCGAGTTTATTTGATTTAATGCACATGATTTTGAAAACTTTGGAAATATGATGTGCATTTTAAGATAGCCTAAGAGTGTAGGCTCAATGTGACTAGTAGAAAGATGATGGATCTGGGTCTCGTCCATATTCCGACTAGGGCCGTAAATATGGATTCCACCGAGTTCATCAACTCCCTAAGAGTTGGTGCACGTGCCATTCGTGAACATCCATAGTGCTTTTGAAATAACAATGCATGAATCATATAAGCAGGATATTGCATAAATTCAAACTATATGATATGCATCCTAGTCTAAGCAGGAAATTAACTCTCTTATTCCAAAATTTACATTATTACATCACTAAATAAAGGAAATAAGAGAAATTTGCAGACTTCAGCTCCTTTTGATTGTTCCTGCCAAACTTGAAATAGGGTTAGCTCAAATATGTGGGTTTTTCCAAGATTTTCCAATAATATTATGAAATTATTGGATTTAATTGGATATAAACCCTATTCTAATGCTTCCTTGATATTTGAAATGATGTAAATGCAAGAAATTCGGTGGAAAATAGTTTGAAATTCGAAATGGTGGTCAAAATGACCAAAATACCCTTAATTATAAAGTTATACCTTTAAAATCACGGTTTTTTGAAGGAAAACTTGGTAAAATTGAGATTTCGAAATTCAAATTGAATCAAATGGTGATGAAATGCAGTAAGAGACATGATGACATGCTGCTAAACATATTAGGACTGTAAAATGAGAATTTGATATTTTGCAATTTATCCAAAATAACGAATTTCGCTTGTTTTTCACTTGGATCCGGGTCCTGCGGGACCTTATTTTGGTATTATGGCTAATCCGAACCTCAAATGGATTCCGAATTGCACCAAATTCGGTATGAAGCATCTACTAACTCTGATAAACAGCCTAGAATTCTAAAAATCACGACATGATATGATTTAAATGCTAAAATTTAAAGAAAGTTCTAAAATGGTGGATTTTGCCTATGGATCCGAACCAAATGCAATGCTTAATATGATAATGCAAGATTTACACCATGAAAACTTCTGATATTTTGCAGACTGTTAAAGGACCCGAAATGGAACATTTTTGGTTTTTACAGCCTCAGGATTTGAGCCATGATGAGTTCAATAACAGAGATTTAGTTCTGACAGAGGTAAAAATCACCCTAATCTGATGTAAAACGCTAAAAAGATATAAAACAACTATGGAAATTTATGAAATTAATCAGAGCTACTCAAGACACCTACCTGAACAACGTTCATGTTCATGACTTCGGCATTTGATCAACCTAAACATGGATAAAAATGTAAATTTGTGTTCCTAAGTTGACAGAGCAGACCAATGTAGCAAAACAGGGGACGGACAAGAAAAATCCAAAGCAGGTATCAACACTGTTCCAAAAATCACAGGCTTTCATATTCAAACAGAGGACACCTCGGACATAACTTTCACTTTTTACAGTTTTGGATTTGGAGCAACACACAAAGAGAACCCATCGACCTAAGTCGATCCAAAATCTCAGAGGCCAAATCAGGCTCTGACACGTGTCCTGAACTCTCAGATTTTTGTCAGACATTAAAAAAAATCAGAAAAATTTTAGAAAATCATATTAAACACTAGACATTCTACCTAGTTCAGAACCGTTTTCGGATCGAAAATCGGATCTCCCATGAGGGATATTTCGATTTTACAAGTCGGCAAATGACTTTCAAAACGCATCCCGGGTAACAAAATCTGACTTTCCATTTTGAATGTTTACCACAGTAAACAAATTTAAATGCCTCCGAATTTTTGGCAAAATTTTAGGGACACCTGAGGGCGCATTCCTTGATTTTTTGGAGATTTTTAAATAAAAATAAATGCATAAAATGACGTGTGGACTGACTGACAAAAACAGAGACCTACTGAAAATGAGCAGAATTGAAATACATGCTAAATTAATCCTAATTAATTCATGAAATATGCTAAATGAATGAAATAAAATGCAAATTAAACCTAGATAACTACATGAATGTTAAAATCATTCAGGAAGCCTAATTAAACATTTTTATATATGTCGTTTTATGAGAATATCTCAATCCATCTCTCGGATGAGCTCTTTCTTCAAACGACTCCCGAATCGAATTATGGCATCAAATCAAGGGGAAAAGAAGTGCACCTTGCTTCGTTACGCAGCGTAGAAGCTCTTGAAAGGGGCGGCTATCATGAGCTTCCTTTGTCCTTCGCTCCGGGCTTTAAATGGTTCCCCAAAATCGACCTATCCTCGAATTGAATTGGCCACTGCACGGACTTTACTCCACCTTCTCCAATGAGCTAAAGGGGCGTGATTTCCAAAGTTCAAAATCAGACTTTTAGGAAGGCTAGGTCGAATTTCAGTTCACAAAAATGGTCTCTCCCTATGCTGGGCGTGGAGCCTTGTTTTTATAGATTTTCTGAAAAATTTTGAATTTCAAACAGGCTCAATCTGAGCCCTCCATGTGGCGCCATCTCAGGGGTGCTATTTTGATTTTTGAGAAAATAAAAAATAAGATTTTTGTGGGTGAGACACCTCAGCAGGATTTGAAAATTTTCAAAATTTTGTTTTGCTTGATTTTCTCTCCAGGAAACTCCTAGATGGCGCCACCTCAGAGGGTGCTCTCTTGGAATTTGAATTTCAAACTCACCTTTTGTAGGGAGTCCTCAGGTGGCGCCACCTCATGGTGGGCTACTCTTATAAAAAAAATAAAATAAAAATAAAAAATGGAGCCAAGTGGAGTCCTGGAATGGCGCCACCTCAAAAGGTGTTCTAAGGTGTAAGGTTGGAACAGTAGGGGCATGCCATGTGGCGCCACCTCTTGGGGAGTTCAAATGTTTGAAATTTTGCTTTTTCTACAGGAAAGGAGATCTGGACATGTGGCAGTCTAGGATGGTTCCATACCTGACAAGTGTCAGCCTGCTGGAGGGGGTTCTTCAGATGGCGCCACCTCATGGGGGGATTTAAATTTTAAATGGAGGTTGGCCCTGGAGGAATGGGGGGTGGACATGTGGCACCACCTCAGGGTGGCTCCTACAATGCCATGTGACAGGAGGGATAGGCAAGGGACAAGTGGCGCCCTCATAGGCCATCTAGAAAAATCAAAGCTCTGGATTTGCGCCACCTAGGAGGAGATTTGAATATTTGAATGGTTTGCTTTTTCTGAAGAAAGCCAGGAGTGACATGTGTCTCCTACTTTTCTGAAAAGAGTAGGGAGAAGACATGTGTCCTCTACTTTTTCTGAAGGAGTTAGAAGGAGACATGTGTCACTTGCTTTTTCTGAAAGAAGCAGAGAATGACACGTGGCAGAGGGGAGAGAAGGAGGGCCAAGCCATGTGGCGCCACCTCTGACTACATGGAAAAGTTGAAGTTCAGGATCTGCGCCACCTATGAGGAGATTTGAATGTTTAAATTCTAGTTTTTCTGGAGAAAGCAGGAAATGACACATGGCATTTGCTTTTTCTGAGGAAATGAGAGCTTGACATGTGTCCTCTGCAGAAAGACACACTCCAAATGGCGCCACCTCAGAGGAGACAAGCCTACCTTTTCTGGAGGAAGCTAGGAGTGACACGTGTCTCCTACTTTTCTGAGAAAAGTAGGGAGGAGACATGTGTCAAGCTACTTTTCTAGAAGGAGGGAGAGGTTGACACATGTCCCCTGCAGGAGACATACTTCAAGTGGCGCCACCTCAGAGGAGACAAGCTCTACTTTTTCTAGACAAGACAACCTATGACACTTGGCATCTCCTGGTGTTCTTTGGAATGACACATGGCGCATGATAGGTATGGTGGATACTAACACATGGCAGATAAATGGGATGACATGTGGCGGCTTCTTAAGGTAGCCCCACACTAACACTTGGCATGGAAATGGGAGGAGAGAGAAAAGACAAGTGGCGCCAATCCAGGGGACAAGGCTCCTATATTTTTGGGTTTTCAAAATTCAAATTTTCAAAAGGAAAGCCTGTGTGACACCACCTCAGTGTGGGTCCCACATTGTTTCTTTATTGAAATAAGGATAAAACAACAACTTCTTTTTGGAATTTTCATAAAATCTGGACTAATTGGTAAAACAGGAAATTTTGGAAAGAGTTGGCCCCTGTAGGGTGATTTTGTAAAAGGAAGATATTTGAAATTGTTTGACAAAAGGGCAAAGTCTGAGTTGAAATTTATTGAAAATTATCCAGATTGTTTTCCTAAGGAAATATTTTGAAATTTAGAACCCTAGGGGTAAAATGGGAAGAATTGATAACTTTGAAGACCCAGGGTTTTGAAATCAATTTTGAAAAGAGTTAAAATTCTAATCTGGATTGAAAATTTTGAAATCAAGAGTTCTGGACCTCGAAATGACATGCTGTGCAGTGCAGTGATATGAGATGCTCATGCAATGATATGCAATGCCATGTCTTATGAAATGCAATTTTGAACCAAGACTTGGAGCTGTCTGTCTCCTGTCATGAATAAATTTTTGAACATCTGAGTTAAAAATAGAGAAATTTTGAGAGTTCCAGATGAAATTTGGACTTTTGCAGGGTTCGGGCTCAGAAAATGACCATTTTGCCCTCCGGCGATTTCAAAGGTTGAATGATGATGTTTGGTGGAGATGTCGGGGAGGTGAGTGAAAATTTGGGGTGTTTACAGCTGACTAGGCAATGCTCCCTCACTTCTCCTGCTAAGTGCCTCAGCGAGCTACCCCATTTGATTTTCTAATTTTGCAATTGACTGGGTATGTGAGCTCAAAGCTTGCAAAATCTTGTCCTCAAAAGAATGACTAGGTGAAGGCTCCTGAAAATGGGTTTGAGTATAAGCAGGTTGGGCTGGAGGATCATTGGATCTGTGAAATCCAGGTGTATAACCACCTTGCCTGGATTGATTCTGGGAAGGGTTAGGGGCTTGGGCCTGTGAGTTACGCCATGAGAAATTTGGATGGTATCGCCAGCCCGGGTTGTAAGTATTGGCAAATGGATTGGGTGCGGGCCTAGAGAAGTTTTGAGCCATCTGAGCTTGCTCTTGGACAAACTCAGGATACTGTGGCGCAGCTGAACACTGGAGAACATGGTGTGCAGGACTCGCACACAATGCACACACCTGCATGGCAGGAGAGGGACCCAACAATAATTGATCTAATTTCTGGGATAGTTGGTCTACCTTGTTGCTCAACTCAAGGTTCATCCCTATCTCGAAAATACCTGCCTTCTTAGCGCTATCCTATACAGGTGCAACTCTATCAGACCGTGAAGCTGTCGCATGGTGCATCGAATTCTCGCTTAATGTCTCAAAGAGCAACCACGCTTCATCCTCACTCTTGAGCATGAAAGTGCCCCCACATGCGGCATCAACCATTTGACGATTCTTCTCAGTAAGACCATCATAGAAATATTGCACCAGTTGCCACCTAGGCACTTGGTGGTGGGGACACTTGCGGAGAAGATCCTTCATCCTCTCCCAAGTCTCATGGAACAGTTCCCCCTCTATTTGCGAAAAAATGGTGATGGCCTTTCGATACTGATTCGCCTTACCGATTGGGAAATATTTTTTTAAAAATTCTCTTTGCATATGTTCCCACGTGGTAATTCGAACTGTATCTAACGCCTTCAGCCAGTGTTTGGCTTTATCCTTCAGAGAGAAGGGAAACAGGGTCAACCTCATAGCATCATCTCCAAAGTTGTTGATTCTCACTGTCGAACAAATCTCTAAGAATTCGTCGAGGTGACGATATGGGTCTTCATTGCTAAGGCCATAAAATGAGGGTAGCATTTGGATTACACTGTGTGAACACCCCAAATTTTTCAAAATCTTTTAAATATTCCCCTTTTGCCCCTAAATTCATTTTTTTTGAGTAAATAAGTCAGTTTAATCTAAATTCCAGTTCATTTCTCAAGTTTTATTGAAATTAAATTCATTTTATATGTTTAAATTGATTTTGGATCTGGATCCATTGCCCAGATCCAAATCTAAATCTCCTTGTTCAAATTTTTAATTAAAATTATAGAAAATACCAAAAATAGTTTTTAAATAGCTCGGACAGTCCATCTGACATCCGTTTGGATCTATCATGTTGTATTTCTCGATTCGAGTGTAAAAACTCGAACATTTTCTTAAAATCTAGGTCCAAACCCCTTTTTGAAGAAATTTTCCCAAAATGGTCTAAATATCTCAGAAAGATACTTTTGTAAATATTCTTTTTAGAAAAATACAAAAAATTAGGGTTTAGTCTTTATTTTCTCATATTTTTATTCCAAAAATACAAAAAAATCAAAATACTCAGAAAAGAACAAAAAAAATCAAAAATAATGAAAGAAAAATTGCAAAAAAAAATAAATAAATAAATAGAAATGCTTTTTTTTATTTTAGAGAAACCCGTTTTCTGAAAAACTTTTATAAGGAGGCCTCTTTTGGAAAAAAATAAAACCTCTTGCAAGGCTCACAAAATCGGGTTAGGGTTTCAAACCCTCTGGAGTTTTCCCTCTTGCGGCTTCTCCTCTCCAAACATCCGCATGCCCCCATGTGCGAGCTCCTCCATCGCCCTCCAACCTTCCATCTTCAACAACTCCTTCACCACTCAACCCTTCATCTCCAACAAAAAATCCCCCCCCCCCTTCGAGATGCTTCTAACCTCTCTTTAAGAACCAGCGGAAGCAAAAACGAGGGCCCCGTTATCACCCCTCCATCAAGCCGAATCACGTTCGCTTCTTTCCTTGAAGGAAATCTTCCTCCTCTTCCTTCCCCCTTCAGAACTTCTGCAAAAGCCATAGCATCCACCATTCGCCTCCCCATTGGTCTTCCAAGCCCCTTTCCTCTCTTCCCCAAAATTGCTGCAAGTGAAGAGTCACAATCCTGAAGAATCTGCCACGGTAAGCATCTCTTTAATTCAATATGTCTCCCTTTACCTCTGTGCTTTCCCTTCTCCTCCCTGATTTTCCTTTAATCTTCCTTGCTTTTGGCCCCATTAACGCACCATCGGTGACGTTGAGTTGCCTGTGCAACATCAACTTACCTCTGTGCAATAGCAACGGAATTTTCTTCTAAATTCCAACATATTTTTCTCTTTTCCATGATTTGTTTCTGCATTCCTTTTGTTTGTTCAAATTTCTTTTTTTTCCCGTAGACTTTTCTTTTGTATAATTTATCATTTGTTTCTTGTCTCTACACAACCTATTTCCTGTTTCGATTTACTGGCATCGTCGGTGTTCTCATATATAGCTTTTACTCAATCAACAACATTAGTCGTTTAAGTCAGTTTGTAAAGTAGCTTCATCCATTTGTGCATTTTGATCTGATCGTGACATCAGATCTGGGTATTATCACTGATCGCATCATGGTGTTGACGTTATTTAGTATTAGATACACTGGCTTTAATTTAGTTTTCCTTGCATAATGCATGCTCCTCTTGGGGTATTGCAAGAACTTGTGAGGAATTCATCAGGATACCAACGTAAATACCTTCGGTGACAGTCATATTGAAGGCAGTAACCGACACATGTTTTGCTGCGAGGTTACTATAAGCATTCCATTATGAGATCCCTCATCAAGGGTCAATTCTCCCCCCCCCCCCCCCCCCTGTTCATCATGAATCGGCCCATCGATTCATATATAAAAAAAAAAAAAAAGAGAGAAGAGGAAGGAGATCGGTTATCCATTGTTGATCTTAATATCCTCTTTGAATGACTTTATAAAAAAAGTTTGTTGGGCACCTTCACCATTTCTTTTCCGAGATTTGTGTATTTATCTGTAAAAGAGAATGGGATCAAGTATGGAGTAAAGACAATGGGGTATAGAATCGAGCCCTGTAACCTCACGCTGGAATCTCTTCACCAACATCCTTCAGCGCCCCTCATTTTCTCCAAAAGGATGATGCCCATAACCTTCATTATGATAGCCTCAACATCATGGGTAATGAATTCCAGATCATGCCATGCTATGCTATTTTGGAAAAAGGTCGTCCAGTTTCAAAACTCACGACAACTCTGTGTGATGAGCTCTTGGGACTGATCCTGCTGAAAATTATGGATGAGACCATCTACTCGAAGGGATTTCATTAGTTACCCTTCTCTATTGAAGAAAAGGGACATGCTCTTGGACGTGGGATATCTCGGATGTATCGTTTCTTAAAAATGACGTATCCATCAGCTAATTTTGGAGGTATGTATTTTTTTTTCTTTTAGATATCTATCCTGATAAACTGTTATCTTAAAGGCATTATGGTTTGAGTTTGTGATGAACTTGGTGAGATATCTATCATGATAAACTGTTATCTTAAAGGCATTATGGTTTGAGTTTGTGATGAACTTGGTGAACATTATCAAAAGATTTTGAAGGCCTCTAGACCTCCCCTGCATAATATTTGTGTATTCATCCCACTCCTCTGGGTCATGGCTGGAGCTATAAGTCGTTTATGCTTCATGTTTCATTATAATTTTGGGTTTGCATCTGTCACATTCATACCACTCACTTTGTTATCCTCGTTCTGCATTATTTCCAGATTTTCAACCTCAGTAATTCTGTCCCATGAATCTCATGCTAATTCATTTACTATCACAACTTTCTGTCCACCATCACATATGTAAGAGCTTACAATCCATGATATCACTCATGGCCATTTGAGTTTATGGGACTTTGTTGTCTAATGTTTCTGAATGGGCAGTAATTGTGGATCTAGTCAGAAATCAGTGCCCTCCAAAATGTTGTATAGCTGGGATCTTAACAGGTTAATTTCTGATGGTAGGTAAAGAACTGATTTTTACTTGAATCCAGTTCTGAGCAAGTGTTCAGACCTCCTTTTTTTTATTATATCCAGTATATTTCAGGCTTTGATTGTAAGAAATCCAAGGGTTCAATTGTTTATAGCTTTAGATTTCACCTTTGTACGTGGATTTACATCTGTAGCTTCTTGATGTTCTCTTTATATAAAAATAAATAAATAAATAAATAAGGGGAGTCTATGTGCATAAATGTGAAAATTCCAACTCGATCTGATGATTACAGAGCGAAGTCTAAGCGAGTTAGCCCACCATCATTTGAGCGGGACTGAAATAAGTATTACCAGAAAGTGAGATTGATAACAACGGAGCTGCAAAAGCCACTGGTGTTGCCATGGTCAATAAACCAAATGAGCTACCAGAATCTGATCGGGAATGAATTCCCTGCCTTTATTGTGGATGGTAATGACCCAGAGGTATGTGCAGTTCTTCTGAGAGGAGCTAGTAAGGACCTCCAAAATGAAGTCAAGATGAATTTGCAAGATGTAATATCCGCAGCAAGGGACATCATCAAAAACCCAAAGCTTGTTCCTGGTGGTGCTACTTCTAATTTGGCTGACCTGCAACCCTCAAGCAAAAAGAAAAAAAAAATCGTTGATAGTCCCTATGAGGCTGCTGCAGTAGCTTTTGAGATTATTCCACATACTCTAAACCATGGGGTAAAATCTATAATTCAGCTCCTCCTGAATGCCTATATCAGTCCTACCTTTCCTATCATCTCACATTCACTCGCCCACTGTTGTGCTTTGCACTCCAGCGCCCTACCCATCCATATGCTACAACGCTACTTGCATCAGCCTGAGCATAACACGTTCCTTCACAATAGCCAGCACATTTCCACCACACAACAACACTACTAAATCACTACTGATACAGCCATTCCTGTATTTCCATCTATGTCATATTCCCTCACCCACTTCACCGCACATCCTTCATACCATTACAGCTGCATTTTGTCACAGTGGTTCACAAAGAACCACTGTAGTCTTTCTTTCTATAGTAGTTCGTCAGGAACTACTACAGTTATAATTCTTCACAGTGGTTCACAAGGAACCACTGTAACCCTTCGTTTGCATAGTGGTTCATTGAGGAGCTACTATAGCCATAGTCTTTCGCAATGGTTTACAATGAACCATCGTAATGCTTCATTTCCATATTAGCTCACTATGGCTATTGCCTCCTCTAATGATCCATCCTGAATCATTCCGGCTCTAGCATCTTCCTACCCATCACCACTTACAGCAGTCCACTCATATTGCTTTCATACCCCACAACCACATGCCAGCATACCATTTCATTACACTTTTTTTTTTTACTGCTGCAACAGCCCTGGCAATGCTTACAGTTGCAGTCAGCTACCTTTTTATCCAACCAAACTGTTTGTAGAGTGTCATTTTCTTAGCAGGATTGTACAAACCCAGCCTCCTGTTTGGCGGGACTTGGTCATCACTAAACTAATCCAGCTATGGTTAAATGACCCATTACACAGAGGTATATTTCACCTCGACCAGCCCTCTTTCCACTTCACCTCTTCCTTCAGCCTTGCTGTAGGTATCCCAACAAAAATCTGCTGTCACTTTCAACAGCACCATGTTCCCATTCCTCATCCCCTATTAGCATCTCCATCGTTGTACCACCTGGAATTGCATCCAGCTCATGGCATATGGCACCCCACTCAGCATCTCAACTTACTACTAATTTAGGGTATCATGTATATATGTCAGCTTCCACTTTCCCAGCAGTTTAGAATGTCATATTTCCATTTAGATAGTATGTATATCCTAATTAAGTCAGAATACTCTTTCACATCTTTCAACAAATCTTAACTTCATCATTACTTTAGGATGTTACATGTAAGTTCTAATATACACTCAATTCTAGTGCATACTTTGTCATTTGCATTGCATACACATGAGTACTTCACCAATTGCACCTTAGGTCCAAAGTAGTGTTATGTAAATTGTTTCCTACATACATCTAGTGCTAACTCTGTCTTTGCAGGAACATGAAAGAAGCTTGAAATTAGAAAGTTTTCGTTGTTTTCAACTTCAACATTGTAATAAGCCAGATATTAATGAAAATTTAAATTTCCTGTTTTAGATAGAATGAATGAGCATTGTAAAAATCATGAATTAGTTGTTCTTCATGCATTTTTCCTAAGTTGATGATTTACATCAACGGCCATAGTCGGGATGTAAACAAGACTTAGTATTTTTATCTTTTATAAAATAACATTGGATCCACACTGGATCCTCTTCAAAAATCATCATATTTTCAAATATTTCCTTCTTTTATTAGAGTTTAACTTAGAATTGGCTCAAAATATATACCAATGGCCATAGTCAGGGTATATTGAGAGTTAACTCCATCTTAAACTTTATAAAAGCACAAAAATATGTTTTATTCTTTACCTGAATTTAAATATAGATTATTATATAATACATTCAATGACCATAGTCAAGGATGTATTATATCTTCAATCTTGTTTTAATTCATCTAAAGAATGGAATAGCTTTTCAAAATCAAATTTCAAAATCTTCAAATTCATTCATCATTTAGGATAGAAATACATCATATTTTCAAAATTCTTTTCAAAATCCAAGTGATCTCAAATATCCTTCTTCAATCTCTATTTTTATTCATTCTTCTATCTTATTTCAAAGATTTAGAATTCAATTTCAAAGTCCAATTTGACTTTGAGATTTCAAATTCATTTTATATTCAAAGATTCTAATTCAAATCAGATTTCAAAGTTTAATCTGACTTTGAAATCCCAAAATTCAAATTATATTCAAAACTCTAATCAAACTCAAAGTTCAATTTTAACTTTGAGACTCTTGATTCATCTTCTAAATTCCAAATTCAAACTTCAAAAATTCAAGGTCTCATTTGAGTTTGAAATTCGTTTGTATATTCAAATTCTAAATTTCATTTTTCAAGTTCAAATTAAACTTGGAAGTTCTTGATTCATCTTCTGAATTTAACTCCAAATCCATTTTAGGATCTAGGATTCAACACTCTTATTGGATCTCAGACTTCAGATCCAATTCCTCTTTAGGATCCAGACTCCAATTTCAGTTTGGATCTTAGACTTCAGATCCAATTTCCTTATAGGATCCAGAATCCAATTTCACATTGGATCTCAGACTTCAAATCCAAATCCATCTTAGGATCCAGAGTCCAACTCTACATTTGGATCTCAGACTTCAGATCCATTCCATTTCAGGATCCAGAATTCAATTCCATTCCCAATTTTTAAATCCAAATTCCACCTACAGATCACCTTTCAATTTCTTAAATTCATCTCTATTTTTAAATAACATTTCTCAGATCCATTCTAAATTTCAAAACTTCAAAAATCTAAATTCAATTCCATCTCAAATATTCATTTCCTTTCTTAAATTCAAATTCAAAATTCAAAATCCATTTCTGACTTTGAAACTTCCTTTCCTTTCATTTCAAAGCTTCAAATCATTCTTTCTCAAAATCAAGATTTATTCTTTCAACTCTAAATTACTCCAAAGACTTTGGAATTTCTCTGATCTATCTCAAGTTCTAAGTCAAATTCAATCATCTTCTTCACTCCCTTATTAAATTCATCTTAGAATAACTTCGAAACTTTTTCAAAACATCTTTCGAAAAAGCATTCATCCTTGCATTGCACAAGCATGATTCTTTGTGCATTTAGAGTTAGAATAAATTCTTAGATTATATTTAGGCAAAGCAAAAGGCATAGGTTTGATCCTTGGTTCGATTACCTCTGGTAAAGGCGCCAAGAACGGTCGAACCTCGTACCGACGAGCGAATCCCGTCTCTCCATTTTTCCCGCAAATTTTCAAAAACGGAGGCGAGTTAAAATTTCTAAATATTTTTCATCTCAAGGTCAAGTGAAAACCTGCAAAATAGTTCCTCTTCTCTTTTTATTTCTTTCTTTTCTTTTCTCTCTTTCTTTTCTTTCTTTTATTTTTCCTCCCTTCAAAAAGGAGGAAAATAGATGTTAGAAAAGGGAAAGAGAAGGAAGAGAGAGAAACCACAAGAGAGGAAAATTTTTTGCGATGATCACAGTTTTGGCGACCAAGATGGGACTCGTCTTCGTCCGGTTGGATCTATGCCTTTGCTTTGCTTTTATATAATCTAAGTCTTTATTCTAACATATGTCAGCTACATTTCCATGCAAACCTTAGGAGCCTAGACTCTGTCCTAAGCTGACATCATTGCATATAGGATCTAAGTATGGTTTGGTAGGACCGTATTGAGGAGATTATTCCATGTTCACATTAGACTTAGGTTTTAAATACAACTCTCCTCAATTTTTAGGGATTGAATGCAAAACAATGTATGCAAGTGTATGCTTCTTTTTATTTAAATCTATCTCTTTAGGACTTGCATTAGAACCTTCTGGTTTTATCTGCATGTTGAACATGTTTTCAAAAACCTCCTTACCTGTATTGTCCTGGTCTTCACGTTGCTGGGCTGTCTCATTGAACCATAGTTCGGGAGAGAGCCTCACAACTGGACCACTTATTTGGGTTCGCGCCCCCCTACCACGTACCTAAGGGCCATAGTCTGAGGTATATTGGTAGGTGCTCAAGGATGTTGGGAAGCCTTTACCGTAGAACCGGAGTAAATACTTTATATGCCACGTACTTCGAGCTTCGGCTTGAGTATATCGGCGTACCTTGATTGGAATCAGATGATATAAATCTTAGAGTTAGGATTAAGGTCCTATCAACCATTTCAAATATCGCATATAGAGTCAGCTTTAGGGAGTGTTGTTTGTATATCCTTGCTTGTATATCTATGATTGTGTGATATTTTATATCCCTTATATTTTCCAAAACCCTGGGTATATATTATTCAAATTTTCCTTTTAAAACCCAGGTGTATTTTTCTTTTCCTTTTCCTTCTAAAAATCCTTCAAAATTCTTCTGATTCTGCCTGCAAGTTCTTCAAAATTTTAAATCCTTACCATTTATTCTCAAAATTCCATTTTTTCTTTTATTTTTCTTCTGTTTTTATATTCTTGTTTATATTTTCATAAAAATCTCTTTCCATCAAGAGATATCCTTTTCAAAAATAATATTTTCTTTTCATATTTTCAGTTGGTTACTCTCCCTCGTAGAGTAAACAACGCAATTGTCACAAATTTGGTGGCAACTCAATCCCTAGTAATGGGATACAATTAAATTTTTAACCTAAATCCTTCCTCTTTGTCAAAATATCTCCAAAAAGTTTCTTTGGTCTAAAAACCTCCACTTTTCCTCCATAGAGAGTTCTGATATTTCAAAAATGGTCACTACAAGAGGGGGAAAAGAAACAGTTCCTCAACTCAGCGACAGTGAGGCGGAAGAGATAAGCTCTCCTAAATCAGTCAGGGGACAGAGTCAGAGCAAGAAGGATGACATCGACCCCGCTATGTATGACATGTTCCAAAGGATGATGGCAAGGATGATGTCAGAGCAAGCCGAGGCTAAGCTGAAAGAGGCAGTTCCTAAAAGCAAGCTGAGGAAGAAGCCTGTAAAGAAGCAAGTCAGAATCATCAGAAAGAAGGTACAGCCAGACACTACTTCTGAGGAATCAGAGTCAGTCGAGGAAGAGTCAGAAGAGGAAGAGCAGATTGTCTACAAGCAGAATCCTCCAAGGCAGTCTGTAAAAATAGCTGCAGAAGAGCCTGAATCCGTCAACGAGCTCAAGTCTGGGGCTCCAGCAGAGGACCTGATGAGCAAGCAGATGAAGGAGATGAATCGAGCTATTAAGGATATTCAAGCCAAGGGTAAGGGCAAGCAGACCTACACCGGCTGAGATTTCTATGATGGTCTAGATGGGGACGATAACTTGGAGAATCTTTCTCGCAAGTTTCTCAAATTTGACGGGACTGGCAACCCAAAAGCCCACTTGGCCACATTTTATGCAGAGTGCAGCCGTTTCAGGAAAGATAACAGGGCTCTGTTCATCTGTTTTCCTCGCAGTCTGGAAGGTGTAGCAGCCAAATGGTATGCTGATAATGTGAATCCTATCGAACTACGAGAGTTCGATAAGTACTTCTTATTCAACACTGAAGCCTCACCTACATTAAATCATCTTTACAACCTGAAGCAAGGAGAGACTGAAAGAGCAGGTGATTTCATTCACAAGTGGAGAAGCACCTACAATAAAATGAAGGTACCCATTCCTGAGGAGCACGCATTGCAGGTGATCCTCAACAATTTCTCTCAGCCCATAAGAAGCCTCATCGCCACTTCCCCGGTGAAATCCTTCATCAAGTTGATTGAGCGAGCCGAATGGCTCGAAGCAGGAATAGAAAGCGGACTTTACGAGGGCACGCCTCTAGTCAAGAATATCCAAGACCAGAAAAAGAAGGCGCAGTTCGCTCATTCAGTTGAGGCCTCCTGCAATAATCTTGGCAGTAGCAGCAAAGGAAACAAGAACAACAGTGACAGTGGTCCGAGAGTAGATCAGAACAAGGGGCAGAAGGAGAGAGCGTATAAGAACAATGACAAGCCGCTTCCAATTGGCATCCAACAGAAAGGGGATCTTCAAGAGAGGCCCAAGTACATCAAGTGGGAGAAAGATCGAGTCTTCACTCCTTTAGATCAAACTATGGAAGTAATTCTGGATTACCTGTTAAAGCACGGGATGATCAAACTCCCTAAGATAGCGGATCCTCCCGTAATCTTGGGAAAATTCAAAAATCAATTCTGCAAGTTCCATAGAGCCACAGAGCACTGCTTCGTCCTCAAGCACATGATACAAGACTGCATTGATAGAAGTATTCTGATAGAGGACGAGGAAGAAAAGCAGCCAGCAGTCCTGACAGAACCATTCCCGGACCACTCAAAGAATTGATAAAGCCAAAGTTTTTGTTTGCTTTCGTCTCTTTTTGTCAGTTGTCTTGTAGGGGCTAGTCAGCCCAGTCTTCTATGAGTCCTTTCCTTTTTCAAGTTCTTGTAAATATTCAGTTGTTATCGAACCTTTTGCTTTTCAATGAAATGTCAATTTTTCTTTATATCTTTGATATTCAAATACTTCCTTCTTTCGCTATACTGGGGCATTTAAATTCATGTTCTTTCCAGAATGCGGGACAATCCTGACATCATTCATGAGAGAAATGATATTTCCTATGAGGGCTTTTTCAAAAAATCATGAAATTTTAAAAATCTTCGTTAGGACCAAGGAGTTCAAATATTCCTTGGTCTAACCTTTGACAAAAAATCAACCCTCGTGTTGATCATGTCTTCAAAAATAAGTTTTCAAACCATTATATTGAAAGATCAACCCATGTGTTGGTCTTATCTTCCAAAAATGAATTTTAAAATTTTTATATTCAAAGATCAACCTTTGTGTTGGTCTTATCTTTTAAAATGGATTTCAAATCTTTATAGATCAACCCTTATCTTTCAAAGTGGATTTTAAAACCTTTATATCCAAAGATCAATCCTTGTATTGATCTTGTCGTCCAAAATGGATTTCCAATCTTTTTATTCAAAAGATCAACCGTTGTGTTAGTCTTATCCTCCAAAATTGATCTTAAAACTTTTCAAAGATCAACCCTGGCGTTGTTCTTATCTTTTAAAATGAGTTATAAATCATCATATTCAAAGATCAATCATTGCATTGGTCTTATCTTCCAAAAATGGGTTTTAAATCATTCAAAGATCGATCCTGTGTTGGTCTTATCTTCCAAGATTGGTTTTTAAGCATTACCTTCAACGATCAACCCTTGTGTTGATCTCATTATCAATTTCGAGTTGTTATTTTTAGAAATCAGATCTATTGTTGATCTTCTTCTTCAAAATTAGGTATTCAAAACCATTGCCTTCGAAAATTAACCCTCATGATGATCTCTCATGTTTGGTTTAAAGGATCAGATCTCGCGCGGATCATTTTCTTATGGTGGATTTTCTTCCCCCAAAATGATTTCTCACTTATCTTTTAAATAAACATTTTCCTTTCAAAGATCCCATATGCAGGCAGGATCAGAAAAACTCCTTTTTCAAATCTTGTAAATCTTCAGTTAATTCTGATATCTTTATCAGTTTCATTCATTTTATTCATATTTTTATCAAATTTACATCAATTTTATCAAGTTTATCAAATATTTTCTCAAAATTCCATTAAATTTTATCAATTCCCTACCCTTTCAGGTTAAGGGATAAACCTGATGCCTCTTTCCCATGAGGTATTTTCTAAATATTCTTTGTGGCCCCTTTCAGGTTAAGGGATAAACCTGACCCTCGTTGTCCGAGGTGTTTCCCGCTCAGGTTAAGGGATAAACCTGACCCTCGTTGTCCGAGGTGTTCCCATTCAGGATAAGGGATAATCCTGAGACCCCTTGTAGGAGCAACAACGCTACCTATGAGGATTCTTTTGTAAATACAAATTCTGTTAATCTTTATTGATTTTCTAGATTTATATCAATTTGCCTTCGCTAAATTTTCTTAAATTCTATTCTTGTTCCCATTCAGGATAAGGGATAATCCTAAAACCCCTCGTTGGAGCAATAACGCTACCTATGAGGATTCTTTTGTAAATACAAGTTTTGTCAATCTTTGTTGATTTTCTAGATTTATATCAATTTTCCTTCATTAAATCTTTTTAAATTCTATTCTTTTTCCCATTCAGGATAAGGGAAAATCCTGAGACCCCTCGTAGGAGCAATAACGCTACCTATGAGGATTCTTTTGTAAATGCAAGTTTTGCCAACCTTCATTGATTTTCTAAATTTATATCAATTTTTCTTCATTTACTATTCTTAAATTCTATTCTTTTTCCCGTTCAAGGTAAGGGAAAATCCTGAAACCCCTCATAGGAGCAATAATGCTACCTACGAGAATTCTTTTGTAAATACAAGTTTTGTCAACCTTTAGTGATTTTATAAATTTATATCAATTTCTCTTCACCTTCTTAAATTCTATTCTTTTCTCCGGATCAGAGATAATCCTGAGATCACTCATAGGGGCAACCATGCTACCTGTGAGAATTCTTTTTACAAAAATTTTCCTCAAATATTCTACATTTTTTTCAAAGTTCTATATCCTGTTGTCTTCTCAAAGTTTATTCTTTTTATATTTCCCGTCACATACCTGGTCCATCTAAATCATAGATCATAAATTCTAAATCTTGTCATATCCCTTCTAAATTCAAGTCTCAGGTTATCTCTTCATAAAATCTTCTATTCCCCCTTCAGGTTAAGGGATAAACCTGAATCATTCTTTTCCTAAATTCTCATCAAATGTCTATTTTATTTCCCCTTCAGGTTAAGAGATAAACCTGAATCTTTCTTTTTCTAAAATTCTCGTCAAAAATGTCTATTCTATTTCCCCTTCAGGATAAGGGATAATCCTGAAAACCCCAGCCGTTCTTCTTGCTTTGATCTCTAAATATCTTAAATAGGCCGATATCCTTCCCGACTCTCAGTTGGAAAACCTAGTGCTCGCACTGGTTATTTTGCTAAAGATTTTAAATCTAAAGATCAAGTTCAGTCCTCGTACTGGTTGTCTTTCAAAAGTCTCAATCTTAAATCAAGTCATTAAATGAAATGTCCCAGCTACTTCGCTGGTCGTTAAATGATTAAATGAAATGTCCCAGCTACTTCGCTGGTCGTTAAATGATTAAATGAAATGTCCCAGCTACTTCGCTGGTCGGTAAATGATTAAATGAAATGTCCCAGCTACTTCGCTGGTCGATAAATGATTAAATGAAATATCCCAGCTACTTCGCTGGTCGTTAAATGATTAAATGAAATGTCCCAGCTACTTCGCTGGTCGTTAAATGATTAAATGAAATGTCCCAGCTACTTCGCTGGTCGTTAAATGATTAAATGAAATGTCCCAAGCTACTTCGTTGGTCGTTAAATGATTAAATGAAATGTCCCAGCTACTTCGCTGGTCGTTAAATGATTAAATGAAATGTCCCAGCTACTTCGCTGGTCGTTAAATGAAATGTCCCAGCTACTTCGCTGGTCGCTAAATGAAATGTCCCAGCTACTTCGCTGGTCGCTAAATGAAATGTCCCAGCTACTTTGCTGGTCGCTAAATGAAATGTCCCAGCTACTTCGCTGGTCATTAAATGAAATGTCCCAGCTACTTCGCTGGTCGTTAAATGAAATGTTCCAACTCCTTCGTTGGTCGTTAAATGAAATGTCCCAGCTACTTCGCTGGTCATTAAATGAAAGGTTCCAGCTCCTTCGCTGGTCGTTAAATGAAATATCTCAGTTTACTAGTCAGAACGTCCAAAATCATACATTACAACTCAAGGTCGCATCAAAATCTATATTGAGTAAATATTTCACATAGAAGTCATGAAAACTTTGCCAATTTACTAAAAATATTTGTTGATTCCCCAATAAATCTTACTACACAAAAGAATTACCTCAGATTACCTCTAGTATTTTCTTCATAAAAGGTGAAACTCTTTGCGAAAAAGAGGTAAATTCGAATCTTTTTCCTGTTGATCAACCAAAAGGATGAAAGAAATATCCTCGGTATGATTAGTGAAATAAATATTCGATGACATTGAAAAACCGGAAGCGAATTGATATTGATCATAGCTATGACGCATGTTTAAAGATGATTTTCTGGCAATTAGACAGTGGAAATATCCTGAGCCATAAAAGAATCCACTTAATCCATATCTCCTTATTTAGTTTAAAGCTGCAATCAAATATCTGCAAAAGGGATCTCTCAATTGTCGTCAAGATGAAGGCGAATTAAGCGAGTAGACCCCCGGGGCCAAAGAAGATTTGAAACATCTCCAAGATGACAGAGTTTGTGACAGATCCTTCCAGGGAAAGTTCAGATCACCGTCGAGATGAAGGCGAGTGTGATGGACCTACCGACAAACCCTAAATGATATTTAATTTCTGCTATCATCTAAAGACCTTTTACCATCATATATAATCCCTGAGAAAATGAAGGATCGGAACATCTCCAAGATGAAGGAGTTTGTGAGGTACCCTTCCCTGAAAAAGAGAGAAAAGTCAGGACCCATCCAAATGAAGGATGATGTAAAAGCCCAAAAAAGCCCAATGACTCAAAAAGAGTGCAAGAAGATCACCATGAGAAAACACTCAGATATCAAACTGCCTAAATTGCCAGAAATCATCTTTTCTTATGCAAAATATCTTTTATCAATGTCTTTTCACTACTTGCTTTTATGAAATTGAGAATATTTCTTCTCCTCTCATATCAAGGAAATGGATAGCTTCCTTGAAGAAAATCATCAGCGCTAAAATTTTGAATTTGACTCTTAAAACCGAGGAGTTAACCTCGTTGGAGAAATACTCTAGGTAAAAGAGGGAATATCTTTTGCACACATACGCACATTTTCAAGCGTTGAAGTCAACTATAAATTATTGGCAAAATTTTCTAGATATTCTAAGAAGGAAATAAATAGTCAGTATCCATTTTGATGCAACCTAGCGTTGTTCATATCTTCCAGAAGAGTTACCCCATTCAGTTGAAGTATCTCTCCTGTCCCATCACGGTTTCAAGAAATCCGTATGGTTGTTCCCATTCAGGTTAAGGGTCAAAACCTGTACTTCCTGCGAGAGGTCATTAAATTCAAAAGTTGGTTTCAGTCTCAGCAATGAGACGCCCAAGTTCATCCATTTTTCAAGCTTTAAGGAACCCCATTTTCTTCCTCCTTTCGCAAACCCCTTTCAGATTTGTTCGTCCAAACTCTGAAGGTCCCATCATGATCTCTTCACTCGAGGACTCCATATGGTCGTCCCTTTTCAGGTTTAGGGTTAAGCCTGAACCTCGTGCATCGAGGTATATTCCTTTTTTAGGTTTGGGTTAAACCTGAGTCTCGTTTCGATGAGGTGTTTCCTTCCAAGTCCCATCATGGTTCTTCCCATCGAGGAATCCATGCTTGGATCCTATTTTAGCTCCATCTCACAAGGCTTTCTCTCATAAATGTCCCATCAAAGTCCTCATATATTCTTTTTCCCATTCAGGTTATTTTGATATATCTTCGTCCCATCCAGGTTAAGGGCTAAACCTGAGTCATTCGAAGGCTGATCACGCCTCATTCATGAGACTTGATCAAACTTCTTATCTTTCGTCATTTTCGGGAGCTTCGCCCAAAGTCCCACCACGATTTCCTCATCTCTATCATTCAATCATATCATTTTCAAGGATTTCGTCCTCCCAAGCCATTCAGGACAAAGCTTTAAGACTGAAAAGCCATAATTCTTCCACACCCAGTTCAGATCTGCTGACTGGGGCATTTTTCAAAATTTGGAGTGTTTTCTTTGCCACTAAGCTCGGCTTTCAACCGGCCTAGTAGCAAAGAGGGGCATCTGTGAACACCCCAAATTTTTCAAAATCTTTTAAATATTCCCCTTTTGCCCCTAAATTCATTTTTTTGAGTAAATAAGTCAGTTTAATCTAAATTCCAGTTCATTTCTCAAGTTTTATTGAAATTAAATTCATTTTATATGTTTAAATTGATTTTGGATCTAGATCCATTGCCCAGATCCAAATCTAAATCTCCTTGTTCAAATTTTAAATTAAAATTATAGAAAATACCAAAAATAGTTTTTAAATAGCTCGGACAGTCCATCTGACATCCGTTTGGATCTATCATGTTGTATTTCTCGATTCGAGTGTAAAAACTCGAACATTTTCTTAAAATCTAGGTCCAAACCCCCTTTTGAAGAAATTTTCCCAAAATGGTCTAAAAATCTCAGAAAGATACTTTTGTAAATATTCTTTTTAGAAAAATACAAAAAATTAGGGTTTAGTCTTTATTTTCTCAGATTTTTATTCCAAAAATACAAAAAAATCAAAATACTCAGAAAAGAACAAAAAAAATCAAAAATACTGAAAGAAAAATTGCAAAAAAAAAAATAAAATAAATAGAAATGTTTTTTTTTATTTTAGAGAAACCCGTTTTCTGAAAAACTTTTATAAGGAGGCCTCTTTTGGAAAAAAATAAAACCTCTTGCAAGGCTCACAAAATCGGGTTAGGGTTTCAAACCCGCTGGAGTTTTCCCTCTTGCGGCTTCTCCTCTCCAAACAGTCGCATGCCCCCATGTGCGAGCTCCTCCATCGCCCTCCAACCTTCCATCTTCAACAACTCCTTCACCACTCAACCCTTCATCTCCAACAACAAATCCCCCCCTTCGAGATGCTTCTAACCCCTCTTTAAGAACCAGCGGAAGCAAAAACGAGGGCCCCGTTATCACCCCTCCATCAAGCCGAATCACGTTCGCTTCTTTCCTTGAAGGAAATC
The DNA here is from genome assembly GCF_984573655.1 of Nuphar pumila. NCBI lineage: Eukaryota > Viridiplantae > Streptophyta > Magnoliopsida > Nymphaeales > Nymphaeaceae > Nuphar > Nuphar pumila. Next base: position 46,135,500 of record NC_143264.1, on the reverse strand, counting down.
TTCCTCCTCTTCCTTCCCCCTTCAGAACTTCTGCAAAAGCCATAACATCCACCATTCACCTCCCCATTGGTCTTCCAAGCCCCTTTCCTCTCTTCCCCAAAATTGCTGCAAGTGAAGAGTCACGATCCTGAAGAATCTGCCACGGTAAGCATCTCTTTAATTCAATGTCTCCCTTTACCTCTGTGCTTTCCCCTCTCCTCCCTGATTTTCCTTTAATCTTCCTTGCTTTTGGCCCCATTAACGCACCATCGGTGACGTTGAGTTGCCTGTGCAACATCAACTTACCTCTGTGCAATAGCAACGAAATTTTCTTCTAAATTCCAACATATTTTTCTCTTTTCCATGATTTGTTTCTGCATTCCTTTTGTTTGTTCAAATTTCTTTTTTTTCCCGTAGACTTTTCTTTTGTATAATTTATCATTTGTTTCTTGTCTCTACACAACCTATTTCCTGTTTCGATTTACTGGCATCGTCGGTGTTCTCATATATAGCTTTTACTCAATCAACAACATTAGTCATTTCAGTCAGTTTGTAAAGTAGCTTCATCCATTTGTGCATTTTGATCTGATCGTGACATCAGATCTGGGTATTATCACTTATCGCATCATGGTGTTGACGTCATTTAGTATTAGATACACTGGCTTTAATTTAGTTTTCCTTGCATAATGCATGCTCCTCCTGGGGTATTGCAAGAACTTGTGAGGAATTCATCAAGATACCAACGTAAATACCTTCGGTGACAGTCATATTGAAGGCAGTAACCGACGCATGTTTTGCTGCGAGGTTACTATAAGCATTCCATTATGAGATCCCTCATCAAGGGTCAATTCTCCCCCCCCCCCCTGTTCATCATGAATCGGCCCATCGATTCATATATAAAAAAAAAAAAAGAGAGAATAGGAAGGAGATCGGTTATCCATTGTTGATCTTAATATCCTCTTTGAATGACTTTATAAAAAAAGTTTGTTGGGCACCTTCACCATTTCTTTTTCGAGATTTGTGTATTTATCTGTAAAAGAGAATGGGATCAAGTATGGAGTAAAGACAATGGGGTATAGAATCGAGCCCTGTAACCTCACGCTGGAATCTCTTCACCAACATCCTTCAGCGCCCCTCATTTTCTCCAAAAGGATGATGCCCATAACCTTCATTATGATAGCCTCAACATCATGGGTAATGAATTCCAGATCATGCCATGCTATGCTATTTTGGAAAAAGGTCGTCCAGTTTCAAAACTCACGACAACTCTGTGTGATGAGCTCTTGGGACTGATCCTGCTGAAAATTATGGATGAGACCATCTACTCGAAGGGATTTCATTAGTTACCCTTCTCTATTGAAGAAAAGGGCCATGCTCTTGGACGTGGGATATCTCGGATGCATCGTTTCTTAAAAATGACATATCCATCAGCTAATTTTGGAGGTATGTATTTTTTTTTCTTTTAGATATCTATCATGATAAACTGTTATCTTAAAGGCATTATGGTTTGAGTTTGTGATGAACTTGGTGAGATATCTATCATGATAAACTGTTATCTTAAAGGCATTATGGTTTGAGTTTGTGATGAACTTGGTGAACATTTTCAAAATATTTTGAAGGCCTCCAGCCCTCCCCTGCATAATATTTGTGTATTCATCCCACTCCTTTGGGTCATGGCTGGAGCTATAAGTCGTTTATGCTTCATGTTTCATTATAATTTTGGGTTTGCATCTGTCACATTCATACCACTCACTTTGTTATCCTCGTTCTGCATTATTTCCAGATTTTCAACCTCAGTAATTCTATCCCATGAATCTCATGCTAATTCATTTACTATCACAACTTTCTGTCCACCATCACATATGTAAGAGCTTACAATCCATGATATCACTCATGGCCATTTGAGTTTATGGGACTTTGTTGTCGAATGTTTCTGAATGGGCAGTATTTGTGGATCTAGTCAGAAATCAGTGCCCTCCAAAATGTTGTATAGCTGGGATCTTAACAGGTTAATTTCTGATGGTAGGTAAAGAACTGATTTTTACTTGAATCCAGTTCTGGGCAAGTGTTCAGACCTCCTTTTTTTTCTTATATCCAGTATATTTCAGGCTTTGATTGTAAGAAATCCAAGGGTTCAATTGTTTATAGCTTTAGATTTCACCTTTGTACGTGGATTTACATCTGTAGCTTCTTGATGTTCTCTTTATATAAAAATAAATAAATAAATAAATAAGGGGAGTCTATGTGCATAAATGTGAAAATTCCAACTCGATCTGATGATTACAGAGCGAAGTCTAAGCGAGTTAGCCCACCATCATTTGAGCGGGACTGAAATAAGTATTACCAGAAAGTGAGATTGATAACAACGGAGCTGCAAAAGCCACTGGTGTTGCCATGGTCAATAAACCAAATGAGCTACCAAAATCTGATCGGGAATGAATTCCCTGCCTTTATTGTGGATGGTAATGACCCAGAGGTATGTGCAGTTCTTCTGAGAGGAGCTAGTAAGGACCTCCAAAATGAAGTCAAGATGAATTTGCAAGATGTAATATCCGCAGCAAGGGACATCATCAAAAACCCAAAGCTTGTTCCTGGTGGTGCTACTTCTAATTCGGCTGACCTGCAACCCTCAAGCAAAAAGAAAGAAAAAATCGTTGATAGTCCCTATGAGGCTGCTGCAGTAGCTTTTGAGATTATTCCACATACTCTAAACCATGGGGTAAAATCTATAATTCAGCTCCTCCTGAATGCTTATATCAGTCCTACCTTTCCTATCATCTCACATTCACTCGCCCACTGTTGTGCTTTGCACTCCAGCGCCCTACCCATCCATATGCTACAACGCTACTTGCATCAGCCTGAGCATAACACGTTCCTTCACAATAGCCAGCACATTTCCACCACACAACAACACTGCTAAATCACTACTGATACAGCCATTGTTGTATTTCCATCTATGTCATATTCCCTCACCCACTTCACCGCACATCCTTCATACCATTACAGCTGCATTTTGTCACAGTGGTTCACAAAGAACCATTGTAGTCTTTCTTTCTATAGTAGTTCGTCATGAACTACTACAGTTATAATTCTTCACAGTGGTTCACAAGGAACCACTGTAACCTTCATTTCCATAGTGGTTCATTGAGGAGCTACTATAGCCATAGTCTTTCGCAATGGTTTTACAATGAACCATCGTAATGCTTCATTTCCATATTAGCTCACTATGGCTATTGCCTCCTCTAATGATCCATCCTGAATCATTCCGGCTCCAGCATCTTCCTACCCATCACCACTTACAGCAGTCCACTTATATTGCTTTCATACCCCACAACCACATGCCAGCATACCATTTCATTACACTTTTTTTTTTACTGCTGCAACAGCCCTGGCAATGCTTACAGTTGCAGTCAGCTACCTTTTTATCCAACCAAACTGTTTGTAGAGTGTCATTTTCTTAGCAGGATTGTACAAACCCAGCCTCCTGTTTGGCGGGACTTGGTCATCACTAAACTAATCCAGCTATGGTTAAATGACCCATTACACAGAGGTATATTTCACCTCGACCAGCCCTCTTTCCACTTCACCTCTTCCTTCAGCCTTGCTGTAGGTATCCCAACAACAATCTGCTGTCACTTTCAATAGCACCATGTTCCCATTCCTCATCCCCTGTTAGCATCTCCATCGCTGTACCACCTGGAATTGCATCCAGCTCATGGCATATGGCACCCCACTCAGCATCTCATCTTACTACTAATTTAGGGTATCATGTATATATGTCAGCTTCCACTTTCCCAGCAGTTTAGAATGTCATATTTCCATTTAGATAGTATGTATATCCTAATTAAGTCAGAATACTCTTTCACATCTTTCAACAAATCTGAACTTCATCATTACTTTAGGATGTTACATGTAAGTTCTAATATACACTCAATTCTAGTGCATACTTTGTCATTTGCATTGCATACACATGAGTACTTCACCAATTGCACCTTAGGTCCAAAGTAGTGTTATGTAAATTGTTTCCTACATACATCTAGTGCTAACTCTGTCTTTGCAGGAACATGAAAGAAGCTTGAAATTAGAAAGTTTTCGATGTTTTCAACTTCAACATTGTAATAAGCCAGATATTAATGAAAATTTAAATTTCCTGTTTTAGATAGAATGAATGAGCATTGTAAAAATCATGAATTACTTGTTCTTCATGCATTTTTCCTTTATTTCTCAAATTCTCACAAATGGCAACACGAATGACACGTACACCATTTCGTAAGAGGTAAATTAATCCTAAGTTGATGATTTACATCAACGGCCATAGTCGGGATGTAAACAAGACTTAGTATTTTTATCTTTTATAAAATAACATTGGATCCACACTGGATCCTCTTCAAAAATCATCATATTTTCAAATATTTCCTTCTTTTATTAGAGTTTAACTTAGAATTGGCTCAAAATATATACCAATGGCCATAGTCAGGGTATATTGAGAGTTAACTCCATCTTAAACTTTATAAAAGCACAAAAATATGTTTTATTCTTTACCTGAATTTAAATATAGATTATTATATAATACATTCAATGACCATAGTCAAGGATGTATTATATCTTCAATCTTGTTTTAATTCATCTAAAGAATAGAATAGATTTTCAAAATCCAATTTCAAAATCTTCAAATTCATTCATCATTTAGGATAGAAATACATCATATTTTCGAAATTCTTTTCAAAATCCAAGTGATCTCAAATATCCTTCTTCAATCTCTATTTTTATTCATTCTTCTATCTTATTTCAAAGATTTAGACTTCAATTTCAAAGTCCAATTTGACTTTGAGATTTCAAATTCATTTTATATTCAAAGATTCTAATTCAAATCAGATTTCAAAGTTTAATCTGACTTTGAAATCCCAAAATTCAAATTATATTCAAAACTCTAATCAAACTCAAAGTTCAATTTTAACTTTGAGACTCTTGATTCATCTTCTAAATTCCAAATTCAAACTTCAAAAATTCAAGGTCTCATTTGACTTTGAAATTCGTTTGTATATTCAAATTCTAAATTTCATTTTTCAAGTTCAAATTAAACTTGGAAGTTCTTGATTCATCTTCTGAATTTAACTCCAAATCCATTTTAGGATCTAGGATTCAACACTCTTATTGGATCTCAGACTTCAGATCCAATTCCTCTTTAGGATCCAGACTCCAATTTCACTTTGGATCTTAGACTTCAGATCCAATTTCCTTATAGGATCCAGAATCCAATTTCACATTGGATCTCAGACTTCAAATCCAAATCCATCTTAGGATCCAGAGTCCAACTCTACATTTGGATCTCAGACTTCAAATCCATTCCATTTCAGGATCCAGAATTCAATTCCATTCCCAATTTTTAAATCCAAATTCCACCTACAGATCACCTTTGAATTTCTTAAATTCATCTCTATTTTTAAATAACATTTCTCAGATCCATTCTAAATTTCAAAACTTCAAAAATATAAATTCAATTCCATCTCAAATATTCATTTCCTTTCTTAAATTCAAATTCAAAATTCAAAATCCATTTCTGACTTTGAAACTTCCTTTCCTTTCATTTCAAAGCTTCAAATCATTCTTTCTCAAAATCAAGATTTATTCTTTCAACTCTAAATTACTCCAAAGACTTTGGAATTTCTCTGATCTATCTCAAGTTCTAAGTCAAATTCAATCATCTTCTTCACTCCCTTATCAAATTCATCTTAGAATAACTTCAAAACTTTTTCAAAACATCTTTCGAAAAAGCATTCATCCTTGCATTGCACAAGCATGATTCTTTGTGCATTTAGAGTTAGAATAAATTCTTAGATTATATTTAGGCAAAGCAAAAGGCATAGGTTCGATCCTTGGTTCGATTACCCCTGGTAAAGGCGCCAAGAACGGTCGAACCTCGTACCGACGAGCGAATCCCGTCTCTCCATTTTTCCCGCAAATTTTCAAAAACGGAGGCGAGTTAAAATTTCTAAATATTTTTCATATCAAGGTAAAGTGAAAACCTGCAAAATAGTTCCTCTTCTCTTTTTATTTCTTTCTTTTCTTTTCTCTCTTTCTTTTCTTTCTTTTATTTTTCCTCCCTTCAAAAAGGAGGAAAATAGATGTTAGAAAAGGGAAAGAGAAGGAAGAGAGAGAAACCACAAGAGAGGAAAATTTTTTGCGATGATCACACACTGGCCTTAATCTCAAACTGATTCGCTCCTACATCAGGTCTTGTGATGCAGGAGGCGGGAGTATAGGTGTTAGGCATGAAGTACTCCCTAAGGGGACGAGTAATCTGCTGATTCTCAGCCATGGTTGCAGATCTTTGGGCTCTCCTAATAAGGGACTCAGGGTCCTCAATCGGCTCTACCAGCTCAGGGTCAAGTGAGCGTCGCCCTTGCATACACCTCTTACTAGACCGATGTAGCTCACGTCCTAACTTTGGGTTTTCTACCTAACTAACGCACTAAGCGGCCAAACCACGCAAACCACAAAGCGGGTAAACTAAAAACAACAAAAACTAAACAAACACCATGTAGTTACACATAACAGAGATTATGCAAAGAAATATAAAATCTATGTGTACGGTACCAATCGTACACAGTCACCTCTAAGGGGATCCTAATAGGTGGGCTGTGCAGAAAAGTAAGCTCTTCTCTAAGATATGCACATACGTGGTTCTAAACCTAAATGCAACACAAACACTAGGCAATAAAGTGAATACTAATATTACGCCTTTCCCCAGCAACGGCGCCAAAAATTTGATGTCTTCTTTTAAACCGTTGTAATTTTGAAAAGATTTCTATATGAAAAACATGTGAAAACTAGACATCAAATAATAAAAACCGGTTCTCACTAGTGGATGAGACCGGGTCGAACTCAGGGAACGAGAATATTTCGTATTCAAGTACACAAATCTAAACTATTCTTTATTGCTGAATTATTGAAATGTAAAATGTTTAAGAAAATTAAAAACAATTAGCTATTACAACAAATGAATACCCTTCGCAGAGGGCGTAAAGTGCAATATTTACAAACCCAATTAAATTTCTAAGTCTAAACTGAAAAGTAAAAATCTTCTATCTTCGTACTTTGTGTCACGTAGTCTCTTCTGCTCCAATCTCGTGCAATCCTGCACAAGTCAAAAGGACACGAGCAGTACAAGAGAAAGAAGTAGACAATAGCTAAAAAGGAACACAAGTATTACAATCAAAGTAAAATGATTACTAACTACTAATTTACTAATTAGTCTAATGACAAAGTAATTAATAATGCTAATTATTAGATTTAACTAACACTAACTAATGGTTTAACTAATTACTAAGTATTAATGGACTATACTAACAACTAGTAGATTAAGCTAAACAATGATATACTAATGAACTAATCAATTTAGCTATGAACTAATACTTGTTTAATCAAGGCATCAACAATTTAAAACTCAGCAATTCTCAGTAAAATAACAAAGCTCAAATATGATCTAATTATCTTTCAATGAAAACTTTGCAATGAATTCATTAAGAATTAACAGTGAATTTTAGAAAAAAATGAACAATGAAACTTAGCATTTCACTGGATCTTATCAGTAGAAGACTATTCTCTATACCGAGTGATTTGATTCAATGTATAACAAAGAATTCATTGAAAATATGTAGTAAGTCTGACCATATCATTATTCTGCATTGAAAATTCTAAAAACAACAACACATGATTCAACTAGCAGCTATTCTCCATTGACAGAACAAAAACAATATATCCTCCTTTGGAAACACCACTGATGTCAAATATCTTCACGATAAATGTGAAGTTTCCTGCTGAAACAAGAGATTTCTGCAAATGGTTAACAGAAGAGGGATCCACCGGAATATCATAAAACTAAATCCTATTTCAATTCAGTCACCGGAAAAAACATCAATTAGCCACCAGAGAATCAGAAAACTGAATTACAATTCAGTCACCGAAAAAAAAACAGTAAACAGATTAAAAAAATCAGTCTCTCTCTGGTTAACGCAGGGGATTCCGGCAACATCTACAGCAACTCCATAGTTTCAATTGCATACGCCAAAAAAAAATCGATCCAGATGATCGATACTACTTAGAACAGAAATTTATTTTATTTTCTGATATAAAGAAACTAATTCACTACATCTGAATCAAGAATTTGATCAGATCATCAACATTTATTCATCAGAACAGCATTCCAGCAGAATACTTGTCAATCGCCGAAGTTCTTCACAGAATTTTTTTTTTCTTTTTATGTTTTCTTTTTTTTTATTTTCCAAATTGAGATTCAGCAGATTATCATTCAGAAAGAATTAAAACGAAGAAGAAGAAGAAGACTAATTGGAAGAAGAAGAAGAAGACTAATTTCTGAACACTTACCGTGAAATGAAGAAATCGGAGAAGAGGTGGCCTCCACCTCGTGCACTGCCACCGATTGAGGACCCTGCCACCGGATGAAGAATAGAGGATGATGGAAGAAGAAGAAGTAGCGTGAGATGAAGAAATCCGGCAACTAGGAGAAAGGGGGTAAAGGAAGAAAATCAGAGGGAGAAGAGGAAATTTTGGCGCACAAAATGAAAAGCCCCGATCGATTCTGTTTTTGGGTTTTTAAAAAGGTTCAAACCGGTTGGAACCGGTTTGTAACAACAATTATTTATTTTCAAAACTTCCAAACCGGTTCCAGCCGGTTTGGTTTTCAATTTTCTTTTTAGAAATACAAACCGGTTCCAACCGGTTTGTATTATTATTATTTATATATTTTTTTTCAGTTTTCCATTGATTTTCAAAAATTACAAACCATATAATGGTTTGTTTTTATTATTATTTATTTTTATTTTTATTTTTTTATTTATTATTATTATTTTTTTTTCAAAAGAAAACCGTATGAATCGGTTTATTATGAAAATTTTCAAAAACAAAACTATTTATTTAGAAAGAAACTTCAAAAACTAATCTACTATATTTTTTTCTTTTCTAAAAAAAAACACAAACACTTAAAATGAATATAAAACTATTTTTCTCCAATTTTTTTTATTTTTTTCTTTTAATAAAAACTAAAACCAACTACAAAAACTAAAATAGGCATAAGAATGTAAAATAAAACTATTTTTCATGTATTTTCTAATTTTAAATCATTTTAGCACATTTACTCAAAAACTAACATAAAATTGGGTTTTTGTAACATTATTTTATAAAATCATGCATATTTAAATGTTAATAAACCCTGAATTATATGCATGATCACTTCTCTTATGGAAAGGGGCCGAAAATAGTGAGGTCTGAAAATTGGGTCATGAAAGGAACGAGTCCATCACACTCTCCCTGAAAAGAGGGTCCTTCATGATGAAAATGGCCTAGTATGAAATTGGGGGGTCACAAGAAAAGCGAGTCTTCGTCGAGTCTCTCCCTTTAAAAGGGTTCCTTGTGTGAAATTGGAATTTTTTTTGCAAACGGTTCACAAAGACGCGAGTCCCTTCAAACTCTCCCTAAAAAGGGGCTAAGTGAACAAATTGGATAGCATGCGAAAAGAACGAACTCCCTCGAACTCTCCCTGAACAGGGTCTCTCACAAGAGAAAATGATTGAAATTGGATATTGAGATTGATTGACCCAAAGGTCGAAATTGGAAATTGGAAAATTGGTTGTTGGAATTTGAATGACCCGAAGGTTGAAATTGGATGACCTAACGGTTGAAATTGAGAATTGGTTGACCGAAAGGTCGAAATTGTGTGACCCGAAGGTCGAAATTGAGAATTGAGTGACCCGAAGGATGAAATTGAGAATTTGGTAATTGGAATTGAGAGTTGGAATTTGAAATTGGAAATTGGGTGACCCAGAGGTCGGAATTGGAGAATTGCCTGATTTGAAGATTTAGATTGAAATTTAGAGGGCAGAATATCAAATTTGAGCAATTGACAGACCCTGATGATCGAAATGACTTGGATCAACAAAGGAGAATGATGAGTTCGAGTCAGAGCTCGGATAAAAAATAGAGATCACGAGTCGAAACCCGGATCAACAAAAGAAAATGAAGGGCTCGAATCAGAGCTCGAATGATGTAGAGAGATCACGAGTCGGAACCCGGATCAACAAAAGAAAATGAAGAGCTCAAATGAGAGCTCGAATAAAGTAAAGAGATCACGAGTCGGGACTCGGATCAACAAAAGAAAATAAAGAGCTCGAATCTGAGCTCGAATGAATAAAGAGATCTCGAGTCAGAACCCAGATCAACAAAAGAAAATGAAGAGCTCGAATTTGAGCTCGAATTGGAGCTCGAATAAGGTAATGAGATCACGAGTCGGAACCCGGATCAACAAAAGAAAATGACAAGCTCGAATCTGAGCTCGAATGATGTAGAGAGATCACGAGTCAGAACTTGGATCAACAAAAGAAAATGAAGAGCTCAAATGATAGCTCGAATAAAGTAAAGAGATCACGAGTCGGAACTCGGATCAACAAAAGAAAATAAAGAGCTCGAATCTGAGCTTGAATGAATAAAGAGATCTCGAGTCGGAACCCGGATCAACAAAAGAAAATGACAAGCTCGAATCTGAGCTTGAATGAATAAAGAGATCTCGAGTCGGAACTCGGATCAACAGAAGAAAATGATTTGAATAAAAACCCGAGTCGACACTCGGTTTTCCGAAAAATTGGGATTTTGAAAATGTACCAGTTTGAACACTGGATTTTGAAATAATACCAGTTCGAGCGCTGGGTTTTGGTTCAGTGTTGGTGATTACCTTTCAATTTTGAATCATTAGGAATTGTGATGGAACTATTTGTTGAAATTCCAATACTGACCAGATTGTTATTAATGCAGTTGAATGCAAATGAATGCAAATTGATGCACATGAATGCACAAGTGTGTAAAATGAGAGATTTGCTTATCCTGCCTGCATGCAGAACAAATTTTTTTTTAAAAATGCCCCAGTGTAACTGGGAAAGAAAGTTTGATCATTATTTGGAAAAAAATAGGAAGGATTACAAGAGGAGAATAAATGTTTCAAGTATAAAACTTTTTCAAGTGTCGAGCATTAATGGGATCTGGCAATTCTACCCCATCGACATTGATGAGCCGATATGAGTTGCGGGGTGATGCTTCTTTGACGACATATGGACCTTCCCAATTTGGAGACCATTTACCGCCAGGATGATGCTTGAGATAAGATGTGGATCGAAGTACTAAATCATTGACTTTGAATCTTCTTTCGATGACAGACTTTGCATATTGCCTGGCTACTCTTTGGGGATAGGATTGAGAATGCTCTGCTGCTTTTAGCCTTTTCTCGTCGAGCAAGTCTAACTGTACCAGTCGCTGCTGCTGGTATTGATCAAGAGGTAATTACAGAAATGACGCAAATTTCAAAGCGGGCTTCTGAACATGTAGCGGCAATACTACTTCTGTTCCACAGACCAGTTCTGATGGAGTAGCATTCGTTGGAGTGGGAATAGTGGTCCGATAGGCCTATAGTGCATCGTGGATCTTCTCATGCCAGTCACGACCTGTTTCCACAGTTCGCTCCAAGATACGAATTAAGATCTTATTGGTGGTCTCTGCCTGACCATTCCCTTGGGGATAATATGGAGCGGAAAAATGATGATAGATCTTGAACTTTGAGCAGAATGTCTTCATCTTTTCATTCTTAAAATGACTGCCATTATCTGACACAATGTTATGTGGGATGCCGAATCGGCAGAGGATGCTCTTGTGAATAAAAGAGACCACATGTCGGCCTTCTACTGTGCGGAGAGTGATAGCTTCTACCCACTTGGTGAAATATTCTGTTGCGGCAAGGAAGTATTTGTGTCCATTTGAAGCTGAAGGAGTGATGGGACCTACAACATCGAAGGCCCACATAGAGAATGGCCATGGAGAGACAACAGATTGCAGATATGTTGCCGGAGCATGAATAGAAGGTGCGTGTATCTGGCATTGCACACACTTCTTCACATAATGATAACAGTCTTGCTGCATAGTTTTCCAATAATAACCTGCTCTGATGATTTGCTTGACGAGGGTTTGGTAGCCGACGTGGCCACCACAAATGCCTTTGTGTGCCTCTCGCATGACTTCTTTGGCTTCGTCTTCATCTAGACATCTGGAATACTCTGAACTGAATCCTCGACGATAAAGGACATTGGCCAGAATGAAGTATCGGGTAGACATACGCTGGATTGCTCGCTGCTCTTTCTTTGAGAGTTCTGGAGGAAATTCACCAGTTTCTACGAAAGTTTTGATATTGTAATACCAAGGCTTCTTCCTTTGCTCAGCCTGGTTTACTTGTTCCGCTGGAAGGAAAGCAGGTTGGTCAAGTCTGCCAATTTCAAAAGAGCGACAAGATTCTTCATTTCTGAATGCCATAATGGAGCCTAAACTGGCTAGACTATCACCCACTTGATTAAAATCTCTCTTGATATGGAAGAGCTGAAATTCTTCAAAATTGCTGACAAGAGCCGAAACGATCTTCTGATAAGGAAATAACTTTTGATCTTTGACTTGCCATTCGGCTTGAACTTGATTGACAATGAGTAATGAGTCGCCGTAGGCATGCACTCTCTTAACATTGAAGTCTATTAGGATCTTTAGACCTTGAATCAGGGCTTCATATTCAGCCATATTGTGAGTGCATTGAAAGTCTAACTTGAGAGAAAATGGAATCATCTCCTTTTCAGGAGTGATTAATAATATTCCAATGCCTATCCCGGACATGTTCTTAGAAACATCGAAAAATAAATTCCAGACTGAAGATTACTGGATATTGCAAATTTGCTCATCAGGGAAGTCATCTTCGGCTTTCACTTCTTCTGCCAGAGGAAAATCCGCCAATTGATCTGCAATTGCTTGGCCTTTGATTAATTGCTGCGAGACATATTCTAAGTCATACTGCATCAATAAGACTTGCCATTTGGCGACTCGTCCGCTGAGGAAAGGTTGCTCTAAGATATACTTGAGAGGATTGAGTTTAGACAAAATTTTGACTTCGGATGCCAGCAGGTAGTGTCTTAACTTCTGACACATCCATACCAGAGCTAGGCAGGTCTTCTCTATTTGAGAGTATTTCTTTTCATAATCTATGAAAGTCTTACTCACATAATAAATGGCGTGCTCTATCAGACTGCCTTCTTTGTATTGCTGTTATCATCGCAAAATTTTTACTTTTGCAAATCAAACTGACCTTTGAAAAAGATTTTTGAAAATAACTCGCCTCCGTTTTTAAAATGCGGGAAAATTCCGTAGAATGGGACTCGCCTGTCGGTACGAGGTTCAACCGTTCCTGCCACCTTTAACAGGGGTAATTGAACCAAAGATCAATCTTATGCTCTCCTCTATTCAACTTGTCTAAATCATATTCTAATTTCTAAATGCACATAGAATCAGGCATGTGCTATGAATTTTCAGAAAATGCACATTTTAAAAAAACATGATGTTTGCTTTGAATGATAGAAATATTTAGAATAGGTATCACATGGAAAATCGTGAATTGGGATTTGAAATATACTTCTGAGGGAAATAAAAATCGATTTTGAGAAATCCTTGACATTTAGTGAAAATCGACTCTGAGAGACTTGGTTTCTCTGAATTCAAACTTGGAAATTGAAATTCTGACTTAGAAAATTTGAATTTGGAACTTGGAAAATATTTGAAATATTCGTTGAAATTCAATGCTTTTAGGAAAATCGATTTTGCTATAAGACTTAGGAGATTTTGAGGAATTCAATTTCCCTTGACTTAGAATTTGAATTGGAATTGGCAAATGCATGAAATGAATGAATATGAATTTGAGGAATTGAGAAATACTTTTTGTATTTTTGGGAAATGAAGTACATTTTGAAGTTAGCCTAAGAGTGTAGGCTGAATGTGGCTAATGTGAAGATCATAAATCTGGGTATCATTCATATTCTGACTATGGCCATAAATACGAATTCCACCAAGTTTATAAACTTCATAAAAGCTAGTGCATGTGCCATTCGTGTAGACCATAGTGAGTTTGAATATGCATGAATCATCATCCATCACACATTAACATTATTTAAAAAAATAAACTATATGCAATGTTGCCTAAGCTAAGCAGGAAATGTAAATTCTTATTCCAAAGTTTAATTACAAATTACATCACTATTGAAATTTAAATACATGAAAAATAAAGTCTTCAATGTACCTGCAAAACTAGAAAACTTGTTAATGAAAATATGTTGGCTTTTCTAGATTTATCCAGTAATATCCAGAAATTACTGGATTTTGCTAGATATAAGCCTTTTCCTTGATTCCCTTAAATAAAAATGATAAAGTATGAAATAAAATTCAATAAATATGAAAGAGAAGATATGAAATTTCGAAATTGGGGTCAAAATGACCAAAATACCCCTAATAACAAGACTATGGCCTTAAAATTAGGGTTTTTAGAAAGATATTTTGATAAAATGCAAGTTTTGAAATTTGAATGGAATAAACTCAAACCAAATATGCTATGACATGATTAAAAATATGAAATTAGGGTTAGGGATTTCGAAATTTAGGTCAAATAACCAAATTGCCCCCGATAGCAAGACTATGGCCTTGAAATTAGGGTTTTTAGAAATAGATTTTGGTAAAAACTTAGGTTTTATGCACTAATGAAATCAAATGAGCACAAAATTAAACCTAAAGCATCCTAATATGATTATGAACATGATTAAACCCTAAAAATATATGTTTATGCACGAAAATCCAACAATATCACAAAAACTGTGATTTTAGCAGTGTTTTTGGATCTTTCAGGAACCCGGTTTTGCAATTTGCTTAATTCAGCCATCAAATGGATTTCAAAATCCATAAAAATTGGTACCTGCACTTTGTATAACCCTAATGTCGAATTGGGATTATAAAAATAATTTTTTGACATTAAATTAATCCGAAAATTGCATTAAACCCTAAAAATATGCTATTTTTGACCTAATTCACCAACCAGTTTCAATCCAAGACCTGAACCAGGGGTCAAATCTCCATGGAAATTTATGAAATTTTACAAAGACTAACTAAGAAGAAAAACAGAGATTTACCAATTTACAGATCGGAAAAATCATCTCCGGTTAGGGAGAAACCCTTCCTGCAATCTGAGCTAAAATATATCACTCTTAACAGGGATCAAAACAGCTATTCCAGATTGAAAATACATACATAAATAGCAATCCTAAACAAAAATCTCTGAAATTTTAGTGGTGAATAGTAGACAGAAAAATAACAATACTCACTTTTTACAGATCATGAATCGGATCTGTGGTTTGGGATTTATGACTAGCACAAGTCTGATTAGGGTTTTGGTAAACCCTAACGAGTTTTAAATTTAAAAACAGATTCTCTAAAAAGGAAAAAATACTAAACAGTGATCAAAAACTCTGAAACTTTCACAGCAGACAGATCTACTCAATGTGAATCCATATCACTTTACAGATCTAAAATCAGATATAAGATGAGAGAAATATCGTAACAGCAAGTTACCTTCTTGATTTTAACCACGATTTTAAAGCTTTAAAAACCCGATTTGATGTCTGATTTTTTTGACAGGGTTCCCGAGATTCAAAACCTCTGATTTTTCTACAGTAACTCAATAACTCATGCATACATCACATATAAAAAAATCAGAAATAAACAATGAGAACTTCAACCCGAAATAACATTATTCTTACTGTTCTAAACCTAAAACACACAGAAATTTAAGAAACTTGAAAAACCATGCATTAACTAATGTAAATAAATAAAATAAACCATAAAACAGTAAATAAAACTTATTTCTATGCTATAGAACGTAAAACAAACATGAATAAACCATGAAAATAAAATAAAAACAGGGAATCAATGGCTGGAATTTGATATCACCTTTAAAACATAGATTTAACCCATTAAAAAGGGTAAATCATATATTTTATTGGTTAATAATGTAAAGAATCATATTAAAATTAATTCTAATGGATTAAAATCTCTGTAAATCATCCAAAACAGGGTTAGATCACCTTCTTGGATCGTTCTTGCTGATTCTTGATGGTTCTTGAGGTTGAATCCATGGTTTAATCCATGAAGGTGATGGTGCCAATGGCTAAATCATGCTTAAAATAATGAAAAATATTAAATAAAAACTAAAAATTAAAGAAAATAATTACCTTGAGGTTGCTGCAATGGAGTAAGGGCTGGAGAAGAGATAGAAGCTCCAAGAATCCAAAGGAGAGAAAGTTGGAAAAATCGACCCCCCTTATGCATCTATTTATAATAAAAAAATTAGGTTTAAAATCAAATGTTTTAAAAAATTGGACTCTTCTAAGGGGGGCGATTTTGGGGTGTAAAGACTATCCTACCCCTAGCCTAAATTATCCTATTTAATACCTAATTAACCCCTAGACTCTCCTAAAAAATCCCCAAATGTAATGTCACTTGGCATTTTCTACATTTGGCTTTTTAACACACCTTTAAAAACCTTTAAAAACACTAGTTTTAAAAACTAACTTTCAAAATGAGTTTTTCAAAATGGTTTTGACTCTTATAAACCTCTAACACTAACCAAGACATCAACTAACCCTAGTCTAGCCCTGACTGACTCGAATATGGCACCACCTCGAGTGGGCCCTACTTGAGTTTTTCAAAAAAAACGATTTTAAAACTTGAAATTGAAGGAGTTTTCAAAAGGATTTTCAAAAGTAATCTTAAAATTAGGATTTTTGAAATGGCATAGGGTTCTAACTGAATTAGAATCCCTCTGGATATGGTGCCAACTGAGTGGGCCCACATCGAGTTTTGGAAATTTTGAAATAAACACTGAAAATGGCTTTGAAAAGGGGTTAAAATCGATATTTGAAATTCAAGATCTTTGAAAATAGGGTCTCAAGCGAACTGGAACTCCGAGTTAGAGTCCTGAACTCTTAGGACTCTGAGATTTTAGATTTTAAAAGCCAAATGAAAGAATTTTCCAAAAAGATTTTATCAAGAAATGATGAAATAAGTCAAAAAACATAGTCAGGGTTAGACTCCTAACTCGACCGAACTCTAAAATAGAATCCTGAACTAACTGGACTCTGTAAAATGACCTAAATTTTGAAAACAAACGGAAAAGATTGAAAATGGAAGTAAAACAGACTTCAAAACAGACTCCTGACCGGATCAAGACTCTGAGACAGAGTCCTGATCGGACTGAAACTTTCAAAATTTTGAGAAATTTGATGAATAGAGGAATTCAGAAGCGACACCACCTCAATGGGTCTCATCTGTGAATTGAAATCGATTAAAATTTGAATTTAAAATGAATCCAGATTGTTTCCTTGAGAAAATATTTCGAAATATAAAGTCCTGGGGTTGAAAAATGACAGAGTGTTGAATAAAAACCCAGGTTTTGAAATTGATTTTGAAATAAAAGCTTTTAAAATTCAAATCTGGATTGAATGTTTTGAAAACAGGAGTGATGGATCTCGAAAATGAGATGGGATGACATGCAATACTATGCAATGCAATGAAATGATATGCAAAATGTATGCAGTGATATGCAATTACTTATGAAATGGACAAACACTAGATGAGTGTGAAAATTTGGGGTGTTTACATATGCCCCTCTTTGCTACTAAGCCGGTATAGGGCCGAGCTTAGTGGCAAAGAAAACATACCAAATTTGAACCATAAAAATGCCCCAGTTAGATAAATCTGACTGGGTATGAAAGAATTATTTCAAGTGATGATGATAGATATGAAATGAAGAATAAGGAGAAAATTTTACTTCGAAAAGAAGTGAGATTCAGGTTTTGCCCTTAACCTGGATGGGACAGAAAATACCTCGTGTAGAAACGAAGCTCAGGCTTAACCCTTAACCTGACCGGGAAATTAAAATGGAATACCTCATCAACAGAGGCTCAGGTTTGTACCCTTAACCTGATCGGACAGGAAATGAAATACCTCATCAAAGGAGGCCCAGGTTTATACCCTTAACCTGATTGGGCAGAAAATGGAATACCTCATCAGAGGAGGCCCAGGTTTATACCCTTAACCTGATTGGGCAATGAAATACCTCATCAAAGGAGGCCCAGGTTTATACCCTTAACCTGATTGGGTAAAAAAATGGAATACCTCATCAAAGGAGGCTCAGGTTTGTACCCTTAACCTGATTGGGTAAAAAATGGACGGAATTCTCGAAAGAAGAGACCGTGATGGAACCTTCGGATTTCTGCACAATGAATCCGATAGGGGTTTTGCAAAAGGAAGGAAATTGGGGTCCCTAAAGTTTTAAAAGGGATTGATTTTGGGCACCTCATTGCTGAGACTAATTAGCTTTTAAAATTGCCTTTTGCTGAAATTGGTGGCTTAACCTCAAGCCGAAATTAGACTGTCTATGGTGGGACAGTGGGGACATAGAGAAGTGTGTGAATCTGAGAGCCCGTGCGCTCAGATTATACCAAAGAAGGGAAGGAATCTTGAAAACTCCCGTTATCAAGTCCTAAAAGGGATAACAACTGATGTCAGGATGCACCAAAGATGAACCTCAAGCTCTCGTTTCATGCCAGGATAGCTAGAAAATATTGTCAAAATGTTGAAAATTGTTGTTGATTCAAAATAATTGAAAATGATGCACTTTGTTTTGAAAGTATTCCCTCTTTTCTACCTGAAGTATTACCTCCGACTGGGTTTAACTCCGTAGAATCAAGATTCGAATTCAAATTGCTTGTGATTGACTTTCTTTCAAGGAAGCTATCAATTTCCTTGATATGGACGGAAAAGAAAGTATTCTTGATATTGCGAGGGCTATTAGTGAAAGAATATTGATAAAAGAATTTCACAAAATTAAAGAAGATTCTTGATAGATTTGGCAGTCTGATATCCTGGGATTCTTTTCTCATGATGATCTTTCTGCACTCTCTTTTTAGCAGATTGGAGCTCTCTTGGATTTTTTGGGAATTACATCATCCTTCATTTTGGAGATGTCCTGACTTTTCTCTCTTTTTTTTTTCTTGGGAAGGGTACGTCACAAACTCTTTCATCTCAGAGATGTTCTGATCCTTCTTTTCTCTCAGGGATTATCTTGATAGTTATTGGCTCATTGGTTGAGAATCTCTTGATGGTAGCAGAAATTAAATATCTTTTAGGGTTTGTCGGTAGGCTCATCACACTCGCCTTCATCTCGACGGTGATCTGAACTTTCCCTAGAAGGATCCGTCACAAACTCCGTCATCTTGGAGATGATTCAAATCTTCTTTGGCCCCGGGGGTCGACTCGCTTAATTCGCCTTCATCTTGACGACAATTGAGAGATCCCTTTTGCAGATATTTAATTGCAGCTTAGGTGATTGAGGAGATATGAAAATTGAGTGAATTTTTCTGTATCACCCAGGATATTTCGACTGTTTTATTTTTCAAGAATGGTCTTTAAAAATGTGCCATTGACTGCAATCAATATCAATCACTCATGGCTTTGCAACAACATTGAATTCTCTTTGCTGGCCATATCGAGGATTTATTCTTCATCCTTTTGGTTGGCCAATAGAAAGATTTTGAATTTTGAATCCTTTTTCGCGAAAGCTTTGCCCTTTCGGAAGTAATACTGGAGGTATTCTGAAGTAATAATTTTGTGCAATAAAGATTTTTGAAATCAACAAATATTTAATGACAAATTGGCAAAAATTTTCTTGAAATCCTTTGTGAAATCGAGCATTCGAAGCACAACGCAACACATCCATGACAAAAATTCTCTTCTCCTTTCCCCAAAGGAGAAGATTCAGAAATTGGAATTGGGAATTACTCCTCTCTTCCCTAAAGAGGAGGTGTTTGCAAAACGAACTTTCGAAGAGAAATTAAGCTTTCGTCAAAACTTCCTAACATTAGGCTTCTCTTATGGAAAGGGGGCCGGAATTGGTGAGGTTGGTAAATTGGTCATGAAGAAACGAGTTTGTAAGACCCGCAATTTTTCAGATAACTCTGAATAAATTCCTGAGGCATTCTTCAGTGAAAAATAGCATTTTTATCGTAAAGCGAATCAAATCGATTCCTGCGACCCAAATATACTTAGGATATTCGTATCTTCACGAATATATGCTCAAACGCTCTGGAGATCATAACTTCCTCTCTGCTCGAAATCAAGAGATTCGTACGAGCCAACTTTCTTAGTTACGTCAATACGAAGAAAATGGCGTACTCAGAATTTTTCAGAAAAAAATCGCCGGAAACCCGAAATTCTTGCGGGACCCACAGAAATATTGGTGGGACCCACAGGAATATTCCTCAGAAAATATCTTATGGGACCCACAAAATATCCTATGGAAATATCTAGTGGGCCCCACCTCAAAAGGAACCTCCTGGAATTAAAATAAAGCTCAGGGGCAAAAGGGGGATAAAAATTCCCAAGAGGAGGTGGGCTTGGGCTATAAATAGCCCTCCCCACTCTCTCTCTTCTCATAATTTCGACCCCCCCTCTCTCTCTTGCCTTCTCTCTCTCTCCTAAACCTCCCCTAGTGAGCCCAAGTGAGTCTGAGCCCACCTGACCTGGCCTGAACCCACCTGACCTGGTCTGAGCCTGCCTGACCTGGTCCTAGCTCACCTGACCTGGGTCTGAACCCACTTGACCTAGTCCTAACCTAGTTGACTTGACTTGAACCTAGTTGGGTTTAAAGTCAAAGTCAAAGTCCCTTTTTGTCCAGATTCCGGTTTGGATTTCTGAACCCAGACTTAGCCTACTTGAGCTGAGTTCGAACCTGCTGAACCCAGTTGACTTGGACTGAACCCTGTTTGGTTCAAACCACTTAGGTTGAGTAGCTTGACCTACTCTCCCTCTTTCTCAACTAAGTCAGCTTCATCTGACTTAGTCTGACCTCTCGAAGGAAGGCTCGAAGCCAAAGAAGCAACCCGGAGCCGTTTCTTCCACGATTTGAAGTAAGTTCGCTTCGTTGATCCATCTCTCTCAAGTATTTGATTGTTTGTATATAGAATATACTTTCTGAAGTAGTATCTTGCTTTAGTTCTTGGTTGAGCCCTCTAGGACGCTTCGGTGTTCACGCGCTCGCCTCGTAACTATCGTCGGATATATATGTTCGAATGCGCAGTATATGCGTTCTTCAAAAATAGTATCTCACCCTAGTTCTTGGTTGAGCCCTCTAGGACACTTCGGTGTTCACTCGCTCGCCTCGTAACTATCGTTGGATACAGATCTAGGTGTATATCTGCTGATTCTGCCGACGCGTCTTATATCGCACAGGCTATGTAATTTACCTTTGCCGTCGCGTCGTATGATGCCAAGGCTCCCTGTTTTCTGCACTTCCGATTACTGCACTTCCGATTATGCATTTACTTACGCCGTCGCGTCGAACGATGCCAAGGCTCCTGCTTTCTGCAATGTCTTTACTTACGCCGTCGCGTCGAACGATGCCAAGGCTTCTGCTTTGTTATATATGTAGAATATTTCGTTCAGTTACACACCCTGAACAATAGTATATGCATTTCTTTACGCCGCCGCTGTATAAAGCACAGGCTTCTGCTTATACTACATATATAGCGCATAAATGAGCGTTCAAATGGAGATCAAACTCCAAATCGCCCATGCGATTCCTTGACCGCTCCTCGTTCAAGATTCTGCTTGACGAATGAAGCCCCTATTGGAAAGGCTTCGGTTTTTGGCAAAATGCTCTTTACGTAATGACTAAGTCAATTTCGTATGGCCTGGCTATGGCCAAGGGTTCCTGCAACCTTGATGGATGCAAAGTACGCACAACGGTGCGCATCCATTTCCCGAATTAAGCGTGGCGATTTCCTACCAAAGAGGGGAGATGCCGCTGAAATGGATAAAAGAAACGCACGCTTTCTCCGTAAAAGAGAGGAAGTGCTGCTGAAATTTCTGAAGAAGCTATGAATAGCTCAGAAAGAACGTAGCCGGATACTCTGACATATAGCAGAGTGCTACCCAGTTCATGGTTTGCCCTCTACAACGTAGAAGGGTTCGTCGCACCACTGCCGGTAGAGCAGGGGAGGTGCTGACGAAATGATTGGCAGAAGAGCTACCGGAACCAATGGAACGGCATAATGATGTCCGTCGATGGAACGATGCCAGATCGGCTCGTATCCCTGTTGCCTGCAAGGGCACCTTGCTCGTAAGGGCCGCTGAGCCGGAGTAGAGGTTGCGCCTTGGCTAAGTTTGGACTCGTTGCGTAAAAATACGCCGAGTAGCCGATCTATTTAGATCGAGTCATATGCATGCTCATTGAGAACGGTTATACAACCAGACTCGTAAGGGCCGAAGAGCCAGAGTGTGTTGTTTCCACCCAAAGAGGTGTGATGCTCGTGGTGGCCGAAGAGCCAAAGAGCGGTGTTCTGCATGCATATGAATAAGACTTAAGGTCGCACATACCCCGCGGTTGAAGATCGTGTTAGGGGTACCCCCTCAGTAATGACTGTGTTGGGGAAGACTGAATGGGGTCGGGTACATACTCCCGTAGTGCTGAAAGCACGGGCTGCCTAAATGGCATGCAGATTCTGTCCAAGTAATTGTAAGACTGGCAGACCCCTTCAGGAATTATGCTCACTGTGGAATGACAGTGATGGTACAGCCTTGAGTGACATGTATTTTACTTTGGACCTGATAGAGTCCACGATGGCCTCAGTCACTCATGGGTTTTGGGGTCGTGGTTATCCTTAAGATCTAAGGATTGAACCCAACTACTGCAAGTAGAGGATGCGTCCGAATATGGGCCTAGTAGGATTCTCCCAGTTGAAACACACTGCCCTACTATGGATAGGGTCAACAGGCCTCTGGGGTATCTAAAATACATAGAATAATCAACCCCCAGAACGTCGCGTTGATGCCCGGACAATAGCTCTACCTGCGTACCAAAGGCGGGAGCGGTTAATTATCGAAACAATGCATTAGTTCTAGGTTCAGCGATGCTTTGAATGTATGAGTGGATGACGTGTTGAGTCAGTCCTGCATAACCTTTGTGAAGGTGTCATGTTCGGTATACTACTGGACCGACTGGGCAAAGACCCGTGTTGTATCCGCACGACTAAGCGAAGCTCGAGGAGTTGTCCTTAGATGCGTGGGATACGGATGTGCCAAGTATGAAGACTTGAGCTAGACATCACTTTGAGACCCGAAAGAGGTCATGGCTAAGTCGTGGAGACTTATGCGGCTATTCAACTCACAGCCCTGAAAAGGCTTGCTCTAAGTCATGAAGACTCGAGCGGATGTTCAACTCATAGCCCTGAGGAGGCTCTTGCGATATACGCTAAGTCTTGGAGGCTTGAGCGTCGTTATTGCGCATTGCGACCCTGAGTGGTCATTATTGTATTTGAGTTGAATGGATGTATGACTGCATGCTTACCAGACCATCAGTGGTTCTGACCCCGTTTTATGGGGATTTCAGGTGTTGTACCTGCGTGGCGATATGCGGAGCAAGGCGGCATCGAGTCCAGGGTTTCTCTAGACAGATTTTGTACTGCTCCCTTTTATTGAACCTATACTGCTTTTCTAAGCAGTAGTGTTGTAATAAACATGTGGTTTTTCGATAAAATGGAACACTTTGGTGGTCAATGAGTTGCTTGGCCACATACCTGCAACGTGCTCGGAGTTTTCTAAAACTGACGACTCATTATCGTCTGATTCCGCTGCTAAAAGCTTTTCTAAATTCCGCTGCAAAGAAAAAAAAAAGAAATTCATGAAAATTTTAACTTAGCTTTGTTTTGGAAATCCGGGGCGTTACAGAATTGGTATCAGAGCAAGAGTCTGAGAAACCTGGTTCAAGATCCGTCGTGTTTGCGGTATCGCACTGTAAGTATAAGTCTTATACTTTCTCTGATTTGGGTGTATTTGTGTGAATAGATAAAATGACTCCTAGGACGAGGAGAACCATGCCGAGTGAGGAGTCCCATACACAGGGCTTCCTGCTGGAAACACTCAACAGGCTTGTGTCTGCCATTCGCGAATCAAGGCAAGCACCAGCCCCGCCTCGCAACGAGAACCTTGGAGGAATAACTTATGAGAAGTTCCTCAAGCTTGACCCGCCAGTTTTCATTGGCAGAGCTGATCCTGAGCTCGCGGAGAGTTGGATCGAAGAGACATAACGTGCCTTCTCAGTACTGGGAGTACCAGAGGAAAAGAAGACCAATTTTGGCACGTATCGGTTGAAAGACAATGCACGAAAGTGGTGGGATACCACTAAGATAATCCAGTTCTCTCAGCTTGAAGTCATCCCTTGGGATGATTTTCGGAGAACTTTCTTGGATAATTACTTTCCGATACACTCCAGAAATAAGAAGAAGATGGAGTTTCTGGAATTGGAGCAAGGTGTTATGAGTCTGATGGACTATACCACTAAATTTCAAAACCTTGAACGATATTGCTCCACGTTATTCGATACTGACCAAGAAAGGGCCGATAAATATATAAATGGATTGCAAGAAGGGTTGCGATCTCGTGTGATAACAAGTATGCCCTCGACTTTTCAAGCTGCTGTGGCAGCATCTTCAAAGATTAGCGAGGATTGGGCGCGATCTAAGGTGATTATAGCAAAGAGGCCCATAGTTGATGGTGGGAATAATAAGAGGACGTTTCCCGGTGGCCAGGAATCACGACCAGCTTTTTATAAGAGGGATTTTCGGGAGAACAACTTTACTCCACCGACCGAGCAGCCATTACAAATGGTAGAAGCTAATCAGCCCTACCAACAGCCTAATTTTCGATGCCCAAGGTGTAGCTCAGATCATCCCGGAGGGGTTTGTCCTCGCGATACGGGAGGTTGCCTGTATTGCGGCAAACCAGGGCATCGTGTGAGAGAATGTCGCAAGAAGGCCTCAGATCTTCAACAGAGAAATATGGGATCTGGAGGACCCTCTCCACAAATACAACAACAACGACTGCCACTATCCAGAATAGAGCAGAAACCTGTGGCAGGTCGTGTCTATGCGGTGACAGCCGAACAACTCACGGATAATGATCGTATCAAGGAATCTGAATACCTTGATAGATAGAGTTGTGTTGGGTAAGAAGCAATTGAAAGACAAGATCCAATGAATGCTTGAGACAAGTGGCTTATGACCTTGTGTACGGTCATCTGGATAGATATGTATCCTTGCTCTGTAAAGTAATTTTGGATTTGTCAAATAAAAATCTTAAGTGCTTATGCCCAAAATTTATGGCTATAGACCCCATGATTGAAAAATTAAGTTTGCGTAATTAGAACGTTAAAACTTACTTAATAAAATAAACCATCGAGGAATTGTTCCCAAGAAGAGAGTCCTGTGAGGTTTTACATATTCAAGATCAGATCGTCTAGCCAGAGTGAGCCTGTGAGGGTATACAGCTCCGTGCGAGTGTATATGTTCCAAAATCAGTAGCTTAGCTAGTATGATTCTGTGAGGGTGTACTGATCCAATATCAGGTGAGTCTGACGAGGGCGAACCTGTGAGGAGGTACGTTTCCAATACCAGGTAGTCTGACAGGGGACTTATCCCAATATGGTTAATCTCTAGAAGAATGATCTGTGTGTACAAAATAGTTACACAAGATGGCTATGTTAAATAGCCGGTTGGAAGAACGTTGATTCAACAAACTATCGTGGTTGTAGCATGATTTGAACTCAGATATGAGAAACATACCTCATCGATCATGAATCATGATATGAGGTAATGATTGGAATAAATACGATGTTGAACTAAGTGAACAACATTATGAATCTAACATATGGGAGAAATATCCCGAGTTACGCACTTAGTACTCTTAACTGAATTTCGCGGACGAAATTCCTTTAAGGGGGTAATGATGTAAGACCCGCAATTTTTCAGATAACTCTGAATAAATTCCTGAGGCATTCTTCAGTGAAAAATAGCATTTTTATCGTAAAGCGAATCAAATCGATTCCTGCGACCCAAATATACTTAGGATATTCGTATCTTCACGAATATATGCTCAAACGCTCTGGAGATCATAACTTCCTCTCTGCTCGAAATCAAGAGATTCGTACGAGCCAACTTTCTTAGTTACGTCAATACGAAGAAAATGGCGTACTCAGAATTTTTCAGAAAAAAATCGCCGGAAACCCAAAATTCTTGCGGGACCCACAGAAATATTGGTGGGACCCACAGGAATATTCCTCAGAAAATATCTTGTGGGACCCACAAAATATCCTATGGAAATATCTAGTGGGCCCCACCTCAAAAGGAACCTCCTGGAATTAAAATAAAGCTCAGGGGCAAAAGGGGGATAAAAATTCCCAAGAGGAGGTGGGCTTGGGCTATAAATAGCCCTCCCCACTCTCTCTCTTCTCATAATTTCGACCCCCCCTCTCTCTCTTGCCTTCTCTCTCTCTCCTAAACCTCGCCTAGTGAGCCCAAGTGAGTCTGAGCCCACCTGACCTGGCCTGAACCCACCTGACCTGGTCTGAGCCTGCCTGACCTGGTCCTAGCTCACCTGACCTGGGTCTGAACCCACTTGACCTAGTCCTAACCTAGTTGACTTGACTTGAACCTAGTTGGGTTTAAAGTCAAAGTCAAAGTCCCTTTTTGTCCAGATTCCGGTTTGGATTTCTGAACCCAGACTTAGCCTACTTGAGCTGAGTTCGAACCTGCTGAACCCAGTTGACTTGGACTGAACCCTGTTTGGTTCAAACCACTTAGGTTGAGTAGCTTGACCTACTCTCCCTCTTTCTCAACTAAGTCAGCTTCATCTGACTTAGTCTGACCTCTCGAAGGAAGGCTCGAAGCCAAAGAAGCAACCCGGAGCCGTTTCTTCCACGATTTGAAGTAAGTTCGCTTCGTTGATCCATCTCTCTCAAGTATTTGATTGTTTGTATATAGAATATACTTTCTGAAGTAGTATCTTGCTTTAGTTCTTGGTTGAGCCCTCTAGGACGCTTCGGTGTTCACGCGCTCGCCTCGTAACTATCGTCGGATATATATGTTCGAATGCGCAGTATATGCGTTCTTCAAAAATAGTATCTCACCCTAGTTCTTGGTTGAGCCCTCTAGGACACTTCGGTGTTCACTCGCTCGCCTCGTAACTATCGTTGGATACAGATCTAGGTGTATATCTGCTGATTCTGCCGACGCGTCTTATATCGCACAGGCTATGTAATTTACCTTTGCCGTCGCGTCGTATGATGCCAAGGCTCCCTGTTTTCTGCACTTCCGATTACTGCACTTCCGATTATGCATTTACTTACGCCGTCGCGTCGAACGATGCCAAGGCTCCTGCTTTCTGCAATGTCTTTACTTACGCCGTCGCGTCGAACGATGCCAAGGCTTCTGCTTTGTTATATATGTAGAATATTTCGTTCAGTTACACACCCTGAACAATAGTATATGCATTTCTTTACGCCGCCGCTGTATAAAGCACAGGCTTCTGCTTATACTACATATATAGCGCATAAATGAGCGTTCAAATGGAGATCAAACTCCAAATCGCCCATGCGATTCCTTGACCGCTCCTCGTTCAAGATTCTGCTTGACGAATGAAGCCCCTATTGGAAAGGCTTCGGTTTTTGGCAAAATGCTCTTTACGTAATGACTAAGTCAATTTCGTATGGCCTGGCTATGGCCAAGGGTTCCTGCAACCTTGATGGATGCAAAGTACGCACAACGGTGCGCATCCATTTCCCGAATTAAGCGTGGCGATTTCCTACCAAAGAGGGGAGATGCCGCTGAAATGGATAAAAGAAACACACGCTTTCTCCGTAAAAGAGAGGAAGTGCTGCTGAAATTTCTGAAGAAGCTATGAATAGCTCAGAAAGAACGTAGCCGGATACTCTGACATATAGCAGAGTGCTACCCAGTTCATGGTTTGCCCTCTACAACGTAGAAGGGTTCGTCGCACCACTGCCGGTAGAGCAGGGGAGGTGCTGACGAAATGATTGGCAGAAGAGCTACCGGAACCAATGGAACGGCATAATGATGTCCGTCGATGGAACGATGCCAGATCGGCTCGTATCCCTGTTGCCTGCAAGGGCACCTTGCTCGTAAGGGCCGCTGAGCCGGAGTAGAGGTTGCGCCTTGGCTAAGTTTGGACTCGTTGCGTAAAAATACGCCGAGTAGCCGATCTATTTAGATCGAGTCATATGCATGCTCATTGAGAACGGTTACACAACCAGACTCGTAAGGGCCGAAGAGCCAGAGTGTGTTGTTTCCACCCAAAGAGGTGTGATGCTCGTGGTGGCCGAAGAGCCAAAGAGCGGTGTTCTGCATGCATATGAATAAGACTTAAGGTCGCACATACCCCGCGGTTGAAGATCGTGTTAGGGGTACCCCCTCAGTAATGACTGTGTTGGGGAAGACTGAATGGGGTCGGGTACATACTCCCGTAGTGCTGAAAGCACGGGCTGCCTAAATGGCATGCAGATTCTGTCCAAGTAATTGTAAGACTGGCAGACCCCTTCAGGAATTATGCTCACTGTGGAATGACAGTGATGGTACAGCCTTGAGTGACATGTATTTTACTTTGGACCTGATAGAGTCCACGATGGCCTCAGTCACTCATGGGTTTTGGGGTCGTGGTTATCCTTAAGATCTAAGGATTGAACCCAACTACTGCAAGTAGAGGATGCATCCGAATATGGGCCTAGTAGGATTCTCCCAGTTGAAACACACTGCCCTACTATGGATAGGGTCAACAGGCCTCTGGGGTATCTAAAATACATAGAATAATCAACCCCCAGAACGTCGCGTTGATGCCCGGACAATAGCTCTACCTGCGTACCAAAGGCGGGAGCGGTTAATTATCGAAACAATGCATTAGTTCTAGGTTCAGCGATGCTTTGAATGTATGAGTGGATGACGTGTTGAGTCAGTCCTGCATAACCTTTGTGAAGGTGTCATGTTCGGTATACTACTGGACCGACTGGGCAAAGACCCGTGTTGTATCCGCACGACTAAGCGAAGCTCGAGGAGTTGTCCTTAGATGCGTGGGATACGGATGTGCCAAGTATGAAGACTTGAGCTAGACATCACTTTGAGACCCGAAAGAGGTCATGGCTAAGTCGTGGAGACTTATGCGGCTATTCAACTCACAGCCCTGAAAAGGCTTGCTCTAAGTCATGAAGACTCGAGCGGATGTTCAACTCATAGCCCTGAGGAGGCTCTTGCGATATACGCTAAGTCTTGGAGGCTTGAGCGTCGTTATTGCGCATTGCGACCCTGAGTGGTCATTATTGTATTTGAGTTGAATGGATGTATGACTGCATGCTTACCAGACCATCAGTGGTTCTGACCCCGTTTTATGGGGATTTCAGGTGTTGTACCTGCGTGGCGATATGCGGAGCAAGGCGGCATCGAGTCCAGGGTTTCTCTAGACAGATTTTGTACTGCTCCCTTTTATTGAACCTATACTGCTTTTCTAAGCAGTAGTGTTGTAATAAACATGTGGTTTTTCGATAAAATGGAACACTTTGGTGGTCAATGAGTTGCTTGGCCACATACCTGCAACGTGCTCGGAGTTTTCTAAAACTGACGACTCATTATCGTCTGATTCCGCTGCTAAAAGCTTTTCTAAATTCCGCTGCAAAGAAAAAAAAAAGAAATTCATGAAAATTTTAACTTAGCTTTGTTTTGGAAATCCGGGGCGTTACAGAATTGGTATCAGAGCAAGAGTCTGAGAAACCTGGTTCAAGATCCGTCGTGTTTGCGGTATCGCACTGTAAGTATAAGTCTTATACTTTCTCTGATTTGGGTGTATTTGTGTGAATAGATAAAATGACTCCTAGGACGAGGAGAACCATGCCGAGTGAGGAGTCCCATACACAGGGCTTCCTGCTGGAAACACTCAACAGGCTTGTGTCTGCCATTCGCGAATCAAGGCAAGCACCAGCCCCGCCTCGCAACGAGAACCTTGGAGGAATAACTTATGAGAAGTTCCTCAAGCTTGACCCGCCAGTTTTCATTGGCAGAGCTGATCCTGAGCTCGCGGAGAGTTGGATCGAAGAGACATAACGTGCCTTCTCAGTACTGGGAGTACCAGAGGAAAAGAAGACCAATTTTGGCACGTATCGGTTGAAAGACAATGCACGAAAGTGGTGGGATACCACTAAGATAATCCAGTTCTCTCAGCTTGAAGTCATCCCTTGGGATGATTTTCGGAGAACTTTCTTGGATAATTACTTTCCGATACACTCCAGAAATAAGAAGAAGATGGAGTTTCTGGAATTGGAGCAAGGTGTTATGAGTCTGATGGACTATACCACTAAATTTCAAAACCTTGAACGATATTGCTCCACGTTATTCGATACTGACCAAGAAAGGGCCGATAAATATATAAATGGATTGCAAGAAGGGTTGCGATCTCGTGTGATAACAAGTATGCCCTCGACTTTTCAAGCTGCTGTGGCAGCATCTTCAAAGATTAGCGAGGATTGGGCGCGATCTAAGGTGATTATAGCAAAGAGGCCCATAGTTGATGGTGGGAATAATAAGAGGACGTTTCCCGGTGGCCAGGAATCACGACCAGCTTTTTATAAGAGGGATTTTCGGGAGAACAACTTTACTCCACCGACCGAGCAGCCATTACAAATGGTAGAAGCTAATCAGCCCTACCAACAGCCTAATTTTCGATGCCCAAGGTGTAGCTCAGATCATCCCGGAGGGGTTTGTCCTCGCGATACGGGAGGTTGCCTGTATTGCGGCAAACCAGGGCATCGTGTGAGAGAATGTCGCAAGAAGGCCTCAGATCTTCAACAGAGAAATATGGGATCTGGAGGACCCTCTCCACAAATACAACAACAACGACTGCCACTATCCAGAATAGAGCAGAAACCTGTGGCAGGTCGTGTCTATGCGGTGACAGCCGAACAACTCACGGATAATGATCGTATCAAGGAATCTGAATACCTTGATAGATAGAGTTGTGTTGGGTAAGAAGCAATTGAAAGACAAGATCCAATGAATGCTTGAGACAAGTGGCTTATGACCTTGTGTACGGTCATCTGGATAGATATGTATCCTTGCTCTGTAAAGTAATTTTGGATTTGTCAAATAAAAATCTTAAGTGCTTATGCCCAAAATTTATGGCTATAGACCCCATGATTGAAAAATTAAGTTTGCGTAATTAGAACGTTAAAACTTACTTAATAAAATAAACCATCGAGGAATTGTTCCCAAGAAGAGAGTCCTGTGAGGTTTTACATATTCAAGATCAGATCGTCTAGCCAGAGTGAGCCTGTGAGGGTATACAGCTCCGTGCGAGTGTATATGTTCCAAAATCAGTAGCTTAGCTAGTATGATTCTGTGAGGGTGTACTGATCCAATATCAGGTGAGTCTGACGAGGGCGAACCTGTGAGGAGGTACGTTTCCAATACCAGGTAGTCTGACAGGGGACTTATCCCAATATGGTTAATCTCTAGAAGAATGATCTGTGTGTACAAAATAGTTACACAAGATGGCTATGTTAAATAGCCGGTTGGAAGAACGTTGATTCAACAAACTATCGTGGTTGTAGCATGATTTGAACTCAGATATGAGAAACATACCTCATCGATCATGAATCATGATATGAGGTAATGATTGGAATAAATACGATGTTGAACTAAGTGAACAACATTATGAATCTAACATATGGGAGAAATATCCCGAGTTACGCACTTAGTACTCTTAACTGAATTTCGCGGACGAAATTCCTTTAAGGGGGTAATGATGTAAGACCCGCAATTTTTCAGATAACTCTGAATAAATTCCTGAGGCATTCTTCAGTGAAAAATAGCATTTTTATCGTAAAGCGAATCAAATCGATTCCTGCGACCCAAATATACTTAGGATATTCGTATCTTCACGAATATATGCTCAAACGCTCTGGAGATCATAACTTCCTCTCTGCTCGAAATCAAGAGATTCGTACGAGCCAACTTTCTTAGTTACGTCAATACGAAGAAAATGGCGTACTCAGAATTTTTCAGAAAAAAATCGCCGGAAACCCAAAATTCTTGCGGGACCCACAGAAATATTGGTGGGACCCACAGGAATATTCCTCAGAAAATATCTTGTGGGACCCACAAAATATCCTATGGAAATATCTAGTGGGCCCCACCTCAAAAGGAACCTCCTGGAATTAAAATAAAGCTCAGGGGCAAAAGGGGGATAAAAATTCCCAAGAGGAGGTGGGCTTGGGCTATAAATAGCCCTCCCCACTCTCTCTCTTCTCATAATTTCGACCCCCCCTCTCTCTCTTGCCTTCTCTCTCTCTCCTAAACCTCCCCTAGTGAGCCCAAGTGAGTCTGAGCCCACCTGACCTGGCCTGAACCCACCTGACCTGGTCTGAGCCTGCCTGACCTGGTCCTAGCTCACCTGACCTGGGTCTGAACCCACTTGACCTAGTCCTAACCTAGTTGACTTGACTTGAACCTAGTTGGGTTTAAAGTCAAAGTCAAAGTCCCTTTTTGTCCAGATTCCGGTTTGGATTTCTGAACCCAGACTTAGCCTACTTGAGCTGAGTTCGAACCTGCTGAACCCAGTTGACTTGGACTGAACCCTGTTTGGTTCAAACCACTTAGGTTGAGTAGCTTGACCTACTCTCCCTCTTTCTCAACTAAGTCAGCTTCATCTGACTTAGTCTGACCTCTCGAAGGAAGGCTCGAAGCCAAAGAAGCAACCCGGAGCCGTTTCTTCCACGATTTGAAGTAAGTTCGCTTCGTTGATCCATCTCTCTCAAGTATTTGATTGTTTGTATATAGAATATACTTTCTGAAGTAGTATCTTGCTTTAGTTCTTGGTTGAGCCCTCTAGGACGCTTCGGTGTTCACGCGCTCGCCTCGTAACTATCGTCGGATATATATGTTCGAATGCGCAGTATATGCGTTCTTCAAAAATAGTATCTCACCCTAGTTCTTGGTTGAGCCCTCTAGGACACTTCGGTGTTCACTCGCTCGCCTCGTAACTATCGTTGGATACAGATCTAGGTGTATATCTGCTGATTCTGCCGACGCGTCTTATATCGCACAGGCTATGTAATTTACCTTTGCCGTCGCGTCGTATGATGCCAAGGCTCCCTGTTTTCTGCACTTCCGATTACTGCACTTCCGATTATGCATTTACTTACGCCGTCGCGTCGAACGATGCCAAGGCTCCTGCTTTCTGCAATGTCTTTACTTACGCCGTCGCGTCGAACGATGCCAAGGCTTCTGCTTTGTTATATATGTAGAATATTTCGTTCAGTTACACACCCTGAACAATAGTATATGCATTTCTTTACGCCGCCGCTGTATAAAGCACAGGCTTCTGCTTATACTACATATATAGCGCATAAATGAGCGTTCAAATGGAGATCAAACTCCAAATCGCCCATGCGATTCCTTGACCGCTCCTCGTTCAAGATTCTGCTTGACGAATGAAGCCCCTATTGGAAAGGCTTCGGTTTTTGGCAAAATGCTCTTTACGTAATGACTAAGTCAATTTCGTATGGCCTGGCTATGGCCAAGGGTTCCTGCAACCTTGATGGATGCAAAGTACGCACAACGGTGCGCATCCATTTCCCGAATTAAGCGTGGCGATTTCCTACCAAAGAGGGGAGATGCCGCTGAAATGGATAAAAGAAACACACGCTTTCTCCGTAAAAGAGAGGAAGTGCTGCTGAAATTTCTGAAGAAGCTATGAATAGCTCAGAAAGAACGTAGCCGGATACTCTGACATATAGCAGAGTGCTACCCAGTTCATGGTTTGCCCTCTACAACGTAGAAGGGTTCGTCGCACCACTGCCGGTAGAGCAGGGGAGGTGCTGACGAAATGATTGGCAGAAGAGCTACCGGAACCAATGGAACGGCATAATGATGTCCGTCGATGGAACGATGCCAGATCGGCTCGTATCCCTGTTGCCTGCAAGGGCACCTTGCTCGTAAGGGCCGCTGAGCCGGAGTAGAGGTTGCGCCTTGGCTAAGTTTGGACTCGTTGCGTAAAAATACGCCGAGTAGCCGATCTATTTAGATCGAGTCATATGCATGCTCATTGAGAACGGTTACACAACCAGACTCGTAAGGGCCGAAGAGCCAGAGTGTGTTGTTTCCACCCAAAGAGGTGTGATGCTCGTGGTGGCCGAAGAGCCAAAGAGCGGTGTTCTGCATGCATATGAATAAGACTTAAGGTCGCACATACCCCGCGGTTGAAGATCGTGTTAGGGGTACCCCCTCAGTAATGACTGTGTTGGGGAAGACTGAATGGGGTCGGGTACATACTCCCGTAGTGTTGAAAGCACGGGCTGCCTAAATGGCATGCAGATTCTGTCCAAGTAATTGTAAGACTGGCAGACCCCTTCAGGAATTATGCTCACTGTGGAATGACAGTGATGGTACAGCCTTGAGTGACATGTATTTTACTTTGGACCTGATAGAGTCCACGATGGCCTCAGTCACTCATGGGTTTTGGGGTCGTGGTTATCCTTAAGATCTAAGGATTGAACCCAACTACTGCAAGTAGAGGATGCATCCGAATATGGGCCTAGTAGGATTCTCCCAGTTGAAACACACTGCCCTACTATGGATAGGGTCAACAGGCCTCTGGGGTATCTAAAATACATAGAATAATCAACCCCCAGAACGTCGCGTTGATGCCCGGACAATAGCTCTACCTGCGTACCAAAGGCGGGAGCGGTTAATTATCGAAACAATGCATTAGTTCTAGGTTCAGCGATGCTTTGAATGTATGAGTGGATGACGTGTTGAGTCAGTCCTGCATAACCTTTGTGAAGGTGTCATGTTCGGTATACTACTGGACCGACTGGGCAAAGACCCGTGTTGTATCCGCACGACTAAGCGAAGCTCGAGGAGTTGTCCTTAGATGCGTGGGATACGGATGTGCCAAGTATGAAGACTTGAGCTAGACATCACTTTGAGACCCGAAAGAGGTCATGGCTAAGTCGTGGAGACTTATGCGGCTATTCAACTCACAGCCCTGAAAAGGCTTGCTCTAAGTCATGAAGACTCGAGCGGATGTTCAACTCATAGCCCTGAGGAGGCTCTTGCGATATACGCTAAGTCTTGGAGGCTTGAGCGTCGTTATTGCGCATTGCGACCCTGAGTGGTCATTATTGTATTTGAGTTGAATGGATGTATGACTGCATGCTTACCAGACCATCAGTGGTTCTGACCCCGTTTTATGGGGATTTCAGGTGTTGTACCTGCGTGGCGATATGCGGAGCAAGGCGGCATCGAGTCCAGGGTTTCTCTAGACAGATTTTGTACTGCTCCCTTTTATTGAACCTATACTGCTTTTCTAAGCAGTAGTGTTGTAATAAACATGTGGTTTTTCGATAAAATGGAACACTTTGGTGGTCAATGAGTTGCTTGGCCACATACCTGCAACGTGCTCGGAGTTTTCTAAAACTGACGACTCATTATCGTCTGATTCCGCTGCTAAAAGCTTTTCTAAATTCCGCTGCAAAGAAAAAAAAAAGAAATTCATGAAAATTTTAACTTAGCTTTGTTTTGGAAATCCGGGGCGTTACAGAGTTCATCACACTCTCCCTGAAAAGAGGGTCCTTCATGATGAAATGGCCTAATCTGAAATTATGGGGCCACAAGGAAGGCAAGTCTCCGTCGAGTCTCTCCCTATAAAAAGAGTTCCTTGTGTGAAATTTGGAATTTTGTTTTGCAAACGGTTCACAAAGACACGAGTCCCTTCAAACTCTCCCTGAAAAGGGGCTAAGTGAACGAATTGGATAGCATGCGAAAAGAGCGAGCTCCCTCGAACTCTCCCTATAAAAAGGGTCTCTGCAAAGAGAAATTTTTTTGGAATTGGGTATTAGGTGACCAAAAGGTCGAAATTTTGGAAATTGGAATTTTGAAATTTGATATTTGAAATTGGAAATTGGAAATTGAAAATTGAAAATTGAAAATTGAAAATTGGAAATTGGAAATTGGAAATTGGAAATTGGAAATTGGAAATTGGAAATTGAAAATTGGAAATTGGAAATTTGGAAATTGATAATTGGAAATTGGAAATTGGAAATTGGAAATTGGAAATTGGAAATTGGAAATTGGAAATTGGAAATTGGAAATTGGAAATTGGAAATTGGAAATTGGAAATTGGAAATTGGAAATTGGAAATTGGAAATTGGAAATTGGAAATTGGAAATTGGAAATTGGAAATTTGGAAATTGATAATTGGAAATTGGAAATTGATTGACCCGAAGGTCGAAATTGTGAATTGGTTTACTGAGAATGACATGGGTTCTATAGGGATTCAGCCTAAGAACGACATTGGTTCCGCAGGGGTTCGACCTACGAACTATCAATTCCATAGGAATTCAACCTAAGGATCATAGCTTAAGAAGGAATGATTCCAACTTGTGAGCTTTGAATGGACCAGGTGCTAAACTGGGTTTTTGAGGGAAGATTCGAATCAGAATTCAACTCTTCAAGGAAAACTAGATGAATTGGATTTTGAAAGAAAATTCAAGTCGGAACTTGGATTTTCTAGACTATCTCTGAAGGAAAAGAAAACTCGAGTCGGAACCCGAATCTTCGAAGGAAAACTAGGTCCATTATGGAAGGAAAAGAAATCCGAGTCGGAACTCAAAATTCAAAGAAAAACTAAACCGGTTGGAAGGAAAAGGAAATTCGAGTCGGAACTCGAATCTCGGAGGAAAACTAAACCAATGGGGCTACTGAATTTTAAAATTAACCAGTGTAAACACCGAATTTTGAAAATGTACCAATATAGGCATTGGATTTTGAAAAATTACCAGTACGGATAGTGGGTTTTGGAAGATTACCAGTACGAGCGCTGGATTTTAAATGGTTACCAGTACGAGCACTGGGTTTTGGAAATTTACCAGCACGAACACTGGATTTTTGAAAAATTACCAGCACAACACTGGATTCTGAAGAATTACTAATTGATTTTGATGGAAAATTTTCAGTCTTCACCCTTACGACAACTTGGGCGACTGTCGGGGACTCAGGATTTATCCCTTATCCTGAATGGGGAATTGATGCAAATGCAAATTGATGCAGATGAATGCGAATGAATGCATGCAAATGCAAATGAATGTAAATGGGTGCACATGCGTGCAAAATGAGAGATTTGTTTGATCCTGCCTGCATACAAGATATTTGTGGATAAAAACAAAATTTTAAAAATGCCCCAGTGTAACTGGGAAAAGAATTTTGATTATTATTGAAGAAAATTTGGAAGAATTACAAAGAATAGGGAATTGTTCAAGTATAGAATTTTTTCAAATGTCGAGCATTGATGGGATCTGGTAATTCTATTCCATCAGCATTGATGAGCCGATATGAATTGCGAGGTAGTGCCTCTTTGACAACATAAGGACCTTCCCAATTTGGCGACCATTTGCCACCCGGACGGTGCCTGAGATAAGTTGTTGATCTGAGCACTAGATCATTGACCAGAAATTTTCTCTCAATGACAGATTTTGCATATTGTCGGGCTATCCTCTGGCGATAGGATTGAGCATGCTCTGCTGCTCTGAGCCTTCTTTCATCGAGCAAATCAAGCTGTACCAGTCGTTGTTGCTGATACTGATCAAGAGGTAATTCTAGAAGTGATGCAAATTTCAGAGCAGGTTTCTGAACATGTAGAGGCAGTACTACTTCAGTTCCGTAGACAAGTTCTGACGGAGTAGCATTCGTTGGAGTTCGAATGGTGGTTCTGTATGCCCATAATGCATCATGAATCTTTTCATGCCAGTCACGGCCCGTTTCTAAAGTTCGCTCCAGGATTCGAATCAGAATCTTGTTGGTGGCCTCTGCCTGACCATTCCCTTGAGGATAATAAGGAGCGGAAAAATGATGATGAATTTTGAACTTTGAGCAGAATGTCCTCATTCTCTCATTCTTGAAATGACTGCCATTATCTGACACAATATCATGCGGTATACCGAAACGGCAAAGGATATTCTTATGGATGAAAGAAACCACGTGCCGACCTTCTACTGTGCGTAGAGTGACTGCTTCTACCCATTTAGTAAAATATTCTGTTGCGGCAAGAAAATATTTATGACATTTGGAGGCTGAAGGAGTGATGGGGCCTACAACATCGAAAGCCCACATGGAAAATGGCCATGGCGAGACGACAGATTGCAAGTATTTCGCTGACGCATGAATGGAAGGCGCATGCATCTGACATTGAACGCACTTCTTCACAAAACGATAGCAATCTTGTTGCATAGTTCTCCAATAATATCCTGCTCGGATGATTTGTTTGACGAGAGTCTGATAGCCAACATGACCACCGCAAATGCCTTCATGTGCTTCTTGCACAACTTCTTTGGCTTCTTCTTCGTCCAAACATCTGGAATACTCAGAACTGAATCCACGACGATAAAGGATGTCGGCAAGAATAAAATATCGAGCAGACATGCGTTGAATTGCTCGCTGCTCTCTCTTTGATAATTCTGGGGGAAATTCGCCAGTTTTAATGAAATTCTTGATATCATGATACCAGGGCTTCTTCTTTTGCTCAGCCTGGTTTATCTGCTCTACTGGGACGAAAGCAGGTTGATCGAGTCTGCCAATTTCAAATGAGCGACAAGATTCTCCGTTCTTGAAAGACATGATGGATCCTAGATTGGCTAAACTATCTGCAACTTGATTGAAATCTCTTTTGATATGGAAAAGTTGGAATTCTTCGAATTTGTTGGCAAGAGCTGAGACAATCTTCTGGTAAGGAAGTAATTTCTGATCTTTCACTTGCCATTCGGCCAGAACTTGATTGACGATTAACAAAGAATCGCCATAAGCATGCACTCTTTTGACATTGAAGTCTTGTAGAATTTTCAGACCTTGTATCAAAGCTTCATACTCGGCCATATTATGAGTGCACTGAAAATCCAGTTTGAGAGAAAAGGGAATCATCTCTTTCTCTGGTGTGATTAGTAGAATTCCGATTCCTATGCCTGCCATATTCTTGGAACCGTCGAAGAATAAATTCCAAATTGGGGATTGTTGAATATTGCAGATCTGCTCATCGGGGAAATCATCCTCAGTTTTAACATCCTCTGCTAGAGGAAAATCTGCTAATTGGTCTGCAATTGCTTGGCCTTTGATATATTGCTGAGAGACATATTCCAAGTCGTATTGCATTAATAGGACTTGCCATTTGGCGATTCGTCCGCTGAGAAATGGTTGTTCAAGAACGTACTTGAGAGGATTTAATTTAGATAGAATCTTGACTTCAGACGCCAATAGATAATGTCTCAATTTCTGACACATCCATACCAGAGCTAAACATGTCTTCTCTATCTGAGAGTATTTCTTCTCGTAATCAATAAAGGTCTTGCTCACATAGTAAATGGCATGTTCTATCAAGCTGCCTTCTTCGTACTGTGCCAAGAATCCGCCGCAAGCAACTTGATTAACTGAAATGTATAGCAATAGGGGTTGCCCTAATTCTGGCGGCTTTAAAACAAAAGGATTGAGAAGATATTTCTTGATGCGTTCAAACGACTGCTGACACTCTGGTACCCATTCGAACCTCACTCCTTTTCTGAGCAGATGATTGAAAGGCTCACATCTCATGGCCAAATTAGAAATGAATCGCCGAATTGATTGCATGCGTCCTTGAAGGCTACGCAATTCTTTGAGATTAGTCGGGGGCGGCATGCCAATGATAGCTTTGGCATTAGCAGGATCCATTTCTATCCCCTTCTTGCTGACCAAGAAGCCTAGCAACTTGCCTGACTCGACTCCAAAGACGCATTTTTGTGGATTGAGTCTTAGCTTGTAAAGAATGAGTCGCTTGAAAACTTGATTGAGAGCTTCGATGTGATCTTCCTCTTCTTTGGATTTCACCAGAATATCATCGACATATGCATCCATAGTCTTGTGCATCTGATCATGGAAAATAACGGCCATAGCGCGCTGATAAGTGGCTCCAGCATTCTTGAGCCCAAAAGGCATGACTGTATAACAGAAAGTGCCCCATGGCGTGGTAAAGAATGTTTTGGATTGGTCACGAGCGGCCAACTTGATTTGGTTATATCCGGAGTATTCGTCCATAAAGGAAAACATAGCATGCCCGGCTGTGCTATCGACTAGGAGATCAATGTTTGGGAGCAGATAGTCATCCTTCGGAGTGGCTTTATTGAGATCACGAAAGTCGATACAGATTCACACTTTACCATTCTTCTTAGGAACTGCTACGATATTCGCCAACCAATCCGGGTAATCAATTGCTCGAATGAATCCTGCTTTAAGCAGATCCTCAAGTCCTTCCTTGACCTGTTGCTCGATTCGAGGATCCATTTTTCTCAACTTCTGCTTGACTGGTTTCGCCTCAGGCTTCAAAACGAGGCGATGTTCCACCAATTTCGGATCTAAACCTGGCATATCCTCATAAGTCCATGCGAATACTTCTTCATGCTGCTTGAGGAAATTAGTGAGCCTTTCTTTCTCTCCTGGGCTCAAACCACTGCCAATTTTGAGAATTCTAGGATTATCTTCTGATCCGATATTGATATCCTCAGTCGGATCTTGAACTAAGGATGATGGCTCATCTTGCTTCTGAACCGATGCAAATTCTGGCAGTTCCTGAAGAGCTGAATCGAACTCTGTGGATTCTTCTAACTGTTTTGCAGTTTGACCACATTCTGCTCTTATTCTGACCTGATGAATTATTGCTGATTTCGAACAAGCTTTTGAATTAAAGACGAGCTTCTTGATAGATCGGGAAGACATTCTGAAAATTGGAGGATAAATTGATTTAGGGAAATTGCTCATCATGAAATAAATTGCTTTTATTGAAAATAATTGGAAAGATAAAAGAGCAAAATAATTTCAATTTTGTGAAGATTTAATATTGAGGAGTAAAGAGACAAACGGCATCAAGATAGACAAAGGAAACTGGCAACTTTATTGAAAGATAGAATTAATCAAAATGACAATGATGAAAATGAAATGGGATATCATCTCGACAAAAGAATAGAAAAGGAAAGACAAAGGAATTCTTCTAATGCGCTCCCTTAACGAAAACAGTCCCTTTCTGAGATCTTCGGCCATTAAAGCCCAATCCGGTTCTTTTAGGGCAGTGCTGAGGAATCACTGGTTCAAGACGACCATCTTCATTTTTGCCTAGGCCTCGAAAAGGCTGGTAGCCATGCTTCATTAATAAATCAAATCCCTTCTTAGCTTTCATAAATTGGGAGAATAGCGGATGATCTTTAAGTGTGCTGTAATCAATTCGTCCTCCAATCTTGAAGAACTGTGGACCTCCCCATCGGGTCGCAGCCACTATATGCTCGGGTTGCTCTGTCATCTGCATGATTCCTGAATCCTCTTCGAAGCTGACCTCTTCAATACCCCTAATGCTAGGGATATCAGTAGTGAAAGAGGGCCTGGGAACCATGGGCTGTGCTAGCCTCTGCTCTGGATCTTCGCCTAAGACTGTCGTGATCATACCACCTTTTGACCACTTGATGCACTGATGAAGAGTAGATG
This sequence comes from Nuphar pumila, assembly GCF_984573655.1. Taxonomy (NCBI): domain Eukaryota; kingdom Viridiplantae; phylum Streptophyta; class Magnoliopsida; order Nymphaeales; family Nymphaeaceae; genus Nuphar; species Nuphar pumila. The sequence continues at coordinate 46,094,164 of NC_143264.1, read as the reverse complement.
GTACTGCGTTTGTGTTGTGGATCCATGGTCTCCCGAGAAGTAGATTATAAGTGGGCGGCACATTGACCACGTGAAAGAGAATTGAATGGACCGAGTAGTCAATGAAGATCTCTAGGAATATTTTTCCTTTCGCTGTTTGGCCATGATTGTCGAACCCATAAATGGTGATTGGATCTGGAATGTATTCTTCTTCTTTTATGCCCAAAGCTTTGGCGGTCATTTCCGGACATATATTGAGGTTGCTGCCTCCATCGATCAGCACATGAGGAACTGTCATCCCTCTGGTTCGAACCACAACATACAAGGCGTTGTTATGGAACACATGAGGCTTAGGGAGATCCTCATCGGAGAAAGTAACTGGAGCATTAGTCATGGCCTGATTGACTATGTGGGCCATGTCTTCCAGAGTTATGCTTGGTTTCACCTTGATTTTCTGCAACAAATTATTTAATACTTGCTGATGTTTAGCGGAAGCTTGGGTTAAGTCCAAAATTGAGACATTGGATAATGCTGTAATAGGCTTTAGAGTGAATGTCTCGCTTTTCTTTGTGGTGGACTTAATGAGATGCTTAGGGAGCCATGTCATACTTCTGGCTACCTCGGGAGATATCCCAGCGGGCTTGTCAGATACTTTCAATTTGCCGAAAGCTGAAATAAGGTCCATCTTCTGGGCCTTGGACCGAGCCTGCTGCAATACCAGGACTTGATGCTGAGCTTGCATGTCATTTTCAGAGTACGGCCTGATATGCTCCTGTGGTTGAAACGACTGTTCGATGATGACTACTGTAGAATGACGAGGAAATGGCTCTTTTAGAATATCTATATTTTCATCTTCCGCACCTTCTACCAGAAGATTTTTATCAATAAGGTCCTGAACAATATTCTTCAGAACGAAGCAATTCTCAGTGTTGTGCCCCACTGTTCTGTGGAACTTGCAGAATTGGTCTTTGAATTTTCCCATAGGAACGGGAGGATCGGCCAGCCTTGGCAACTTGACCATCTCCTTGGTCAACATGTACTCGAGCACAGTCTCGAGTGATTGATCTAATGGAGTGAATTTCCTGTCATAGCTCTATCCTTCATGCTTCACTTTCTCTCAGGGTTTTGGTCCCTGCTCTAGCGGCTTGCTGAATTGTGGGATCGACTTCCCTTTTTTATCATTCCTGTTTGAACCTCTTGCCTCATAACAGAAGTCTCTATTCTGTCCCTTGCGATGATTCCATTTATTATTACTGACAGAATTAGTGAAGTGAGTCTTCTTCTTTGACTCGTTCTGGCCGCTGTTCTTGGTGAAAGTGAAACCTTCATAGAAGCCATTTTCCATGCTTAACTCGAGCCATTCGGCCCGCTCTGTTAACTCAATAAATGATCTGGAGGGTGCAGTAGAGATGAGGCCTTTTAGAGGCTTGGAGAAATTGCTTAGAATCAAGGACAAAGCATGCCCTTCTGATATGGGATCTCTCATCTTGTTACAAGCTGACCTCCAGCGATGGATAAAATCTCGGGCCTTTTCATTTTCTCTCTGCTTCAGGCCACAGAGATGGCAGAGGGTCGGGAGCGCCCAATGAACATATTTACCACCTTATCAAATTCTTTCAGCTCTATGGGGTTGATGTGCTCCGAGTACCATTTAGCTGCCGTTCCCTCCAGACTGCGAGGGAAGCAAAGGAAGAGTGCCCGATTGTCACGCTTGAATCGTGAAAATTCAGCGAAAAACATGGCGAGATGAGCCTTAGGGTCGCCAGAACCATCAAACTTAATAAATTTTCTGGGAAGATTATCCAGATTGTCGTCCCCATCTAAACCATCATAGAAGTCTTCGCTGGTGAAGACTTTCTTGCCCTTGTCGCGGGCCTGCAGATCTTTGACCATTTTCATCATATCTTTTAGCTGTGACTGGGTAGGGTCATTAACAGACTGATTTTTGGATTTGTAAGCCGACCCCTGACCCTGAGTCGACCTTTTGAACTCATATTTATTTTCACATTCCTTGTCAGCATCGTCAGCTGATTCTGACTCATCAGATATTTCCTCGTGACGACTCTGCTTTTTGCTGATCTTCACATTCTTGGCGGCATGACCCTTATCTTTCTATTTGGTCTGAATTTGCTCAGTACTGGCCTCAGCTTGCTCTGCCAGCATCTTGGTCATCATTTTTTTGAACATGACGTACATTTGGGGATCGATGCCATCATCCGCCTGCTGACCCTGACTCTGGATGGATCGAGGTGAGTCCATCTCTTCTTCTGAAGCTACTGAGTACGCGACGCCTTCAACTGATGTGGTTTTCTTTCTGGATCTTGTATGAACCATTGGGTGTCACAAATTTTCTCATAGATATTGCTGATGCTCTCTGCAGGGCAGAACTGATGGTTAGGCTTCTGAAGGAAATTCGGTTTGGAAGAAAAAAATTTATTGAGAATTTTGGTAGACAATTGAAATAATATCCCATTACTAGGGATTGAGTCGTTGTTGGGATTAAGACAATTGTGTTGCTATTCTTTGCAAGATAAACAACTGAAAATATGCCTTGTTACCTAGGCGAGGTCGTCAAACCAAAGTGAAATGTAAAATAAAGGAATTTTATTGAGGGGAAAAACATGATTTTATCAATAATACACTTGACAGAGGGGAGGGGGACAAACAATTTTCCACCACTCTACAAAATCAGAAGACACACGAGGATCAGGAAAAATAGTAAGACTGACAAAGGAATCCCAGCCATGTCTGGCAGAATGGTATGCTCCGGACCACTGATCTGATGCGAGATCGAATTCTGGCAGAACCCCGGCTAGTGGACGAATCTCTACGCGCTTCTGCCTCTGAGAGAACTGCCTGACACACCGCTCTGGATGATAGTATGCGCAGAAAAATAGGCCAAGTAGTCTGAATCGCTTGCCGTAAGCATAAGTGTATCTGGGAGGTGATTCCTGACGATCGAAGTAGTCCCATACAACTTCTTCCTCTTGAAGGTTGTCGATCAAGAACCGGTATCGCGCAACTGGAAGAAGCTTTTCACCATTGTATCTGAATGAACTGGCTCGGACTGGCACATGCCGGAGGAACCAAGACTGCAAGGCATAGGTGCACCCTTCGACTAGGATCGACTCTCCGAGTGCGAAACGAGTCAACCCTCGGTATAGAAAAGCGAGTGTGGCCATGGCTATTGAGAGGTGGCTGGTCTGTCGACTTCCCCATCTCCTCATAAGCTGAACTATTCTGATATCCATGTAATTCCGTCCATCGGAAAAGAAAGCTAATCCCACCGTGCACAGAACCATCGCGTGCTGAATTCTCTCTCGAGCTGTTCTGGACAGCGAGCTGACTTCCACAAATGTCCCATGCTGTCTGTAGATTTTGAGCAGGTCCACATATTCATTCCCATCTTCTTCAATCAGAGGCCAAGACTTGCGTCCCGTCATGCGAGCTAAGGCATCTTTTGGGTCCAGACCCTTGACATTAATTAGAAACTATTTCTCCAATGGATCTCTAGGCTGACCGGCTGGCTCGGGCAATCCCATAATCTCTGAAAATTCATCCATCAGTACTGTCATCTCGCCCCACGGGAACCAGAAGGTAGAAGTGCTCGGATTCCACCGCTCTGCTAGTGCATGGATCAAGTTGCCGTTGACTGTCTGCTTTCCCACTGCGGACGCCAGTTCCAATCCACACTCGTCCAGATGGTCTGGAAACATACGAGAGAAGTTCTTGAACCATGAATAGTACCACCGGGGAAAGAAGAATCCGGTGCTGAGGACTCGATGTTCGGGAAGACTTTGTCGCACCTCGTAGGAGATGTGACCCTCGAGGAAGACTAAATCAAGCTGACTGGATGCCATCGAACTGGAAGACATGGAAATTGGAATAAAACTTGGGAAAATACAGGAAATTTGAGGAAAATGCAGGCAGGATAAAATGAAGCAGAAATTCGAGATCCAGAAGAAAGTGAGGATGGAAAATCACCTGGAGTTTTAAAGGAAATTAAGGGAAATTTGGAAAATCGTCCAGGGTTTGATGAAATATGAAGAAATAAATGAAAAATGAAGTATTTGAAAAATCATCCAAGGTTTAAAACATGGACAGTACATGGACATAGATTGGGGAATTTTGAGAAAATCGTCCAGTATTTTTAGAAAATTGAGAATAAAAGGAAATGACTATAACATATTCAATCACATTCTGCACAAACAAGTATGCACATACAACATTCCCTAAAAGCTGACTCTAGATGCACAAATTTTGAAATAGCTGTAGGACCTTAATCCTAACTCTAGGGTTCAGATCAACTGTATCCAATCCAGTTATGCCTATATACTCGAGCCAAGGCTCAATGTACGTGGCATAAGATCAATTCCTCTGGTTCTAGGTTTAAGTTTTCCAACATCCTTGAGCACCTGCCGATATACGTTGGACTATGGCCCTTGGTACGTGGCAAGGGGGTTTTCACCCAAATAGGTGGCCCAGTTGTGAGGCTCTGTCCCGAACTATGGTTCTGGAAGAGAGCCCAGCAACGTGAAGACCGGGACAATATAGGTGGGGGTGGTTTTTGAAAAACATGAGCACATGCAATCAAACAGAAGGTTCTAAGTCCTAAAGAGATAGAATTTTGAAATATTTGAAGAAGCAAACATTGTTTTCATACAATTCCTAAATTGAGGAGTGTTGTATTAGACCTAAGTCTATGTGAGCATGAATAATTCTCCTCAATATGGTCCTACCAAACCATACCTAGTCTATATGCATTCCATGTCAGCTGGGTTCAAGTCTAGGCTCCTAGGTTCACATGATATCATAAAGCAAAGCTGACATTCCATGGAAATCGATTTTGACAATCTGAACTAAGTAGAGCATTAGATTGATCAGGCGAAGACAGGTCCCATCTCGGTCGCCAAACCTGTTATCATCGCAAAATTTTTACTTTTGCAAATCAAACTGACCTTTGAAAAAGATTTTTGAAAATAACTCGCCTCCATTTTTAAAATGCGGGAAAATTCCGTAGAATGGGACTCGCCTGTCGGTACGAGATTCAACTGTTCCTGCCACCTTTAACAGGGGTAATTGAACCAAGGATCAATCTTATGCTCTGCTTTATTCAACTTGTCTAAATCATATTTTAATTTCTAAATGCACATAGAATCAGGCATGTGCTATGAATTTTCAGAAAATGCACATTTTAAAAAAACATGATGCTTGCTTTGAATGATAGAAATATTTAGAATAGGTATCACATGGAAAATCGTGAATTGGGATTTGAAATATACTTCTGAGGGAAATAAAAATCGATTTTGAGAAATCCTTGACATTTAGTGAAAATCGACTCTGAGAGACTTGGTTTCTCTGAATTCAAACTTGGAAATTGAAATTCTGACTTAGAAAATTTGAATTTGGAACTTGGGAAATATTTGAAATATTCATTGAAATTCAATGCTTTTAGGAAAATCGATTTTGCTATAAGACTTAGGAGATTTTGAGGAATTCAATTTCCCTTGACTTAGAATTTGAATTGGAATTGGCAAATGCATGAAATGAATGAGTATGAATTTGAGGAATTGAGAAATACTTTTTGTATTTTTGGGAAATGCAGTGCATTTTGAAGTTAGCCTAAGATTGTAGGCTGAATGTGGCTAATGTGAAGATCATAAATCTGGGTATCATTCATATTCTGACTATGGCCATAAATACGAATTCCACCAAGTTTATAAACTTCATAAAAGCTAGTGCATGTGCCATTCGTGTAGGCCATAGTGAGTTTGAATATGCATGAATCATCATCCATCACACATTAACATTATTTAAAAAAATAAACTATATGCAATGTTGCCTAAGCTAAGCAGGAAATGTAAATTCTTATTCCAAAGTTTAATTACAAATTACATCACTATTGAAATTTAAATACATGAAAAATAAAGTCTTCAATGTACCTGCAAAACTAGAAAACTTGTTAATGAAAATATGTTGGCTTTTCTAGATTTATCCAGTAATATCCAGAAATTACTGGATTTTGCTAGATATAAGCCTTTTCCTTGATTCCCTTAAATAAAAATGATAAAGTATGAAATAAAATTGAATAAATATGAAAGAGAAGATATGAAATTTCGAAATTGGGGTCAAAATGACCAAAATACCCCTAATAACAAGACTATGGCCTTAAAATTAGGGTTTTTAGAAAGATATTTTGATAAAATGCAAGTTTTGAAATTTGAATGGAATAAACTCAAACCAAATATGCTATGACATGATCAAAAATATGAAATTAGGGTTAGGGATTTCGAAATTTAGGTCAAATGACCAAAATTTCCCCCGATAGCAAGACTATGGCCTTGAAATCAGGGTTTTTAGAAATAGATTTTGGTAAAAACTTAGGTTTTATACACTAAATGAAATCAAATGAGCACAAAATTAAACCTAAAGCATCCTAATATGATTATGAACATGATTAAACCCTAAAAATATATGCTTATGCACGAAAATCCAACAATATCACAAAAACTGTGATTTTAGCAGTGTTTTTGGATCTTTCAGGAACCCAGTTTTGCAATTTGCTTAATTCAGCCATCAAATGGATTCCAAAATCCATAAAAATTGGTACCTGAACTTGTTATAACCCTAATTTCGAATTGGGATTATAAAAATAATTTTTTGACATTAAATTAATCCGAAAATTGCATTAAACCCTAAAAATATGCTATTTTTGACCTAATTCACCAACCAGTTTCAATCCAAGACCTGAACCAGGGATCAAATCTCCATGGAAATTTATGAAATTTTACAGAGACTAACTAAGAAGAAAAACAGAGATTTCCCAATTTACATATCGGAAAAATCATCTTCGGTTAGGGAGAAACCCTTCCGGCAATCTGAGCTAAAATATATCACTCTTAACAGGGATCAAAACAGCTATTCCAGATTGAAAATACATACATAAATAGAAATCCTAAACAAAAATCTCTGAAATTTTAGTGGTAAACAGTAGACAGAAAAATAACAATACTCACTTTTTACAGATCATGAATGGGATCTGTGGTTTGGGATTTATGACTAGCACAAGTCTGATTAGGGTTTTGGTAAACCCTAACGAGTTTTAAATTTAAAAACAGATTCTCTAAAAGGGTAAAAATAATAAACAGTGATAAAAAAATATGAAACTTTCGCAGCAGACAGATCTACTCAATGTGAATCCATATCATTTTACAGATCTAAAATCGGATATAAGATGAGAGAAATATCGTAACAGCAAGTTACCTTCTTGATTTTAACCACGATTTTAAAGCTTTAAAAACCCGATTTGATGTCTGGTTTTTTTGACCGGGTTCCCGAGATCCAAAACCTTTGATTTTTCTACAGTAACTCAATAACTCATGCATACATCACATATAAAAAAATCAGAAATAAATAATGAGAACCTCAACCCGAACTAACATTATCTTTACTGTTCTAAACCTAAAACACACAGAAATTTAAGAAACTTGATAAACCATGCATTAACTAATGTAAATAAATAAAATAAACCATAAAACAGTAAATAAAACTTATTTCTATGCTATAGAACGTAAAACAAACATAAATAAACCATGAAAATAAAATAAAAATAGGGAATCAATGGATGAAATTTGATATCACCTTTAAAACATAGATTTAACCCATTAAAAAGGGTAAATCATATATTTTATTGGTTAATAATGTAAAGAATCATATTAAAATTAATTCTAATGGATTAAAATCTCTGTAAATCATCCAAAACAGGGTTAGATCACCTTTTTGGATTGTTCTTGTTGGTTCTTGAGGTTGAATCCATGGTTTAATCCATGAAGGTGATGGTGCCAATGGCTAAATCATGCTTAAAATAATGAAAAATATTAAATAAAAACTAAAAATTAAAGAAAATAATTACCTTGAGGTTGCTGCAATGGAGTAAGGGCTGGAGAAGAGATAGAAGCTCCAAGAATCCAAAGGAGAGAAAGTTGGAAAAATCGACCCCCCTTATGCATCTATTTATAATAAAAAAATTAGGTTTAAAATCAAATGTTTTAAAAAATTGGACTCTTCTAAGGGGGGCGATTTTGGGGTGTAAAGACTATCCTACCCCTAGCCTAAATTATCCTATTTAATACCTAATTAACCCCTAGACTCTCCTAAAAAATCCCCAAATGTAATGCCACTTGGCATTTTTTACATTTGGCTTTTTAAAACACCTTTAAAAACACTAGTTTTAAAAAGTAACTTTCAAAATGAGTTTTTCAAAATGGTTTTGACTCTTCTAAACCTCTAACACTAACCAAGACATCAACTAAACCTAGTCTAGCCCTGACTGACTCGAATATGGCACCACCCCGAGTGGGCCCTACTTGAGTTTTTAAAAAAAAAAACGATTTTAAAACTTGAAATTGAAGGAGTTTTCAAAAGGATTTTCAAAAGTAATCTTAAAATTAGGATTTTTGAAATGGCATAGGGTTCTAACTGAATTAGAATCCCTCTGGATATGGTGCCAACTGAGTGGGCCCACATCGAGTTTTGGAAATTTTGAAATAAACACTGAAAATGGCTTTGAAAAGGGGTTAAAATCGATATTTGAAATTCAAGATCTTTGAAAATAGGGTCTCAAGCGAACTGGAACTCCGAGTTAGAGTCCTGAACTCTTAGGACTCTGAGATTTTAGATTTTAAAAGCCAAATGAAAGAATTTTCCAAAAGATTTTATCAAGAAATGATGAAATAAGTCAAAAAACACAGTCAGGGTTAGACTCCTAACTCGACCGAACTCTAAAATAGAATCCTGAACTAACTGGACTCTGTAAAATGACCTAAATTTCGAAAACAAACGGAAAAGATTGAAAATGGAAGTAAAACAGACTTCAAAACAGACTCCTGACCGGATCAGGACTCTGAGACAGAGTCCTGATCGGACTGAAACTTTCAAAATTTTGAGAAATTTGATGAATAGAGGAATTCAGAAGCGACACCACCTCAATGGGTCTCATCTGTGAATTGAAATCGATTAAAATTTGAATTTGAAATGAATCCAGATTGTTTCCTTGAGAAAATATTTCGAAATATAAAGTCCTGGGGTTGAAAAATGACAGAGTGTTGAATAAAAACCCAGGTTTTGAAATTGATTTTGAAATAAAAGCTTTTAAAATTCAAATCTGGATTGAATGTTTTGAAAACAGGAGTGCTGGATCTCGAAAATGAGATGGGATGACATGCAATGCAATGCAATGATATGCAAAATGTATGCAGTGATATGCAATTACTTATGAAATGGACAAACACTAGATGAGTGTGAAAATTCGGGAAGACATTTCTGAAATTTTGGATAAGAAATTGGATTTGGGAAAATCGTCCATCATACGACAAACAATCAATTAAAAGAATTTTGCATAAAATGACATTGAGTTATAAAATGAGGATATAGAGATAAAAGAGACAGATGGCATCCAGATAGACAAAGAAACTTGACATTTTATTGATTTCACTTGATAAAAGACATTGAGACATTTATTTTGAAAGGAATAGAAAGGAAAAGCAACAATTGATTCTCAATATGCCTCTTTAACAAAAACAGTCTTCTTTGGTGAGCTCCCGCCGGAAAACCCTAATCCTGCCCTGTGGGGACGATGCTTCTGAACCATTGGCTCGATGCGGCCATCTTCATTTTTGCCCAGTCCTTTAAAGGGTTGATAACCATGCTTCAGAAGTAAATCAAATCCCTTTCTTGCTTTCAAGAATTGTGGGAACAATGGATGATCTTTGACAGTGTCGTAACTGACACGACCTCCAATCTTGAAGAACTTGGGACCTCTCCATCGGGTCATGGCTACAGTGTGCAGGGATAATTCTGATGTTGCCTGGAGTATTTCCCGACTTTCTCTGAGACTGATTTCTTCACTCTCTCTGATGCTAGGAATATCTGCAGTGAATGATGGTCGAGGGATCATAGGCTGTGGGGGCCTTTCTTTTGGGTCCTCTCCGAGCACTGTTGTAATCATTCCACCTTTGGACCATTTTACGCATTAATGCAGGGTGGAAGGCACTGCATTAGCATTATGAATCCACGTTCTTCCGAGCAGCAAATTGTAGGTAGGTGGCACATTGACCACATGAAAAAGCACTGAATGTACCGAATAATTGATGAACACTTTCAGGAATATCTTGCCTTTGGCCGTCTGACCATGGTTGTCAAACCCATAGATGGTAATAGGATCTGGAATGTATTCTTCTTCCTTAATGCCTAGCGCCTTTGCGGTCATTTCAGGGCATATATTGAGGCTGCTGCCTCCGTCAACTAGCACATGGGGTACTGTCATTCCCCTTACCCGAACGACGATGTAGAGAGCATTATTGTGAAAGGAATGAGGCTTTGGAAAGTCCTCATCCGAGAAAGTGATTTGTAAGACCCGCAATTTTTCAGATAACTCTGAATAAATTCCTGAGGCATTTTTCCAGTGAAAAATAGCATTTTTATCGTAAAGCGAATCGAACTGATTCCTGCGATCCAAATATACTTAGGATATTCGTATCTTCACGAATATATGCTCAAATGCTCTGGAGATCATAACTTCCTCCCTGCTCGAAATCAAGAGATTCCTACGAGCCAACTTTCTTAGTTGCATCAATACGAAGATAATGGCCTACTCAGAATTTTTTGGAAAAAAATGCCAAAAACTCAACTTTTTTGTGGGACCCACGAAAATGTTGGTGGAACCCACAGAAATATTCTTCAGAAAATATCCGGTGGGACCCATGAAAATATCTCATGGAAATATCTCAGATAGATAAGATCAAACAGTCAGATGGATAAGATCAAAAAGTCAGATGGATAAGATCAAAGGGAATTTCTGAAAAAGCTATGGACTAAAATGGAAATTTTGAAACTTGGGGCTCAAGTTTCAGAATCTATAAATAGAGGAGCCCCCCTCCTTTGAAAAATCGTCTAGCCCTCTCTCTCTCCTCCTTTTCCAAACCTCCCCTACCTAGCCTAGCCCACCTGAGCCCACCTGACCTGGTCTGAGCCTGCCTGACTTAGCCTGAGCCTACCTGACCTGGTCCTAACCCACCTGACCTAGGTCTGAACCCACCTTACCTAGCTCAAACCTAGTTGACTTGACTTGAACCTAGTTGGGTTTGAAGTCAAAGTCAAAGTCCTTTTTGGTCCAGCTTTTGGTTTGGATTTCTGAACCCAGACTTAGCCTACTTGGGTTGAGTTCGAACCTGCTGAACCTAGTTGACTTGGACCGAACCCTGTTTGGTTCAAACCACTTAGGTTGAGTAGCTTGACCTACTCTACCTCTTTCTCAACTAAGTCAGCTTCATCTGACTTAGTCTGACCTCTCAAAGGAAGGCTCAAAGCCGACGAAGCAACCCGGAGCCGTTTCTTCCACGATTTGAAGTAAGTTCGCTTCATTAAACCATCTCTCTCAAGTATTTGATTGTTTGTATATAGCATATACTTTCTGAAGTAGTATCTTGATTTAGTTCTTGGCTGAGCCCTCTAGGACGCTTTGGTGTTCACGCGCTCGCCTCGTAACTATCGTCAGATATATATATTCGAATACGCAGTATATGCGTTCTTCAAAATAGTATCTCACCCTAGTTCTTGGTTGAGCCTTCTAGGACACTTCGGTGTTCACTCGCTCGCCTCGTAACTATCGTTGGATACAGATCTAGGTGTATATCTGTTGATTCTGCCGACGCGTCTTATATCGCACAGGCTATGTAATTTACCTTTGCCGTCGCGTCGTATGATGCCAAGGCTCCCTGCTTTCTGTACTTCCGATTATGCATTTACTTACGCCGTCGCGTCGAACGATGCCAAGGCTCCTGCTTTCTGCAATGTATTTACTTACGCCATCGCGTCGAACGATGCCAAGGCTCCTGTTTTGTTATATATGTAGAATATTTCGTTCAGTTACACACCCTGAACAATAGTATATGCATTTTCTTTACGCCGTAGCTGTATAAAGCACAGGCTTCTGCTTATATTACATATATGGCGCGTAAGTGAGCGTTCAAATGGAGATCAACTCCAAAATCGCCCATGCGATTCCCTTACCGCTCCTCGTACAAGATTCTGCTTGACGAATGAAGCCCCTATTGGAAAGGCTTCGCCTTTTTGGCAAAATGCTCTTTACGTAAAGACTAAATCAATTATGTATGGCCTTGCTATGGCTCAAGGTTCCTGCAACCTTGATGGATGCAAAGTACGCACAACGGTGCGCATCCATTTCCCGAGTTAAGCGTAGCGATTTCCCACCAAAGAGGGAAGATGCCGCTGAAATAGATAAAAGAAAACGCACGCTTTCTCCGTTAAAGAGAGGAAGTGCTGCTGAAATTCCTGAAGGAGCTAAGAATGACTCAGAAAGAACGTAGCAGAAGTGCTACCCAGTTTATGGAACGCCTTCTACGATGTAAAAAGGTTCGTCGCACCATTGCCGGTAGAGCAGAGAAGGTGTTGACAGATTGGTTGGCAGAAGAGCTGCCAGAACCAGTTAAGTGGCACAATGATGTCCTTTGTTGGAACGATGTCAGAATGACTTGTCTCCCTGGCACCTGCAAGGGCACCATACTTGTAAGAGCCGTTGCGCCAAAGTAGTGGTAGCACCTTGACGAGGTCCTGAGCTCGTTGCGTAAAAATACGCCGAGTAGCCGATCCGTAGAGATCGAGTCATGTGCATGCTCATTAAGAATTATAAGACAACCAGACTCGTAAGGGCCGTTGAGCCAAAGTGTGTTGTTTCCACCGAAAGAGGTGAAGTGTTCGTCAAGGCCGAAGTGCCGAGAGCAGAGTTAAGCATGCATATGAATAAAACCTTTGTTCCATGGTGAAAACCGTGTGGTTGATTGGGGTCGGGTACATACTTCTCAAAGGCTGCCCTATAGGCATGCAATGTTCGTCAAGTAATTGTAAGACCGGCAGGCCCCTTTCAGAATTTCTCACCGAGGAAGACGGTGATGGCGCAGCCTTGAGTGACATATATTTCACCCGAACCTGATAGAGTTCATTGATGGCCTTCGTCACTCAGAGGTATAGAGGTCGTGGTTATCCTTAAATATCTAAGGATTGAACCCAACTACTGCAGTAGCAGAATGCATTCGGATACCTAGTAAGGATCTCTTCCGGTATGCTGTACCGTCCTACTAGGGGGATGGGGTCAACAGGCCTCTGGGGTATCTAAAATACATAGAATAATCAACCCCCAGATTATCGCGTTGTCGCCCAGATATGAGTCCTCTAAGCCCAGGGGGAGGTGCAAATATCGAAATAAAGCATTAGGTTAAGTACAACGCTACTTTGAATGTATGAGTGGATGACGTTGTTGAGTCAGTCCTGCATAACCTTTATGAAGGTGTCATGGTCGGTATACTACTGTACCGATTGGGAAAGAACCCCATTGATATCCGTACGACTAAGTGAAGCTCGGAGAGCTATCCTTAGATTCGTAGGATACGGATGTGCCAAGCATAAAGGCTTGAGCTAGACATCCATTTGTGACTCTGAGGAAGTCAAGGCTAAGTCGTAGAGACTTAAGCGGTTATTCTAACTCACAGCTCTGAAGAGGCTTATGCGAAGTCATGAAGACTTGCAAGGATGTTCAACTCATAGCCCTGATGAGGCTCTTGCGATATACGCTAAGTCTTGGAGACTTGAGCGTCGTTATTACGAACTGCGACCCTGAGTGGTCTATGCATTGCTTGAGTTGAGTTGATTGTGATTGCTTGCTTACCAGACCATCAGTGGCTCTGACCCTGTTTTATGGGGATTTCAGGTGTTGGACCTGCATGGCGATATGCGGAGCATGGCGGCATCGAGTTCCAGGGTTTCTCTAGACAGAGTTGTACTGCTTCCTTTTATTGAACCTTCACTGCTTTTCTAAGCAGTAGTATTGTAATAAACATGTGCTTTCGATAAAATGGAACACTTTGGTGGTCAATGAGTTGCTTGGCCACATACCTGCAACGTGCTCGGAGTTTTCTAAAACCGACGACTTGTTATCGTCTTATTCCGCTGCTAAAAGCTTTTCTAAGTTCTGCTGCAAAGAAAAAAAAAAAGAAATTCATGAAAATTTTAACTTAGCTTTGTTTTGGAAATCCGGGGCGTTACAGAATTGGCATCAAAGCATGAGTCTGAGAAACCTGGTTCAAGATCCGTCGTGTTTGCGGTATCGCACTGTAAGTATAAATTTTATACTTTCTCTGATTTGGGTGTATTTGTGTGAATAGATAAAATGACTCCTAGGACGAGGAGAACCATGCCGAGCGAGGAGTCTCATACACAGGGCTTCCTGCTGGAGACACTCAACAGGCTTGTGTCTGCCATTCATGAATCAAGGCAAGCACCAGCCTCACCTCGCATTGAGAACCTTGGAGGAATAACATATGAAAAGTTCCTCAAACTCGACCCACCTGTTTTCGTTGGCAGTGCCGATCCAAAGCTTGCAGAAAGCTGGATTGAGGAAACAGAGCGTGCATTCCTGGTATTGGGAGTACCAGAGGATAGAAAGACTAACTTCGACACATATAGGTTGAAGGATAATGCACGAAAGTGGTAGGATACCACTAGGATTATCCAGTTCTCACATCACGAAGTCATCCCTTGGAATGATTTTCGGAGGGAATTTTTGGATAACTACTTCCCAATACACTCTAGAAATAAGAAGAAGACGGAGTTTCTCGAATTGGAGCAGGGTGGTATGAGTCTTATCGACTATACTACTAAGTTTTAGAACCTTGAGCGGTACTGCTCTCAGTTATTCGATACCGACAAAGAAAGGGCCGATAAATATATAAATGGATTGCAAGGAGGGTTGCGATCTCGTGTGATAACAAGCATGCCCTCGACTTTTCAAGCTGTTGTGGCAGCATCTTCAAAGATTAGCGAGGATTGGGCACGATCTAAGGGGATCATAATAAAGAGGCCCGTAGTTGATGGTGGGAACAATAAGAGGACGTTACCAGGTGGCCAGGACTCACGACCACCTTTTTATAAGAGGAATTTTCAAGACAACAACTTTACTCCACAGGCCGCGCAACCATTGCAGATGGTAGAAGCAAATCAGCCCTATCAACAGCCTAATTTTCGATACCCGAGGTGTAGCTCTGATCATCTCGGAGGGGTTTGTCCTCGTGATACGAGAGGTTGCCTGTATTGCGGCAAACCAGGGCATCGTGTGAGAGAATGTCGTAAGAAGGCCTCAGATTTTCAACAAAGAAATATGGGATCTGGAGGACCCTCTCAACAAATACAACAACAACAACAGCCACTACCCAGGATAGAGCAGAAACCTGTGGCAGGTCGTGTCTATGCGGTGACAGCCGAACAACTCACGAATGATGACCATATCAAGGAATCTGGATACCTTGATAGATAGAGTTGTAATGGGTAAAAAGCGATTGAAAGACAAGATCCAATGAATGCTTGAGACAAGTGGCTTATGACCTTGTGTACGGTCATCTGGATCGATATGTATCCTTGCTCTCTAAAGTAATGTTGGATTTGTTAAATTAAATCTTAAGTTCTTATGCCCAAAAGTTGATGGCTATAGACCCCATGATTGAGAAATTAAGTTTGCGTAATTAGAACGTTAAAAGTTACTTAATAAAATAAACCATTGAGGAATTGTTCCCAAGAAGAGAGTCCTGTGAGGTTTTACATATTCAAGATCAGATCGACTAGCCAGAGTGAGCCTGTGAGGGTATACAATTCCGTGCAAGTGTATATGTTCCAAAACCAGTAGCTTGGTTAGTATGATTCTGTGAGGGTGTACTGATCCAATATCAGGTAAGTCTGACGAGGGCGAACCTGTGAGGAGGTACGTTTCTAATACCAGGTAGTCTGACAGGGGACTTATTCCAATATGGTTAATCTCTAGAAGAATGATCTGTGTGTATGAAATAGTTACACAAGATGGCTATGTTGATAGCCGGTTGGAAGAACATTGATTCAATAAAACTACCGTGGTTGTAGCGTAATTTAAACTCAGATATGAGAAGCATACCTCATCGATAATGAATTATGATATGAGGTTATGATTGAAATAAATACCATGTTGAACTAAGTGAATAAAATTATGAATCTAACATATGGGAGAAATATCCCGAGTTACGCACTTAGTACTCTTAACTGAATTTCGCGGACGAAATTCCTTTAAGGGGGTAATGATGTAAGACCCGCAATTTTTCAGATAACTCTGAATAAATTTCTGAGGCATTTTTCCAGCGAAAAATAGCGTTTTTACCGTAAAGCGAATCAAACTGATTCCTGCGATCCAAATATACTTAGGATATTCGTATCTTCACGAATATATGCTCAAACGCTCTGGAGATCATAACTTTCTCCCTCCTCGAAATCAAGAGATTCCTGCGAGCCAACTTTCTTAGTTGCATCAATACGAAGATAATGGCCTACTCAGAATTTTTCGGAAAAAAATGCTGAAAACTCAACTTTTTTGTGGGACCCACGAAAATGTTGGTGGGACCCACAGAAATATTCTTCAGAAAATATCCGGTGGGACCCACGAAAATATCTCATGGAAATATCTCAGATGGATAAGATCAAACAGTCAGATGGGTAAGATCAAAAAGTCAGATGGATAAGATCAAAGGGAATTTCTGAAAAAGCTATGGACTAAAATGGAAATTCTGAAACTTGGGGCTCAAGTTTCAGAATCTATAAATAGAGGAGCGCCCCTCCTTTGAAAAATCGTCTAGCCCTCTCTCTCTCCTCCTTTTCCAAACCTCCCCTACCTAGCCTAGCCCACCTGAGCCCACCTGACCTAGTCTGAGCCTGCCTGACCTGGTCCTAACCCACCTGACCTAGGTCTGAACCCACCTGACCTAGCTCAAACCCAGTTGACTTGACTTGAACCTAGTTGGGTTTGAAGTCAAAGTAAAAGTCCTTTTTGGTCCAGCTTTTGGTTTGGATTTCTGAACCCAGACTTAGCCTACTTGGGTTGAGTTCGAACCTGCTGAACCCAGTTGACTTGGACCGAACCCTGTTTCGTTCAAACCACTTAGGTTGAGTAGCTTGACCTACTCTACCTCTTTCTCAACTAAGTCAGCTTCATCTGACTTAGTCTGACCTCTCGAAGGAAGGCTCAAAGCCAACGAAGCAACCCGGAGCCGTTTCTTCCACGATTTGAAGTAAGTTCGCTTCATTAAACCATCTCTCTCAAGTATTTGATTGTTTGTATATAGCATATACTTTCTGAAGTAGTATATTGCTTTAGTTCTTGGCTGAGCCCTCTAGGACGCTTCGGTGTTCACGCGCTCGCCTCGTAACTATCGTCAGATATATATGTTCGAATACGCAGTATATGCGTTCTTCAAAATAGTATCTCACCCTAGTTCTTGGTTGAGCCTTCGAGGAAACTTCGGTGTTCACTCGCTCGCCTCGTAACTATTGTTGGATACAGATCTAGGTGTATATCTGCTGATTCTGCCGACACGTCTTATATCGCACAGGCTATGTAATTTACCTTTGCCGTCACGTCGTATGATGCCAAGGCTCCCTGCTTTCTGTACTTCCGATTATACATTTACTTACGCCGTCGCATCGAACGATGCCAAGGCTCTTGCTTTTTGCAATGTATTTACTTACGTCGTCGCGTCGAACGATGCCAAGGTTCCTTTTTTGTTATATATGTAGAATATTTCGTTCAGTTACACACCCTGAACAATAGTATATGCATTTTCTTTACGCCGCCGCTGTATAAAGCACAGGCTTCTGCTTATATTACATATATGGCGCGTAAGTGAGCGTTCAAATGGAGATCAACTCCAAAATCGCCCATGCAACTCCCTTACCGCTCCTCATACAAGATTCTGCTTGACGAATGAAGCCTCTATTGGAAAGGCTTCGCCTTTTTGGCAAAATGCTCTTTACGTAAAGACTAAATCAATTACGTATGGCCTGGCTATGGCCCAAGGTTCCTGCAACCTTGATGGATGCAAAGTACACACAACGGTGCGCATCCATTTCCCGAGTTAAGCGTAGCGATTTCCCACCAAAGAGGGGAGATGCCGCTGAAATAGATAAAAGAAAACGCACGCTTTCTCCGTTAAAGAGAGGAAGTGCTGCTGAAATTCCTGAAGGAGCTAAGAATGGCTCAGAAAGAACGTAGCAGAAGTGCTACCCAGTTTATGGAACGCCTTCTACGATGTAGAAAGGTTCGTCGCACCACTGCCGGTAGAGCAGAGAAGGTGTAGACAGAATGGTTGGCAGAAGAGCTGCTAGAACCAGTTAAGTGGCACAATGATGTCTTTTGTTGGAACGATGTCAGAATGACTCGTCTCCCTGGCACCTGCAAGGGCACCATACTTGTAAGAGCCGTTGCGCCAAAGTAGTGGTAGCACCTTGACGAGGTCCTGAGCTCGTTGCGTAAAAATACGCCGAGTAGCCGATCCGTAGAGATCGAGTCATGTGCATGCTCATTAAGAATTATCAGACAACCAGACTCGTAAGGGCCGCTGAGCCGGAGTGTGTTGTTTCCACCGAAAGAGGTGAAGTGCTCGTCAAGGCCAAAGTGCCGAGAGCAGAGTTAAGCATGCATATGAATAAAACCTTTGTTCCACGGTGAAAACCGTGTGGTTGATTGGGGTCGGGTACATACTTCTCAAAGGCTGCCCTATAGGCATGCAATGTTCGTCAAGTAATTGTAAGACCGGCAGGCCCCTTTCAGAATTTCTCACCGAGGAAGACGGTGATGGCGCAGCCTTGAGTGACATATATTTCACCCGAACCTGATAGAGTTCATTGATGGCCTTCGTCACTCAGAGGTATGGAGGTCGTGGTTATCCTTAAATATCTAAGGATTGAACCCAACTACTGCAGTAGCAGAATGCATTCGGATACCTAGTAAGGATCTCTTCCGGTATGCTGTATCGTCCTACTAGGGGGATGGGGTCAACAGGCCTCTGGGGTATCTAAAATACATAGAATAATCAACCCCCAGATTGTCGCGTTGTCACCCAGATATGAGTCCCCTAAGCCCAGGGGGAGGTGCAATTATCGAAACAAAGCATTAGCTTAGGTACAACGCTACTTTGAATGTATGAGTAGATGACGTTGTTGAGTCAGTCCTGCATAACCTTTGTGAAGGTGTCATGGTCGGTATACTACTGTACCGATTGGGAAAGAACCTCATTGATATCCGTACGACTAAGTGAAGCTCGGAGAGCTGTCCTTAGATTCGTAGGATACAGATGTGCCAAGCATAAAGGCTTGAGCTAGACATCCATTTGTGACTCTGAGGAAGTCAAGGCTAAGTCGTAGAGACTTAAGCGGTTATTCTAACTCACAGCCCTGAAGAGGCTTATGCGAAGTTATGAAGACTTGCAAGGATGTTCAACTCATAGCCCTGATGAGGCTCTTGCGATATACGCTAAGTCTTGGAGACTTGAGCGTCGTTATTACGAACTGCGACCCTGAGTGGTCTATGCATTGCTTGAGTTGAGTGGATTGTGATTGCTTGCTTACTAGACCATCAGTGGCTCTGACCCCGTTTTATGGGGATTTCAGGTGTTGGACCTGCGTGGCGATATGTGGAGCATGGCGGCATCGTGTTCCAGGGTTTCTCTAGACAGAGTTGTACTGCTTCCTTTTATTGAACCTTCACTGCTTTTCTAAGCAGTAGTGTTGTAATAAACATGTGCTTTCGATAAAATGGAACACTTTGGTGGTCAATGAGTTGCTTGACCACATACCTGCAACGTGCTCAGAGTTTTCTAAAACCGACGACTCGTTATCGTCTTATTCCGCTGCTAAAAGCTTTTCTAAGTTCTGCTGCAAAGAAAAAAAAAAGAAATTCATGAAAATTTTAACTTAGCTTTTTTTTGGAAATCCGGGGCGTTACATGATTGGTGCGTTAGTCATGGCCAAATTCACTATTTGTGCCATGTCTTCAGGAGTGGTACTGGGCTTAACTTTGATCTTTCTGAGCAAATCATCCAGTACTTGCTGGTGCTTGCAGGAACTCTTGGCCAGGTCTAATATTGAAACATTGGATAAAATAGTCATCGGCTTCTGAGTTTCCTTTTCTGGCATAGGCTTGATGAACTGATTAAGGAAATCAGGAATTCCTTTTAACTTGGGGGATGACTTTACAGGTGCTTCAGAAACTTTCATCCTGCCGAATGCTGAGATCAGGTCCATTTTCTTAGAAGCTGGGGTTGCTTGTCGTAGCACTGAAACCTGGTGTTGGACTTGGAGATCTTGTGCAGAACACGGCTTGATGTGTTCGTGAGGCAGGAATGGTTGTGCAGACACTACTGCTGTGGTGTGTGAAGGAAAAGGCTGCTTTAAAATATCAATTTTCTCTTCTTCTTCTCCTTCTACCAATAAATTCTTGTCAATAAGATCCTGCACAATGTTCTTGAGAACGAAACAGTTCTCAGTGTTGTGTCCTACTGTTTTGTGGAACTTGCAGAATTGATCTTTCCATTTTCCCATAGGCACAGGGGGATTAGCCAGCCTTGGCAACTTGACCATTTCCTTCGACAACATATACTCAAGCACATCTTCGAGTGATTGATCGAGAGGAGTAAACTTTCGGTCATAACTCCATCCTTCATGTTTGATTTTTTCACGCAATTTTGGCCCTTGGTCTTGCTGAGAAGGCTTGCTGTATTGAGGAGCAGGCTTCATTTTCTGATCTCCTTTATTGTTGGAATTGCTTGTGCCGTAGCAGTAATCTTTCTTCTGCACTTTGTACTGATTTTGGCTATTGTTGCTGTTGTTGTTGTTGTTGTTGGCAGAGAAGGTGAAGTGGGCTTTCTTCTTCTGCTCACCTTGAGGGTTGCTCTTGGAAAAAGTGAAGCCTTCATAGACTCCATTCTCTACGCTCAGCTCGAGCCATTCTGCTCGCTCAGTTAATTCGATAAAGGTTCGGGATGGTGCGGTGGAGATCAATCCTCTCAGAGGTTGAGAAAAGTTGTTGAGGATTAGAGACAGGGCGTGCTTTTCTGAAATGGGATCTCTCATTTTATTATAGGCTGACCTCCATCTGTGAATGAAATCCCGTGCTTTTTCATTCTTATTTTGCCTTAGACTGCAGAGATGACTTAATGTTGGGAGCGCTTCTGTGTTGAACAAGAAGCGTTCAATAAATAAATTCACCACTTTATCGAACTCCTTGAGCTCGATGGGATTGATATGCTCAGCATAGCATTTAGCTGCAACTCCTTCCAAGCTGCGAGGGAAACACAGGAATAGTGCTCTGTTATCTCTCTTGAATCTTGATCACTCTGCGAAGAAAGTGGCGAGATGGGCTTTTGGGTCGCCAGAACCATCAAACTTGATGAATTTTCGAGGAAGGTTTTCGAGATCGTCATCCCCTTCGAGGCCGTCATAGAAGTCCTCACTGGTGAAAACTTTCTTGCCCTTGTCGCGGGCTTGGAGATCTTTAACCACTCTGGCCATTTCTCTGAATTGTGACTGCAGGGGTTCTTCTGTAACCTGATTCTTTGATTTGCGGCTCTTCCTTTGTTCCCGGCCACGTTTCTGAAATGCCGGAGGCACCTCATATTCTTCCTCAATGTCTTCCGTTGATTCTGATTCATCTGAAATTTCTTCCGGCTTAACCTGCTTCTTAAAAGCCTTCTTATTCTTATGCCCGTGGAACTTTTCTCTGAATGAATTCTTTTCTACACTAGTCCCAGCCTGTTCACTCATCATTTTATTCATCATCTTTCAGAACATGGCATACATTTGCGGATCTATGCCATCTTCCTCTTGTTGTTGATCTTGATTCACGGGATGATCCATTTCTCCTTCTGAGGCTGAGGAGTGCTGCGGTGATGTGGTTGTTCTTCCTGACCTTGTTCGAACCATCAAATGCTGCGGATGCTCTCTGTAGGCAGCAAAGACCTGATTAGATTCTGGAGGAATTGGCTTTTGGAAGAAATATTTGCTGAAAATATGGCAGACAATTTAAAAAAATTATCCCATTACTAGGGACTGAGTCATCGCAGGAATCACGACAATTGTGTTGTCATTCTTAGAAAGAGAAATAAACAACAAAAATGTGCCTTGTTACCTAGGCGAGGTCGTCAAACCATAATAGAAAGAGAGAGAATTTTATTGAAATGAGAAAATTGAACTTTTATTGATCTTGACAAAGAGGTGGAGGATAAACAATTTGCCACCATTCACGATAATCAGCAGACACTCTAGGACCAGGAAAGGTTTTAAGAGAGACAAAGGAATTCCAGCCATAGCAGGCAGAATGATATACCCCGGACCATTATGCGGAAGTGAGATCGAATTCTTCCATAGCTCCTGATAACAGTCGGGCTTCGACGTATTGCTGCCTCTGGGAGAATTGCCGAACACATCTCTCTGGTTGGTAGTAAGTGCAGAAGAAAGGTCCCAGCAACTTGAACCTCTTGCCATAAGCATATGTGTATCTGGGAGGAGATAGTTGTCGATCAAAATAATCCCAGACTACATCATCTTCTTGAATGTTGTTGATCATAGACCGTTACTGTGCCACTGTAAAAAGTTCTTGACCATTGTATTTGAAAGAGCTTGCTCGGGTTGGAACATGCTGGAAGAACCAGGATTGAAGCGCGTAAATGCATCCTTCAACTAAGATGGATTCTCCAAGTGAGAATCGAGTCAGACCACGATATAGGAAGGCAAGCGCTGCCATGGCTATGGAAAGACAGTTGGTTTGTCGACTTCCCCATCTTCTCATAAGCTGGATTATTCTGATGTCCATATAGTTTTGTCCATCTGGAAAGAGGGATAATCCTACAGTGCACAGGACCATTGCATTCTGAATCCTTTCTTTAGCTGTCCTAGATAGCGAACTGACTTGAACGAAGGTCCCGTACTGGCGATACAACTCGAGTAGGTCAACATATTCATTTTCGTCCAACTGGATCAGGGGCCAGGATCGACGACCTGTCATACGGGCTAAGGAGTCTCGGGGGTCCAAACCCTTGACATTGATCAGGAATTGATGCTCTAATGGATCGCCTGGTTGACCGGTTGGTTCTGGTAATCCCATGATTTCTGAAAATTCATCCATTACAACGGTCATTTCTCTCCATGGGAACCAAAAGGTACACGTCCGTGGATTCCATCGCTCTGCCATTGCGTGGATCAGGTTGTCGTTGATGGTCTGCTTTCCGACGGCTGACGCCAATTCTAATCCGCACTTGCTTAAATGGTCTGGGAACATTTGGGAAAAGCTTTTGAGCCAGGAATAGTACCACCGGGGAATGAAAGTTCCGGTACTAAGGGCTCGATGTTCAGGACGACCTTGTCGCACCTCGTAGGAGATGTGACCTTCGGGAAAGATAGGATCAACTTGACTGGATGCCATCGAACTGAAAACAAAGAAAGACTCAGAATGAGACTTAAGAAAATATGGGAAATTTAGAAAAATTTTGCAGGCAGGATATAAAATGTAGCTGGAAATTTCGAGATCCAGTGGAATGGTGGAATGGAAAATCACCTGGAGTTTTGAAAGAAATTGGATATTCGGGAAAATCATCCAGGGTTTGAGAAAGATATCTCGTGGAAAATAAGAATATTTTGAAAAAGGCCTAATAAATTGGAAAACATTGGGAAATATAAAGAATTGAGGAAATAACACACATACAATTACATCCTGCACAAACATTTATGCACATTCAGCACTCCCTAAAAGGCTGACTCTAAATGCATCAATTTGAAAACAACTGTAGGACCCTAATCCTAACTCTAAGTTCAGATCATCTTTGTCCAATCCAGTTATGCCGATATACCCGAATCGAAATCCGAGGTACGTGGCATATAATTTCAACTTCGGTTCTAAGGTAAGGTTTTCCAACATCCTTGAGCGCCTACCGATATACTTCGGACTGTGTCCCGTGGTACGTGGTAGGGGGGTGTTAACCCAAATAATTGGCTCAATTGTGAGGCTCTGTCCCGAACTAGGGTTCTGGAAGAGAGCCCAGCAACGTGATGGCCGGGTAATGATAGGTAATGGAGGTTTGAAAAAATGATCAAATGCAAGAAATAGATGACTCTAAAACCTAGAGAGATAGACTTTTGAAAATCTTTGAAAAAGCATACATTGTTTGCATTCAGATCCTAAATTTAGGAGAGTTATATTTAGACCTAAGTCTATGTGAGCATGAAAGTATCTCCTCAATCTGGTCCTACCAAACCATGCCTAAGCTGTATGCAATCAATGTCAGCTAGGTCAGAATCAAGGCTCCTAGGTTCACATGATATCAAAAGTAAAGAGCTGACATTTTGTGAACATAATTTCGATAATTAAATTAAGTCAAGCACACTTTGGATCAAACAAGGACAGGTCCCATCACGGTCGCCAAACCTATTCTCGTCGCAAAATTTTTCCCGTCTTCCCTTCCTTGCGGAAGAGAGAGGAAAATGCTTTTGCAATTCAAACTTGACCGGATTTTGGAAATTGTTTTGAAATACTCGCCTCTGTTTTGAAAATTGCGGGAAAATCCATGGGATGGGGCTCGACCTGTCGGTACGAGGTTCGACCGTTCCTGCCGCCTTTAACAGGGGTAATCGAACCAAGGACCAAAATTGTGCTTGACTTAGTAAAATCATCAAAATTGTGTGCTATCCTAAATGCACAGAGAATTCAGGCATGTGCTATGCAATTTTGTGAAATGCAAGTTGGAAAATATGATGTATGCTTAGAAAATATTTTGAGTTGAAAATTTTTCAGGAAAAGCTGGAAATCAATCTTTCAGGAATCTCAGACGAAGAAGGTTTGAAATCTCGAGAAAGTTTATAAAGATTTGGAAAATCTTGAAGAAATGAGAATCTCAAGAAAATCTTGAGAAAGTTTATAAGGACTTGGAAAACCATGAAGAAATGAGAATTTTAGGAAAATTTTGAGAAAGTTTATAAAGACTTGGAAAACCATGAAGAAATGAGAATCTCAGGAAAATTTTGAGAAAGTTTATAAAGACTTGGAAAACCATGAAGAAATGAGAATCTCAGGAAAATTTTGAGAAAGATTATAAAGACTTGGAAAACCATAAAGAGATGAGAATTTCGGGAAAAATGGAAGGAATTCTTGAGAAAAGATGAACATTTGAAAAGAAGAACACTTATCAGGAAAACTCGGATTTTGAGAATTTTCTTAGGAAAATGATAAAAAATTTTGTAGGAAAACTCATTGGAGAAGGAAATTCAAAACTTAGGAAATTGAATTCCTGAGAATCTTGTCTTTGAAATGTATGAAAATCAACTTTGATTCTTGAGAAAGATGAGAAATTCCTTTTGAAAACATTAAGAAAATAATATTTTCAAGGAAAATCGCAGGAAAACTTTGATTTAGAAAATCCAACTCCGAATATCATCATAGTTTCTTGAGGAATCACTTTCCATGAAGTGAAAATCTCTTGAGAAAAACAGATGATGCAGATGATTTGAATGAATGGATGCACTTTGAAAAGATTTCTGAAAAAATGGTTGGAAAAATGTGTATTAAGCCAAAGTAAAGCCTTCACATATTCTGACTGTGGCCATGATAATGTTCAGAGTTTATTTGAATTAAGTCACGAGATTTTTGAAAATTTAGAAATATGATGTGCATTTTAAGATAGCCTAAGAGTGTAGGCTTAGTGTGACTGGTAGAAAGATGATGGATCTGGGTCTCGTCCATATTCCGACTAGGGCCGTAAATATGGAATCCACCGAGTTCATCAACTCTCTAAGAGTTGGTGCACGTGCCATTCGTGTTCATCCACGGTGAATTTCGAAAATTGAGATATATGCATCATAGAATCAGGATATTACTGAAATCAAACTATATGAGATGCAGCCTAATCTAAGCAGTAAAAGTAAATATTATTCCAAGGTTTACATTTGATTGTTACATTGCTAACATAAAGTAAAAAAAAAATGAAATGGAGCCAAGGAATCAGCATCTTTTATATTTTCCTGCAAAATGAGAATTAGTAAAGATAACCAAGAAAATGGGTATATATATATAATATATACAACGAAGATATATATATATATCAAAAATACTAAAATTGGTGCTAAATGACATGTAACAATGGAGGTGTATTTATATGAGAAAATAGATATATAGATACTCATATATGAAAATAAGTACACATGAAGGGATATATATATATATATATGTATATATATATATATAAGTATATATATATGTATACATATATATATACATATATATATACATATATACGTATACATATAGGTATATATACATAGATATACATATAGATATATATATAGAGATATATACATATAATAAAAAAAAATACACATTAATGGAAATTCCATATAATAGGTAAAATCAGAAAATACAGGTATATACAGTTTTTGTAGGGGATTTCACAAAGCTGTAACTCTCAAATTATAGCATATTTCTCAGTTGTGATCATCGCAAAATTTTTCCTCTCTCGTGTATTTCTCTCTCTTCCTTCTCTTTCCCTTTTCTAACCTCTATTCTCCTCCTTTTTGAAGGGAGAAAAATAAAAGAAAGAAAAGAGAGAAGAGAAAAGAAAAGAAAAAGAGAAGAGAAGAGGAATTATTTTGTGCGGTCTTACTTGACCTTTATTTGAAAAATATTTAGAAAATAACTCGCCTCCGTTTTGAAAATTTGCGGGAAAAATGGAGAGACGGGATTCGCTCGTCGGTACGAGGTTCGACCGTTCCTGGCGCCTTTACCAGGGGTAATCGAACCAAGGATCGAATCTATGCCTTTTGCTTTGCCTAAATATAATCTAAGAATTTATCCTAAAGATCTAAATGCACAGAGAATCATGCTTGTGCGATGCAAGGATGAATGCTCTTTCAAAAATTGATTTAGAAATTTCCAAGTATTCTGAGATGAACTCGGCAAAGGAGTGAAGAAATGATTTAATCTAACTTAGAACTTTGAGATAGATCAGAGGAGTTCTAAGTTTTTGAAGTAAATCAGGATTTGGAAGGATAAGTGGGAAAGGATCACTTGAAGCTTTGAAATGAAAGGAAATAAAGTTTCAAAGTCAAAAAATGGACTTTGAATTTGAATTTGAATTTGAATTTAGGAAAGGAAATGAATACTTGAGATGGAATTGAATTCGGATTTTTAAGTTTGGAATGGATCTGAGATAATCAAATGGTATTTAAGAATAGAAATGGATTTAGGGAGTTTTGGATGAGATCTGAAAGTGGAATTGGATTTGAAATCTAGAATTGAGAATGGAATTGGATCTAAAGATGGATTTAAGATCTGAGATCTGAGATCCGAGATAAAATTGGGTTCTGGATCCTAAGATGGATTTAGATCTGAAGTCTGAGACCCAAATGTAGAATTGGGTTCTGGATCCTAAGATGGATTCGGATCTGAAGTCTGAGATCCAAAGTAGGACTGGATTCTGGATCCTAACATGGATTTGGATCTGAAGTCTGAGATCCAAAGTGAAATTGGATTTTGGATCCTAAAGGGGATTTGGATCTAAAGTCTAAGATCCGATGTAGAGTTGGACTCTAGACCCTAAGATAGAATGTGGATCTGAAGTCTGAGATCCAATGTAGACCTGGGTTCTGGATCCTAAGATGAAATTGGATCTGTAATCTAAGATCCAAAGTGAAATTGGGTCCTGGATCCTAAAGGAAATTTTGGATCTGAAGTCTGAGATCCAAGGTGAAATTTGGATTCTGGATCCTAGAATGGATTTTGGGTTTTTGAAAGTCCAAATGAGACTTTTGAAAATGGATCTGGGTTTTGAAAACCCAGATTGGATTTAAAATTCAGGAATTGAATCTTGAATAAATGAATTTCAAAGTCGATTTAGACCTTGAATTTGAAGTTTGAATTTTGAAATATAGAAGAGGAAGAGAATCTCAAAGTTAAATTGAACTTTGGATTTGATTTGGAGTATTTGAATATAAATGAATTTGGAATTTCAAAGTCAAATTGAACTTTGAAATCTGATTTGAATAAAAAATGAATTTGAAATCTCAAATTTAGATTGAATTTTGAGATTTAACAATGAAATTGAATCTTGAAAATTGAAAGAATGAATCGGATTTGATAAGGATTGAAGATAGATTTGAAGAAAGATATTTACTTGGAGTTTTTGAAAAATGAATTTTTGAAAATATGATGTAATTCTATCCTAAATGATGAATGAATTTAGATTTTTGAAATTGGATTTTGAAAAGCTATTCCATTCTTTAAATGAATTAAAATAAGATTGAAGATATAATGCATCCTTGACTATGGTCATTGGATGTATTATATAATAATCTATATTTAAATTCAGGTGAAGAATAAGATACATTTTGGTGCTTTTATAGAGTTTAAAATGAAATTAACTCTCAATATACCCTGACTAAGGCCATTGGTATATATATTGAATTAATTCTAAGTTAAACTCTAATAAAAGGGGGAAATATTTGAAAATATGATGATTTTGAAGAGGATCCAGTGTGGATCCAATGTTATTTTATAAAAGGTAAAAATCCTAAGTCTTGTTCACATCCCGACTATGGCCGTTGATGTAAATCATCAACTTAGGACTAGTTTACCTCTTATGAAATGGTGCACGTGCCATTCGTGTTTCACCATTGTGTGAATTTGAGAAATGAAGGAAAAATGTATGCATAACAAGTAATTCATGATATTTACAATGCTCATTCATTCTATCTAAAACAGGAAATGTAAAGTTCTCATTATGGCCTTACTTATTACATCATTCAATGGAATTTCAAAGTCATATAAATCTTGAAAATGGAGAATAGCACTCTTTACACATTTCCTGCAAAATCAAGTTTAATACAGAGTGGGAAATGCACATGACAAGGAAATACTTTATATGCAGG
Organism: Nuphar pumila; assembly: GCF_984573655.1. Taxonomy (NCBI): domain Eukaryota; kingdom Viridiplantae; phylum Streptophyta; class Magnoliopsida; order Nymphaeales; family Nymphaeaceae; genus Nuphar; species Nuphar pumila. The sequence continues at coordinate 46,065,355 of NC_143264.1, read as the reverse complement.
ATAATGGAATACTTAAATGAGAAGTGCACCTAAGATTCATAAGGCTAAGTGTATGCATATGAGAGTGATTCTATCCAAATATACCTAAGAACGTATTTGAAGGAAGTGTATATATACCTATGTTCCTATGACTAGAAAGCCTACATGAGAATTAGGTACGTTTATACATATATATGTATACAGATATATATATATATATATATATATATATATATATATATATATATATATATATATATATATATATATATATATATATATGTGTGTGTGTGTGTGTGTGTGTGTGTGTGTATAAGGGCAACTTGAAGTGCAGGAGGTGAGATGGTGGGGTGAGATGCTCATGTAAATATCTTTGTACATCTGCTGTGTACAAGAATATGATGAATGGTATGCTGCGGGTGCAGCAAATGGAAATCCTATAATGCAGGGGCTGAAGGTAGTGAGGAGATGGTGGGTATGGGATGCCGGGTATTGGCGGTGCACAGGAAGCTGTTGGGATGGTGATATCCCTTAATATTGATGAGATGGATGGATAGTGAAGATGAGACTGTGTCATGGATTTTGTGCTGACATTACATGATGCATTAATGTAATTGCAACAGGCAGCAGGTAGGTGTAGTGGACTGTAACCAGTGAAACAATAGGTGAGTATAGGTACAGTATGTATGTGGGGAATGTAGTGCTGCTGGTGATATTCAGAGAAGATGGAACTGGCTACCACCATATTGGCGCCTACTGTAGGTACCGGGAGAAAGCCACCATAGTGTGTTGGCATTGTGGGGGGGGGGGGGGGGGTTGGGCTGCAACCACATTTGATCATGGTTGTGGATGCCCAAAAAGAGGAACCGCGTCAGTGTGCTGGCACTGACGTAGGTATATGATAGTTGTAGCAGCAATGTTTCTGCAAATGCTGGAGGATTTAACATGCTTAAGCTCTAAAGAAAAGAGAATACTTCTGAACTCGAACCTGCTGACTCCAAGAGTTGGAATAACTCTTTCTACAAATGCAACAAATGTATGGAGAATAGGCTACGGTGCAAGTGAGAATGTATAGGTACTATTACTATGCAAGATGTGCAGCTTATTCTATCAAATATTCATTCTGGTCATCATGGATTGGAATATAAAGATAACATCAATTAGAGCACTAGAGTAACATTAAGGTTGGTTCTGTCAACCAGAAAATGCCACATGATGGGTGTTAACAAAAGGGTTACAACAGTATAATCAGCAATTAAACAGAACGAGCTCAATGCTATCTTAAGCTATTATATCCAACTGACGACCAACAGCGAACAACTCATTATCCTTTCATTGAAATACTACTTAAGTGGTATGGCAGCCATGCTCATAGCGTTGACACAGATTTCAATATAAATATTAATAACAACTATAATATGATCTTAAACATCCAAATTTAACATATGTAGTTCAGACTGACCTGCAACAACACAGAAACTGGATGAGCTACTCTTAGCAACAGGTCGAATTCTGCAAATATGTCCAAAACAAATATGGTGAGTAATGATATAAATATTTAAACACGGAGCCTTCTCTGGCCCAAAGAAAAATTTTGCTTCCGCCTTTTATTTGGCTATAGCTCGAAGGCTTGGGTGTTTCTACTGATATTGCAGCACCAAGTAAATGTAATTGCTTCCCCAAAGTATTGCGGTTACGTCACTCATGTATCAAATTTTCCCCTCTTTCATAAATTACTCGCTGGAAATGTATTACAATGGAAAAATTCCAGACTAGATTTTATACTTCAATGGGTATTATTGATGGGACCTTAATAGCCTTTGTAGATTATTGGGAAACTTAGTGGAGCTCGCATAAACAGGTTTCAAAGGAACACAACAAAAAAAAAAATATCGGAATTAGGAAACAAATGAAAGATTATGATGAGCTCAGTAGATGACGTGTGTGCTGAAGCATCATGTAAGTGGCACAATAATGGAATATATGCTGGATGGTGTGAGGGACATGCTGTTATAATGTGGTGAAGATGAAAATGGGTTGTAGTATTATGACAGAAATTGCTGAAACATAAAGAAGATAGATGAAATCAAATGAACTCACCGAATTTCACAACAACTAACTACTGCAAAATAACTCAGATCAGATAGTCTTTCAACATTTTCTGCAAAACCTTAAAACGCAGGAACATGATGGAAACAAATGAAAGATGAGTATGCTGAATTTCATGACAGTTTAAATGTAAACCACCGCTTCAGATCAGATAATAATTTAAGGTACAGTAATGGCTAAACTTGAATATGGACCCTGTAACAGAAGACACCATTGTAAAAAAAAAAAAAAATTTAGCACACTCCCTATTTAAGAGAGCTGAAGATTTTTGCACATGGTCAGACCTTTGAGTAAAAAGACCCTTGAGATATACCCTTGAGGCTCAAATGGAGACTTCACAGGAACAGTGATCTTTTGCAGGATTCTTGACAATCCTATGTTCAGCAAGGTGCATAAAGAAGACACACACTCCCAAGAGTCAGTCTTTTATGGCCTCGACTCTACGAGGCTTATACAGATCTGATTTTATGAATATGACCCCAGGAGCTTCAATACATTTGTAGCACCTTTTGGATGGATGACCATCTTTTCAAAAAGTCTGCTCATAAACAACCTTAACGTCATTTCAGCTGATTAACCATGAACCACCCGATCCTTAATAAAGTTGATCTCTGCTGGACCAAGGCAAAGGGAATATAGCAGAGTTCATAGAATGAAAATTAACTATGCAGGGCATATTCTGATAAATACGAAGATTGGACAAATAATATGTAAAATAAAATAAAAAAAATGGCCTGCAAAGCAAAAGGAATATAAAATCACCAAAGGACAAAACCCAAAAAAAAAAAAAATGATGATGATGTAGAATCCTTCTGGATTATACAAGTAAACCACGATGGGTTTTGCTCTAACATGTTCACAAATGCAAGTGCAAAGAAGCGAGTGAATCAGGTAATGCCATATTAAACCAAAAATATGGAGAGGGTGGAAAACCAAATCTATATGATATAAAAGAAGAACACAAAAGAAAAAAACATACAGATATTGATGACAGATTTCGGATTTCTCACAAATCCGATGTTATTTGGGAAACATACCGAAAAAAAAAAATATCGGAATTAGGAAATTCCGTTTGGCTATTGCACAAAGGAAAGGTTGAGATTGCTATAAGCAACCCAACGCAACCGATAGTGCGTTAATGAGGCAAATGAACGAGAATAATAAAAGAGGAGATAGTAGAAGGAGGGTTGGAGAGACTTACCTTGTTTTGCAGGGATTATGAAGGAGGGAAACAAGGCTTCCTTTTTTTTTTGGCGGTCTTTTGCTGCAGATGTGGATGGATTCCTGATTTGGTAGACACCTTGGAGAAAGCACTCCTGCTAAATGCTACGACTACCAGAGGGAGTTCCCTTACCAGAGGCGAGGAAGGTGCCAAGAAAAAAAAGAGGCCGAGGGAATGGGAAGAGGGAAGCAAACTGGCTTCGCTATGCTGCAAGTTTTCCTTCGGTTGATGGGAGGAGCTAAAAGAGGATTCAGATAAAGGAGGGCTGCTGCCAGAGTCATCCCCCTTCCTTCCCTTTTGCTTCTCCTTTTAAAGAGGGCGAGGAAGGATCAGGAGGGGGGGATTCAGTTAGCGATCTGTGGTTGAGAGTTGGTGTGACGATCGGAGGGTCATGAAGAGGCTAATGGGGCGGATGGTTGGGCGATCGTGGTGCTCGGGTGAGAGGGGGTGGAAGGCCAGCGAGTTCCTTCGTGATGAACGAAGGAGGAAGAAGTTGTTGGAGATCGGGTGGCTGAAGGATGTAGGATGCACATGGGGGGGGGGGGTCGGCCATGGTGGGCGAGAGGCGAAAGTGAGGGGGGCGAGAGGGGAAGGCGAGTTAGGGTTTTCAAAAACCCTAACTCGACCTTTAAACCTTAAAAGTTAGTTTTTCCAAAAGAAAGCCTTCTTTTCAAGTTTTTCTAAAAAGATGGTTAAAGATGAGTTTTTCGACAAAAATCTTTGAAAACCACGCAGTCTTTCCTAATTTTTTTTTTTGATGATTTTTCCATTTTTTTGTATTTTTGGAACAGAATCTAAGTTTTTTACACGAAAACAAAGATTAAATACTAATTTTTTGTATTTTTTTGAGAAATATATACAAGAGTATTTTTCTGAGAATTTCAGACCATTTTGGGGAAATTTTTTCAGAAGAATGGGTTTGGATCCAAGTTTTTAGAAAACATTCGAGTTTTAAGCCTCGAATTGAGGAAATTTAATTCAATGGATCCAAACGGATACCGGATGAACTGTCTGAGCTTTTCAAAAGTTATTTTTGATAATTTTAAGAGTTTGATTTAAAATCGGATAATGAAGCTCAGATTTGGATTTTGATGTAGATCCGGATCCGAAATTGAGTCAGGTATGTAAAATGAGTTTAATTTCAACAAAATTTGAGAAACGAAAATGAAATTTAGATTTAAAACCGACTCAATTACCCAAAAGATGGGGGAGAAAGCAAAAAGGGGATATTTACAACATTTTGAAAAATTTGGGGTGTTCACAGATGCCCCTCTTTGCTACTAAGCCGGTTGAAAGCCGAGCTTAGTGGCAAAGAAACACTCCAAATTTTGAAAAATGCCCCAGTCAGCCGATCTGAACTGAGTGTGGAAGAATTTATTTTTAAAACACGACTTTTCAGGCTTAAGACCTTATCCCGAATGGTTCTGGGGGAATGAAATCCTCGACAATGATACGACTGAATGATAGAAGTGAGGAAATCGTGATGGGACTTTGGGTGAAAATCCCAGGGATGGTGAAAGATAAGGATTTTGATCAAGTCTCATGGGTGAGACAAGATCAGCCCTTCGGAATGGCTCAGGTTTAACCCTTAACCTGGATGGGACAAAAATAGATCGAGATAATTTGGATGGGAAAAGGAAACATAAACGGACCTCGATGGGACATTTTGAGGGAAATGCCTCATGAGATGAAACTCAAGGACAATCCTTTCCTGGATGGATGTATAAAGAACACGGATTCCTTTGTGGGGAAAGCCATGATGGGACAGGAGGATTGCCTCGTCTAAACGAAGCTCAGGTTTAACCCAAACCTGAAAGGAAGGTACCTCGCGGAGCGAGGTTCAGGCTTCGCCCTTATCCTGAGAGGGATGACCATACAGAATCTTCGAGTGAAGAAACCGTGATGGGACAACAAATGCATCGCCGAAGCGAGATTCAGGTTTAACCCTTGACCTGAGTGGGAGATGATGCGGAATCTTTGGATGAAGAAACCGTGATGGAACCTTCAAAATTTGGACGAACAAATCCGAAAGGGGTTTGCGAGAAGAGAAAAAAAAAGGGATTCCCTAAAGCTTGGAAAAGGGATGATCTTGGGCGCCTCATTGCTGAGACCAAAATCAGCTTTCTAAAAACAGACGACCTCTCGCAGAAGGTTTTTGGGTTACACCTCGAGGGGAGAGGTGACAGGTTTAATCCTTAGCCTGAATGGATACCGGATCCTCGAGGAGCGAGGACAACTGTGATGTGCCTCTAGACTTTGCACAAGTCCAAGAGGGTTTTTTTTTTTTTTTGCAAAAGGATGAAAATGGGGGTCCCTAAAGCTTGAAAAGGGATTGTGCTTGGGCGCCTCATTGCTGAGACTGAAAATAGCTTTTGACATTAACAAATCTTTTGCAAAAAGTTCAGGTTTAGCCCTTATCCTGAGCGGGAACTGTCTATGGCGGGACAGTGGGGAGCACAGGGAAGTGTGCGAATCTGAGAGCGCTCAGATCAGACGGAAGGAACGGACTTTTCAGTCCTAAGGAGGGATGACGTCAGGATACGTCAAAATGATCTTCAAGTTCACACTTCATGTTGGGATAACTAGAAAATATTGCCAATAAGATGCAAAAAATTGTAGTTGATTCAGAATGATTGAATTGTGCTCATGTGTGAAAATATCACCTCTTTCTACTTAGAGTATTAATTCCAATTGGGCTAACTCTGTAGAATCAAGAATCAAATTCAAATTTGTCGCTATTGAGTTTCTTCAAGGAAGATATCAATTTCCCTGATATAAAAAGAAGAGGAAACATCCTTAGCTTCATAAAAGCAATTAAGTGAAAAGGTATTGATAAAAGAATGTTACATAGATAAAGATGATTCCTGACAGTTTCGGGCAGTTTGATATCCTGGGCATTTCCCATGATGATCTGTTTGCACTCTTTTGAACCATGGAGCTTTCTTGGCTTCTTTCACATCATCCTTTATTTTGGAGATGTCTTGACTTTTCTCTCTTTTCCGAGGAAGGGTACGTCACAAACTCCTTCATCTTGGAGATGCTCCGATCCTTCTTTTTCTTTCTCAGGGATTATGACATTGGTTCTTGGGTTGAAATCTCTAAATAGTAGCAGAAATCAAATATCTTTTAGGGTTTGTCGGTAGGTTCATCGCATCCGCTTTCATCTCGACGGTGATGCGAACTTTCCCTAGAAGGATCCGTCACAAACTCCGTCATCTTGGAGATGTTTCAAATCTTCTTTGGCCCCGGGGGTCCACTCGCTTAATTCGCCTTCATCTTGACGACAATTGAGAGATCCCTTTTGCGAATATTTGATTGCAGCTTAGCTTGGATGACTGAGGATATATGGATTGGGTAGGTTCTTTTTACTGCCCAGGATATTTCCACTATCTTACCGCCAAAAGAATAATCTTTAAGAATGCGCCACAGCTATGATCAATATCAGCTCACTTATGGCTTTTCAACATCATTGAATTTTCCTTTGCCGGTCATATCAAGGATTTTTCTTCAACCTCTTGGTTGACCAACAGAAAAAGCTTGAATTTAGCTCTTATTTCGCAAGAGTCTTGCTCTTTTGAAAATGATACTGAAGGTAGTTTGAGATAATTCTTTGTGCGACGAAAGCTTTGAGATCAACAATGACTTTTGATAGCAAATTGGCAACGTATTCTAGAAGTCCTTGATGAAAGAGATTGCTTGATATCGAACTGACATGTCTGTGACAAAATTCTCCTCTCTTTTTCCCCGAAAAGAGAGACTCAGGCTTAAACCCTTACCTGAATGGGAAGTTGGAAATACTCCTCTCTTCCCTGAAAGAGGAGGTGTTTGCAAAACGGAACTTTCGAAGAGAAATTAAGTTTTCGTCAAAACTCCCTATCTCTAGGCTTCTCTTATGGAAAGGCGGCTAAAAAACAAAGTTCAGAAAGTATCACAGAGGAACGAGTCCATCACACTCTCCCTAGAAGAGGGTCCTCTGTGAAGGGTTGGCCAAAGATGATAAAAACAGGGGCCACAAAAGAAACGAGCTTCCGTCGAAGCCCTCCCTAGAAAAAGGGTTCTTTTGTGTAAAGTTGGTTGTTGTTTTGCAAACTGTTCGCGAAGAAAACGAGTCCCTTCAAACTCTCCCTGGAAGAGGGTTCTTGCGAACGGAATATGGTTGCATGCGAAAGGAACGAGCTTCCTCGAACTCTCCCTGAAGAGGGTCCTTAGCCAGAAAAAAAAAAGATTGATTTTTTTGATAAAATGATGACCTGGAGGTCGAAATTGAGAATTTAGAACTTGAAATGATGATGCTTGGTTAGCACAAAGACTGAACCTAGAGGGCTAACTGATTAGTCAGCCAAACACTAGCGTAAGCGCTAGATGCACCAGCACGAGCACTGGATTTCAAAAAGAAAGCCCTAGTACGAGCGCTGGGGTTTTGAAAAATGCACATCAGTACGAGTACTGGATTTTCCAAAAGGAGGATTTGAAAAATGAGACCGACATTCGAAGATATTTGAGAATTGAGTGAGAATGATTGCCGGTGTTTCAGGATTATCCCTTATCCTGAAGGGGAAATAGAATATACTTTTTGATGAAAATTTAGGGAAAATGAAAAAATCCTAGTCGGAACTCGGTTTTTTCAAATATAAGAAATGAGTGAGAATTGAGTTTGAAAACTCGAATTCTCAACACGAGCATCGGATTCAAAAGGAAGTTCAAGTCGGGACTTGAGACTTCAAAGACAAGAATATACAAAAGAAAAATCTGAGTCGGAACCCGGTTTTTAAATATAAGAAAATGAATGAGAGTTGAGTTTGGAAACTCGCATTCTCAACACACCAATTTGTCCAACACGAGCATTGGATTCAAAAGGAAGTTCAAGTCGAAACTTGAAACTTTAGAAATGAGAATATACAAAAAAGGAAAATCTGAGTCGGAACCCGGTTTTTAAATATAAGAAAATGAATGAGAATTGAGTTTGGAAAATTTGCATTCTCAGCACCACAATTTGTCCAACACGAGCATTGGATTCAAAGGGAAGTTCAAGTCGGAACTTGAAACTTCAGAAATGAGAATATACAAAAACGGAAAATCTGAGTCGGAACCCAGATGAGAAGGAGATAATTCCTACCCAAGAGTCGGATTTTAGAAGAATTGACAAAATGCATGAATAGATTCCGACGATTACAAAGATTTATTCAAGATTCTTGACCCAAGATGGTCTGAACTTTGATTACTTCAGGATTTTCCCTTATCCTGAAGAAGAATGAATAACGGTTGATATGAATTGAAGAGTTTATGGGAAGTAGTTCAGGTTTTATCCCTTAACCTGAAAGGGATGTAAAATAAAAGATCGATAAAATTTAAAATTTTGATAAAACTTGATAAAAACTTGACAAAATGATAAAAATGGATAACAAATTGATGAAAATTCAATTAAATCGGAAAATGAAATAAATGCAATTTAAATAAAAATAGATCAACTGAAAAATTGATAAGTTTTTCAGAAAAGAGTTTGTCTAATCTTGGCTGCATATGACGAAGGAAAACATGTATAGATCAAAATAAAAATGCCCTAGTATCAGGGAAAAGATGTGAGAATTTAATAGAAAATCGTCGCTTTATTGAGAGAGATTTTTGAAGAGTACAAAAGGCTAGGAATTTAAGTGTAAAATCTCTTCAAATGTAGGGCATTAATAGGATCTGGCAGTTCTGCCCCATCTGCGTTGATCAGACAATAGGAATTGCGAGGCAATGCTTCTTTAACCACATAAGGGCCTTCCCAATTGGGTGACCACTTGCCCTTCGGCCGATGCTTGAGATGAGTTGTCAATCTGAGCACAAGATCATTGACTCGAAATCTTCTCTCAATGACCGATTTGGCGTAGTGCCGAGCTATCCTTTGACGATAGGCTTGAGAGTTCTCTGCTGCCTTGAGTCTTTTCTCGTCTAATAGATCGAGTTGTACCAATCTCTGCTGCTGATACTGATCAAGTGGAAGTTCAATGAGCGACGCAAACTTGAGTGCGGGCTTCTAAACGTGGAGAGGTAACACTACCTCTGTCCCATAAACAAGCTCGGAAGGCGTAGCATTGGTTGGGGTCCGAATGGTGGTTCGGTACGCCCAGAGTGCATCGTGCATCTTCTCGTGCCAATCACGTCCTGTTTCCACTGTTCTTTCCAGGATGCGGATCAAAATCTTGTTGGTGGCCTCAGCCTGGCCATTCCCTTGGGGATAGTAAGGAGCTGAGAAGTGGTGATGAATCCCGAACTTCGAGCAGAAGGTCTTCATCTTCTCATTCTTGAAATGGCTGCCATTATCTGACACAATATCATGTGGGACGCCGAAGCGACAGAGAAGATTTTTATGAATAAATGAAACCACATGCCGGCCTTCTACTGTTCGCAGAGTTACAACCTCGACCCATTTGGTGAAGTATTCTGTAGCTGCGAGGAAGTATCGGTGGCCATTAGAAGCTGAAGGAGTGATCAGACCAACTACGTCGAAGGCCCACATTGAAAAGGGTCAAGGAGAGACCATGGATTGTAAGTATGCGGCTGACGCATGAATGGAAGGCGCGTGCATCTGACATTTGACGCACTTCCTTATAAATCGATGGCAATCTTGCTGCATGGTTTTCCAGTAATATCCTGCGTGGATAATCTGCTTGACGAGTGTTTGGTAGCCGGCGTGACCACCACAAATTCCTTCGTGTGCCTCTTGGACAACTTCCATGGCTTCATCCTTATCTAAGCATCTAGCATACTCGGAACTGAACCCACGACGGTAGAGAGTATTGGCAAGGATGAAATAGCGGACTGACATGCGTTGAATTGCACGTTGCTCCCTTCTTGGCATGTCTGGTGGGAATTCACCAGTTTCGATAAAGCTTTTGATGTCTTGGTACCAAGGCTTTTCTTTATGGGTGGCTTGGTTAACTTGTTCAGTTGGAATGTAGGCAGGTTGATCAAGTCTACCGATCTCGAAGGAACAACGGGATTCACTGTCTTTAAAAGACAAAATAGAGCCTAAGCAGGCTAAGCCATCGGCTATGTGATTGTTTTCCCTCTTGACATGCTTGAGCTGAAATTCTTCAAGGTTGTCTATGAGAGCTAGGGCAATCTTCTGATAAGGGATTAACTTTGAATCCTTGACTTGCCATTCAGCATTAACTTGACTGACAACAAGTAATGAGTCGCCGAAGGCGTGCACTCTCTTGACATCAAAGCTTTGCAAAATTTTGAGGCCTTGTATTAGAGCTTCATACTCGGCCATGTTATGAGTACATTGGAAATTAAGCTTGAGGGAATAAGGGAGCATCTCCTTTTCAGAAGTGATCAACAAGATCCCAATCCCTATACCAGACATATTTCTGGCTCCATCAAAGAATAGAGTCCAAACTGGAGATTCCTGAATACTGCAGATGCGGTCATCAGGAAAATTGTCTTCTGCTTTGATCTCTTCTGTTAACGTGAAATCTGCCAACTGATCTGCGATGGACTGACCCTTGACTGACTTCTGGGAAACATATTCCAAGTCATACTGCATCAGGAGGACTTGCCATTTCGCAATCCGTCTAGTAAGAAAAGGCTGCTTAAGGATGTACTTGAGAGGATTGAGCCTTGACAAAATTTTGATTTCTGAGGCCATAAGATAATGTCTTAACTTCTGACACATCCATACTAAGGCTAGACACGTCTTCTCCATCTGAGAATATCTCTTCTCGTAATCGATGAAAGTCTTGCTGATGTAGTAGATGGCATGTTCTATTCGGCTGCCTTCCTCATACTGCGCAAGAAATCCGCCACAAGCATTGTGGTTGACAGAAATATACAGGAGCAGCGGCTTTCCAAGTTCTGGTGGCTTCAGAACAGGTGGATTGAGGAGGTACTGCTTGATGCGCTCAAATGAGAGCTGACATTCTGGTCCCCACTCGAATTTCACTTCTTTTCTTAATAAGTGATTGAAGGGCTCGCATCTCATGGCCAAATTTGAGATGAAATGTCGAATAGACTGAATGCGCCCCTGAAGGCTCCTTAATTCTTTGAGGTTGGTGGGAGGCGGCATGTCAATGATCGCCTTTGCCTTGGCAGGATCCACCTCTATGCCTTTCTTGCTGATCATGTAGCCAAGCAGCTTGCCTGACTCTACCCCGAAGACACATTTTTGCGGATTGAGTCTCAACTTGTAGAGGATAAGTCTTTCAAAGACTTGGCTGAGAGCATCAAGATGATCCTCGCCTTCTTTAGATTTGACTAGGATGTCATCCACGTAGGCATCCATGTTCTTGTGCATTTGGTCATGAAAGATAACGGTCATAGCTCTTTGATAGGTTGCTCCAGCATTCTTGAGTCCAAACGGCATGACTGTATAGCAAAATGTCCCCCATGGTGTAGTAAAAGAAGTTTTGGATTGGTCACGAGTGGCCAGCTTGATCTGATTATAGCCTGAGTATCCATCCATAAAGGAGAACGTGGCATGGCCTGCCGTGCTATCGATCAGAAGATCGATGTTGGGGAGTGGATAATCATCTTTCGGGGTTGCTTTGTTTAGATCTCGGAAATCGATGTAGATTCGAACTTTGCCATTCTTTTTGGGAACCGCCATGATGTTCGCTAACCAATCTGGGTACTCAATAGTCCGAATGAATCCTGCCTTTAACAATTCTTCAAGTCCTTCTTTGACTTGCGGTGCCACTCGAGGATCCATTTTTTTGAGTTTCTGTTTGATTGGATTGCAGTCTGGTTTCAACACAAGGCGATGCTCGACTAACTTGGAGTCTAAACCTGGCATATCTTCATAAGTCCAAGCGAAGACTTCCTGATGTTGTTTGAGGAAGTAGATGAGCCTTTTCTTCTCATCTGAACTTAGACTGAAACCAATTTTGAGGATTCTTGGGTCGTCTTCCGTACCAATATTGACATCCTCCGTTGGATCTTGAACTAACGGCGATGGCTCATCCTGCTTCTGAATGCTGGTAAATTCTGGCAAACCTTGAATTGTCGAGTCGAATTCTGCCAACTCTTCAATCCGCTCTGTCATTTTGCTGACTTCTGCCCCTGCCTTTGCTTTGCATGCTCTGGCTGGTTTATTTTGAAAAAGGTTGGTATTGATGACGAGCTTTTTGAATGATTTAGGAGCCATGATCCTGGCAATCCTGATTGCGAAAAAGAAGGCCTTTGAGAAAAGGGTAAAATGTTCGAAAAATAGACTTTTGTACAGAGACAGAGAATGACAACATAGATAAGGATATAAGCAGAGAATTTGTGTACACCAAGATGAACAGAGCAAACAAACTTTTCGTTGATTAAGTAAACTTTGATATTTACAAGCGATTGTTTGAGAAAAAGAAAGAAACTGGGGCGGATCTTGCCCTTACAAGATGACAGAAAGGAAAGAGAACGGAAAAACTGGCATTGTCTTCATTACTGAGCTCCCTTGACGAAGATGGTCTTTTTGCCGGATGACTAACCTGTGAAACCCAAGCCTGTGCCGGTGACATGCTGAGCAGGGATGATCGGCTCCAGGATGCCGCCTTCATCTTTGCCCAGGCCCCTGAAGGGCTGATACCCATGCTTTATTAGGAGATCAAGCCCTTTCCTTGATTTTGAGAATCGAGGAAACAGAGGGTGATCTTTAAATGAGGTGCAATCGAGGCGTCCTCCTAGCTTGAAGAAGCGAGGTCCCTGCCACTGAACAACTGCGGTGACATTTTCTGTTGGCTGGATTTCTTTAAAATTTAGCATATCCAGACTTTCACTCAGATCAATCTCTTCGGCTTCCCGGATGCTCGGGATGTCGGCAGTGAAAGTGGGATGGGTAATCATCGGCTGCGGGAGTCGTTCTTCCGGATCCTCTCCTAGGACCGTAGTGATCATGCCCCCCTTCGACCATTTGATACACTGGTGCAGGGTTGATGGGACCGCATTGGCATTGTGGATCCAGGTGCGCCCCAGCAACAGATTGTATGTTGGCGGTACATTGACCACATGGAAGAGTACAGTATGCACCGAATAGTTGATGAAGATCTCGAGAAATATCTTCCCCTTGGCTGTCTGCCCATGGTTATCAAAACTGTAGATCGTGATCGGATCTGGGGTGTATTCCTCTTCTTTTAACCCCAATGCCTTGGCTGTCATTTCTGGACAGATATTTAGGCTGCTGCCTCCATCGACGAGCACATGAGGGACTGTCATGCCCCTGGTCCGCACTACTATGTATAGGGCATTGTTATGAAACAAATGAGGCTTTGGCAAATCCTCATCAGAAAAGGTGATCGGTGTATTTGTCATGGCCTGATTGACGATCTGAGCTATATCTTGCGGAGTCGTGCTAGGCTTGACTTTGATCTTTCTGAGAAGATCTTCTAGCACTTGCTGGTGCTCAGATGAAGCATGAGTCAGGTCCAAGATAGAGATGTTGGATAATGCAGTAATCGGCTTCTGAACTGACCCTGAAGCCTCTTCTTTCTTCGAAGCTGCCTTGATAAAGCGCTTCAGGATCCTGGGGACTACTTTGGTAATTTCTGTTGTTGCCTTTGTTGTTTTACTGGAAAATGGGGTGACATCCGCCCTCTTGACGGATGACTGTGCCTGGCGAAGGACTAGGACCTGATGTTGATCCTGAATGTCCTGCCTAGAACATGGTTGGGTACTGCCTTGCAGAGAGAATGCTTGCTCTGTAACGACTGAAACTGAATGTTTAGGAAAAGGTTTGGACAAGACTTCTGGCTGCTGCTCATCCTTGTCCTCAATCAGCATGTTCTTGTCAATACAATCCTGAATGATGTTCTTGAGGACAAAGCAATGCTCGGTGTCATGTCCCACAGTCCGGTGAAACTTGCAGAACTTGTCAGTCTATTTACCCATAACGACGGGAGGGTCCGCCACCTTGGGGAGCTTGATCATTCCTTTCGACATCATATATTCTAAGATGTCTTTGCGGGACTGCTCTAAAGCTGAGAACTCCCGATCATAACTCCAACCTTCGTGCTTCGGCTTTTCTGGCTGCTTTACTTCTGGCTGGGGCACTGGTTGGACGGGCTGTGGCTTAACAAATTTTCCCTTCTAGGCTGCAGAGTTTGCTCTTTCGGCCCTGGGATGCCCTGAGTTCTTGCTGCGATTCTTCTTGCTTTTCTTTTTGCCAGAGCTACCGCTGTTGTTGGGAAAATCCGTTGAATAAGCGACATGAGCCTTTTTCTTCTGCTCAGGATTTCCTCGGACGAAAGGGTAACCCTCATACAGGCCATTATCCAGGCCGGTCTCGAGTCATTCGGCTCTCTCAATCAGTTTGATGAATGACTTAGCAGGCGATGTAGAAATGAGGTTCCTCAGAGGCTGGGCAAAATTATTCAGAATAATCTGCAGGGCGTGCTCCTCTGGGATGGGAACTTTCATTCTGTTACAGGTGCTTCTCCACCTGTGGATAAATTCGCTGGCTTTCTCATTCTCCATCTGTTTTAAATTGTACAAATGATTGAGGGTTGGTGAGGTTTCGACATTAAACATGAAGCGATCAATGAACAAGTTTACGACCTTATCGAACTCTCGTAGTTCGATAGGATTAATGTGGTCTGCATACCACCTGGCTGCTACCCCTTCTAAGCTGCGAGGAAAGCAGATGAATAATGCCCGATTGTCTTTCCTGAAACGGCCGCATTCAGCATAAAAGGTGGCCAAATGAGCCTTAGGGTTGCTAGTTCCGTCAAATTTAAGGAACTTGCGGGGGAGATTCTCCAGATTGTCATCCCCGTCCAGACCATGATAAAAATCTTCACCGGAGTAGGTCTGCTTGCCCTTGCTTTTAGCCTGGATATCTTTGATAGCCCGATTCATTTCTTTCATCTGCTCTTGCATTGGGTCATTAACGAGAACAGGCTTATTGATTGATTCAGGTTCTCCAGTGGTTTTTACAAACTGCGGTGGAGGATTCTGATAAACAAACTGCTCTTCCTCTTCCGATTCATCTTCTACTGATTCTGCTTCTTCAGAAGTGGTGTGAGGCTGTACTTTCTTTCTAACAATCCTGACTGGCTTCTTTACAGCCTTCTTCTTTGGCTTGCTTTTTGGAGCAACTTCTTTCTGACTAGCCTCAGCCTGCTTAGCCATCATTTTGGTCATCATTCTTTTGAATAGATTATACATGGCTGAATCTATATCATCTGCTTGATTCTATCCCCTGACCGATTTGGGAGAATCCATCCCTTCGGCCTCACTGTCACTGTGTTGAGGAACTGTTTCTTTTCCTGCCCTTGTTACAACCATTTTGCC
The DNA here is from genome assembly GCF_984573655.1 of Nuphar pumila. Classification (NCBI taxonomy): domain Eukaryota; kingdom Viridiplantae; phylum Streptophyta; class Magnoliopsida; order Nymphaeales; family Nymphaeaceae; genus Nuphar; species Nuphar pumila. The sequence goes on along the minus strand of NC_143264.1, from coordinate 46,049,790 downwards.
AATGCCAGTGATTTCCTGTGAAGGCGAAAGGAATGGTTAGGGTTTGAAGGAAATTTTTTGAAAATGCGATTTTTTTAGGAAAAGACATGAAAGAATGAATTGATAGACAATTTAGATAAGTTATCCCATCACCAGGGATTGGGTTACCACAAATTTTTGCAATGATTGTGTCACCTTTTGTGTCAACAAGATGCGCCTTACGACCTAGGCGAGGTCGTCTATCATGACGAGAGATAATCGAAGAAAGAATATACAAAAAATGGGTCTCATTACTGGGGATGAATTCGTAACTACATGAAACAATAAGATTTGGCCATAAAAAGCTTTTTATCAGAACAAAAGTTTGCATTTTCATTAATGACGAAATTTTAAATACAAAGAGAAGGTGGGCAGACAGTTTGCCACCATTCTCGATACTCTGATGATACATTAGGACCGGGAAATATAGACAAAGGAATAAAAGAGTCCCAAGTGTATTTGGCGACGTGGTATGCTCCAGACCACTGATCCGACCGTAGATCGAACTCTGGCATGCGGTCTGTCGGGAAGCGAGTGTTGACACGAACCTGCCGCTGCGAAAATTGTCTGAGACATCTCTCTGGCTGATAGTCTACGCAGAAGAAAGGGCCGAGCAGTTTGTAGCGCTTGTCACGAGCATAGGTGTAGCGAGGAACGGTCTCTCTTCTGTCGAAGAAATCCCAAACGATTTCCTCCTGATGCAGTTTCTCGATCAAAGTTCGACACTGAATGGCTGACTTCGGCTGCTTGTTGCTGAATCTGAAAGAACTGTCTTTTGACGGCACATGTCGCAGGAACCACGACTATAAGGCATACGCGCACCCTTCTACCAAAATGGTCTCTCCGAGGGCGAATCGAGCTAAACCTCTGTAGAGAAAAGCTAGAGCTGCCATGGATATTGAAAGCTGACGGGTCTGCTTGCTTCCCCATCTTCGAAAAAGTTGGGCGACTCTAATATCGACGAAATTCTGACCATCCTGAAAGAATGCTAATCCTACTGTGCATAGGACCATGGCATGCTGGATTCTTTTTTTCGCTGCTCGAGATAAGGTATCGACTTCTTCGTAGGCCCCATACTTGTGATAGAGTTCGAACAGATCGGTGAACTGACTTCCGGTGATTTCTGTGAGAGGCCAGGATCTGCTCCCTGTAGCTCTGGCCAATGCTTCTCGAACATCTACCCCTTTGACATTGATCAAGAATTGCTGCTCGACTGGATCGTCCGGCTGGCCAGCTGGTTCTGGCAATCCCATGATATCACTGAACTCGTCCATTAGCATAGTCATCTCTCCCCATGGAAACCAGAATGTACAGGTTCGTGGATTCCACCGCTCTGCCATAGCTTGAATCAGACTGCCGTTGATGGTTCGCTTGCCAACTGCCGATGCCATCTCCAATCCACAATCATCCAAGTGGTCTGGGAACATACGCGAGAAGGCGGTGAACCAAGAATAGTACCACTGAGGGAAGAAGGTACGAGACTGGATGACCCGATGATCTGGGGTTCCATCCCTTTTTTGATAGAAGACATGATCCCAAGGAAAGATAGCATCGGGAGATTCGGATGCCATCGGAGTGATACTGAGGCAAAAAGGAAAAGAGTCAGATAGAATGCAGGACTTACGGATAGACTTTTGATGATGAAAAAAAAAAAAAAAAGATAGACACAAATCCTGGAAATTTTCGAAAGATCAAGGGGCTCAGGAAAAGACTTTCCAGGGTTTTTAAGAAAAATTCTGACACAAAAGAGAAAAGAATGTAGGTAAAAGGAAAAGTATACACCTGGTGTTTTTTGGAAAATAGAGGAAAAATTTTGAATAGTACACCCAGGGTTTGAAAGAGGTTGATATACATAGGGGAACACAAGGAAAACATCGCATAATCATAGCTGCACAAACAAGGATGCGCACACAGCACTCCCTAAAGGCTGACTCTATATGCAATATTTGAAATAGTTTGTAGAACCTTAATCCTAACTCTATGGTTCAGATCATCTGATTCCAATCAAGGTATGCCGATATACTCAAGTCGAAGCTCGAAGTACGTGGCATATAAGATATTTCTCTGGTTCTAAGGTAAGGCTTCCCAACATCCTTGAGCACCTACCGATATACCTCAGACTATAGCCCTTAGGTACGTGGTAGGGGGGCGCTGTGAACACCCCAAATTTTTCAAAATCTTTTAAATATTCCCTTCTTGACCCTAAATTCATCTTTTGAGCAAATGAGTCATTTTAAAATCTAAATTCCAGTTCTTTTCTCAAGCTTTACTGAAATTAAATTCATTTTATATATTTAAATTAATTTTAGATCCGGATCCATTGTCCAGATCCAAAATTGAGTCTCATTATCCAATTTTTAAGAAAATACCAAAAATAGTTTTCAAGTAGCTCAGACAGTCCGTCCGACATCCGTCTGGATTCATCACATTGTATTTCTCGATTCGAGTGTCAAAACTCGAACATTTCCTCAAAACCTGAGTCCAAACCCCTTTTTCTGAAGAAATTTTCCCCAAGATGGCCCAAATCTCTCGAGAAAACATTTTTTTTAAATATTTCTTAGAAAAATACAAAAATTTAGTGTTTAAACTTTAAATCTTAGTTTTTCTATTACAAAAATACAAAAAAATGGAAAATGCAAAATAAGAAAAGAAACAAAGAATTAGTCTTTGAAAAACCTCTTTTGAAAACCATCATTTTGCAAAATAATCTTTTTTTTTTTTTGGAAACACCTTTTTAAAATTCAGGTTTTATAAAAACACCTTTTAGGCAAAATATATTAATAAACCCCCTCTTTGTAAAATTTTGAAATAACAGGGGCCTTTTTCAAAAATAATTTTTACGGTTTCCTTTTCGTAAAGAACTCCAGGGGAGGAGCGCTTTCTCCCTGACTCTCACCATTTTCCACCCTTTGCCGACTTTCCTTCTTCCACTTTTCCAACAACCTCCAGCCGAACCCTCGTCGCACGCCCCCATGTGCGAGCCCCTCCATCTGCAACAACCATCATCCCCATCTTCGGCCCTTCATCGCCAAACCCTCCTCTTCGGCCACCCATCTCGAAACGATCTCTTCTCAGACCTTCCTCTCCTATTTAACAAATCCCTGGACTCCTTCGTTTTTACCGCTTCTTCACCTCTCCATTTCCTCTTTCACGATCCATCATTCACCTCTCCATAGCTCCTTCTTCACGATTTTCCTTCCTCCCTCCTCCTTCCTCTGGATCTCCTTCTTCAAGATCGGGAGTCCCTGCAAATAAGAGGATCCAACAGGCTTCCTCTTCGGTTCCACCGAAAGAGCACCAGTTTCCCCTTTTAGGACTTCTGCAAAACAAGCCAGAAATGAACTCAAATGGCAGAGGATCCATTGTAAAAGTTGAATGGAGATTGAGCTGGAGTTCTGCCGGCAGTTGATTGTCACCACAATTTCTGCTGAAACCAGACCGGATGGCATCTCATGATCACTCTTCTGTAACATCCCACTTATCATAATCTTTGCATATTAACGGTGAGTATTTACTTCCACTTTCCTGTTTATTCCCATTATATCCAACTCTGTGAGTTTTTATGTCATCAAGTGCTGAGGATGAGGGTATATAGATAAAATGTTGCATCTATGAGCTCAGACCAATATACGATGGTGATTCTTTGGTAAGTCAATTTGCTTAGACTGCCCTGCTAAAATGAAATCTAGTTGCTAAGAGTAGTTGATAATATCCTGTGGTATGAATCCAAGCAGCACGGCAGTGCTTGATGCATGTTCGATTCCTGATAGAGCCTACTTAATGAAATTCAAGTTGGTGAAAATCAAGCCATCAGTGTGACCCCTTTATGGTTTTGTTTTGGCAGAAAGTTCAGGAAACAGAGTCATTTACTAGATCAGATCATGCATGATTGAACAAGGCTTTACAGTGGCTTCATGGGTTTCTTGAATTTTTTTAATCACGTTCTTTGATAAACTATATATATATGTCTTCACTTTAGGCTGGTTATCCCTCTTTTCTTGAAGGAAGACGTCTACAGGTATGCATTCTCTTTATATTATCTGGGGCATCAGATTCTCTTATTACATCAGTTCCTGTTTTGTTATAGCAACTCATGCTTCATTACATATGTATTTATTAGTGTAATTCTCAGTTCACTACAGTGACTCACATTTTACTACAGCAATCCTCATTTCATTACATGTACATTTGATTGATTCACTACATTACACATAGCACTACTTCACCACTCATCCTGTTGGGTCTATGTATATAACATCTTCATTTTATGTGTTAACCAACTGTTACCCACCACCATTCATATCAACAGCAGTTGCTGTAATTTCCTACAGCCACCTTCACAGCGCCACTGCGGCGATTCATTACATTTTCATGACCATGTCAAGTGTCACAACAGTATGATGTTCATAACAAATCCCCACTGGAACCCCTCTTTTCCTCTTTTTATGATAGTTCACTCTTGAACTATCATAATCATCATATTTTTATCATTCTTTTACAAGTGGTTCATAGGAACCATTGTCAATTCTTTTCCTCTTTTTATGATAGTTCACTCTTGAACTATCATAATCATCATATTTTTATCATTCTTTTACAAGTGGTTCATAGGAACCATTGTAAATTCTTTTCCTCTTTTCATGATAGTTCACTCTTGAACTATCATAATCATCATATTTTTATCATTCTTTTACAAGTGGTTCACAAGAACCACTGTAAATTCTTTCTTTTTTTATGATAGTTCACTCTTGAACTATCATAATCATCATATTTTTATCATTCTTTTACAAGTGGTTCATAGGAACCATTGTAAATCCTTTTCCTCTTTTTATGATAGTTCACTCTTGAACTATCATAATCATCATATTTTTATCATTCTCTTACAAGTGGTTCATAGGAACCATTGTAAATTCTTTTCCTCTTTTTATGGTAGTTCACTCTTGAACTATCATAATCATCATATTTTTACCATTCTTTTACAAGTGGTTCACAAGAACCACTGTAAATTCTTCTCTTCTTTTTATGACAGTTCACTCTTGAACTATCATAATCACCATATTTTTATCATTCTTTTACAAGTGGTTCACAGGAACCACTGTAAATTCTTCTCTTCTTTTCATGATAGTTCACTCTTGAACTATCATAATCATCATATTTTTACCACTCTTTTACAAGTGGATCGTAGGAACCACCATAATTCCTTCTCTTTTGTACATACATATAGATATAACCACCATAATATTTTTTTTGATGTTCTCAAATCCAATTGTTGTAAATAAATAAGATGATGAAAACTTTACATTTCCAGTTCTAGATAGAATGGATGAGCATTATAAACATCATGAATTGCTTGTTTTCATGCATTTTTGCCTTTATTTCTCAAATTCTCACCAATGGTGAAACACGAATGGCACGTGCACCATTTTCGTAAGAGGTAATTGGTCCTAAGTTGATGATCCACATCAATGGCCATAGTGAGGGTGTGGACAAAACTTAAGATTTTTATCTTTTACGAAATAACACTGGATCCACACTGGATCCGTTTTCAAAATTCATCATATTTTCCTTAAATATTTTCTCATTTTATCAGAATTTAATTTAAAATTAACTCAAAATATATACCAATGGCCATAGTCAGGGTATATTGAGAGTTAATTTCATTCTAAATTCTATAAAAGCACCAAATGTGTTTCATTCTTCACCTGAATTTAAATATAGATTATTATATAATACATTCAATGACCATAGTCAAGAATGTATTATATCTTCAATCTTATTTTAATTCATTTAAAGAATGAAATAACTTTTCAAAATCCAATTTCAAAAATTTAAATTCATTCATCATTTAGGATAAAATTGCATCATATTTCTAAATTCTTTTTCATAAAATCCAAGTAATTATTTCCTTCATTTCTCAGATCAAATCCTATTCATAAATTCAAATTCAACTCTATTTTCTCAAAAGAATTCAAGAATTCAATTTCAAGGTCCCATTTGACTTTGAAACTTCAGAATCATCTTGTATTTCAAATTCCGAATTCTATCTCAAATTCAAAGTCCAATTTGACTTTGAAATTCCAAGATCATTTTTGTATTTAAACTTTAAAGTTCCAATTTAAATTCAAAATTCAATTCAAAGGTCAGATTAAAACTTTGAAATTTCTGATTCATCTTCTGGTTCCAAATTCAAAGTCTAAATTGACTTTGAAATTCATTTGTATATTCAAAGATTCAAGTTCTAAATTTCATTTTCCAAGTTCAATTCAAACTTGGAAGTTCAATCCATTTTAGGATCCAGGATTCAACACTCATATCGGATCTTAGACTTCAGATCCAATTCCTCTTTAGGATCCAGACTCCAATTTTACTTTGGATCTTAGATCCAATTTTCTTATAGGATCCAGAATCCAATTTCACCTTTGATCTCAAAATTACAGATTCAATTTCATCTTAGGATCCAGAACTCAAGACTACATCGGATCTCAGACTTCAGATTCACAATCTATCTTAGGGTCTAGAGTCCAACTCTACATTGGATCTCAGACTTCAGATCCAATTCCTCTTTAGGATCCAGACTCCAATTTTACTTTGGATCTTAGATCCAATTTTCTTATAGGATCCAGAATCCAATTTCACCTTAGATCTCAAAATTACAGATTCAATTTCATCTTAGGATCCAGAACTCAAGACTACATCGGATCTCAGACTTCAGATCCACAATCTATCTTAGGGTCTAGAGTCCAACTCTACATTGGATCTCAGACTTCAGTTCCAATTCCACTTTTTGGATCTCAGACTTTCAGATTCAAATCCATTCTAGGATCCAGAATCCAATTCTATATTTGGATCTCAGACTTCAGATCCACTCTATTTTAGGATCCAGAACCCAAGTCCATCTTGGATTCCAAATCTCGGATCCCATTCTGTTTAGGATACGGAATCCAATTCCAAATTCTAGATTTCAATTCCATTGTCGAATCTAATCTAAATCCATTTCTATTCTTAAATACCATCCAGATTTCTCAGATCCATTCCGAATTTCAAAGCTTCAAAATCCAAGTTCAAATCCATTTCAAGTATTCATTTCCTTTTTCTAAATTCAAATTCAAAGTCAAAGTCTATCTCTGACTTTGAAACTTCATTTTCTTTCATTTTTAAAAAAAAAAAAAAAGCTTCAAGTTATCCTTTCTCATTTATTCTCCCAACTCTGATTTACTTCAAAAACTTAGAACTTCTATGATCTATCTCAAGTTCTAAAGTTAGATTCAGCCATTTCTTCACTCCCTTATCAAGTTCATCTCAGAATACTTAGAAATTTCTAAATCCAATTTTCAAAAGGAGCATACATTCTTGCATTGCACAAGCCTGATTCATTGTGCATTTAGAGTTAGAATAAATTTCTTAGATTATATTTAGGCAAAGCAAAAGGCATAGATTCGATCCTTGGTTCGATTACCCCTGGTAAAGGCGCCAGGAACGGTCGAACCTCGTACCGACGAGCGAATCCCGTCTCTCCATTTTTCCGCAATATTTTAAAAAATGGAGGCGAGTTAAATTTCTAAATGCTTTCAAATTAAGGTCAAGTGAGACTCCGCAAAAGAGTTCATCTTCTCTCTTTCTTTCCTTCTTTTCTCTTCTCACTTTCTTTTCTTTCTTTTATTCTTCTCCCTTCAAAAAGGGAGGAAAATAGAGGTTAGAAAAGGAAAAGAGAAGGAAGAGAGAGACACCACAAGAGAATATGAAAATTTTGCGATGATCACAGGTTTGGCGACCGTGATGGGACCCGTCTTCGTCCGGTTGGATCTATGCCTTTGCTTTGCTTTTATATAATCTAAGTCTTTATTCTAACATATGTCAGCTACATTTTCATGCAAACCTTAGGAGCCTAGACTCTGTCCTAAGCTGACATCATTGCATATAGGATCTAAGTATGGTTTGGTAGGACCATATTGAGGAGATTATTCCATGTTCACATTAGACTTAGGTCTTGAATACAACTCTCCTCAATTTTAGGGATTGAATGCAAACAATTTATGCAAGTGTATGCTTCTCTTTTTGAATCTATCTCTTTAGGACTTGCATTAGAGCCTTCTGATTTTATTGCATGTTGATCATATTTTGAAAACATCCCTACCTATATTGTCCCGGTCTTCACGTTGCTGGGCTGTCTCACTGAACCATAGTTCGGGAGAGAGCCTCACAACTGGACCACTTATTTGGGTTCGCGCCCCCCTACCACGTACCTAAGGGCCATAGTCTGAGGTATATCGGTAGGTGCTCAAGGATGTTGGGAAGCCTTTACCTTAGAACCGAAGAGATATCTTATATGCCACGTACTTCGAGCTTCGGCTTGAGTATATCGGCGTACCTTGATTGGAATCAGATGATATAAATCTTAGAGTTAGGATTAAGGTCCTATCAGCCATTTCAAATATTGCATATAGAGTCAGCCTTAGGGAATGTTGTTTGTGCATCCTTGCTTGTATATCTGTGATTGTATGATATTTTATATCTTCCTTATATTTTCCAAAACCCTGGGTATATATTTCAAAATTTTCTCTTTGATTTCAAAACCTAGGTGTATTTTTCTCTTCTTCTTCTCCTTCTAAAATTTCTTCAAAAATTCTTCTGATCCTGCCTGCAAGTTCTTCAAATTTTTAAATCCTTACCATTTATTCTCGAATTCCATTTTTCCTTTTATTTTCTTCTGTTTTTATTCTTGTTTATATTTTTTATAAAAATCTCTTTCCGTCAAGAGATATCCTTTTTCAAAATGGTATCTTCCTTCATATCTTTAGTTGGTTACTCTCCCTCGTAGAGTAAACAGCGCAATTGTCACAAATCTTGTGGTGACTCAATCCCGAGTAATGGGATACAATTAAATTTTTAACCTAAATCCTTCCTCTTTGTCAAAATTTCTCCAAAAAAGTTTCTTTGGTCTAAAAACCTCCACTTTTTCTCTACAGAGAGTTCTGATATTCAAAAATGGTTACGACAAGAGCGTGAAAAGAAACAGATCCTCAACTCAGCGACAGTGAGGCGGAAGAGATGAGCTCTCCCAAATCGGCCAGGGGACAGGGTCAGAACAAGAAAGATGACATCGACCCCGCTATGTATGATATGTTCCAAAAGATGATGGCGAGGATGATGTCAGAACAAGCCGAGGCCAAGCTGAAAGAGACGGTTCCTAAAAACAAGCTGAAGAAGAAGCCTGTGAAAAAGACAATCAGAATCATCAAAAAGAAGGTGCAGCCAGACACTACTTCGGAGGAATCAGAGTCAGAAGAGGAAGAGCAGATTGTCTACAGACAAAATCCTCCAAAGCAGTCCGTAAAAATAGCTGCAGAAGAGCCTGAATCCGTCAACAAGGCCAAACCTGGGGCTCCAGCAGAAGACCTGATGAGCAAGCAGATGAAGGAGATGAATCGAGCTATTAAGGATATTCAAACCAATAGCAAGGGCAAGCAAACCTATACTGGCGAAGATTTTTACGATGGTCTAGATGGGGATGATAACCTGGAGAATCTTCCTCGCAAGTTTCTCAAATTTGATGGAACTGGCAACCCTAAAGCCCACTTGGCTACATTTTATGCAGAGTGCAGTCGTTTCAGGAAAGATAACAGGGCTCTGTTCATCTGTTTTCCCCGTAGTCTGGAGGGTGTAGCAGCCAGATGGTATGCTGATCATGTGAATCCTATCGAACTACGAGAGTTCGATAAGGTAGTAAATATGTTCATTGAGCGTTTTCTATTCAACATTGAGGTTTCCCCTACGCTCAATCACCTTTACAACCTAAAGCAGAAAGAGACAGAAAGAGCAGGAGAGTTCATCCACAGGTGGAGAAGTACCTGCAACAAGATGAAAGTTCCCGTTCCAGAGGAGCATGCATTGCAAATAATCCTCAGCAATTTCTCTCAGCCCCTGAGAAGCCTCATTGCCACCTCTCCAGCAAAATCCTTTATCAAATTAATTGAGCGAGCCGAATGGCTCGAAGCAGGAATAGAAAGTGGGCTTTACGAGGGCATGCCTCTGGCCAAAAATATCCAAGACCAGAAAAAGAAAGCGCAGTTCACTCATGCAGCTGATACCTCTAGCAATAATCTTGATAACAGCGGAAGAAACAGAAATGACAGCAAGAATGGTCAGAACCACGGCGCAACCCAAAGGGAAAAGTCTTCCAAGCAGAATAACAAGCCGTCTCAGTCTAGCTTTCCGCAGAAAGAAAAGATAAAGCGCGAAGGTTGGAGTAATGATCATGAGTTTACTCCTCTGAAGCAAACGCTTGAAGAAGCCCTCGAATTCATGTTGGCCAAGGGATTGGTTAAACTCCCAAAAGTCGTGGATCCTTCTACGGTCATGGGAAGGTTCACAAATCATTTCTGCAAGTTCCATCGAGCAGTGGGGCATGACACCGATCACTGCTTCGTCTTCAAAAATATTGTTCAGGATTGCGTCGACAAGAGTCTCTTTGCTGAAGATGAAGAGGAAGATGACTTAGCTGTCATGACCAAGTCTCTCCCCGGCTACTCAGAAGACTGAAGATGTCAGAATTCTCCTACCTTTTCCCTTTTTGCCAAGTCATCTTGTAGGGGGCCAGTCAGCCCAGTCCTCTTGTGACCTTTTGGTCAAAGTGCTTGTAAATATTTCAGTCCTTTGTTATCAGTTTTGCTCGTTAATGAAATGTCAATTTTCCTTTTATCACAATACTTTCTTCCTCTGCCACATAGGGGCATTCGCTTTTTAAAATCTATATTTCAAAAATCTCTTCATCAGCTTCTGTTAAAATCATATTTAAATTCCTGTTCTTTTCAGAATGCGGGACTAATCCGGACATCATTCATGAGAGAAATGATATTACCTATGAGGGCTTTTTCAAAAATCATGAAATTTTAAAAATCTTCGTTATGACCAAGGAGTTCAAATATTCCTTGGTCTAACCTTTGACAAAAAAAATCAACCCTCGTGTTGATCATATCTTCAAAAATAAGTCTTTCAAACCATTATATTGAAAGATCAACCCTTGTGTTGGTCTTATCTTCCAAAATGAATTTTAAACCTTTATATTCAAAGATCAACCCTTGTGTTGGTCTTATCTTTCAAAATGGATTTCAAATCTTTATAGATCAACCCTTATCTTTCAAAGTGGATTTCAAAACCTTTATATTCAGAGATCAATCCTTGTATTGATCTTCTCTTCCAAAATAGATTTCAAATCTTTTTATTCAAAAGTTCAACTCTTGTATTGGTCTTATTCTCCAAAATTGATCTCAAAACTTTTCAAAGATCAACCCTGGCGTTGTTCTTATCTTTTAAAATGGGTTATAAATCATCATATTCAAAGATCAATCATTGCATTGGTCTTATCTTCCAAAAATGGGTTTTTAATCATTATATTCAAAGATCAACCCCTGTGTTGGTCTTATCTTCCAGGATTGGGTTTTAAATCATTATATTTAAAGATCAACCCCTGTGATTGATCTTATCTTCCAAGGTTGATTTTTAACATTATCTTCAAAAGATCAACCCTTGTATTGACCTTATTATCAATTTCGAACTGTTATTTTTAGAAATCAGATCTATTGTTGATCTTCTGCTTCAAAATTAGATTTCAAAACCTTTGCCTTCGAAAATTAACCCTCATGATGATCTCTCATGTTTGATTTAAAGGATCAGATCTTGCGCTGATCATTCTTCTTGTGGTGGATTTTCTTCCCCCAAAATGATTTCTCATTTATCCCTTAAATAAACATTTTCCTTTCAAGATCCCATATGCAGGCAGGATCAGAAAAACTCCTTTTTCCTTAAATCTTATAAATTTTCAGTTAAATTTGATATTTTTTAGTTTCATTCATTTTATTCAAGTTTATATCAATTTTATCAAGTTTTTATCAAGTTTATCAATATTTCCTCAAATCCATTAAATTTTATCAATCTTTTTACCCTTTCAGGTTAAGGGATAAACCTGATGCCTCTTTCCCATGAGGTATTTCCTTTATTCTTATTTTACCCTTTCAGGTTAAGGGATAAACCTGATGCCTCTTTCCCATGAGGTATTTCCTTTATTCTTATTTTACCCTTTCAGGTTAAGGGATAAACATGATGCCTCTTTCCCATGAGGTATTTCCTTTATTCTTATTTTACCCTTTCAGGTTAAGGGATAAACCTGATGCCTCTTTCCCATGAGGTATTTCCTTTATTCTTATTTTACCCTTTCAGGTTAAGGGATAAACCTGATGCCTCTTTCCCATGAGGTATTTCCTTTATTCTTATTTTACCCTTTCAGGTTAAGGGATAAACCTGATGCCTCTTTCCCATGAGGTATTTACTTTATTCTTATTTTTCCCGCTCAGGTTAAGGGATAAACCTGACCCTCGTTGTCCGAGGTGTTCCCATTCAGGATAAGGGACAATCCTGAAACCCCTCGTAGGAGCCACAATGCTACCTATGAGGATTCTTTCGTAAATACAAGTTTTGCCAATCTTTATTGATTCTCTAGATTTATATCAATTTTCCTTCATTTTACTTTTCTTAAAATCAGGATAAAAGGATAATCCTGAAACCCCTCATAGGAGCAACAATGCTACCTGTGAGAATTCCTTTCCAAAATAAATTTGCAAAATTTCTTTCCTTTCTTCTTCTCCATTTTTATAAATTTTATTTTTCTCCCCTTTCAGGTTAAGGAGTAAACCTGAATCATTCCTTTCTAAATTCTCATCAAATGTCTATTCCATGTCCCCTTCAGGATAAGGGAAAATCCTGAAAACGCCGACAATCATTCTTGCTCAAATCTCAAGTATCTTAAAGAATGTCGGTGTCCCCTTTTTCTTCAAATCTCCATCAGAAAACCCAGTACTTACACTGGGGCATTTTTGAAGAGTTCAGTACTCATACAGGTAAGCCTAGCACTCATACTAGTGCCTGGCTGACCGATCAGTTAGCCTCTCAGGATCAGTCTTTTGCACTGACCCTTCATCAAAAATCAGAGCTCTAAATCCAATGTCGATCTTCGGGTCATTCAAGTCTCAAATTCAAGCCTTCATGTTACAATCTTTCCTCGATTTTCCTTAAATTCTGCCAGTCTTCTTCTATCCATTCTCATCAACTCTCCTTTGAAGATTCGAGTTTTCAACTCGAACTTCCAACTCTTTCCTTTGAGATTCGAGCCTTGACTCGAATTTTTCAGTTCTCCTTCGAAAGTTTGGGCTTTTACTCAAGTCTTCTGTTCCTTCACAAATCTGAACCTTTCCAGTTTTCCCTTTAAATTTGGGCCCTGGCCCGAACTTTCCAACTTTCCTTCAAAAAATTGAGTTTTAAATTTTCTTGCCTTCAGTAAATAAACCTTGAAAATTTTGATTCGAGCCCTGACTCGAACCTTCCTGCTTCCCTTCGAAAATTTGAGTTTTGTCTCAAGTTTTCTTGCCTTCAATAAATGAACCTTCAAGTTTTCCTTTGAGATTTGAGCCCTGACTCGAACCTTCCTGCTGTCCTTCGAAAATTTGAGTTTTATCTCGAGTTTTCTTGCCTTCGATAAATGAACTTTCAAGTTTTCCTTTGAGATTCGAGCCCCGACTCGAACCTCCCAGTTTTCCTTTGAAAATTCGAGTTTTACTCGAATTTCCCTGTTTTCCTTGTAGAATCCGAGTCCTGATACTCTTTTCAAAGGATTACCTTCAAAATCCAGTTTTATATCAAGCTTACCTTCAGAACTTTAAATTCACATTTACCTTCAGAATTCAATCTTATGTTGGATTCTTCCCCAGAATCCCACTGATGTGTCAAAATTTGATGTTAAGCAAAGGTTTCGTCATCAAAGGATTTCAGGAATATCTTGCCAAATTGCCATAAAATAGTTGTTGATCTCAAACTTTTATTACATAAAGAATTTCCTCAAATCTCCTTAAGTATTCCTTTCAAAAGGGTGAAGCTTCTGTGAAGAAAGGCTCAAACTCCAAATTTTCTGTTGGTCAACCAAGAGGATGAAGAAAAAATCTTCGACATGACCAGTAAAGGAAATATTCAATGATGCTGAAGAGCCATAAATGAGCTGATATTGATCATAGCTATGGCACATTCTTAAAGATTATTCTTTGGCATTAAGACAGTGGAAATATCCTGGGCAGTCAGAAAAGAACCTACCCAATTCAGCTAAGCTGCAAATCAAATATCCGCAAAGGGGATCTCTCAATTGTCGTCAAGATGAAGGCGAATTAAGCGAGTAGACCCCCAGGGCTAAAGAAGATTTGAAACATCTCCAAGATGACGGAATTTGTGACGGATCCTTCCAGGGAAAGTTCGGATCACCGTCGAGATGAAGGCGGATGTGATGGACCTACCAACAAACCCTAAAAGATATTTGATTCCAGCTATCATCTAGGTACCTTTGAGCCAATACCATCATATATAATCCCTGAGATAAATGAAGGATCGGAACATCTCCAAGATGAAGGAGTTTGTGACGTACCCTTCCCTGAAAAAGAGAGAAAAGTCAGGACATCTCCAAAATGAAGGACGATGTAAAAGCCCAAGAAAGCCCCATGACTCAAAAGAGTGCAAAAAGATCATCATGGGAAAATGCCCAGGATATCAAACTGCAAAGAATCTTCTTCATCTATGTGAAATTCTTCTATCAATATCTTCTCATTTAATTACTTTTATGAAGCTAAGAATATGTCCTCTCCTTTCATATCAAGGAAATTGATAGCATCCTTGAAGAAGACCAACAACTAAATTTGACTTTGATTCTGGATTCTATAGAGTTAACCTAGTTGGGGGTAATACTCTAGGTGGAAAAGGGAACATCTTTCAAAAAGTGCTTACCTTAAAATTACCTTGAAGCAACTGAAAATTTTATCATTTTTGGCAAAATTTTCCAGCTTTCCTGATAAAGAAATAAGAACTTGACATCTGTTTTGATACATCTTGGTGTTGCCTTCCCCGTCTTTCGCTTTGTCAAGAGACTCACCTTCTCCTTTTCTAAAAAGGATTGCCTTCTCCGTCTTTCGCTTTGTCGAGAGACTCGCCTTCTCCTTAATAAAAGGATTGCCTTCCTCGTCTTTCGCTTTGTCGAGAGACTTGCCTTCTCCTTGATAAAAGGATTGCCTTCCCCGTCTTTCGCTTTATCGAGAGACTTGCCTTCTCCTTGATAAAAGGATTGCCTTCTCCGTCTTTCGCTCCGTCGAGAGACTTGCCTTCTCCTTGATAAAAGGATTGCCTTCCCTGTCTTTTTGCGTTGTCAAAAGATTTGCCTTTCTCCTTGATAAAAGGATTGCCTTCCCCGTCTTTCGCTTTGTCGAGAGACTTGCCTTCTCCTTGATAAAAGGATTGCCTTCTCCGTCTTTCGCTTTGTCGAACGACTCGCCTTCTCCTTGATAAAAGGATTGCCTTCCCCGTCTTTCGGTTTGTCGAGAGATTTGCCTTCTCCTCGATAAAAGGATCGCCTTCTCCGTCTTTCGCTCTGTCAAAAGACTTGCCTTCTCCTTAATAAAAGGATCGCCTTCCCTGTCTTTTTACGTTGTCAAAAGATTTGCCTTTCTCCTTGATTAAATGATCGCCTTCCTCGTCTTTCGCTTTGTCGAGAGACTTGCCTTCTCCTTGTTAAAAGGATTGCCTTCTTCATATTTCACATCTTACATTCTCCTTACCTAAAGGATTGCCTTCTTCATATTTTACATTTTACATTCTCCTTGTTAAAAGGATTGCCTTCTTCATATTTCACATCTTACATTCTCCTTACCTAAAGGATTGCCTTCTTCATATCTTACATTTTACATTCTCCTTGTTAAAAGGATTGCCTTCTTCATGTTTCACGTTTGCCTTCTCCTGTCAAAAGGATTTTCCCTCCATCCTTCACTTTGTCAAAAGATTCGCCTCCTGTTACCTTATTCATCGTCCATTTTTGTCTCACATCTCCTTACTTTCCATTTCTCACATTTTCCGGAAGAGTTACCCCATTCAGTTAAAGTATCTCTCCTATCCCATCACGGTTTCGAGAAATCCGTGTGGTCGGTTCCCACTCAGGTTAAGGGTCAAAACCTGTACTCCCTGCGAGAGGTCATTAAATTTAAAAGCTGATTTAGTCTCAGCAATGAGACGTCCAAGTTCATCCCTTTTTCAAAGCTTTAGGGAGCCCCATTTTCTTCCTCCTCTCACAAACCCCTTTCGGATTTGTTCGTCCAAACTCCGAAGCTCCCATCATGGTCTCTTCACTCAAGGAGTCCGTATGGTCGTCCCTTTCAGGTTAAGGGTTAAGCCTGAACCTCGTACCTCGAGGTATCTTCCTTCTTCAGGTTTGGGTTAAACCTGAGCCTCGTTTCGATGAGGTAATCCCTCCACTCCCATTATGGTTTTCCCCCACAAAGGAATCCATGCTCTGTACATCCGTCCAAGAAAGGATCATGTTTGAAATTTCATCTCACGAGGCATTTCTCTCAAAATGTCCCATCGAGGTCTGCTTATATTCATTTCCCCATCCAAATTATCTTGATATATCTTTGTCCCATCCAGGTTAAGGGTTAAACCTGAGTCATTTCAAAAGTTGATCTTGTCTCATCCACGAGACTTGATCTAAATTCATATCTTTCATCATTTCGGGATCTTCACCAAAAGTCCCATCACGATTTCCTCATCTCTATTATTCAGTCATATCATTGTCGAGGATTTTGTCCCCCCCAAGCCATTCAGAGCAAGGCTTTAAGCCTGAAAAGCCATAATTCTTCCACATCCAGTTCAGATTTGTTGACTGGGGCATTTTTCAAAATTTGGAGTGTTTTCTTTGCCACTAAGCTCGGCTTTCAACCGGCTTAGTAGCAAAGAGGGGCATCTGTGAACACCCCAAAATTTTCAAAATCTTTTAAATATTCCCTTCAAGTAGCTCGGACACTCCGTCCGACATCCGTTTGGATCCATCACATTGTATTTCTCGATTCGAGTGTCAAAACTCGAACATTTCCTCAAAACCTGGGTCCAAACCCCTTTTTTTGAAGAAATTTTCCCCAAGATGGCCCGAAATTCTCGAGAAAACATTTTTTTTAAATATTTCTTAGAAAAATACAAAAATTTAGTGTTTAAACTTTAAATCTTAGTTTTTCTATTACAAAAATACAAAAAAATGGAAAATGCAAAATAAGAAAAAAAACAAAGAATTAGTCCTTGAAAAACCTCTTTTGAAAACCATCATTTTGCAAAATAATCTTTTTTTTTTTTGGAAACACCTTTTTAAAATTCGGGTTTTATAAAAACACCTTTTAGGCAAAATATATTAAGAAACCCCCTCTTTGTAAAATTTTGAAATAACAGGGGCCTTTTTCAAAAATAATTTTTAGGGTTTCCTTTTCGTAAAGAACTCCAGGGGAGGAGCGCCTTCTCCCTGACTCTCGCCATTTTCCCCCCTTTGCCGACTTCCCTTCTTCCACTTTTCCAACAACCTCCAGCCGAACCCTCGTCGCACGCCCCCATGTGCGAGCCCCTCCATCTGCAACAACCGTCATCCCCATCTTCGGCCCTTCATCGCCAAACCCTCCTCTTCGGCCACCCATCTCCAACCGATCTCTTCTCAGACCTTCCTCTCCTATTTAACAAAGCCCTGGACTCCTTCATTTTTACCGCTTCTTCACCTCTCCATTTCCTCTTTCACGATCCATCATTCACCTCTCCATAGTTCCTTCTTCACGATTTTCCTTCCTCCCTCCTCCTTCCTCTGGATCTCCTTCTTCAAGATCGGGAGTCCCTGCAAATAAGAGGATCTAACAAGCTTCCTCTTCGGTTCCACCGAAAGAGCACCAGTTTCCCCTTTTAGGACTTCTGCAAAACAAGCCAGAAATGAACTCAAATGGTGGGGGATCCATTGTAAAAGTTGAATGGAGATTGAGCTGGAGTTCTGTCGGCAGTTGATTGTCACCACAATTTCTACTGAAACCAGACCGGATGGCATCTCATGATCACTCTTCTGTAACATCCCACTTATCATAATCCTTGCATATTAACGGTGAGTATTTACTTCCACTTTCCTGTTTATTCCCATTATATCCAACTCTGTGAGTTTTTATGTCATCAAGTGCTGAGGATGAGGGTATATAGATAAAATGTTGCATCTATGAGCTCAGACCAATATACGATGGTGATTCTTTGGTAAGTCAATTTGCTTAGACTGCCCTGCTAAAATGAAATCTAGTTGCTAAGAGTAGTTGATAATATCCTGTGGTATGAATCCAAGCAGCATGGCAGTGCTTGATGCATGTTCGATTCCTGATAGAGCCTACTTAATGAAATTCAAGTTGGTGAAAATCAAGCCATCAGTGTGCCCCCTTTATGGTTTTGTTTTGGTAGAAAGTTCAGGAAACAGAGTCATTTACTAGATCAGATCATGCATGATTGAACAAGGCTTTACAGTGGCTTCATGGGTTTCTTGAATTTTATTAATCACGTTCTTTGATAAACTATATATATATGTCTTCACTTTAGGCTGGTTATCCCTCTTTTCTTGAAGGAAGACGTCTACAGGTATGCATTCTCTTTATATTATCTGGGGCATCGGATTCTCTTATTACATCAGTTCCTGTTTTGTTATAGCAACTCATGCTTCATTACATATGTATTTATTAGTGTAATTCTCAGTTCACTACAGTGACTCACATTTTACTACAGCAATCCTCATTTCATTACATGTACATTTGATTGATTCACTACATTACACATAGCACTACTTCACCACTCATCCTGTTGGGTCTATGTATATAACATCTTCATTTTATGTGTTAACCAACTGTTACCCACCACCATTCATATCAACAGCAGTTGCTGTAATTTCCTACAGCCACCTTCACAGCGCCACTGCGGCGATTCATTACGTTTTCATGACCATGTCAAGTGCCACAACAGTATGATGTTCATAACAAAGCCCCACTGGAACCCCTCTTTTCCTCTTTTTATGATAGTTCACTCTTGAACTATCATAATCATCATATTTTTATCATTCTTTTACAAGTGGTTCATAGGAACCATTGTAAATTCTTTTCCTCTTTTTATGATAGTTCACTCTTGAACTATCATAATCATCATATTTTTATCATTCTTTTACAAGTGGTTCATAGGAACCATTGTAAATTCTTTTCCTCTTTTTATGATAGTTCACTCTTGAACTATCATAATCATCATATTTTTATCATTCTTTTACAAGTGGTTCACAAGAACCACTGTAAATTCTTTCTTTTTTTTATGATAGTTCACTCTTGAACTATCATAATCATCATATTTTTATCATTCTTTTACAAGTGGTCATAGGAACCATTGTAAATCCTTTTCCTCTTTTTATGATAGCTCACTCTTGAACTATCATAATCATCATATTTTTATCATTTTCTTACAAGTGGTTCATAGGAACCATTGTAAATTCTTTTCCTCTTTTTATGGTAGTTCACTCTTGAACTATCATAATCATCATATTTTTACCATTCTTTTACAAGTGGTTCACAGGAACTACTGTAAATTATTCTCTTCTTTTTATGACAGTTCACTCTTGAACTATCATAATCACCATATTTTTATCATTCTTTTACAAGTGGTTCACATGAACCACTGTAAATTCTTCTCTTCTTTTCATGATAGTTCACTCTTGAACTGTCATAATCATCATATTTTTACCACTCTTTTACAAGTGGATCGTAGGAACCACCATAATTCCTTCTCTTTTGTACATACATATAGATATAACCACCATAATATTCTTTTTTGATGTTGTCAAATCCAATTGTTGTAAATAAATAAGATGATGAAAACTTTACATTTCCAGTTCTAGATAGAATGGATGAGCATTATAAACATCATGAATTGCTTGTTTTCATGCATTTTTGCCTTTATTTCTCAAATTCTCACAAATGGTGAAACACGAATGGCACGTGCACCATTTTCGTAAGAGGTAATTGGTCCTAAGTTGATGATCCACATCAATGGCCATAGTCAGGGTGTGGACAAAACTTAAGATTTTTATCTTTTACGAAATAACACTGGATCCATACTGGATCCGTTTTCAAAATTCATCATATTTTCCTTAAATATTTTCTCATTGTATCAGAATTTAATTTAAAATTAACTCAAAATATATACCAATGGCCATAGTCAGGGTATATTGAGAGTTAATTTCATTCTAAATTCTATAAAAGCACCAAATGTGTTTCATTCTTCACCTGAATTTAAATATAGATTATTATATAATACATTTAATGACCATAGTCAAGAATGTATTATATCTTCAATCTTATTTTAATTCATTTAAAGAATGAAATAACTTTTCAAAATCCAATTTCAAAAATTTAAATTCATTCATCATTTAGGATAAAATTGCATCATATTTCTAAATTCTTTTTCATAAAATCCAAGTAATTATTTCCTTCATTTCTCAGATCAAATCCTATTCATAAATTCAAATTCAACTCTATTTTCTCAAAAGAATTCAAGAATTCAATTTCAAGGTCCCATTTGACTTTGAAACTTCAGAATCATCTTGTATTTCAAATTCCAAATTCTATCTCAAATTCAAAGTCCAATTTGACTTTGAAATTCCAAGATCATTTTTGTATTTAAACTTTAAAGTTCCAATTTAAATTCAAAATTCAATTCAAAGGTCAGATTAAAACTTTGAAATTTCTGATTCATCTTCTGGTTCCAAATTCAAAGTCTAAATTGACTTTGAAATTCATTTGTATATTCAAAGATTCAAGTTCTAAATTTCATTTTCCAAGTTCAATTCAAACTTGGAAGTTCTTGATTCATCTTCTGAATTTAACTCCAAATCCATTTTAGGATCCAGGATTCAACACTCATATCGGATCTTAGACTTCAGATCCAATTCCTCTTTAGGATCCAGACTCCAATTTTATTTTGGATCTTAGATCCAGTTTTCTTATAGGATCCAGAATCCAATTTCACCTTGGATCTCAAAATTACAGATTCAATTTCATCTTAGGATCCAGAACTCAAGACTACATCGGATCTCAGACTTCAGATCCACAATCTATCTTAGGGTCTAGAGTCCAACTCTACATTGGATCTTAGACTTCAGATCCAATTCCTCTTTAGGATCCAGACTCCAATTTTACTTTGGATCTTAGATCCAATTTTCTTATAGATTCCAGAATCCAATTTCACCTTGGATCTCAGAATTACAGATTCAATTTCATCTTAGGATCCAGAACTCAAGACTACATCGGATCTCAGACTTCAGATCCACAATCTATCTTAGAGTCTAGAGTCCAACTCTACATTGGATCTCAGACTTCAGATCCAATTCCACTTTTTGGATCTCAGACTTTCAGATCCAAATCCATTCTAGGATCCAGAATCCAATTCTATATTTGGATCTCAGACTTCAGATCCACTCCATTTTAGGATCCAGAACCCAAGTCCATCTTGGATTCCAAATCTCGGATCCCATTCTGTTTAGGATCCGGAATCCAATTCCAAATTCTAGATTTCAATTTCATTGTCGAATCTAATCTAAATCCATTTCTATTCTTAAATACCATCCAGATTTCTCAGATCCATTCCGAATTTCAAAGCTTTAAAATCCAAGTTCAATTCCATTTCAAGTATTCATTTCCTTTTTCTAAATTCAAATTCAAAGTCAAAGTCTATCTCTGACTTTGAAACTTCATTTTCTTTCATTTTTAAAAAAAAAAGAAGCTTCAAGTTATCCTTTCTCATTTATTCTCCCAACTCTGATTTACTTCAAAAACTTAGAACTTCTATGATCTATCTCAAGTTCTAAAGTTAGATTCAGCCATTTCTTCACTCCCTTATCAAGTTCATCTCAGAATACTTAGAAATT
Organism: Nuphar pumila; assembly: GCF_984573655.1. Taxonomy (NCBI): domain Eukaryota; kingdom Viridiplantae; phylum Streptophyta; class Magnoliopsida; order Nymphaeales; family Nymphaeaceae; genus Nuphar; species Nuphar pumila. Next base: position 46,027,955 of record NC_143264.1, on the reverse strand, counting down.
TCTAAATCCAATTTTCAAAAGGAGCATACATTCTTGCATTGCACAAGCCTGATTCATTGTGCATTTAAAGTTAGAATAAATTTCTTAGATTATATTTAGGCAAAGCAAAAGGCATAGATTCGATCCTTGGTTCGATTACCCCTGGTAAAGGCGCCAGGAACGGTCGAACCTCGTACCGACGAGCGAATCCCGTCTCTCCATTTTCCCGCAATATTTTAAAAAACGGAGGCGAGTTAAATTTCTAAATGCTTTCAAATTAAGGTCAAGTGAGACCCCGCAAAAGAGTTCATCTTCTCTCTTTCTTTCCTTCTTTTCTCTTCTCACTTTCTTTTCTTTCTTTTATTCTTCTCCCTTCAAAAATGGAGGAAAATAGAGGTTAGAAAAGGAAAAGAGAAGGAAGAGAGAGAAACCACAAGAGAATAGGAAAATTTTTGCGATGATCACAGGCGCGAACCCAAATAAGTGGTCCAGTTGTGAGGCTCTCTCCCGAACTATGGTTCAGTGAGACAGCCCAGCAACGTGAAGACCGGGACAATATAGGTAGGGATGTTTTCAAAATATGATCAATATGCAAAAAAATCAGAAGGCTCTAATGCAAGTCCTAAAGAGATAGATTTAAATAAGAAGAATCATACACTTGCATACATTGTTTACATTCAATCCCTAAAATTGAGGAGAGTTGTATTTAAGACCTAAATCTAATGTGAACATGGATATAATCTCCTCAATATGGTCCTACCAAACCATACTTAGATCCTATATGCAATGATGTCAGCTTTAGGAGAGAGTCTAGGCTCCTAAGGTTTGCATGAAAATGTAGCTGACATTGAAGAAAAAAAGACTTAGAGAATATTAGAGAAAAGCAAAGGCATAGATCCAACCGGACGAAGACGGGTCCCATCACGGTCGCCAAAACTGTGATCATCGCAAAATTTTTCCTCTCTCGTGTATTTCTCTCTCTTCCTTCTCTTTCCCTTTTCTAACCTCTATTCTCCTCCTTTTTGAAGGGAGAAAAATAAAAGAAAGAAAAGAGAGAAGAGAAGAGAAAAGAAAAAGAGAAGAGAAGAGGAATTATTTTGTGCGGTCTTACTTGACCTTTATTTGAAAAATATTTAGAAAATAACTCGCCTCCGTTTTGAAAATTTGCGGGAAAAATGGAGAGACGGGATTCGCTCGTCGGTACGAGGTTCGACCGTTCCTGGCGCCTTTACCAGGGGTAATCGAACCAAGGATCGAATCTATGCCTTTTGCTTTGTCTAAATATAATCTAAGAATTTATCCTAAAGATCTAAATGCACAGAGAATCATGCTTGTGCGATGCAAGGATGAATGCTCTTTCGAAAATTGATTTAGAAATTTCCAAGTATTCTGAGATGAACTCGGCAAAGGAGTGAAGAAATGATTTAATCTAACTTAGAACTTTGAGATAGATCAGAGGAGTTCTAAGTTTTTGAAGTAAATCAGGATTTGGAAGGATAAGTGGGAAAGGATCACTTGAAGCTTTGAAATGAAAGGAAATAAAGTTTCAAAGTCAAAAAATGGACTTTGAGATTGAATTTGAATTTAGGAAAGGAAATGAATACTTGAGATGGAATTGAATTCGGATTTTTAAGTTTGGAATGGATCTGAGATAATCAAATGGTATTTAAGAATAGAAATGGATTTAGGGAGTTTTGGATGAGATCTGAAAGTGGAATTAGAATTGAAATCTAGAATTGAGAATGGAATTGGATCTAAAGATGGATTTAAGATCTGAGATCTGAGATCCGAGATAAAATTGGGTTCTGGATCCTAAGATGGATTTAGATCTGAAGTCTGAGACCCAAATGTAGAATTGGGTTCTGGATCCTAAGATGGATTCGGATCTGAAGTCTGAGATCCAAAGTAGGACTGGATTCTGGATCCTAACATGGATTTGGATCTGAAGTCTGAGATCCAAAGTGAAATTGGATTTTGGATCCTAAAGGGGATTTGGATCTAAAGTCTAAGATCCGATGTAGAGTTGGACTCTAGACCCTAAGATAGAATGTGGATCTGAAGTCTGAGATCCAATGTAGACCTGGGTTCTGGATCCTAAGATGAAATTGGATCTGTAATCTAAGATCCAAAGTGAAATTGGGTCCTGGATCCTAAAGGAAATTTTGGATCTGAAGTCTGAGATCCAAGGTGAAATTTGGATTCTGGATCCTAGAATGGATTTTGGGTTTTTGAAAGTCCAAATGAGACTTTTGAAAATGGATCTGGGTTTTGAAAACCCAGATTGGATTTAAAATTTAGGAATTGAATCTTGAATAAATGAATTTCAAAGTCGATTTAGACCTTGAATTTGAAGTTTGAATTTTGAAATATAAAAGAGGAAGAGAATCTCAAAGTTAAATTGAACTTTGGATTTGATTTGAAGTATTTGAATATAAATGAATTTGGAATTTCAAAGTCAAATTGAACTTTGAAATCTGATTTGAATAAAAAATGAATTTGAAATCTCAGATTTAGATTGAATTTTGAGATTTAACAATGAAATTGAATCTTGAAAATTGAAAGAATGAATCGGATTTGATAAGGATTGAAGATAGATTTGAAGAAAGATATTTACTTGGAGTTTTTGAAAAATGAATTTTTGAAAATATGATGTAATTCTATCCTAAATGATGAATGAATCTAGATTTTTGAAATTGAATTTTGAAAAGCTATTCCATTCTTTAAATGAATTAAAATAAGATTGAAGATATAATGCATCCTTGACTATGGTCATTGGATGTATTATATAATAATCTATATTTAAATTCAGGTGAAGAATAAGATACATTTTGGTGCTTTTATAGAGTTTAAAATGAAATTAACTCTCAATATACCCTGACTATGGCCATTGGTATATATATTGAATTAATTCTAAGTTAAACTCTAATAAAAGGGGGAAATATTTGAAAATATGATGATTTTGAAGATGATTCAGTGTGGATCCAATGTTATTTTATAAAAGGTAAAAATCCTAAGTCTTGTTCACATCCTGACTATGGCCATTGATGTAAATCATCAACTTAGGACTAGTTTACCTCTTATGAAATGGTGCACGTGCCATTCGTGTTTCACCATTGTGTGAATTTGAAAAATGAAGGAAAAATGTATGCATAACAAGTAATTCATGATATTTACAATGCTCATTCATTCTATCTAAAACAGGAAATGTAAAGTTCTCATTATGGCCTTACTTATTACATCATTCAATGGAATTTTAAAGTGATATAAATCTTGAAAATGGAGAATAGCACTCTTTACACATTTTAAAGTGATATAAATTCAAATTCAAAGTCAAAGTCTATCTCTGACTTTGAAACTTCATTTTCTTTCATTTAAAAAAAAAAAAAAAAGCTTCAAGTTATCCTTTCTCATTTATTCTCCCAACTCTGATTTACTTCAAAAACTTAGAACTTCTATGATCTATCTCAAGTTCTAAAGTTAGATTCAGCCATTTCTTCACTCCCTTATCAAGTTCATCTCAGAATACTTAGAAATTTCTAAATCCAATTTTCAAAAGGAGCATACATTCTTGCATTGCACAAGCCTGATTCATTGTGCATTTAAAGTTAGAATAAATTTCTTAGATTATATTTAGGCAAAGCAAAAGGCATAGATTCGATCCTTGGTTCGATTACCCCTGGTAAAGGCGCCAGGAACGGTCGAACCTCGTACCGACGAGCGAATCCCGTCTCTCCATTTTCCCGCAATATTTTAAAAAACGGAGGCGAGTTAAATTTCTAAATGCTTTCAAATTAAGGTCAAGTGAGACCCCGCAAAAGAGTTCATCTTCTCTCTTTCTTTCCTTCTTTTCTCTTCTCACTTTCTTTTCTTTCTTTTATTCTTCTCCCTTCAAAAATGGAGGAAAATAGAGGTTAGAAAAGGAAAAGAGAAGGAAGAGAGAGAAACCACAAGAGAATAGGAAAATTTTTGCGATGATCACAGGTTTGGCGACCGTGATGGGACCCGTCTTCGTCCGGTTGGATCTATGCCTTTGCTTTGCTTTTATATAATCTAAGTCTTTATTCTAACATATGTCAGCTACATTTTCATGCAAACCTTAGGAGCCTAGACTCTGTCCTAAGCTGACATCATTGCATATAGGATCTAAGTATGGTTTGGTAGGACCATATTGAGGAGATTATTCCATGTTCACATTAGACTTAGGTCTTAAATACAACTCTCCTCAATTTTACGGATTGAATGCAAACAATGTATGCAAGTGTATGCTTCTCTTTTTGAATCTATCTCTTTAGGACTTGCATTAGAGCCTTCTGATTTTATTGCATGTTGATCATATTTTGAAAACATCCCTACCTATATTGTCCCGGTCTTCACGTTGCTGGGCTGTCTCACTGAACCATAGTTTGGGAGAGAGCCTCACAACTGGACCACTTATTTGGGTTCGCGCCCCCCTACCACGTACCTAAGGGCCATAGTCTGAGGTATATCGGTAGGTGCTCAAGGATGTTGGGAAGCCTTTACCTTAGAACCGAAGAGATATCTTATATGCCACGTACTTCGAGCTTCGGCTTGAGTATATCGGCGTACCTTGATTGGAATCAGATGATATAAATCTTAGAGTTAGGATTAAGGTCCTATCAGCCATTTCAAATATTGCATATAGAGTCAGCCTTAGGGAATGCTGTTTGTGCATCCTTGCTTGTATATCTGTGATTGTATGATATTTTATATCTTCCTTATATTTTCCAAAACCCTGGGTATATATTTCAAAATTTTCTCTTTGATTTCAAAACCTAGGTGTATTTTTCTCTTCTTCTTCTCCTTCTAAAATTTCTTCAAAAATTCTTCTGATCCTGCCTGCAAGTTCTTCAAAATTTTAAATCCTTACCATTTATTCTCGAATTCCATTTTTCCTTTTATTTTCTTCTGTTTTTATTCTTGTTTATATTTTTTATAAAAATCTCTTTCCGTCAAGAGATATCCTTTTTCAAAATGGTATCTTCCTTCATATCTTTAGTTGGTTACTCTCCCTCGTAGAGTAAACAGCGCAATTGTCACAAATCTTGTGGTGACTCAATCCCTAGTAATGGGATACAATTAAATTTTTAACCTAAATCCTTCCTCTTTGTCAAAATTTCTCCAAAAAAGTTTCTTGGGTCTAAAAAATCTCCTCTTTCCTCTACAGAGAGCACTGATATTCAAAAATGGTTCAGACAAGAGCGGGAAAAGAAACAGTTCCTCAACTCAGCGACAGTGAGGTAGAAGGGATGAGCTCTCCTAAATCAATCAGGGGACAGGGTCAGAACAAGAAAGATGACATCAACCCCGCTATGTATGATATGTTCCAAAAGATGATGACGAGGATGATGTCAGAACAAGCCGAGGCCAAGCTGAAAGAGACGGTTCCTAAAAGCAAGCTGAAGAAGAAGCCTGTGAAAAAGACAATCAGAATCATCAAAAAGAAGTTGCAGCCAAACACTACTTCGGAGGAATCAGAGTCAGTCGAGGAAGAGTCAGAAGAGGAAGTGCAGATTGTCTACAGACAAAATCCTCCAAAGCAGTCCGTAAAAATAGCTGCAGAAGAGCCTGAATCCGTCAACAAGGCCAAATCTGGGGCTCCAGCAGAAGACCTGATGAGCAAGCAGATGAAGGAGATGAATCGAGCTATTAAGGATATTCAAACCAAGAGCAAGGGCAAGCAGACCTATACTGGCGAAGATTTTTACGATGGTCTAGATGGGGATGATAACCTGGAGAATCTTCCTCGCAAGTTTCTCAAATTTGATGGAACTGGCAACCCTAAAGCCCACTTGGCTACATTTTATGTAGAGTGCAGTCGTTTCAGGAAAGATAACAGGGCTCTGTTCATCTGTTTTCCCCGCAGTCTGGAGGGTGTAGCAGCCAGATGGTATGCTGATCATGTGAATCCTATCGAACTATGAGAGTTCGATAAGGTAGTAAATATGTTCATTGAGCGTTTTCTATTCAACACTGAGGTTTCCCCTACGCTCAATCACCTTTACAACCTAAAGCAGAATGAGACAGAAAGAGCAGGAGAGTTCATCCACAGGTGGAGAAGTACCTGCAACAAGATGAAAGTTCCCATTCCAGAGGAGCATGCATTGCAAATAATCCTCAGCAATTTCTCTCAGCCCCTGAGAAGCCTCATTGCCACCTCTCCAGCAAAATCCTTTATCAAATTAATTGAGCGAGCCGAATGGCTCGAAGCAGGAATAGAAAGTGGGCTTTACGAGGGCATGCCTCTGGCCAAAAATATCCAAGACCAGAAAAAGAAAGCGCAGTTCACTCATGCAGCTGATACCTCTAGCAATAATCTTGATAACAGCAGAAGAAACAGAAATGACAGCAAGAATGGTCAGAACCACGGCGCAACCCAAAGGGAAAAGTCTTCCAAGCAGAATAACAAGTCGTCTCAGTCTAGCTTTCCGCAGAAAGAAAAGATAAAGCGCGAAGGTTGGAGTAATGATCGTGAGTTCACTCCTTTGAAGCAAACGCTTGAAGAAGCCCTCGAATTCATGTTGGCCAAGGGATTGGTTAAACTCCCAAAAGTCGTGGATCCTCCTACGGTCATGGGAAGGTTCACAAATCAGTTCTGCAAGTTCCATCGAGCAGTGGGGCATGACACCGATCACTGCTTCGTCTTCAAAAATATTGTTCAGGATTGCGTCGACAAGAGTCTCTTTGTTGAAGATGAAGAGGAAGATGACCTAGCCGTCATGACCAAGTCTCTCCCCAGCTACTCAGAAGACTGAAGATGTCAGAATTCTCCTACCTTTTCCCTTTTTGCCAAGTCATCTTGTAGGGGGCCAGTCAACCCAGTCCTCTTGTGACCTTTTGGTCAAAGTGCTTGTAAATATTTCAGTCCTTTGTTATCAGTTTTGCTCGTTAATGAAATGTCAATTTTCCTTTTATCACAATACTTTCTTCCTCTGCCACATAGGGGCATTCGCTTTTTAAAATCTATATTTCAAAAATCTCTTCATCAGCTTCTGTTAAAATCACATTTAAATTCCTGTTCTTTTCAGAATGCAGGACTAATCCGGACATCATTCATGAGAGAAATGATATTACCTATGAGGGCTTTTTCAAAAATCATGAAATTTTAAAAATCTTCGTTATGACCAAGGAGTTCAAATATTCCTTGGTCTAACCTTTGACAAAAAAAATCAACCCTCGTGTTGATCATATCTTCAAAAATAAGTCTTTCAAACCATTATATTGAAAGATCAACCCTTGTGTTGGTCTTATCTTCCAAAATGAATTTTAAACCTTTATATTCAAAGATCAACCCTTGTGTTGGTCTTATCTTTCAAAATGGATTTCAAATCTTTATAGATCAACCCTTATCTTTCAAAGTGGATTTCAAAACCTTTATATTCAGAGATCAATCCTTGTATTGATCTTCTCTTCCAAAATAGATTTCAAATCTTTTTATTCAAAAGTTCAACTCTTGTATTGGTCTTATTCTCCAAAATTGATCTCAAAACTTTTCAAAGATCAACCCTGGCGTTGTTCTTATCTTTTAAAATGGGTTATAAATCATCATATTCAAAGATCAATCATTGCATTGGTCTTATCTTCCAAAAATGGGTTTTTAATCATTATATTCAAAGATCAACCCCTGTGTTGGTCTTATCTTCCAGGATTGGGTTTTAAATCATTATATTTAAAGATCAACCCCTGTGATTGATCTTATCTTCCAAGGTTGATTTTTAACATTATCTTCAAAAGATCAACCCTTGTATTGACCTTATTATCAATTTCGAACTGTTATTTTTAGAAATCAGATCTATTGTTGATCTTCTACTTCAAAATTAGATTTCAAAACCTTTGCCTTCGAAAATTAACCCTCATGATGATCTCTCATGTTTGATTTAAAGGATCAGATCTTGCGCTGATCATTCTTCTTGTGGTGGATTTTCTTCCCCCAAAATGATTTCTCATTTATCCCTTAAATAAACATTTTCCTTTCAAGATCCCATATGCAGGCAGGATCAGAAAAACTCCTTTTTCCTTAAATCTTATAAATTTTCAGTTAAATTTGATATTTTTTAGTTTCATTCATTTTATTCAAGTTTATATCAATTTTATCAAGTTTTTATCAAGTTTATCAATATTTCCTCAAATCCATTAAATTTTATCAATATTTTTACCCTTTCAGGTTAAGGGATAAACCTGATGCCTCTTTCCCATGAGGTATTTCCTTTATTCTTATTTTACCCTTTCAGGTTAAGAGATAAACCTGATGCCTTTTTCCCATGAGGTATTTCCTTTATTCTTATTTTACCCTTTCAGGTTAAGGGATAAACCTGATGCCTCTTTCCCATGAGGTATTTTCTTTATTCTTATTTTACCCTTTCAGGTTAAGGGATAAACCTGATGCCTCTTTCCCATGAGGTATTTCCTTTATTCTTATTTTACCCTTTCAGGTTAAGGGATAAACCTGATGCCTCTTTCCCATGAGGTATTTCCTTTATTCTTATTTTACCCTTTCAGGTTAAGGGATAAACCTGATGCCTCTTTCCCATGAGGTATTTCCTTTATTCTTATTTTACCCTTTCAGGTTAAGGGATAAACCTGATGCCTCTTTCCCATGAGGTATTTCCTTTATTCTTATTTTTCCCGCTCAGGTTAAGGGATAAACCTGACCCTCGTTGTCCGAGGTGTTCCCATTCAGGATAAGGGACAATCCCGAAACCCCTCGTAGGAGCCACAATGCTACCTATGAGGATTCTTTCGTAAATACAAGTTTTGCCAATCTTTATTGATTCTCTAGATTTATATCAATTTTCCTTCATTTTACTTTTCTTAAAATCAGGATAAAAGGATAATCCTGAAACCCCTCATAGGAGCAACAATGCTACCTGTGAGAATTCCTTTCCAAAATAAATTTGCAAAATTTCTTTCCTTTCTTCTTCTCCATTTTTATAAATTTTATTTTTCTCCCCTTTTAGGTTAAGGAGTAAACCTGAATCATTCCTTTCTAAATTCTCATCAAATGTCTATTCCATGTCCCCTTCAGGATAAGGGAAAATCCTGAAAACGCCGACAATCATTCTTGCTCAAATCTCAAGTATCTTAAAGAATGTCGGTGTCCCCTTTTTCTTCAAATCTCCATCAGAAAACCCAGTACTTACACTGGGGCATTTTTGAAGAGTTCAGTACTCATACAAGTAAGCCTAGCACTCATACTAGTGCCTGGCTGACCGATCAGTTAGCCTCTCAGGATCAGTCTTTTGCACTGACCCTTCATAAAAAATCAGAGCTCTAAATCCAATGTCGATCTTCGGGTCATTCAAGTCTCAAATTCAAGCCTTCATGTTACAATCTTTCCTCGATTTTCCTTAAATTCTGCCAGTCTTCTTCTATCCATTCTCATCAACTCTCCTTTGAAGATTCGAGTTTTCAACTCGAACTTCCAACTCTTTCCTTTGAGATTCGAGCCTTGACTCGAATTTTTCAGTTCTCCTTCGAAGGTTTGGGCTTTTACTCAAGTCTTCTGTTCCTTCACAAATCTGAACCTTTCCAGTTTTCCCTTGAAATTCGGGCCCTGGCCCGAACTTTTCAACTTTCCTTCAAAAATTTGAGTTTTAAATTTTCTTGCCTTCAGTAAATAAACCTTCAAAATTTTGATTCGAGCCTTGACTCGAACCTTCCTGCTTCCCTTCGAAAATTTGAGTTTTGTCTCAAGTTTTCTTGCCTTCAATAAATGAACCTTCAAGTTTTCCTTTGAGATTTGAGCCCTGACTCGAACCTTCCTGCTGTCCTTCGAAAATTTGAGTTTTATCTCAAGTTTTCTTGCCTTCGATAAATGAACTTTCAAGTTTTCCTTTGAGATTCGAGCCCCGACTCGAACCTCCCAGTTTTCCTTTGAAAATTCGAGTTTTACTTGAATTTCCCTGTTTTCCTTGTAGAATCCGAGTCCTGATACTCTTTTCAAAGGATTACCTTCAAAATCCAGTTTTATATCAAGCTTACCTTCAGAACTTTAAATTCACATTTACCTTCAGAATTCAATCTTATGTTGGATTCTTCCCCAGAATCCCACTGATGTGTCAAAATTTGATGTTAAGCAAAGGTTTCGTCATCAAAGGATTTCAGGAATATCTTGCCAAATTGCCATAAAATAGTTGTTGATCTCAAACTTTTATTACATAAAGAATTTCCTCAAATCTCCTTAAGTATTCCTTTCAAAAGGGTGAAGCTTCTGTGAAGAAAGGCTCAAACTCCAAATTTTCTGTTGGTCAACCAAGAGGATGAAGAAAAAATCTTCGACATGACCAGTAAAGGAAATATTCAATGATGCTGAAGAGCCATAAATGAGCTGATATTGATCATAGCTATGGCACATTCTTAAAGATTATTCTTTGGCATTAAGACAGTGGAAATATCCTGGGCAGTCAGAAAAGAACCTACCCAATTCATGTCTCCTCAAGTCAGCTAAGCTGCAAATCAAATATCCGCAAAGGGGATCTCTCAATTGTCGTCAAGATGAAGGCGAATTAAGCGAGTAGACCCCCGGGGCTAAAGAAGATTTGAAACATCTCCAAGATGACGGAATTTGTGACGGATCCTTCCAGGGAAAGTTCGGATCACCGTCGAGATGAAGGCGGATGTGATGGACCTACCGACAAACCCTAAAAGATATTTGATTCCAGCTATCATCTAGGTACCTTTGAGCCAATATCATCATATATAATCCCTGAGATAAATGAAGGATCGGAACATCTCCAAGATGAAGGAGTTTGTGACGTACCCTTACCTGAAAAAGAGAGAAAAGTCAGGACATCTCCAAAATGAAGGATGATGTAAAAGCCCAAGAAAGCCCCATGACTCAAAAGAGTGCAAAAAGATCATCATGGCAAAATGCCCAGGATATCAAACTGCCCAAACTGCAAAGAATCTTCTTCATTTATGTGAAATTCTTCTATCAATATCTTCTCATTTAATTACTTTTATGAAGCTAAGAATATGTCCTCTCCTTTCATATCAAGGAAATTGATAGCATCCTTGAAGAAGACCAATAACTAAATTTGACTTTGATTCTGGATTCTATAGAGTTAACCTCGTTGGGGGTAATACTCTAGGTGGAAAAGGGAACATCTTCCAAAAAGTGCTTACCTTAAAATTACCTTGAAGCAACTGAAAATTTTATCATTTTTGGCAAAATTTTTCAGCTTTCCTGATAAAGAAATAAGAACTTGACATCTGTTTTGATACATCTTGGTGTTGCCTTCCCCGTCTTTCGCTTTGTCAAGAGACTCACCTTCTCTTTTTCTAAAAAGGATTGACTTCTCCGTCTTTCGCTTTGTCGAGAGACTCGCCTTCTCCTTGATAAAAGGATTGCCTTCCTCGTCTTTCGCTTTGTCGAGAGACTTGCCTTCTCCTTGATAAAAGGATTGCCTTCCCCGTCTTTCGCTTTATCGAGAGACTTGCCTTCTCCTTGATAAAAGGATTGTCTTCTCCGTCTTTCGCTCCGTCGAGAGACTTGCCTTCTCCTTGATAAAAGGATTGCCTTCCCTGTCTTTTTGCGTTGTCAAAAGATTTGCCTTTCTCCTTGATAAAAGGATTGCCTTCCCCGTCTTTCGCTTTGTCGAGAGACTTGCCTTCTCCTTGATAAAAGGATTGCCTTCTCCGTCTTTCGCTTTGTCGAACGACTCGCCTTCTCCTTGATAAAAGGATTGCCTTCCCCGTCTTTTGGTTTGTCGAGAGATTTGCCTTCTCCTCGATAAAAGGATTGTCTTCTCCGTCTTTCGCTCTGTCAAAAGACTTGCCTTCTCCTTAATAAAAGGATCGTCTTCCCTGTCTTTTTACGTTGTCAAAAGATTTGCCTTTCTCCTTGATTAAATGATCGCCTTCCTCGTCTTTCGCTTTGTCGAGAGACTTGCCTTCTCCTTGTTAAAAGGATTGCCTTCTTCATATTTCACATCTTACATTCTCCTTACCTAAAGGATTGCCTTCTTCATATTTTACATTTTACATTCTCCTTGTTAAAAGGATTGCCTTCTTCATATTTCACATCTTACATTCTCCTTAACTAAAGGATTGCCTTCTTCATATCTTACATTTTACATTCTCCTTGTTAAAAGGATTGCCTTCTTCATGTTTCACGTTTGCCTTCTCCTGTCAAAAGGATTTGCCCTCCTTCATCCTTCACTTTGTCAAAAGATTCGCCTCATGTTACCTTATTCATCGTCCATTTTTGTCTCACATCTCCTTACTTTCCATTTCTCACATTTTCCGGAAGAGTTACCCCATTCAGTTGAAGTATCTCTCCTATCCCATCACGGTTTCAAGAAATCCGTGTTGTAAGACTCGCAATTTTTTCAGAAAATATCTGAATAAAATTCATGAGGCATTTACCGGTAAAAATAGCATTTCTTCTCAGAATGCAAAACGAATCAATTCCTGCGAGCCAGTTATACTTAGGATATTCGTCGAATCGCGAATATATGCTCAAACACTCTGGAAGCCATAACTTCCTACCTGAATGAAATCAAAGGATTCCTGCGAGCCAACTTTCTTAGTTACGTCAATACGAAGGGAATGGCGTACTCAGAATTTTTCGGAAAAAAATCGCCGGAAACCCGAAATTCTTGCGGGACCCACGGAAATATTGGTGGGACCCACAGAAATATTCCTCAGAAAATATCTGGTGGGACCCACAAAAATATCCCATGGAATATCCAAGTGGGCCCCACACCAAGGAACCTCTTGGAATTAAAAAGAAGCCAAGGGGGTAGAAGGGGGATGAAAATTCCCAAGAGGAGGTGGGCTTGGGCTATAAATAGCCCTCCCCACTCTCTCTCTTCTCATAAAAATCGACCCCCCCTCTCTCTCTTGCCTTCTCTCTCTCTCCTAAACCTCCCCTACCTAGCCTAGCCCACTTGAGCCCACCTGACCTGGTCTGAGCCTGCCTGACTTAGCCTGAGCCTGCCTGACCTGGTCCTAACCCACCTGACCTGGGTCTGAACCCACTTGACCTGGTCCAAACCCAGTTGACTTGACTTGAACCTAGTTGGGTTTAAAGTCAAAGTCAAAGTCCTTTTTAGTCCTGATTCCGGTTTGGGTTTCTGAACCCAGACTTAGCCTACTTGAGCTGAGTTCGAACCTGCTGAACCCAGTTGACTTGGATTGAACCCTGTTTGGTTCAAACCACTTAGGTTGAGTAGCTTGACCTACTCTACCTCTTTCTCAACTAAGTCAGCTTCATCTGACTTAGTCTGACCTCTCGAAGGAAGGCTCGAAGCCAAAGAAGCAACCCGGAGCCGTTTCTTCCACGATTTGAAGTAAGTTCGCTTAGTTGATCCATCTCTCTCAAGTATTTGACTGTTTGTATATTGAATATACTTTCTGAAGTAGTATCTTGCTTTAGTTCTTGATTGAGCCCTTTTTGGACACTTCGGTGTTCACCCGCTCGTCTCGTAACTATCGTCGGATATATCTATGTTCAAACACGCAGTATATGCGTTCTTCAAAATGGTATCTCGCTTTAGTTCTTGGTTGAGCCCTTTAGGACACTTCGGTGTTCACCCGCTCGCCTCGTAACTATCGTTGGATGCGGATCTAGGTATATATCTGCTGATTCTGCCGATGCGTCTTATATCGCACAGGCTATGTAATTTACCTTTGTCGTCGCGTCGTATGATGCCAAGGCTCCCTGTTTTCTGCACTTCCGATTACTGCACTTCCGATTATGCATTTACTTACGCCGTCGCGTCGAACGATGCCAAGGCTCCTGCTTTCTGCAATGTATTTACTTACGCCGTCGCGTCGAACGATGCCAAGGCTTCTGCTTTGTTATATATGTAGAATATTTCGTTCAGTTACACACCTTGAACAATAGTATATGCATTTCTTTACGCCGCCGCTGTATAAAGCACAGGCTTCTGCTTATACTACATATATGGCGCATAAATGAGCGTTCAAATGGAGATCAACTCCAAATCGCCAATGCGATTCCTTGACCGCTCCTCGTAAAAAACTCTGCTTGACGAATGAAGCCCCTATTGGAAAGGCTTCGCCTTTTGGCAAAATGCTCTTTACGTAAAGACTAAGTCAATTACGTATGGCCTGGCTATGGCCCAGGGTTCCTGCAACCTTGATGGATGCAAAGTACGCACAACGGTGCGCATCCATTTCCCGAATTAAGCGTGGCGATTTCCTACCAAAGAGGGGAGATGCCGCTGAAATGGATAAAAGAAACACACGCTTTCTCCATAAAAGAGAGGAAGTGCTGCTGAAATTTCTGAAGAAGCTAAGAATAGCTCAAAAAGAACGTAGCAGGATACTCTGACATATAGCAGAGTGCTACCCAGTTCATGGTTTGCCCTCTACAACGTAGAAGGGTTCGTCGCACCACTGCCGGTAGAGCAGGGGAGGTGCTGACGAAATGGTTGGCAGAAGAACTGCCGGAACCAGTTGAACGACATAATGATGTCCGTTGATGGAACGATGCCAGAACGGCTCGTATCCCTATGCCTGCAAGGGCACCTTGCTCGTAAGGGCCGTCGAGCCGGAGTAGAGGTTGCGCCTTGGCTAGGTTTGGACTCGTTGCGTGAAAATACGCCGAGTAGCCGATCTATTTAGATCGAGTCATATGCATGCTCATTGAGAACGGTTACACAACCAGACTCGTAAGGGCCGAAGAGCCAGAGTGTGTTGTTTTCACCCAAAGAGGTGTGATGCTCGTGGTGGCCGAAGTGCCAAAGAGCGGTGTTCTGCATGCATATGAATAAGACTTAAGGTCGCACATACCCCGCGGTTGAAGATCGTGTTAGGGGTACCCCCTCAGTAATGACTGTGTTGGGGAAGACTGAATGGGGTCGGGTACATACTCCCGTAGTGCTGAAAGCACGGGCTGCCTAAATGGCATGCAGATTCTGTCCAAGTAATTGTAAGACTGGCAGACCCCTTCAGGAATTATGCTCACTGTGGAATGACAGTGATGGTACAGCCTTGAGTGACATGTATTTTACTTTGGACCTGATAGAGTCCACGATGGCCTCAGTCACTCATGGGTTTTGGGGTCGTGGTTATCCTTAAGATCTAAGGATTGAACCCAACTACTGCAAGTAGAGGATGCATCCGAATATGGGCCTAGTAGGGTTCTCCCAGTTGAAACACACTGCCCTACTATGGATAGGGTCAACAGGCCTCTGGGGTATCTAAAATACATAGAATAATCAACCCCCAGAACATCGCGTTGATGCCCGGACAATAGCTCTACCTGCGTACCAAAGGCGGGAGCGGTTAATTATCGAAACAATGCATTAGCTTAGGTACAACGATGCTTTGAATGTATGAGTGGATGACGTGTTGAGTCAGTCCTGCATAACCTTTGTGAAGGTGTCATGTTCGGTATACTACTCGACCGACTGGGCAAAGACCCATGTTGTATCCACACGACTAAGCGAAACTCGAGGAGTTGTCCTTGGATGCGTGGGATACGGATGTGCCAAGTATGAAGACTTGAGCTAGACATCACTTTGAGACCCGGAAGAGGTCATGGCTAAGTCGTGGAGACTTATGCGGCTATTCAAATCACAGCCCTGAAAAGGCTTGCTCTAAGTCATGAAGACTCGAGCGGATGTTCAACTCATAGCCCTGAAGAGGCTCCTGCGATATACGCTATGTCTTGGAGGCTCGAGCGTCGTTATTGCGCATTGCGACCCTGAGTGGTCATTATCGTGCTTGAGTTAAATGGTTACATGATTGCATGCTTACCAGACCATCAGTGGTTCTGACCCCGTTTTATGGGGATTTCAGGTGTTGGACCTGCGTGGCGATATGCGGAGCAAGGCGGCATCGAGTTCCAGGGTTTCTCTAGACAGAGTTGTACTGCTTCCTTTTTATTGAACCTACACTGCTCTCCTAAGCAGTAGTGTTGTAATAAACATATGTTTTCGATAAAATGGAACACTTTGGTGGTCAATGAGTTGCTTGGCCACATACCTGCAACGTGCTCGGAGTTTTCTAAAACTGACGACTCATTATCGTCTGATTCCGCTGCTAAAAGCTTTTCTAAGTTCCGCTGCAAAGAAAAAAAAAGAGATTCATGAAAATTTTAACTTAGCTTTGTTTTGGAAATCCGGGGCGTTACAGAATTGGTATTAGAGCATGAGTCTGAGAAACCTGGTTCAAGATCCGTCATGGTCCCGATATCGCACTGTAAGTATATGTTTTTATACTTTGGTTCTGATCTGGGTGCATCTTTGTATAGATGGCAACTCATGACTCGCGTGGATACTGCTATCGCTGCAAGGTCATGCACGATGAGTGGATATGCCCGTATGAAGTCCAAGACTGCCAATATTGTGGCGAAGATGGGCATTCCGCCAACGAATGCCAAAGGAAATATACCGCCGATATGGGTCGGCGGGCTTCAAAGGGTCTCAGGGATGAGACTTCGCGTGTCAGTGGACCGCATCACTCTAGTGTTGGGTGCAACCATACCCCAACATCTTTTGATGAATTACCAAGGCTGAGGGATTTTGATTTGAACTTCCCTACGGAGGTCTATCACTCGCCAAGCTACCATCCGGCATCACAAATGCCGAGCTTAAATGGCAGGAACAAAAGAGGGGATTCTTTCTGTTCGCCAATCATTATTCCAGACTCCCAGAGTCTTGATCTTGCTGACTGAGAAAGTGGACTGGAGTCTCTCATATATCCCCAGTATTCGCTTGCTAGTGCAGAAGTGCCGCCCAAGCCAAAGCTAGTAGTGCCTGCACCAAGGCCATGTGGCAATAGATGGACCTTTTGGAGTTCGTCTTCATCAAAGAAATCCAAGTCTTAAAGAGACTGGTGATGTTTTGGGAGTCAGTAGACTCATGTATATAGTTTCTCAACGCCTAAAGTCTGCCAGTGCGGCATGACGTTTTGTTTAAGGCGATGCTTGTGTAAATGTGATATATATTAAGTAAATAAAGCTTTTACTTCCTCATATACATCGAGAAACTAAAAACAAGTGCTTGTGTGTGCATAGATAAATGGCTCCTACGACGAGGAGAACCATACCAAGCGAGGAGTCCCATACGCAAGGATTCCTGTTGGAGACACTCAACAACCTGGTTACCGCCATCCGTGAAACGAGGCCAGAACCAGTCGCACCACGAAACGAGCACCTGGGAGGAGTGACTTATGAGAAGTTCCTCAAGCTTGACCCGCCAGTTTTCATTGGCAGAGCCGATCCTGAGCTCGCGGAGAGTTGGATCGAAGAGACAGAACGTGCCTTCTCAGTACTGGGAGTACCAGAAGAGAAGAAGACCAACTTTGGCACGTATCGATTAAAAGATAATGCACGTAAGTGGTGGGATACCACTAAACTTATCCAGTTCTCACAAGTCGAAGTCATTCCTTGGACTGACTTTCGGAGGACTTTTATGGATAACTACTTCCCGTTGCATTCCAGAAACAAGAAAAAGATGGAGTTTCTGGAGTTGGAACAGGGCGGTATGAGTCTAATGGACTATACCACCAAATTTCAGAATCTAGAGCGCTACTGCTCTCGATTGTTCGAAACAGACCAAGAAAGGGCCGACAAATATGTGAATGGTCTGCGCGAAGGGCTGCGATCTCGAGTGATAACAAGCATGCCTTCGACTTTTCAGGCTGCGGTAGCAGCAGCTTCAAAAATCCAAGAGGACTGGGCGCGATCTAAAGTGATCATAGCAAAGAAGCCCATAGTGAATGGTGGGAATCGTAAAAGGACATTCCCAAGTGGCCAGGGTTCACGACAACCCTTTCAAAAGAAGAAGTTCCAAGGAGGGAACAACACTCAACAAGTCGTGAGGCCAAGACAGAACACAACTCTGAATGGTCAGCAGTCCAACTTCAGCTGCCCAAGGTGTCGTATGAACCACCCCGGAAAACCATGTCCTCGTGACATTGGTGGGTGCTTGTATTGTGGCAAGATGGGCCACTTTATAAGGGATTGCGCCAAGAAGGCTGCAGATGAACAGAGGAGTAATGCCGGATCTGCCGGACCCTCTCGACCAGCGCCACAACGTTCTCAGTTTCAACGACCTCCACCTAGAGTAGAACAAAGGCCTGCTGCAGGTCGTGTATATGCTGTAACGACTGAACAAGTCGAAAATGGTGACCTGATTGAAGGCACCGTACCTGTTAATGGACATGCAGCTTACGTCTTGTTTGATTGTGGTGCTACTCATACGTTTATCTCTGACGATTTCACCGAACAACTCCACGCTTCGGTGCAACCGATTGATAAAATGATCGAAGTATATAACCCGTTGGGTTCACGCACCAAATGTATCCGGTGTGTGAAAAATTTGGATATTGAGATAGCAGGGCAACACTTGCCTACTGACGCCATCCTGATCGATATGATACAGTACGATGTCATTCTGAGAATGAATTGGTTGGCTCAGAATAATGCCAAGATTCTGTGCCGCGAGGGCAGAGTGATTCTATCTCGACCCGGATTGCCTAAGATGGAGTACCGGTTATCCAAACCAGTTCCACAGAAAAGGCTCATATCAGCACTTAAGGTACAAAAATACCTTAGGAAGGGTTGTGTGGCCTTCCTGTTGAGTCTCTCGGTGGAAAAATCCAATGACCAACCCCTTGAGAGTTTGGAAGTGGTGCGGGAGTTTCCCGATGTGTTTCCTGAGGAATTGCCAGGACTTCCGCCACTTCGTGAGGTTGAATTTGGAATTCAATCCTTACCTGGAACAGCGCCGATATCCAAAGCCCCGTATCGAATGGCGCCAGCTGAACTCAGTGAGTTGAAGTGTCAGTTGGAAGAACTGATGGAACAAGGGTTCATCCGACCGAGTGTGTCACCGTGGGGAGCCCCGGTACTATTTGTAAAGAAGAAGGATGGATCCCTTCGGTTATGCATCGATTATCGGATGCTTAACCAGGCAACTGTTAAAAATAAGTACCCGTTGCCTCGGATTGAGGACTTATTTGATCAACTCAGAACAGCGAGGGTGTTCTCCAAGATCGACCTCAGGTCTGGGTACCATCAGCTCAGAGTAAAGGAAGAGGATATACCCAAGACTGCCTTCAGAACGAGATACGGCCATTATGAGTTCGTAGTAATGCCCTTCGGACTCACTAATGCGCCTGCTGCCTTTATGGATCTAATGAACCGGATATTCAGACCATATTTGGATAGCTTTGTCATCGTCTTTATTGATGACATTCTCGTATATTCTGAGAACAAGGAACAACACATGGAGCACTTGAAAATCGTCTTGAAAACCCTTCAAGATAACCAACTCTATGCTAAGTTTTCAAAATGTGAATTCTGGCTAGACAAAGTGATGTTCCTTGGTCATGTGATCTCAAAAGATGGAATTGCAGTGGATCCTGCGAAGGTGGAAGCTGTGATGGACTGGAAGCAGCCAGAAAATATCACTGAGGTCCGTAGCTTCCTTGGACTTGCCGGATATTATCGGAAGTTCATATAAGACTTCTCCCGAATCGCCGTACCGATGACGAAATTGCTTAAAAAGGGAGTCAAGTTTGAATGGACTGACCAGTGTAAGGAGTGCTTTGAGGTTCTCAAACAGAGGCTTACCACTGCCCCTGTCCTTACCTTACCTTCTGGTCAGGGAGGCTTCGTGGCATATACCGATGCCTCAGGAACAGGTCTGGGTTGTGTGTTGATGCAGCATGGCAAAGTAATCGCCTATGCATCACGACAGTTGAGGGTCCATGAGAAAAATTATCCAACCCACGATCTTGAGCTTGCTGCGGTAGTGTTCGCACTTAAAATTTGGCGACACTACCTTTATGGAGAGAAATTTGAGGTCATGTCGGACCATAAAAGCCTAAAATACCTCTTTTCTCAAAAAGAACTCAATATGCGACAACGGCGATGGCTGGAATTCCTCAAAGACTATGAATTCACGCTTTCCTATCACCCTGGAAAGGCGAATGTTGTAGCAGATGCCCTTAGTCGCAAGACTGTTGGCACTCTGGCCAGCCTAACCGGACAATGGAAGTTGATGGAGGATTTCGTCAACTAGAAGCCATTTTTGGCTGATTCTGGCAGAATCCAAATGTCATGTTTGACGATCCACATTGAGTTCCTCGATCGCATCGTAGCCGAACAGTTCAAGGATCCCCAGTACTTGGAATTGAAAGCTCGTGCTGAAAAAGATGACACTTTCTTCCATTTGAAAGAAGATGGAGGAATATGGATGGAAGAAAGGATTTGGGTTCCAAATAACCCTAAGCTAAGACGGGAAGTACTCCAGGAGGCTCATAATAGCAAGTACACCATTCACCCTGGAGGTACGAAGATGTTTCGAGATTTACAGAGAAAGTACTGGTGGAGGGGTATGAAACGTGATGTGGCTACGTTTGTCTCGAAGTGTTTGATCTGCCAGCAAGTTAAGATCGAACATCAGCGCCCTAGTGGAAAGATGCAACGGATCGAGATTCCAGAATGGAAATGGGAAGGCATTACGATGGATTTCATCGTTGGATTGCCTCGATCCAAGAGACAACACGATTCGATATGGGTGATCGTGGACAGACTCACCAAGTCTGCTCATTTTCTGCCAATCAACACTCGATACTCAACTGAACGATTGGCAGAGATCTACATTCGGGAAATCGTTAGACTCCATGGAGTGCCGATTTCGATCATATCTGATCGTGACCTGAAGTTCACCTCTCACTTTTGGGAGCAGCTTCAAAAAGCCCTAGGGACGAAACTCAAGTTCAGTACAGCATTCCATCCCCAAACAGATGGGCAATCAGAACGAACCATACAGACTCTTGAAGATATGCTAAGAGCCTGTATGCTAGAATGGAAAGGTGATTGGGATTCCCACCTAGCGTTGGCTGAATTTGCTTATAATAATAGCCACCACGCTAGCATTGGGATGGCACCGTATGAAGCCTTGTATGGACGACTCTGTAGATCACCAATCCATTGGGGTGAAGTGGGTGAGCGAACCTTGGACTCGCCCATTGTGTTGCAGCATTACACTGAGCAGGTCCACATGATCAGAAAGAAGCTACTGACTGCTCAGAGTCGACAGAAGAGCTACGCCGATCAGCGGCGTAGGGAACTCACTTTTGCGGTTGGAAATAAGGTTTTTATCAAGGTCTCTCCAACCAAGAGTGTGTTTCGTTTTGGAAAGAAGGGGAAGCTCAGCCCCAGATTCGTTGGTCCCTTCGAAGTTTTGAGCCGAATCGGAGAGACTGCCTACCGAGTAGCATTGCCACCACAATACGCGCAAATACATGATGTATTTCACGTATCAATGCTTCGAAAGTACGTTCATGATCCTTCTCACGTCATTCAACATGAAGACATTGACATCCGAGAAGATATGACGGTAGAAGAAAGGCCAGTGGAGATCATGGACCGACGGGAGCAAGTGCTAAGAACGAAGGTCATCCCACTTGTTAAAGTGAGATGGCAACATCACGAAGTCGATGATTGCACTTGGGAGCCCGAATCAGATATGCGGGATAAATATCCTGAACACTTCACTTTGTAATCTTAACTGAATTTCGCAGACGAAATTCCTTTAAGGGGGTAATGATGTAAGACCCGCAATTTTTTCAGAAAATATCTGAATAAAATTCATGAGGCATTTACCGGTAAAAACAACATTTCTTCTCAGAATGCAAAACGAATCAATTCCTGCGAGCCAGTTATACTTAGGATATTCGTCGAATCGCGAATATATGCTCAAACACTCTGGAAGCCATAACTTCCTACCTGAATGAAATCAAAGGATTCCTGCGAGCCAACTTTCTTAGTTACGTCAATACGAAGGGAATGGCGTACTCAGAATTTTTCGGAAAAAAATCGCCGGAAACCCGAAATTCTTGCGGGACCCACGGAAATATTGGTGGGACCCACAGAAATATTCCTCAGAAAATATCTGGTGGGACCCACAAAAATATCCCATGGAATATCCAAGTGGGCCCCACACCAAGGAACCTCTTGGAATTAAAAAGAAGCCAAGGGGGTAGAAGGGGGATGAAAATTCCCAAGAGGAGGTGGGCTTGGGCTATAAATAGCCCTCCCCACTCTCTCTCTTCTCATAAAAATCGACCCCCCCTCTCTCTCTTGCCTTCTCTCTCTCTCCTAAACCTCCCCTACCTAGCCTAGCCCACTTGAGCCCACCTGACCTGGTCTGAGCCTGCCTGACTTAGCCTGAGCCTGCCTGACCTGGTCCTAACCCACCTGACCTGGGTCTGAACCCACTTGACCTGGTCCAAACCCAGTTGACTTGACTTGAACCTAGTTGGGTTTAAAGTCAAAGTCAAAGTCCTTTTTAGTCCTGATTCCGGTTTGGGTTTCTGAACCCAGACTTAGCCTACTTGAGCTGAGTTCGAACCTGCTGAACCCAGTTGACTTGGATTGAACCCTGTTTGGTTCAAACCACTTAGGTTGAGTAGCTTGACCTACTCTACCTCTTTCTCAACTAAGTCAGCTTCATCTGACTTAGTCTGACCTCTCGAAGGAAGGCTCGAAGCCAAAGAAGCAACCCGGAGCCGTTTCTTCCACGATTTGAAGTAAGTTCGCTTAGTTGATCCATCTCTCTCAAGTATTTGACTGTTTGTATATTGAATATACTTTCTGAAGTAGTATCTTGCTTTAGTTCTTGATTGAGCCCTTTTTGGACACTTCGGTGTTCACCCGCTCGTCTCGTAACTATCGTCGGATATATCTATGTTCAAACACGCAGTATATGCGTTCTTCAAAATGGTATCTCGCTTTAGTTCTTGGTTGAGCCCTTTAGGACACTTCGGTGTTCACCCGCTCGCCTCGTAACTATCGTTGGATGCGGATCTAGGTATATATCTGCTGATTCTGCCGATGCGTCTTATATCGCACAGGCTATGTAATTTACCTTTGTCGTCGCGTCGTATGATGCCAAGGCTCCCTGTTTTCTGCACTTCCGATTACTGCACTTCCGATTATGCATTTACTTACGACGTCGCGTCGAACGATGCCAAGGCTCCTGCTTTCTGCAATGTATTTACTTACGCCGTCGCGTCGAACGATGCCAAGGCTTCTGCTTTGTTATATATGTAGAATATTTCGTTCAGTTACACACCTTGAACAATAGTATATGCATTTCTTTACGCCGCCGCTGTATAAAGCACAGGCTTCTGCTTATACTACATATATGGCGCATAAATGAGCGTTCAAATGGAGATCAACTCCAAATCGCCAATGCGATTCCTTGACCGCTCCTCGTAAAAAACTCTGCTTGACGAATGAAGCCCCTATTGGAAAGGCTTCGCCTTTTGGCAAAATGCTCTTTACGTAAAGACTAAGTCAATTACGTATGGCCTGGCTATGGCCCAGGGTTCCTGCAACCTTGATGGATGCAAAGTACGCACAACGGTGCGCATCCATTTCCCGAATTAAGTGTGGCGATTTCCTACCAAAGAGGGGAGATGCCGCTGAAATGGATAAAAGAAACACACGCTTTCTCCATAAAAGAGAGGAAGTGCTGCTGAAATTTCTGAAGAAGCTAAGAATAGCTCAAAAAGAACGTAGCAGGATACTCTGACATATAGCAGAGTGCTACCCAGTTCATGGTTTGCCCTCTACAACGTAGAAGGGTTCGTCGCACCACTGCCGGTAGAGCAGGGGAGGTGCTGACAAATTGGTTGGCAGAAGAACTGCCGGAACCAGTTGAACGACATAATGATGTCCGTTGATGGAACGATGCCAGAACGGCTCGTATCCCTATGCCTGCAAGGGCACCTTGCTCGTAAGGGCCGTCGAGCCGGAGTAGAGGTTGCGCCTTGGCTAGGTTTGGACTCGTTGCGTGAAAATACGCCGAGTAGCCGATCTATTTAGATCGAGTCATATGCATGCTCATTGAGAACGGTTACACAACCAGACTCGTAAGGGCCGAAGAGCCAGAGTGTGTTGTTTTCACCCAAAGAGGTGTGATGCTCGTGGTGGCCGAAGTGCCAAAGAGCAGTGTTCTGCATGCATATGAATAAGACTTAAGGTCGCACATACCCCGCGGTTGAAGATCGTGTTAGGGGTACCCCCTCAGTAATGACTGTGTTGGGGAAGACTGAATGGGGTCGGGTACATACTCCCGTAGTGCTGAAAGCACGGGCTGTCTAAATGGCATGCAGATTCTGTCCAAGTAATTGAAAGACTGGCAGACCCCTTCAGGAATTATGCTCACTATGGAATGACAGTGATGGTACAGCCTTGAGTGACATGTATTTTACTTTGGACCTGATAGAGTCCACGATGGCCTCAGTCACTCATGGGTTTTGGGGTCGTGGTTATCCTTAAGATCTAAGGATTGAACCCAACTACTGCAAGTAGAGGATGCATCCGAATATGGGCCTAGTAGGGTTCTCCCAGTTGAAACACACTGCCCTACTATGGATAGGGTCAACAGGCCTCTGGGGTATCTAAAATACATAGAATAATCAACCCCCAGAACGTCGCGTTGATGCCCGGACAATAGCTCTACCTGCGTACCAAAGGCGGGAGCGGTTAATTATCGAAACAATGCATTAGCTTAGGTACAACGATGCTTTGAATGTATGAGTGGATGACGTGTTGAGTCAGTCCTGCATAACCTTTGTGAAGGTGTCATGTTCGGTATACTACTCGACCGACTGGGCAAAGACCCATGTTGTATCCACACGACTAAGCGAAACTCGAGGAGTTGTCCTTGGATGCGTGGGATACGGATGTGCCAAGTATGAAGACTTGAGCTAGACATCACTTTGAGACCCGGAAGAGGTCATGGCTAAGTCGTGGAGACTTATGCGGCTATTCAAATCACAGCCCTGAAAAGGCTTGCTCTAAGTCATGAAGACTCGAGCGGATGTTCAACTCATAGCCCTGAGGAGGCTCCTGCGATATACGCTAAGTCTTGGAGGCTCGAGCGTCGTTATTGCGCATTGCGACCCTGAGTGGTCATTATCGTGCTTGAGTTAAATGGTTACATGATTGCATGCTTACCAGACCATCAGTGGTTCTGACCCCGTTTTATGGGGATTTCAGGTGTTGGACCTGCGTGGCGATATGCGGAGCAAGGCGGCATCGAGTTCCAGGGTTTCTCTAGACAGAGTTGTACTGCTTCCTTTTTATTGAACCTACACTGCTCTCCTAAGCAGTAGTGTTGTAATAAACATATGTTTTCGATAAAATGGAACACTTTGGTGGTCAATGAGTTGCTTGGCCACATACCTGCAACGTGCTCGGAGTTTTCTAAAACTGACGACTCATTATCGTCTGATTCCGCTGCTAAAAGCTTTTCTAAGTTCCGCTGCAAAGAAAAAAAAAGAGATTCATGAAAATTTTAACTTAGCTTTGTTTTGGAAATCCGGGGCGTTACAGAATTGGTATTAGAGCATGAGTCTGAGAAACTTGGTTCAAGATCCGTCATGGTCCCGATATCGCACTGTAAGTATATGTTTTTATACTTTGGTTCTGATCTGGGTGCATCTTTATATAGATGGCAACTCATGACTCGCGTGGATACTGCTATCGCTGCAAGGTCATGCACGATGAGTGGATATGCCCGTATGAAGTCCAAGACTGCCAATATTGTGGCGAAGATGGGCATTCCGCCAACGAATGCCAAAGTAAATATACCGCCGATATGGGTCGGCGGGCTTCAAAGGGTCTCAGGGATGAGACTTCGCGTGTCAGTGGACCGCATCACTCTATTGTTGGGAGCAACCATACCCCAACATCTTTTGATGAATTACCAAGGCTGAGGGATTTTGATTTGAACTTCCTTGCGGAGGTCTATCACTCGCCAAGCTACCATCCGGCATCACATATGCCGAGCTTAAATGGCAGGAACAAAAGAGGGGATTCTTTCTGTTCGCCAATCATTATTTCAGACTCCCAGAGTCTTGATCTTGCTGACTGAGAAAGTGGACTGGAGTCTCTCATATATCCTCAGTATTCGCTTGCTAGTGCAGAAGTGCCGCCCAAGCCAAAGCTAGTAGTGCCTGCACCAAGGCCATGTGGCAATAGATGGACCTTTTGGAGTTCGTCTTCATCAAAGAAATCCAAGTCTTAAAGAGACTGGTGATGTTTTGGGAGTCAGTAGACTCATGTATATAGTTTCTCAATGCCTAAAGTCTGCCAGTGCGGCATGACGTTTTGTTTAAGGCGATGCTTGTGTAAATGTGATATATATTAAGTAAATAAAGCTTTTACTTCCTCATATACATCGAGAAACTAAAAACAAGTGCTTGTGTGTGCATAGATAAATGGCTCCTACGACGAGGAGAACCATACCAAGCGAGGAGTCCCATATGCAAGGATTCCTGTTGGAGACACTCAACAACCTGGTTACCGCCATCCGTGAAACGAGGCCAGAACCAGTCGCACCACGAAACGAGCACCTGGGAGGAGTGACTTATGAGAAGTTCCTCAAGCTTGACCCGCCAGTTTTCATTGGCAGAGCCGATCCTGAGCTCGCGGAGAGTTGGATCGAAGAGATAGAACGTGCCTTCTCAGTACTGGGAGTACCAGAAGAGAAGAAGACCAACTTTGGCACGTATCGATTAAAAGATAATGCACGGAAGTGGTGGGATACCACTAAACTTATCCAGTTCTCACAAGTCGAAGTCATTCCTTGGACTGACTTTCGGAGGACTTTTATGGATAACTACTTCCCGTTGCATTCCAGAAACAAGAAAAAGATGGAGTTTCTGGAGTTGGAACAGGGCGGTATGAGTCTAATGGACTATACCACCAAATTTCAGAATCTAGAGCGCTACTGCTCTCGATTGTTCGAAACAGACCAAGAAAGGGCCGACAAATATGTGAATGGTCTGCGCGAAGGGCTGCGATCTCGAGTGATAACAAGCATGCCTTCGACTTTTCAGGCTGCGGTAGCAGCAGCTTCAAAAATCCAAGAGGACTGGGCGCGATCTAAAGTGATCATAGCAAAGAAGCCCATAGTGAATGGTGGGAATCGTAAAAGGACATTCCCAAGTGGCCAGGGTTCACGACAACCCTTTCAAAAGAAGAAGTTCCAAGGAGGGAACAACACTCAACAAGTCGTGAGGCCAAGACAGAACACAACTCTGAATGGTCAGCAGTCCAACTTCAGCTGCCCAAGGTGTCGTATGAACCACCCCGGAAAACCATGTCCTCGTGACATTGGTGGGTGCTTGTATTGTGGCAAGATGGGCCACTTTATAAGGGATTGCGCCAAGAAGGCTGCAGATGAACAGAGGAGTAATGCCGGATCTGCCGGACCCTCTCGACCAGCGCCACAACGTTCTCAGTTTCAACGACCTCCACCTAGAGTAGAACAAAGGCCTGCTGCAGGTCGTGTATATGCTGTAACGACTGAACAAGTCGAAAATGGTGACCTGATTGAAGGCACCGTACCTGTTAATGGACATGCAGCTTACGTCTTGTTTGATTGTGGTGCTACTCATACGTTTATCTCTGACGATTTCACCGAACAACTCCACGCTTCGGTGCAACCGATTGATAAAATGATCGAAGTATATAACCCGTTGGGTTCACGCACCAAATGTATCCGGTGTGTGAAAAATTTGGATATTGAGATAGCAGGGCAACACTTGCCTACTGACGCCATCCTGATCGATATGATACAGTACGATGTCATTCTGGGAATGAATTGGTTGGCTCAGAATAATGCCAAGATTCTGTGCCGCGAGGGCAGAGTGATTCTATCTCGACCCGGATTGCCTAAGATGGAGTACCGGTTATCCAAACCAGTTCCACAGAAAAGGCTCATATCAGCACTTAAGGTACAAAAATACCTTAGGAAGGGTTGTGTGGCCTTCCTGTTGAGTCTCTCGGTGGAAAAATCCAATGACCAACCCCTTGAGAGTTTGGAAGTGGTGCGGGAGTTTCCCGATGTGTTTCCTGAGGAATTGCCAGGACTTCCGCCACTTCGTGAGGTTGAATTTGGAATTCAATCCTTACCTGGAACAGCGCCGATATCCAAAGCCCCGTATCGAATGGCGCCAGCTGAACTCAGTGAGTTGAAGTGTCAGTTGGAAGAACTGATGGAACAAGGGTTCATCCGACCGAGTGTGTCACCGTGGGGAGCCCCGGTACTATTTGTAAAGAAGAAGGATGGATCCCTTCGGTTATGCATCGATTATCGGATGCTTAACCAGGCAACTGTTAAAAATAAGTACCCGTTGCCTCGGATTGAGGACTTATTTGATCAACTCAGAACAGCGAGGGTGTTCTCCAAGATCGACCTCAGGTCTGGGTACCATCAGCTCAGAGTAAAGGAAGAGGATATACCCAAGACTGCCTTCAGAACGAGATACGGCCATTATGAGTTCGTAGTAATGCCCTTCGGACTCACTAATGCGCCTGCTGCCTTTATGGATCTAATGAACCGGATATTCAGACCATATTTGGATAGCTTTGTCATCGTCTTTATTGATGACATTCTCGTATATTCTGAGAACAAGGAACAACACATGGAGCACTTGAAAATCGTCTTGAAAACCCTTCAAGATAACCAACTCTATGCTAAGTTTTCAAAATGTGAATTCTGGCTAGACAAAGTGATGTTCCTTGGTCATGTGATCTCAAAAGATGGAATTGCAGTGGATCCTGCGAAGGTGGAAGCTGTGATGGACTGGAAGCAGCCAGAAAATATCACTGAGGTCCGTAGCTTCCTTGGACTTGCCGGATATTATCGGAAGTTCATATAAGACTTCTCCCGAATCGCCGTACCGATGACGAAATTGCTTAAAAAGGGAGTCAAGTTTGAATGGACTGACCAGTGTAAGGAGTGCTTTGAGGTTCTCAAACAGAGGCTTACCACTGCCCCTGTCCTTACCTTACCTTCTGGTCAGGGAGGCTTCGTGGCATATACCGATGCCTCAGGAACAGGTCTGGGTTGTGTGTTGATGCAGCATGGCAAAGTAATCGCCTATGCATCACGACAGTTGAGGGTCCATGAGAAAAATTATCCAACCCACGATCTTGAGCTTGCTGCGGTAGTGTTCGCACTTAAAATTTGGCGACACTACCTTTATGGAGAGAAATTTGAGGTCATGTCGGACCATAAAAGCCTAAAATACCTCTTTTCTCAAAAAGAACTCAATATGCGACAACGGCGATGGCTGGAATTCCTCAAAGACTATGAATTCACGCTTTCCTATCACCCTGGAAAGGCGAATGTTGTAGCAGATGCCCTTAGTCGCAAGACTGTTGGCACTCTGGCCAGCCTAACCGGACAATGGAAGTTGATGGAGGATTTCGTCAACTAGAAGCCATTTTTGGCTGATTCTGGCAGAATCCAAATGTCATGTTTGACGATCCACATTGAGTTCCTCGATCGCATCGTAGCCGAACAGTTCAAGGATCCCCAGTACTTGGAATTGAAAGCTCGTGCTGAAAAAGATGACACTTTCTTCCATTTGAAAGAAGATGGAGGAATATGGATGGAAGAAAGGATTTGGGTTCCAAATAACCCTAAGCTAAGACGGGAAGTACTCCAGGAGGCTCATAATAGCAAGTACACCATTCACCCTGGAGGTACGAAGATGTTTCGAGATTTACAGAGAAAGTACTGGTGGAGGGGTATGAAACGTGATGTGGCTACGTTTGTCTCGAAGTGTTTGATCTGCCAGCAAGTTAAGATCGAACATCAGCGCCCTAGTGGAAAGATGCAACGGATCGAGATTCCAGAATGGAAATGGGAAGGCATTACGATGGATTTCATCGTTGGATTGCCTCGATCCAAGAGACAACACGATTCGATATGGGTGATCGTGGACAGACTCACCAAGTCTGCTCATTTTCTGCCAATCAACACTCGATACTCAACTGAACGATTGGCAGAGATCTACATTCGGGAAATCGTTAGACTCCATGGAGTGCCGATTTCGATCATATCTGATCGTGACCTGAAGTTCACCTCTCACTTTTGGGAGCAGCTTCAAAAAGCCCTAGGGACGAAACTCAAGTTCAGTACAGCATTCCATCCCCAAACAGATGGGCAATCAGAACGAACCATACAGACTCTTGAAGATATGCTAAGAGCCTGTATGCTAGAATGGAAAGGTGATTGGGATTCCCACCTAGCGTTGGCTGAATTTGCTTATAATAATAGCCACCACGCTAGCATTGGGATGGCACCGTATGAAGCCTTGTATGGACGACTCTGTAGATCACCAATCCATTGGGGTGAAGTGGGTGAGCGAACCTTGGACTCGCCCATTGTGTTGCAGCATTACACTGAGCAGGTCCACATGATCAGAAAGAAGCTACTGACTGCTCAGAGTCGACAGAAGAGCTACGCCGATCAGCGGCGTAGGGAACTCACTTTTGCGGTTGGAAATAAGGTTTTTATCAAGGTCTCTCCAACCAAGAGTGTGTTTCGTTTTGGAAAGAAGGGGAAGCTCAGCCCCAGATTCGTTGGTCCCTTCGAAGTTTTGAGCCGAATCGGAGAGACTGCCTACCGAGTAGCATTGCCACCACAATACGCGCAAATACATGATGTATTTCACGTATCAATGCTTCGAAAGTACGTTCATGATCCTTCTCACGTCATTCAACATGAAGACATTGACATCCGAGAAGATATGACGGTAGAAGAAAGGCCAGTGGAGATCATGGACCGACGGGAGCAAGTGCTAAGAACGAAGGTCATCCCACTTGTTAAAGTGAGATGGCAACATCACGAAGTCGATGATTGCACTTGGGAGCCCGAATCAGATATGCGGGATAAATATCCTGAACACTTCACTTTGTAATCTTAACTGAATTTCGCAGACGAAATTCCTTTAAGGGGGTAATGATGTAAGACCCGCAATTTTTTCAGAAAATATCTGAATAAAATTCATGAGGCATTTACCGGTAAAAACAACATTTCTTCTGAGAATGCAAAACGAATCAATTCCTGCGAGCCAGTTATACTTAGGATATTCGTCGAATCGCGAATATATGCTCAAACACTCTGGAAGCCATAACTTCCTACCTGAATGAAATCAAAGGATTCCTGCGAGCCAACTTTCTTAGTTACGTCAATACGAAGGGAATGGCGTACTCAGAATTTTTCGGAAAAAAATCGCCGGAAACCCGAAATTCTTGCGGGACCCACGGAAATATTGGTGGGACCCACAGAACTATTCCTCAGAAAATATCTGGTGGGACCCACAAAAATATCCCATGGAATATCCAAGTGGGCCCCACACCAAGGAACCTCTTGGAATTAAAAAGAAGCCAAGGGGGTAGAAGGGGGATGAAAATTCCCAAGAGGAGGTGGGCTTGGGCTATAAATAGCCCTCCCCACTCTCTCTCTTCTCATAAAAATCGACCCCCCCTCTCTCTCTTGCCTTCTCTCTCTCTCCTAAACCTCCCCTACCTAGCCTAGCCCACTTGAGCCCACCTGACCTGGTCTGAGCCTGCCTGACTTAGCCTGAGCCTGCCTGACCTGGTCCTAACCCACCTGACCTGGGTCTGAACCCACTTGACCTAGTCCAAACCCAGTTGACTTGACTTGAACCTAGTTGGGTTTAAAGTCAAAGTCAAAGTCCTTTTTAGTCCTGATTCCGGTTTGGGTTTCTGAACCCAGACTTAGCCTACTTGAGCTGAGTTCGAACCTGCTGAACCCAGTTGACTTGGATTGAACCCTGTTTGGTTCAAACCACTTAGGTTGAGTAGCTTGACCTACTCTACCTCTTTCTCAACTAAGTCAGCTTCATCTGACTTAGTCTGACCTCTCGAAGGAAGGCTCGAAGCCAAAGAAGCAACCCGGAGCCGTTTCTTCCACGATTTGAAGTAAGTTCGCTTCGTTGATCCATCTCTCTCAAGTATTTGACTGTTTGTATATTGAATATACTTTCTGAAGTAGTATCTTGCTTTAGTTCTTGATTGAGCCCTTTTTGGACACTTCGGTGTTCACCCGCTCGTCTCGTAACTATCGTCGGATATATCTATGTTCAAACACGCAGTATATGCGTTCTTCAAAATGGTATCTCGCTTTAGTTCTTGGTTGAGCCCTTTAGGACACTTCGGTGTTCACCCGCTCGCCTCGTAACTATCGTTGGATGCGGATCTAGGTATATATCTGCTGATTCTGCCGATGCGTCTTATATCGCACAGGCTATGTAATTTACCTTTGCCGTCGCGTCGTATGATGCCAAGGCTCCCTGTTTTCTGCACTTCCGATTACTGCACTTCCGATTATGCATTTACTTACGACGTCGCGTCGAACGATGCCAAGGCTCCTGCTTTCTGCAATGTATTTACTTACGCCGTCGCGTCGAACGATGCCAAGGCTTCTGCTTTGTTATATATGTAGAATATTTCGTTCAGTTACACACCTTGAACAATAGTATATGCATTTCTTTACGCCGCCGCTGTATAAAGCACAGGCTTCTGCTTATACTACATATATGGCGCATAAATGAGCGTTCAAATGGAGATCAACTCCAAATCGCCAATGCGATTCCTTGATCGCTCCTCGTAAAAAACTCTGCTTGACGAATGAAGCCCCTATTGGAAAGGCTTCGCCTTTTGGCAAAATGCTCTTTACGTAAAGACTAAGTCAATTACGTATGGCCTGGCTATGGCCCAGGGTTCCTGCAACCTTGATGGATGCAAAGTACGCACAACGGTGCGCATCCATTTCCCGAATTAAGCGTGGCGATTTCCTACCAAAGAGGGGAGATGTCGCTGAAATGGATAAAAGAAACACACGCTTTCTCCATAAAAGAGAGGAAGTGCTGCTGAAATTTCTGAAGAAGCTAAGAATAACTCAAAAAGAACGTAGCAGGATACTCTGACATATAGCAGAGTGCTACCCAGTTCATGGTTTGCCCTCTACAACGTAGAAGGGTTCGTCGCACCACTGCCGGTAGAGCAGGGGAGGTGCTGACAAAATGGTTGGCAGAAGAACTGCCGGAACCAGTTGAACGACATAATGATGTCCGTTGATGGAACGATGCCAGAACGGCTCGTATCCCTATGCCTGCAAGGGCACCTTGCTCGTAAGGGCCGTCGAGCCGGAGTAGAGGTTGCGCCTTGGCTAGGTTTGGACTCGTTGCGTGAAAATACGCCGAGTAGCCGATCTATTTAGATCGAGTCATATGCATGCTCATTGAGAACGGTTACACAACCAGACTCGTAAGGGCCGAAGAGCCAGAGTGTGTTGTTTTCACCCAAAGAGGTGTGATGCTCGTGGTGGCCGAAGTGCCAAAGAGCAGTGTTCTACATGCATATGAATAAGACTTAAGGTCGCACATACCCCGCGGTTGAAGATCGTGTTAGGGGTACACCCTCAGTAATGACTGTGTTGGGGAAGACTGAATGGGGTCGGGTACATACTCCCGTAGTGCTGAAAGCACGGGCTGTCTAAATGGCATGCAGATTCTGTCCAAGTAATTGAAAGACTGGCAGACCCCTTCAGGAATTATGCTCACTATGGAATGACAGTGATGGTACAGCCTTGAGTGACATGTATTTTACTTTGGACCTGATAGAGTCCACGATGGCCTCAGTCACTCATGGGTTTTGGGGTCGTGGTTATCCTTAAGATCTAAGGATTGAACCCAACTACTGCAAGTAGAGGATGCATCCGAATATGGGCCTAGTAGGGTTCTCCCAGTTGAAACACACTGCCCTACTATGGATAGGGTCAACAGGCCTCTGGGGTATCTAAAATACATAGAATAATCAACCCCCAGAACGTCGCGTTGATGCCCGGACAATAGCTCTACCTGCGTACCAAAGGCGGGAGCGGTTAATTATCGAAACAATGCATTAGCTTAGGTACAACGATGCTTTGAATGTATGAGTGGATGACGTGTTGAGTCAGTCCTGCATAACCTTTATGAAGGTGTCATGTTCGGTATACTACTCGACCGACTGGGCAAAGACCCATGTTGTATCCACACGACTAAGCGAAACTCGAGGAGTTGTCCTTGGATGCGTGGGATACGGATGTGCCAAGTATGAAGACTTGAGCTAGACATCACTTTGAGACCCGGAAGAGGTCATGGCTAAGTCGTGGAGACTTATGCGGCTATTCAAATCACAGCCCTGAAAAGGCTTGCTCTAAGTCATGAAGACTCGAGCGGATGTTCAACTCATAGCCCTGAGGAGGCTCCTGCGATATACGCTAAGTCTTGGAGGCTCGAGCGTCGTTATTGCGCATTGCGACCCTGAGTGGTCATTATCGTGCTTGAGTTAAATGGTTACATGATTGCATGCTTACCAGACCATCAGTGGTTCTGACCCCGTTTTATGGGGATTTCAGGTGTTGGACCTGCGTGGCGATATGCGGAGCAAGGCGGCATCGAGTTCCAGGGTTTCTCTAGACAGAGTTGTACTGCTTCCTTTTTATTGAACCTACACTGCTCTCCTAAGCAGTAGTGTTGTAATAAACATATGTTTTCGATAAAATGGAACACTTTGGTGGTCAATGAGTTGCTTGGCCACATACCTGCAACGTGCTCGGAGTTTTCTAAAACTGACGACTCATTATCGTCTGATTCCGCTGCTAAAGGCTTTTCTAAGTTCCGCTGCAAAGAAAAAAAAAGAGATTCATGAAAATTTTAACTTAGCTTTGTTTTGGAAATCCGGGGCGTTACAGAATTGGTATTAGAGCATGAGTCTGAGAAACTTGGTTCAAGATCCGTCATGGTCCCGATATCGCACTGTAAGTATATGTTTTTATACTTTGGTTCTGATCTGGGTGCATCTTTATATAGATGGCAACTCATGACTCGCGTGGATACTGCTATCGCTGCAAGGTCATGCACGATGAGTGGATATGCCCATATGAAGTCCAAGACTGCCAATATTGTGGCGAAGATGGGCATTCCGCCAACGAATGCCAAAGTAAATATACCGCCGATATGGGTCGGCGGGCTTCAAAGGGTCTCAGGGATGAGACTTCGCGTGTCAGTGGACCGCATCACTCTATTGTTGGGAGCAACCATACCCCAACATCTTTTGATGAATTACCAAGGCTGAGGGATTTTGATTTGAACTTCCTTGCGGAGGTCTATCACTCGTCAAGCTACCATCCGGCATCACATATGCCGAGCTTAAATGGCAGGAACAAAAGAGGGGATTCTTTCTGTTCGCCAATCATTATTTCAGACTCCCAGAGTCTTGATCTTGCTGACTGAGAAAGTGGACTGGAGTCTCTCATATATCCTCAGTATTTGCTTGCTAGTGCAGAAGTGCCGCCCAAGCCAAAGCTAGTAGTGCCTGCACCAAGGCCATGTGGCAATAGATGGACCTTTTGGAGTTCGTCTTCATCAAAGAAATCCAAGTCTTAAAGAGACTGGTGATGTTTTGGGAGTCAGTAGACTCATGTATATAGTTTCTCAACGCCTAAAGTCTGCCAGTGCGGCATGACGTTTTGTTTAAGGCGATGCTTGTGTAAATGTGATATATATTAAGTAAATAAAGCTTTTACTTCCTCATATACATCGAGAAACTAAAAACAAGTGCTTGTGTGTGCATAGATAAATGGCTCCTACGACGAGGAGAACCATACCAAGCGAGGAGTCCCATATGCAAGGATTCCTGTTGGAGACACTCAACAACCTGGTTACCGCCATCCGTGAAACGAGGCCAGAACCAGTCGCACCACGAAACGAGCACCTGGGAGGAGTGACTTATGAGAAGTTCCTCAAGCTTGACCCGCCAGTTTTCATTGGCAGAGCCGATCCTGAGCTCGCGGAGAGTTGGATCGAAGAGACAGAACGTGCCTTCTCAGTACTGGGAGTACTAGAAGAGAAGAAGACCAACTTTGGCACGTATCGATTAAAAGATAATGCACGGAAGTGGTGGGATACCACTAAACTTATCCAGTTCTCACAAGTCGAAGTCATTCCTTGGACTGACTTTCGGAGGACTTTTATGGATAACTACTTCCCGTTGCATTCCAGAAACAAGAAAAAGATGGAGTTTCTGGAGTTGGAACAGGGCGGTATGAGTCTAATGGACTATACCACCAAATTTCAGAATCTAGAGCGCTACTGCTCTCGATTGTTCGAAACAGACCAAGAAAGGGCCGACAAATATGTGAATGGTCTGCGCGAAGGGCTGCGATCTCGAGTGATAACAAGCATGCCTTCGACTTTTCAGGCTGCGGTAGCAGCAGCTTCAAAAATCCAAGAGGACTGGGCGCGATCTAAAGTGATCATAGCAAAGAAGCCCATAGTGAATGGTGGGAATCGTAAAAGGACATTCCCAAGTGGCCAGGGTTCACGACAACCCTTTCAAAAGAAGAAGTTCCAAGGAGGGAACAACACTCAACAAGTCGTGAGGCCAAGACAGAACACAACTCTGAATGGTCAGCAGTCCAACTTCAGCTGCCCAAGGTGTCGTATGAACCACCCCGGAAAACCATGTCCTCGTGACATTGGTGGGTGCTTGTATTGTGGCAAGATGGGCCACTTTATAAGGGATTGCGCCAAGAAGGCTGCAGATGAACAGAGGAGTAATGCCGGATCTGCCGGACCCTCTCGACCAGCGCCACAACGTTCTCAGTTTCAACGACCTCCACCTAGAGTAGAACAAAGGCCTGCTGCAGGTCGTGTATATGCTGTAACGACTGAACAAGTCGAAAATGGTGACCTGATTGAAGGCACCGTACCTGTTAATGGACATGCAGCTTACGTCTTGTTTGATTGTGGTGCTACTCATACGTTTATCTCTGACGATTTCACCGAACAACTCCACGCTTCGGTGCAACCGATTGATAAAATGATCGAAGTATATAACCCGTTGGGTTCACGCACCAAATGTATCCGGTGTGTGAAAAATTTGGATATTGAGATAGCAGGGCAACACTTGCCTACTGACGCCATCCTGATCGATATGATACAGTACGATGTCATTCTGGGAATGAATTGGTTGGCTCAGAATAATGCCAAGATTCTGTGCCGCGAGGGCAGAGTGATTCTATCTCGACCCGGATTGCCTAAGATGGAGTACCGGTTATCCAAACCAGTTCCACAGAAAAGGCTCATATCAGCACTTAAGGTACAAAAATACCTTAGGAAGGGTTGTGTGGCCTTCCTGTTGAGTCTCTCGGTGGAAAAATCCAATGACCAACCCCTTGAGAGTTTGGAAGTGGTGCGGGAGTTTCCCGATGTGTTTCCTGAGGAATTGCCAGGACTTCCGCCACTTCGTGAGGTTGAATTTGGAATTCAATCCTTACCTGGAACAGCGCCGATATCCAAAGCCCCGTATCGAATGGCGCCAGCTGAACTCAGTGAGTTGAAGTGTCAGTTGGAAGAACTGATGGAACAAGGGTTCATCCGACCGAGTGTGTCACCGTGGGGAGCCCCGGTACTATTTGTAAAGAAGAAGGATGGATCCCTTCGGTTATGCATCGATTATCGGATGCTTAACCAGGCAACTGTTAAAAATAAGTACCCGTTGCCTCGGATTGAGGACTTATTTGATCAACTCAGAACAGCGAGGGTGTTCTCCAAGATCGACCTCAGGTCTGGGTACCATCAGCTCAGAGTAAAGGAAGAGGATATACCCAAGACTGCCTTCAGAACGAGATACGGCCATTATGAGTTCGTAGTAATGCCCTTCGGACTCACTAATGCGCCTGCTGCCTTTATGGATCTAATGAACCGGATATTCAGACCATATTTGGATAGCTTTGTCATCGTCTTTATTGATGACATTCTCGTATATTCTGAGAACAAGGAACAACACATGGAGCACTTGAAAATCGTCTTGAAAACCCTTCAAGATAACCAACTCTATGCTAAGTTTTCAAAATGTGAATTCTGGCTAGACAAAGTGATGTTCCTTGGTCATGTGATCTCAAAAGATGGAATTGCAGTGGATCCTGCGAAGGTGGAAGCTGTGATGGACTGGAAGCAGCCAGAAAATATCACTGAGGTCCGTAGCTTCCTTGGACTTGCCGGATATTATCGGAAGTTCATATAAGACTTCTCCCGAATCGCCGTACCGATGACGAAATTGCTTAAAAAGGGAGTCAAGTTTGAATGGACTGACCAGTGTAAGGAGTGCTTTGAGGTTCTCAAACAGAGGCTTACCACTGCCCCTGTCCTTACCTTACCTTCTGGTCAGGGAGGCTTCGTGGCATATACCGATGCCTCAGGAACAGGTTTGGGTTGTGTGTTGATGCAGCATGGCAAAGTAATCGCCTATGCATCACGACAGTTGAGGGTCCATGAGAAAAATTATCCAACCCACGATCTTGAGCTTGCCGCGGTAGTGTTCGCACTTAAAATTTGGCGACACTACCTTTATGGAGAGAAATTTGAGGTCATGTCGGACCATAAAAGCCTAAAATACCTCTTTTCTCAAAAAGAACTCAATATGCGACAACGGCGATGGCTGGAATTCCTCAAAGACTATGAATTCACGCTTTCCTATCACCCTGGAAAGGCGAATGTTGTAGCAGATGCCCTTAGTCGCAAGACTGTTGGCACTCTGGCCAGCCTAACCGGACAATGGAAGTTGATGGAGGATTTCGTCAACTAGAAGCCATTTTTGGCTGATTCTGGCAGAATCCAAATGTCATGTTTGACGATCCACATTGAGTTCCTCGATCGCATCGTAGCCGAACAGTTCAAGGATCCCCAGTACTTGGAATTGAAAGCTCGTGCTGAAAAAGATGACACTTTCTTCCATTTGAAAGAAGATGGAGGAATATGGATGGAAGAAAGGATTTGGGTTCCAAATAACCCTAAGCTAAGACGGGAAGTACTCCAGGAGGCTCATAATAGCAAGTACACCATTCACCCTGGAGGTACGAAGATGTTTCGAGATTTACAGAGAAAGTACTGGTGGAGGGGTATGAAACGTGATGTGGCTACGTTTGTCTCGAAGTGTTTGATCTGCCAGCAAGTTAAGATCGAACATCAGCGCCCTAGTGGAAAGATGCAACGGATCGAGATTCCAGAATGGAAATGGGAAGGCATTACGATGGATTTCATCGTTGGATTGCCTCGATCCAAGAGACAACACGATTCGATATGGGTGATCGTGGACAGACTCACCAAGTCTGCTCATTTTCTGCCAATCAACACTCGATACTCAACTGAACGATTGGCAGAGATCTACATTCGGGAAATCGTTAGACTCCATGGAGTGCCGATTTCGATCATATCTGATCGTGACCCGAAGTTCACCTCTCACTTTTGGGAGCAGCTTCAAAAAGCCCTAGGGACGAAACTCAAGTTCAGTACAGCATTCCATCCCCAAACAGATGGGCAATCAGAACGAACCATACAGACTCTTGAAGATATGCTAAGAGCCTGTATGCTAGAATGGAAAGGTGATTGGGATTCCCACCTAGCGTTGGCTGAATTTGCTTATAATAATAGCCACCACGCTAGCATTGGGATGGCACCGTATGAAGCCTTGTATGGACGACTCTGTAGATCACCAATCCATTGGGGTGAAGTGAGTGAGCGAACCTTGGACTCG
This sequence comes from Nuphar pumila, assembly GCF_984573655.1. NCBI lineage: Eukaryota > Viridiplantae > Streptophyta > Magnoliopsida > Nymphaeales > Nymphaeaceae > Nuphar > Nuphar pumila. The sequence continues at coordinate 45,988,555 of NC_143264.1, read as the reverse complement.
CCCATTGTGTTGCAGCATTACACTGAGCAGGTCCACATGATCAGAAAGAAGCTACTGACTGCTCAGAGTCGACAGAAGAGCTACGCCGATCAGCGGCGTAGGGAACTCACTTTTGCGGTTGGAAATAAGGTTTTTATCAAGGTCTCTCCAACCAAGAGTGTGTTTCGTTTTGGAAAGAAGGGGAAGCTCAGTCCCAGATTCGTTGGTCCCTTCGAAGTTTTGAGCCGAATCGGAGAGACTGCCTACCGAGTAGCATTGCCACCACAATACGCGCAAATACATGATGTATTTCACGTATCAATGCTTCGAAAGTACGTTCATGATCCTTCTCACGTCATTCAACATGAAGACATTGACATCCGAGAAGATATGACGGTAGAAGAAAGGCCAGTGGAGATCATGGACCGACGGGAGCAAGTGCTAAGAACGAAGGTCATCCCACTTGTTAAAGTGAGATGGCAACATCACGGAGTCGATGATTGCACTTGGGAGCCCGAATCAGATATGCGGGATAAATATCCTGAACTCTTCACTTTGTAATCTTAATTAAATTTCGCAGACGAAATTCCTTTAAGGGGGTAATGATGTAAGACCCGCAATTTTTTCAGAAAATATCTGAATAAAATTCATGAGGCATTTACCGGTAAAAATAGCATTTCTTCTCAGAATGCAAAACGAATCAATTCCTGCGAGCCAGTTATACTTCGGATATTCGTCGAATCGCGAATATATGCTCAAACACTCTGGAAGCCATAACTTCCTACCTAAATGAAATCAAAGGATTCCTGCGAGCCAACTTTCTTAGTTACGTCAATACGAAGGGAATGGCGTACTCAGAATTTTTCGGAAAAAAATCGCCGGAAACCCGAAATTCTTGCGGGACCCACGGAAATATTGGTGGGACCCACAGAAATATTCCTCAGAAAATATCTGGTGGGACCCACAAAAATATCCCATGGAATATCCAAGTGGGCCCCACACCAAGGAACCTCTTGGAATTAAAAAGAAGCCAAGGGGGTAGAAGGGGGATGAAAATTCCCAAGAGGAGGTGGGCTTGGGCTATAAATAGCCCTCCCCACTCTCTCTCTTCTCATAAAAATCGACCCCCCCTCTCTCTCTTGCCTTCTCTCTCTCTCCTAAACCTCCCCTACCTAGCCTAGCCCACTTGAGCCCACCTGACCTGGTCTGAGCCTGCCTGACTTAGCCTGAGCCTGCCTGACCTGGTCCTAACCCACCTGACCTGGGTCTGAACCCACTTGACCTGGTCCAAACCCAGTTGACTTGACTTGAACCTAGTTGGGTTTAAAGTCAAAGTCAAAGTCCTTTTTAGTCCTGATTCCGGTTTGGGTTTCTGAACCCAGACTTAGCCTACTTGAGCTGAGTTCGAACCTGCTGAACCCAGTTGACTTGGATTGAACCCTGTTTGGTTCAAACCACTTAGGTTGAGTAGCTTGACCTACTCTACCTCTTTCTCAACTAAGTCAGCTTCATCTGACTTAGTCTGACCTCTCGAAGGAAGGCTCGAAGCCAAAGAAGCAACCCGGAGCCGTTTCTTCCACGATTTGAAGTAAGTTCGCTTCGTTGATCCATCTCTCTCAAGTATTTGACTGTTTGTATATAAAATATACTTTCTGAAGTAGTATCTTGCTTTAGTTCTTGATTGAGCCCTTTTTGGACACTTCGGTGTTCACCCGCTCGTCTCGTAACTATCGTCGGATATATCTATGTTCAAACACGCAGTATATGCGTTCTTCAAAATGGTATCTCGCTTTAGTTCTTGGTTGAGCCCTTTAGGACACTTCGGTGTTCACCCGCTCGCCTCGTAACTATCGTTGGATGCGGATCTAGGTATATATCTGCTGATTCTGCCGATGCGTCTTATATCGCACAGGCTATGTAATTTACCTTTGCCGTCGCGTCGTATGATGCCAAGGCTCCCTGTTTTCTGCACTTCCGATTACTGCACTTCCGATTATGCATTTACTTACGCCGTCGCGTCGAACGATGCCAAGGCTCCTGCTTTCTGCAATGTATTTACTTACGCCGTCGCGTCGAACGATGCCAAGGCTTCTGCTTTGTTATATATGTAGAATATTTCGTTCAGTTACACACCTTGAACAATAGTATATGCATTTCTTTACGCCGCCGCTGTATAAAGCACAGGCTTCTGCTTATACTACATATATGGCGCATAAATGAGCGTTCAAATGGAGATCAACTCCAAATCGCCAATGCGATTCCTTGACCGCTCCTCGTAAAAAACTCTGCTTGACGAATGAAGCCCCTATTGGAAAGGCTTCGCCTTTTGGCAAAATGCTCTTTACGTAAAGACTAAGTCAATTACGTATGACCTGGCTAGGACCCAGGGTTCCTGCAACCTTGATGGATGCAAAGTACGCACAACGGTGCGCATTCATTTCCCGAATTAAGCGTGGCGATTTCCTACCAAAGAGGGGAGATGCCGCTGAAATGGATAAAAGAAACACACGCTTTCTCCATAAAAGAGAGGAAGTGCTGCTGAAATTTCTGAAGAAGCTAAGAATAGCTCAAAAAGAACGTAGCAGGATACTCTGACATATAGCAGAGTGCTACCCAGTTCATGGTTTGCCCTCTACAACGTAGAAGGGTTCGTCGCACCACTGCCGGTAGAGCAGGGGAGGTGCTGACGAAATGGTTTGCAGAAGAACTACCGGAACCAGTTGAACGACATAATGATGTCCGTTGATGGAACGATGCCAGAACGGCTCGTATCCCTATGCCTGCAAGGGCACCTTGCTTGTAAGGGCCGTCGAGCCGGAGTAGAGGTTGCGCCTTGGCTAGGTTTGGACTCGTTGCGTGAAAATACGCCGAGTAGCCGATCTATTTAGATCGAGTCATATGCATGCTCATTGAGAACGGTTACACAACCAGACTCGTAAGGGCCGAAGAGCCAGAGTGTGTTGTTTTCACCCAAAGAGGTGTGATGCTCGTGGTGGCCGAAGTGCCAAAGAGCGGTGTTCTGCATGCATATGAATAAGACTTAAGGTCGCACATACCCCGCGGTTGAAGATCGTGTTAGGGGTACCCCCTCAGTAATGACTGTGTTGGGGAAGACTGAATGGGGTCGGGTACATACTCCCGTAGTGCTGAAAGCACGGGCTGCCTAAATGGCATGCAGATTCTGTCCAAGTAATTGTAAGACTGGCAGACCCCTTCAGGAATTATGCTCACTGTGGAATGACAGTGATGGTACAGCCTTGAGTGACATGTATTTTACTTTGGACCTGATAGAGTCCACGATGGCCTCAGTCACTCATGGGTTTTGGGGTCGTGGTTATCCTTAAGATCTAAGGATTGAACCCAACTACTGCAAGTAGAGGATGCATCCGAATATGGGCCTAGTAGGGTTCTCCCAGTTGAAACACACTGCCCTACTATGGATAGGGTCAACAGGCCTCTGGGGTATCTAAAATACATAGAATAATCAACCTCCAGAACGTCGCGTTGATGCCCGGACAATAGCTCTACCTGCGTACCAAAGGCGAGAGCGGTTAATTATCGAAACAATGCATTAGCTTAGGTACAGCGATGCTTTGAATGTATGAGTGGATGACGTGTTGAGTCAGTCCTGCATAACCTTTGTGAAGGTGTCATGTTCGGTATACTACTCCACCGACTAGGCAAAGACCCGTGTTGTATCCACACGACTAAGCGAAACTCGAGGAGTTGTCCTTGGATGCGTGGGATACGGATGTGCCAAGTATGAAGACTTGAGCTAGACATCACTTTGAGACCCGGAAGAGGTCATGGCTAAGTCGTGGAGACTTATGCGGCTATTCAAATCACAGCCCTGAAAAGGCTTGCTCTAAGTCATGAAGACTCGAGCGGATGTTCAACTCATAGCCCTGAGGCGGCTCCTGCGATATACGCTAAGTCTTGGAGGCTCGAGCGTCGTTATTGCGCATTGCGACCCTGAGTGGTCATTATCGTGCTTGAGTTAAATGGTTACATGATTGCATGCTTACCAGACCATCAGTGGTTCTGACCCCGTTTTATGGGGATTTCAGGTGTTGGACCTGCGTGGCGATATGCGGAGCAAGGCGGCATCGAGTTCCAGGGTTTCTCTAGACAGAGTTGTACTGCTTCCTTTTTATTGAACCTACACTGCTCTCCTAAGCAGTAGTGTTGTAATAAACATATGTTTTAGATAAAATGGAACACTTTGGTGGTCAATGAGTTGCTTGGCCACATACCTGCAACGTGCTCGGAGTTTTCTAAAACTGACGACTCATTATCGTCTGATTCCGCTGCTAAAAGCTTTTCTAAGTTCCGCTGCAAAGAAAAAAAAAGAGATTCATGAAAATTTTAACTTAGCTTTGTTTTGGAAATCCGGGGCGTTATACGTGTGGTCGGTTCCCACTCAGGTTAAGGGTCAAAACCTGTACTCCCTGCGAGAGGTCATTAAATTTAAAAGCTGATTTAGTCTCAGCAATGAGACGTCCAAGTTCATCCCTTTTTTAAAGCTTTAGGGAGCCCCATTTTCTTCCTCCTCTCACAAACCCCTTTCGGATTTGTTCGTCCAAACTCCGAAGGTCCCATCATGGTCTCTTCACTCGAGGAGTCCGTATGGTCGTCCCTTTCAGGTTAAGGGTTAAGCCTGAACCTCGTACCTCGAGGTATCTTCCTTCTTCAGGTTTGGGTTAAACCTGAGCCTCGTTTCGACGAGGTATTCCCTCCACTCCCATTATGGTTTTCCCCCACAAAGGAATCCATGCTCTGTACATCCGTCCAGGAAAGGATCATGTTTGAAATTTCATCTCACGAGGCATTTCTCTCAAAATGTCCCATCGAGGTCTGCTTATATTCCTTTCCCCGTCCAAATTATCTTGATATATCTTTGTCCCATCCAGGTTAAGGGTTAAACCTGAATCATTTCAAAAGTTGATCTTGTCTCATCCACGAGACTTGATCTAAATTCATATCTTTCATCATTTCGGGATCTTCACCCAAAGTCCCATCACGATTTCCTCATCTCTATTATTAAGTCATATCATTGTCGGGATCTTCACCCAAGCCATTCAGGGCAAGGCTTTAAGCCTGAAAAGCCATAATTCTTCCACACCCAGTTCAGATTTGCTGACTGGGGCATTTTTCAAAATTTGGAGTGTTTTCTTTGCCACTAAGCTCGGCTTTCAACCGGCTTAGTAGCAAAGAGGGGCATCTGTGAACACCCCAAAATTTTCAAAATCTTTTAAATATTCCCTTCTTGCCCCTAAATTCATCTTTTGAGCAAATGAGTCATTTTAAAATCTAAATTCCAGTTCTTTTCTCAAGCTTTACTGAAATTAAATTCATTTTATATATTTAAATTAATTTTAGATCCGGATCCATTGTCCAGATCCAAAATTGAGTCTCATTATCCAATTTTTAAGAAAATACCAAAAATAGTTTTCAAGTAGCTCGGACAGTCCGTCCGACATCCGTCTGGATCCATCACATTGTATTTCTCGATTCGAGTGTCAAAACTCGAACATTTCCTCAAAACCTGGGTCCAAACCCCTTTTTCTGAAGAAATTTTCCCCAAGATGGCCCGAAATTCTCGAGAAAACATTTTTTTTAAATATTTCTTAGAAAAATACAAAAATTTAGTGTTTAAACTTTAAATCTTAGTTTTTCTATTACAAAAATACAAAAAAATGGAAAATGCAAAATAAGAAAAAAAACAAAGAATTAGTCTTTGAAAAACCTCTTTTGAAAACCATCATTTTGCAAAATAATCTTTTTTTTTTTTGGAAACACCTTTTTAAAATTCGGGTTTTATAAAAACACCTTTTAGGCAAAATATATTAAGAAACCCCCTCTTTGTAAAATTTTGAAATAACAGGGGCCTTTTTCAAAAATAATTTTTAGGGTTTCCTTTTCGTAAAGAACTCCAGGGGAGGAGCGCCTTCTCCCTGACTCTCGCCATTTTCCCCCCTTTGCCGACTTCCCTTCTTCCACTTTTCCAACAACCTCCAGCCGAACCCTCGTCGCACGCCCCCATGTGCGAGCCCCTCTATCTGCAACAACCGTCATCCCCATCTTCGGCCCTTCATCGCCAAACCCTCCTCTTCGGCCACCCATCTCCAACCGATCTCTTCTCAGACCTTCCTCTCCTATTTAACAAAGCCCTGGACTCCTTCATTTTTACCGCTTCTTCACCTCTCCATTTCCTCTTTCACGATCCATCATTCACCTCTCCATAGCTCCTTCTTCACGATTTTCCTTCCTCCCTCCTCCTTCCTCTGGATCTCCTTCTTCAAGATCGGGAGTCCCTGCAAATAAGAGGATCCAACAAGCTTCCTCTTCGGTTCCACCGAAAGAGCACCAGTTTCCCCTTTTAGGACTTCTGCAAAACAAGCCAGAAATGAACTCAAATGGCGGGGGATCCATTGTAAAAGTTGAATGGAGATTGAGCTGGAGTTCTGTCGGCAGTTGATTGTCACCACAATTTCTACTGAAACCAGACCGGATGGCATCTCATGATCACTCTTCTGTAACATCCCACTTATCATAATCCTTGCATATTAACGGTGAGTATTTACTTCCACTTTCCTGTTTATTCCCATTATATCCAACTCTGTGAGTTTTTATGTCATCAAGTGCTGAGGATGAGGGTATATAGATAAAATGTTGCATCTATGAGCTCAGACCAATATACGATGGTGATTCTTTGGTAAGTCAATTTGCTTAGACTGCCCTGCTAAAATGAAATCTAGTTGCTAAGAGTAGTTGATAATATCCTGTGGTATGAATCCAAGCAGCACGGCAGTGCTTGATGCATGTTCGATTCCTGATAGAGCCTACTTAATGAAATTCAAGTTGGTGAAAATCAAGCCATCAGTGTGCCCCCTTTATGGTTTTGTTTTGGTAGAAAGTTCAGGAAACAGAGTCATTTACTAGATCAGATCATGCATGATTGAACAAGGCTTTACAGTGGCTTCATGGGTTTCTTGAATTTTATTAATCATGTTCTTTGATAAACTATATATATATGTCTTCACTTTAGGCTGGTTATCCCTCTTTTCTTGAAGGAAGACGTCTACAGGTATGCATTCTCTTTATATTATCTGGGGCATCGGATTCTCTTATTACATCAGTTCCTGTTTTGTTATAGCAACTCATGCTTCATTACATATGTATTTATTAGTGTAATTCTCAGTTCACTACAGTGACTCACATTTTACTACAACAATCCTCATTTCATTACATGTACATTTGATTGATTCACTACATTACACATAGCACTACTTCACCACTCATCCTGTTGGGTCTATGTATATAACATCTTCATTTTATGTGTTAACCAACTGTTACCCACCACCATTCATATCAACAACAGTTGCTGTAATTTCCTACAGCCACCTTCACAGCGCCACTGCGGCGATTCATTACGTTTTCATGACCATGTCAAGTGCCACAACAGTATGATGTTCATAACAAATCCCCACTGGAACCCCTCTTTTCCTCTTTTTATGATAGTTCACTCTTGAACTATCATAATCATCATATTTTTATCATTCTTTTACAAGTGGTTCATAGGAACCATTGTAAATTCTTTTCCTCTTTTTATGATAGTTCACTCTTGAACTATCATAATCATCATATTTTTATCATTCTTTTACAAGTGGTTCATAGGAACCATTGTAAATTCTTTTCCTCTTTTTATGATAGTTCACTCTTGAACTATCATAATCATCATATTTTTATCATTCTTTTACAAGTGGTTCACAAGAACCACTGTAAATTCTTTCTTTTTTTTATGATAGTTCACTATTGAACTATCATAATCATCATATTTTTATCATTCTTTTACAAGTGGTTCATAGGAACCATTGTAAATCCTTTTCCTCTTTTTATGATAGCTCACTCTTGAACTATCATAATCATCATATTTTTATCATTCTCTTACAAGTGGTTCATAGGAACCATTGTAAATTCTTTTCCTCTTTTTATGGTAGTTCACTCTTGAACTATCATAATCATCATATTTTTACCATTCTTTTATAAGTGGTTCACAGGAACTACTGTAAATTCTTCTCTTCTTTTTATGACAGTTCACTCTTGAACTATCATAATCACCATATTTTTATCATTCTTTTACAAGTGGTTCACATGAACCACTGTAAATTCTTCTCTTCTTTTCATGATAGTTCACTCTTGAATTGTCATAATCATCATATTTTTACCACTCTTTTACAAGTGGATCGTAGGAACCACCATAATTCCTTCTCTTTTGTACATACATATAGATATAACCACCATAATATTTTTTTTGATGTTCTCAAATCCAATTGTTGTAAATAAATAAGATGATGAAAACTTTACATTTCCAGTTCTAGATAGAATGGATGAGCATTATAAACATCATGAATTGCTTGTTTTCATGCATTTTTGCCTTTATTTCTCAAATTCTCACAAATGGTGAAACACGAATGGCACGTGCACCATTTTCGTAAGAGGTAATTGGTCCTAAGTTGATGATCCACATCAATGGCCATAGTCAGGGTGTGGACAAAACTTAAGATTTTTATCTTTTACGAAATAACACTGGATCCACACTGGATCCGTTTTCAAAATTCATCATATTTTCCTTAAATATTTTCTCATTTTATCAGAATTTAATTTAAAATTAACTCAAAATATATACCAATGGCCATAGTCAGGGTATATTGAGAGTTAATTTCATTCTAAATTCTATAAAAGCACCAAATGTGTTTCATTCTTCACCTGAATTTAAATATAGATTATTATATAATACATTCAATGACCATAGTCAAGAATGTATTATATCTTCAATCTTATTTTAATTCATTTAAAGAATGAAATAACTTTTCAAAATCCAATTTCAAAAATTTAAATTCATTCATGTAGGATAAAATTGCATCATATTTCTAAATTCTTTTTCATAAAATCCAAGTAATTATTTCCTTCATTTCTCAGATCAAATCCTATTCATAAATTCAAATTCAACTCTATTTTCTCAAAAGAATTCAAGAATTCAATTTCAAGGTCCCATTTGACTTTGAAACTTCAGAATCATCTTGTATTTCAAATTCCAAATTCTATCTCAAATTCAAAGTCCAATTTGACTTTGAAATTCCAAGATCATTTTTGTATTTAAACTTTAAAGTTCCAATTTAAATTCAAAATTCAATTCAAAGGTCAGATTAAAACTTTGAAATTTCTGATTCATCTTCTAGTTCCAAATTCAAAGTCTAAATTGACTTTGAAATTCATTTGTATATTCAAAGATTCAAGTTCTAAATTTCATTTTCCAAGTTCAATTCAAACTTGGAAGTTCTTGATTCATCTTCTGAATTTAACTCCAAATCCATTTTAGGATCCAGGATTCAACACTCATATCGGATCTTAGACTTCAGATCCAATTCCTCTTTAGGATCCAGACTCCAATTTTACTTTGGATCTTAGATCCAATTTTCTTATAGGATCCAGAATCCAATTTCACCTTGGATCTCAAAATTACAGATTCAATTTCATCTTAGGATCCAGAACTCAAGACTACATCGGATCTCAGACTTCAGATCCACAATCTATCTTAGGGTCTAGAGTCCAACTCTACATTGGATCTCAGACTTCAGATCCAATTCCTCTTTAGGATCTAGACTCCAATTTTACTTTGGATCTTAGATCCAATTTTCTTATAGGATTCAGAATCCAATTTCACCTTGGATCTCAAAATTACAGATTCAATTTCATCTTAGGATCCAGAACTCAAGACTACATCGGATCTCAGACTTCAGATCCACAATCTATCTTAGGGTCTAGAGTCCAACTCTACATTGGATCTCAGACTTCAGATCCAATTCCACTTTTTGGATCTCAGACTTTCAGATCCAAATCCATTCTAGGATCCAGAATCCAATTCTATATTTGGATCTCAGACTTCAGATCCACTCCATTTTAGGATCCAGAACCCAAGTCCATCTTGGATTCCAAATCTCGGATCCCATTCTGTTTAGGATCCGGAATCCAATTCCAAATTCTAGATTTCAATTCCATTGTCGAATCTAATCTAAATCCATTTCTATTCTTAAATACCATCCAGATTTCTCAGACCCATTCCGAATTTCAAAGCTTCAAAATCCAAGTTCAATTCCATTTCAAGTATTCATTTCCTTTTTCTAAATTCAAATTCAAAGTCAAAGTCTATCTCTGACTTTGAAACTTCATTTTCTTTCATTTTAAAAAAAAAAAAAAAAACTTCAAGTTATCCTTTCTCATTTATTCTCCCAACTCTGATTTACTTCAAAAACTTAGAACTTCTATGATCTATCTCAAGTTCTAAAGTTAGATTCAGCCATTTCTTCACTCCCTTATCAAGTTCATCTCAGAATACTTAGAAATTTCTAAATCCAATTTTCAAAAGGAGCATACATTCTTGCATTGCACAAGCCTGATTCATTGTGCATTTAGAGTTAGAATAAATTTCTTAGATTATATTTAGGCAAAGCAAAAGGCATAGATTCGATCCTTGGTTCGATTACCCCTGGTAAAGGCGCCAGGAACGGTCGAACCTCGTACTGACGAGCGAATCCCGTCTCTCCATTTTCCCACAATATTTTAAAAAACGGAGGCGAGTTAAATTTCTAAATGCTTTCAAATTAAGGTCAAGTGATACCCCGCAAAAGAGTTCCTCTTCTCTCTTTCTTTCCTTCTTTTCTCTTCTCACTTTCTTTTCTTTCTTTTATTCTTCTCCCTTCAAAAAGGGAGGAAAATAGAGGTTAGAAAAGGAAAAGAGAAGGAAGAGAGAGAAACCACAAGAGAATAGGAAAATTTTTGCGATGATCACAGGCGCGAACCCAAATAAGTGGTCCAGTTGTGAGGCTCTCTACCGAACTATGGTTCAGTGAGACAGCCCAGCAACGCGAAGATTGGGACAATATAGGTAGGGATGTTTTCAAAATATGATCAATATGCAATAAAATCAGAAGGCTCTAATGCAAGTCCTAAAGCGATAGATTTAAATAAGAAGAAGCATACACTGTTTACATTCAATCCCTAAAATTGAGGAGAGTTGTATTTAAGACCTAAATCTAATGTGAACATGGATATAATCTCCTCAATATGGTCCTACCAAACCATACTTAGATCCTATATGCAATGATGTCAGCTTTAGGACAGAGTCTAGGCTCCTAAGGTTAGTATGAAAATGTAGCTGACATTGAAGAAAAAAAGACTTAGAGAATATTAGAGGAAAGCAAAGGCATAGATCCAACCGGACGAAGACGGGTCCCATCACGGTCGCCAAAACTGTGATCATCGCAAAAATTTTCCTCTCTCGTGTATTTCTCTCTCTTCCTTCTCTTTCCCTTTTCTAACCTCTATTCTCCTCCTTTTTGAAGGGAGAAAAATAAAAGAAAGAAAAGAGAGAAGAGAAGAGAAAAGAAAAAGAGAAGAGAAGAGGAATTATTTTGCGCGGTCTTACTTGACCTTTATTTGAAAAATATTTAGAAAATAACTCGCCTCCGTTTTGAAAATTTGCGCAAAAAATGGAGAGACGGGATTCGTTCGTCGGTACGAGGTTCGACCGTTCTTGGCGCCTTTACCAGGGGTAATCGAACCAAGGATCGAATCTATGCCTTTTGCTTTGCCTAAATATAATCTAAGAATTTATCCTAAAGATCTAAATGTACAGAGAATCATGCTTGTGTGATGCAAGGATGAATGCTCATTCGAAAATTGATTTAGAAATTTCCAAGTATTCTGAGATGAACTCGGCAAAGGAGTGAAGAAATGATTTAATCTAACTTAGAACTTTGAGATAGATCAGAGGAGTTCTAAGTTTTTGAAGTAAATCAGGATTTGGAAGGATAAGTGGGAAAGGATCACTTGAAGCTTTGAAATGAAAGGAAATAAAGTTTCAAAGTCAAAAAATGGAGTTTGAATTTGAATTTGAATTTAGGAAAGGAAATGAATACTTGAGATGGAATTGAATTCAGATTTTTAAGTTTGGAATGGATCTAAGATAATCAAATGGTATTTAAGAATAGAAATGGATTTAGGGAGTTTTGGATGAGATCTGAAAGTGGAATTGGATTTGAAATCTAGAATTGAGAATGGAATTGGATCTAAAGATGGATTTAAGATCTGAGATCTGAGATCTGAGATCCGAGATAAAATTGGGTTCTGGATCCTAAGATGGATTTAGATCTGAAGTCTGAGACCCAAATGTAGAATTGGGTTCTGGATCCTAAGATGGATTCAGATCTGAAGTCTGAGATCCAAAGTAGGACTGGATTCTGGATCCTAACATGGATTTGGATCTGAAGTCTGAGATCCAAAGTGAAATTGGATTTTGGATCCTAAAGGGGATTTGGATCTAAAGTCTAAGATCCGATGTAGAGTTGGACTCTAGACCCTAAGATAGATTGTGGATCTGAAGTCTGAGATCCAATGTAGACCTGGGTTCTGGATCCTAAGATGGAATTGGATCTGTAATCTAAGATCCAAAGTGAAATTGGGTCCTGGATCCTAAAGGAAATTTTGGATCTGAAGTCTGAGATCCAAGGTGAAATTTGGATTCTGGATCCTAGAATGGATTTTGGGTTTTTGAAAGTCCAAATGAGACTTTTGAAAATGGATCTGGGTTTTGAAAACCCAGATTGGATTTAAAATTCAGGAATTGAATCTTGAATAAATGAATTTCAAAGTCGATTTAGACCTTGAATTTGAAGTTTGAATTTTGAAATATAGAAGAGGAAGAGAATCTCAAAGTTAAATTGAACTTTGGATTTGATTTGGAGTATTTGAATATAAATGAATTTGAAATTTCAAAGTCAAATTGAACTTTGAAATCTGATTTGAATAAAAAATGAATTCGAAATCTTAGATTTAGATTGAATTTTGAGATTTAACAATGAAATTGAATCTTGAAAATTGAAAGAATGAATCGGATTTGATAAGGATTGAAGATAGATTTGAAGAAAGATATTTACTTGGAGTTTTTGAAAAATGAATTTTTGAAAATATGATGTAATTCTATCATAAATGATTAATGAATCTAGATTATTGAAATTGGATTTTGAAAAGCTATTCCATTCTTTAAATGAATTAAAATAAGATTGAAGATATAATGCATCCTTGACTATGGTCATTGGATGTATTATATAATAATCTATATTTAAATTCAGGTGAAGAATAAGATACATTTTGGTGCTTTTATAAAGTTTAAAATGAAATTAACTCTCAATATACCCTGACTATGGCCATTGGTATATATATTGAATTAATTCTAAGTTAAACTCTAATAAAAGGGGGAAATATTTGAAAATATGATGATTTTGAAGAGGATCCAGTGTGGATCCAATGTTATTTTATAAAAGGTAAAAATTCTAAGTCTTGTTCACATCCCGACTATGGCCGTTGATGTAAATCATCAACTTAGGACTAGTTTACCTCTTATGAAATGGTGCACGTGCCATTCGTGTTTCACCATTGTATGAATTTGAGAAATGAAGGAAAAATGTATGCATAACAAGTAATTCATGATATTTACAATGCTCATTCATTCTATCTAAAACAGGAAATGTAAAGTTCTCATTATGGCCTTACTTATTACATCATTCAATGGAATTTTAAAGTGATATAAATCTTGAAAATGGAGAATAGCACTCTTTACACATTTCCTGCAAAATCAAGTTTAATACAGAGTGGGAAATGCACATGACAAGGAAATACTTTATATGCAGGATAATAGAATACTTAAATGAGAAGTGCACCTAAGATTCATAAGGCTAAGTGTATGTATATGAGAGTGATTCTATCCAAATATACCTAAGAACGTATTTGAAGGAAGTGTATATATACCTATGTTCCTATGACTAGAAAGCCTACATGAGAATTAGGTACGTTTATACATATATATGTATACAGATATATATATATATATATATGTGTGTATAAGGGCAACTTGAAGTGCAGGAGGTGAGATGGTGGGGTGAGATTGGTGGGGTGAGATGCTCATGTAAATATCTTTGTACATCTGCTGTGTACAAGGATATGATGAATGGTATGCTGCGGGTGCAGCAAATGGAAATCCTATAATGCAGGGGCTGAAGGTAGTGAGGAGATGGTGGGTATGGGATGCCGGGTATTGGCGGTGCACAGGAAGCTGTTGGGATGGTGATATCCCTTAATATTGATGAGATGGATGGATAGTGAAGATGAGACTGTGTCATGGATTTTGTGCTGACATTACATGATGCATTAATGTAATTGCAACAGGCAGCAGGTAGGTGTAGTGGACTGTAACCAGTGAAACAATAGGTGAGTATAGGTACAGTATGTATGTGGGGAATGTAGTGCTGCTGGTGATATCCAGAGAAGATGGAACTGGCTACAACCATATTGGCGCCTACTGTAGGTACCGGGAGAAAGCCACCATAGTGTGTTGGCATTGTGGGGGGGGGCTGCAACCACATTTGATCATGGTTGTGGATGCCCAAAAAGAGGAACCGCGTCAGTGTGCTGGCACTGACGTAGGTATATGATAGTTGTAGCAGCAATGTTTCTGCAAATGCTGGAGGATTTAACATGCTTAAGCTCTAAAGAAAAGAGAATACTTCTGAACTGGAACCTGCTGACTCCAAGAGTTGAAATAACTCTTTCTACAAATGCAGCAAATGTATGGAGAATAGGCTACGGTGCAAGTGAGAATGTATAGGTACTATTACTATGCAAGATGTGCAACTTATTCTATCAAATATTCATCCTGGTCATCATGGATTGGAATATAAAGATAACATCAATTAGAGCACTAGAGTAACATTAAGGTTGGTTCTGTCAACCAGAAAATGCCACATGATGGGTGTTAACAAAAGGGTTACAGCAGTATAATCAGCAATTAAACAGAACGAGCTCAATGCTATCTTAAGCTATTATATCCTACTGACGACCAGCAGCGAACACATCATTATCCTTTCATTGAAATACTACTTAAGTGGTATGGCAGCCATGCTCATAGCGTTGACACAGATTTCAATGTAAATATTAATAACAACTATAATATGATCTTAAACATCCAAATTTAACATATGTAGTTCAGACTGACCTGCCACAACACAGAAACTGGATGAGCTACTCTTAGCAACAGGTCGAATTTTGCAAATAGGTCCAAAACAAATATGGTGAGTAATGATATAAATATTTAAACACGGAGCCTTCTCTGGCCCAAAGAAAAATTTTGCTTCCACCTTTTATTGGGCTATAGCTTGAAGGCTTGGGTGTTTCTACTGATATTGCAGCACCAAGTAAATGTAATTGCTTCCCCAAAGTATTGCGGTTACGTCACTCATGTATCAAATTTTCCCCTCTTTTATAAATTACTCGCTGGAAATGTATTACAATGGAAAAAATCCAGACTAGATTTTATACTTCAATGGGTATTTTTGATGGGACCTTAATTGCCTTTGTAGATTATTGGGAAACTTAGTGGAGATCGCATAAACAGGTTTCAAAGGAACACAAAAAAAAAAATATCGGAATTAGGAAACAAATGAAAGATTATGATGAGCTCAGTAGATGACGTGTGTGCTGAAGCATCGTGTAAGTGGCACAATAATGGAATATATGCTGGATGGTGTGAGGGACATGCTGTTATAATGTGGTGAAGATGAAAATGGGTTGTAGTATTATGACAGAAATTGCTGAAACATAAAGAAGATAGACGAAATCAAATGAACTCACCGAATTTCACAACAACTAACTACTGCAAAATAACTCAGATCAGATAGTCTTTCAACATTTTCTGCAAAACCTTAAAACACAGGAACATGATGGAAACAAATGAAAGATGAGTATGCTGAATTTCATGACAGTTTAAATGTAAACCACCGCTTCAGATCAGATAATAATTTAAGGTACAGTAATGGCTAAACTTGAATATGGACCCTGTAACAGAAGACGCCATTGTAAAAAAAAAAAAAAATTTAGCACACTCCCTATTTAAAAGAGCTGAAGATTTTTGCACATGGTCAGACCTTTGAGTAAAAAGACCCTTGAGATATACCCTTGAGGCTCAAATGGAGACTTCACAGGAACAGTGATCTTTTGCAGGATTCTTGACAATCCTATGTTCAGCAAGGTGCATAAAGAAGACACACACTCCCAAGAGTCAGTCTTTTATGGCCTCGACTCTACGAGGCTTATACAGATCTGATTTTATGAATATGACCCCAAGAGCTTCAATACATTTGTAGCACCTTTTGGATGGATGACCATCTTTTCAAAAAGTCTGCTCATAAACAACCTTAACGTCATTTCAGCTGATTAACCATGAACCACCCGATCCTTAATAAAGTTGATCTCTGCTGGACCAAGGCAAAGGGAATATAGCAGAGTTCATAGAATGAAAATTAACTATGCAGGGCATATTCTGATAAATACGAAGATTGGACAAATAATATGTAAAATAAAATAAAAAAAATGGCCTGCAAAGCAAAAGGGATATAAAATCACCAAAGGACAAAACCCAAAAAAAAAAAAATGACGATGATGTAGAATCCTTCTGGATTATACAAGTAAACCACGATGGGTTTTGCTCTAACATGTTCACAGATGCAAGTGCAAAGAAGCGGGTGAATCAGGTAATGCCATATTAAACCAAAAATATGGAGAGGGTGGAAAACCAAATCTATATGATATAAAAGAAGAACACAAAAGAAAAAAACATACAGATATTGATGACAGATTTCGGATTTCTCACAAATCCGATGTCATTTGGGAAACATACCGAAAGAAAAAAATATATATATATATATATCGGAATTAGGAAATTCCGTTTGGCTATTGCACAAAGGAAAGGTTGAGATTGCTATAAGCAACCCAACGCAACCGATAGTGCGTTAATGAGGCAAATGAACGAGAATAATAAAAGAGGTGATAGTAGAAGGAGGGTTGGAGAGACTTACCTTGTTTTGCAGGGATTATGAAGGAGGGAAACAAGGCTTCCTTTTTTTTTTTTTGGCGGTCTTTTGCTGCAGATGTGGATGGATTCCTGATTTGGTAGACACCTTGGAGAAAGCACTCCTGCTAAATGCTACGACTACCAGAGGGAGTTCCCTTACCAGAGGCGAGGAAGGTGCCAAGAAAAAAAAGAGACCGAGGGAATGGGAAGAGGGAAGCAAACTGGCTTCGCTATGCTGCAAGTTTTCCTTCGGTCGATGGGAGGAGCTAAGAGAGGATTCAGATAAAGGAGGGCTGCTGCCAGATTCATCCCCCTTCCTTCCCTTTCGCTTCTCCTTTTAAAGAGGGTGAGGAAGGATCAAGAGGGGGGGGATTCAGTTAGCGATCTGTGGTTGAGAGTTGGTGCGACGATCGGAGGGTCATGAAGAGGCTGATGGGGCGGATGGTTGGGCGATCGTGGTGCTCGGGCGAGAGGGGGTGGAAGGCCAGCGAGTTCGTTCGTGATGAACGAAGGAGGAAGAAGTTGTTGGAGATCGGGTGGCTGAAGGATGTAGGATGCACATGGGGGGGGGGGGTCGGCCATGGTGGGCGAGAGGCGAAAGTGAGGGGGGCGAGAGGGGAAGGCGAGTTAGGGTTTTCAAAAACCCTAACTCGACCTTTAAACCTTAAAAGTTAGTTTTTCCAAAAGAAAGCCTTCTTTTCAAGTTTTTCTAAAAAGATGGTTAAAGATGAGTTTTTCGACAAAAATCTTTGAAAACCACGCAGTCTTTCCTAATTTTTTTTTTGATGATTTTTCCATTTTTTTCTATTTTTGGAACAGAATCTAAGTTTTTTACACGAAAACAAAGATTAAATACTAATTTTTTGTATTTTTCTGAGAAATATATACAAGAGTATTTTTCTGAGAATTTCAGACCATTTTGGGGAAATTTCTTCAGAAGAATGGGTTTGGATCCAAGTTTTTAGAAAACATTCGAGTTTTAAGCCTCGAATTGAGGAAATTTAATTCAATGGATCCAAACGGATACTGGACGAACTGTCTGAGCTTTTCAAAAGTTATTTTTGATAATTTTGAGAGTTTGATTTAAAATCGGATAATGAAGCTCAGATTTGGATTTTGATGTAGATCCGGATCCGAAATTGAGTCAGGTATGTAAAATGAGTTTAATTTCAACAAAATTTGAGAAACGAAAATGGAATTTAGATTTAAAACCGACTCAATTACCCAAAAGATGGGGGAAAAAGCAAAAAGGGGATATTTACAACATTTTGAAAAATTTGCGGTGTTCACATCAGTGAAACTAGGTATGGAGCTTCCCTATATATCAGTGACAAAGCATACAAAAGATGGCATAGGGATCATGAACGGATATGGATATATCCGTTCATGAACATAGCCAATCGTCAAGACTGCATACCTGCAGAAGATGGATGGGTATAGTGGAATACATAGGTAGATAAAGGGTAGGACTCAAGTGAATTGCCAGCTACAATTGGGTTCATGTGAAATAGATTGCTTTCAGCTCTTATGATTCATATCTATAGACAATATATAAATTCCATTAAATCCAGCTGAATTTCAAACTCACTGTTGACTAGTTGGTTTTCAGCCATTCGATCATTATAATCTCACCAAAATCCACTTGATAAACTCAAAACCATGAAAGGAAAACAATTTCCCTTCTTTTTAGCTAATGTAGAAACATTAATATGTAACCATATGATATGAGTACAGATGCTCAACAGAGGTAAAGACAACAGATGTAAAATAATCAGAAGAAAAGGTATAAGATGCAAAATATAACTGAAAATAAAGCAATAGACTAAGTCACATATGATGCTGAATTGCTAAATTTTAGAAAATATACAGGGGATCAAGGTAAAGATATGAAATAATCAATACAGAGGTGTATATAAAAAAAAAATTCTGCAAGACACTAAGTGTAGGAACTAGCATGATGATTTACAGATATCAAATGCTCTGTCATAATTCAATGCAACGAAAGCAACTTAAGTTTACAAGATCAACTTAACATAAGCTAAATTCAATCACATAACTGGAACCTAATGAAACTATAAACTAACTTTAATATCGAATTTTACATAAAACAATAAAGACAACCAATAAATTCCACAAAAAAAAAGATGAGTAGCCTTATGTAAAGGCCATAGAGATTCTCTCTCTCTCTCTCTCTCTCTCTCTCTCTCTGGAGGAGACTGATCTTCAATACAGAAAATTTCACTAAATTGTCTGTTTTAGTGAATTTGTAAACGCAGAGAAATACTAATACTGATGGATGGATCATGTACGATAATTTGTAAAGGGGTTCAACAGCTAATCCATGGATCATAGCTGTTTGAATGAAAAATTTACTATAATTTTTTTTTTGTGTTGAGATGTGATCTGTACATCTTTTGGTTTGACTGAAAATAAATAAGCCAAGCTGCACAGGGGAACAATCCACGCTCATGTTTAACGCCAGCAATCCCCTTATACAGATGTTACATCTATTTTGTGAAAATTGTTCCAACTGATGGCTTGTTCCATGTGAACAAATGGTTCCTCTAAAAGATTTTTATGCTTTGTTAATGAAACCAAGGCCAGCTGATTTTAAAAGTCACGAATAAATTGAAATTTTACCTGTTTCTGCTCCAGATTAGAAGGAATATTTTTTTTTTGTAAAATCGGGGCAGTGGTGTTGTAGCAAACTTCTTATTGGAGATGACTACAGACAGCTTGGATTTCTCCTTTCCAGTGGGGCTGCTGAAGCTTCTGCTGGTGGGCTGAAGGAAAGGAGAAAGGAATCGTTGAACCTTATGCTAATGGGCTGAAGCAGATGTAAAGTTGTTGTAGTTGATTTCCTGCTACTGAGCTAAAGAGAGGGCAGCCATACATTGGATCTTTGGCTGGGCTGAAGAAGAATGGGAGCAGGAACATGTTGGTTCTCTTGTTGGTGGGCTGAAGTGGAGGATGGCAGGAACAACTGCTTCACGCTGGATGGTCTTCACGCTGGACTTCTCGCTGGCTGGTCTGAAGTAGAGGTGAATGTGCGGCAGCCCCAATTTCAGCTGGTGTGCTGAAGATGATGAGAGGCAGCTGCTGGAGATGCCCTGCGGAAAACCAAAAACAACCCGAGAAATCAAAATTTTTTCTCTCCCTTGTCGATCAATGGCCCCCTCTTTTAAAGAGATTTTTTTCAGTTTCATTTCAAAAAGAAAAGAAATCGCAATCCTTTCAAAGCTTCCGTTACCTTTTTCCTTTTTTGAAAATTTTGCAAAGTGTGAAACCGAAGCCCCATTAACTTCGAAAATCTGCTGTTTTTAAAAGGGGGCGCATCTTATGTTTTTCAAAAAAAATTGTTTCATTTACCTAAGTTTTAGGTAATATGAAAATTTTTGAAAATATGGCTGTGGCGCCGTTTGGGCTGTTTCCTTTTAAAATTTTAAGTAAGCAAATTAATGAAAAGAAGTAAAAGAAATAAAATAAAAGGAATGAATAGTGAAATAAATGAGAGGCTTTTATGGAAATGCCATCTCAATCCACTTTTAAAATCCTTTTGAAAATAAAGTTTTGTTTTGTTTTTACAAGTCTTTTATTTTCAATTGGGGTGCCACATGTGTGTGGGCCCACTAACTAAAAATAAATAAATAAATATTGAGAAATTAAAAAGAAAAATTTGCAAATTGGTACGAACTCCGGGTGGGTCCCGCTTGAGAATAAAGAATTGACCTAAGAGTCTGAGTATGATGCTAGTTCAAAGGCGAGTCCCGCTCCATTTATTTGAAAATACGAGATAAAAAATTATTTGTTTTCAAGAATTTGGAAAAATTGGTTTTTCAGGGCAAAATTATGGATAAAGGGAATATAAAAAATTTTGTAAAGAGTTTTAAAATCTTTTTGCAAAAAAAAAAGTTTTGAGATAAAATCTTTAAAATCCCTATCCAAATATCCAGATTGTTTTTCTTGAGAAATTTTTTGTAAGTCAAAGTCCTGGGGGTAAAATGGGAAAATTTGGTAATTTTGAATACCCAGGGTTTTAAAAATCAATTTGAAAAAGTTTCAAAATCAAATCTGGATGAACAAATTTGAAAATCAAGAGTTCTGGATCTCAAACTGACATGCTATGCAGTGAAATGATGCAATGCTATGCGAAGACATGTTCTATGAAATGTCACTATGAGCTCGGACTTGGAAATTTTAGTTTTTTGTCCAAAAAAAAAGGATTTTGAAATTTTGCAATTTTAAGATGTCTCTGAACCTAAATATAGAAATTTTGAGGCTCAAGAATGAAATTTAGGACTTTCTTCAAGGTTCAATCTTGGAAGATGACCATTTTTCCCTTCATTGATTCCGGAGAACTGAAATGTGCCGATTGAGGGCAATGTCAAGAAAGTGAGTGAAAATTTGGGGTGTTTACACCTGCTCGGACGATCTGCTTGATGAGAGTTTGATAGCCGACATGGCCACCACAAATCTCTTCATGCGCCTCTTGGATAACTTCCATAGCTTCTTCTTTGTCTAAACATTGGGCATATTCAGAACTGAAACCACAGCAGTAAAGGACATTGGCAAGAATAAAATATCGGGTAGACATACACTGAATCGCACGTTGCTCCCTTTTTAGCATTTCTGGTGGAAATTCACCAGTCTTAATGAAATCTTTGATGCTTTGATTCCAAGGCTTCTCCTTCTGATTGACCTGGTTTACTTGCATAGTTGAAGCGAAGGCAGGTTGCTCAAGTCTGCCAACTTCGAAATAACGACATGATTCACTGCCCTTGAATGATAAAATAGAGCCCAGACTGGCTAAACCATCAGCTATCTGATTGTGCTCTCTTCTTATGTGACTGAGCTGAAATTCTTCGAAGTTGTCCACAAGAGCTAGGATGATCTTCTGATACAGAATCAATTTGGAATCTTTCACTTGTCATTCAGTGTTAACTTGACTGACAACAAGTAGTGAATCACCAAAGGCATGCACCCTTTTGACATTGAAATTTTGCAGAATTTTGAGGCCTTGTATTAGAGCTTCATACTCGGCCATATTATGAGTGCATTGGAAACCAAGTTTGAGAGAATAAGGGATCATTTCTTTTTCTGGAGTGATTAACAAGACTCTGATCCTGATGCCAAACATGTTTTTAGAGCCATCAAAAAGCAAATTCCAAACTGAGGGCTGTTGGATATTACAGATGTGCTCATCAGGAAAATCATCTTCTGTTTTAATTTCTTCCGTCAAAGGGAAATCCGCCAACTGATCTGCGATCGCTTGGCCTTTAATCGACTTTTGAGAGACATACTCTAAGTCATATTGCATCAGAAGGACTTGCCACTTCGCAATCCATCCAGTGAGAAAGGGTTATTCCAAAATGTATCTGAGAGGATTAAGTTTCGATAGAAACTTGATTTCAGAAGCCAACAAGTAATGTCTTAACTTCTGGCAGATCCAAACCAGAGCTAGACAAGTTTTCTCCATCTGAGAATACTTCTTTTCATAATCAATGAGAGTTTTGCTCACGTAGTAGATGGTGTGCTCTATTAGGCTGCCCTCTTCATACTGCGCGAGGAATCCACCACAGGCATTCTGATTGACGGAAATGTATAGTAGGAGAGATTTCCCCAACTTAGGCAGCTTCAAAACTGGTGGATTAAGGAGATACTGCTTGATGCGCTCAAACGAGAGCTGACATTCTGATCCCCATTCAAATTTAACTCCTTTTCTAAGCAGATGATTGAAGGGTTCACATCTCATAGCCAAATTAGAGATGAACCTGCGAATAGACTGAATACGCCCTTGAAGGCTTCACAGTTCTCTGAGATTAGTTGGATGCGGCATATCAATAATGGCTTTTGCTTTGGCGGGATCCACCTCGATTCCTTTCTTGCTGATAATGAAGCTGACTAATTTGCTAGACTCAACTCCAAAAACACATTTCTGAGGATTAAGTCTTAACTTGTAGAGAATAAGTCTTTCAAAAACTTGACTGAGAGCATCAAGGTGATCCTCTTCTTCTTTAGACTTAATCAGAATGTCGTCCACATATGCATCCATATTTTTGTGCATTTGATCGTGGAAAATGACGGCCATTGCCCTTTGATAAGTTGCTACGGCATTTTTGAGCCCTAATGGCATGACTGTATAGCAAAAGGTACCCCATGGTGTAGTAAAATGAAGTCTTCGACTGATCGCAAACGGCCAGCTTGATCTGATTATAGCATGCATATCCATCCATGAAAGAAAACATGGCATGACCCGTTGCGCTATCGATCAACAGGTCAATATTAGGAAGTGGATAATCATCTTTCGGGGTGGCCTTATTGAGATCCCTGAAATCAATACAAATCCGAACTTTTCCGTTCTTTTTAGGGACTGCCACGATATTTGCCAACCAATCTGGGTAATCAATGGCCCGGATGAAGCCTGCTTTCAATAAATCTTCAAGTCCTTCCTTGACTTGTTGCTCAATTCGAGGGTCTAACTTCCTCAGTTTCTGCTTGATTGGTCTGGCTTCTGGTTTCAACTTGAGTCGATGCTCAACCAGCTTGGGATCTAACCCTGGCATGTCCTCATAAGTCCAGGCAAATACTTCCTGATGCTTCTTAAGGAATTGGATTGGATGAATCTTGCTTTTTCAACCTCGCTTAGACCTGTAAACACCCCAAATTTTCACTCACTTTCTTGACATCGCCCTCAATCATCATATTTCAGTTCTTCAGAAGCAATGAAGGGTAAAATGGTTATTTTCCAAGATTGAACCTTGCAGAAAGTCCTAAATTTCATTCTTGAGCCTCAAAATTTCTATATTTAGGTTCAGAGACATCTTCAAATTTCAAAATTTCAAAATCCTCTTTCTGGACAAAAAGTTAGAATTTCCAAGTCTAAGCTTAGAGTGACATTTCACAGAACATGTCTTTGCATAGCATTACATCATTTCACTGCATAGCATGTCAATTTGAGATCCAAAACTCCAGATTTTCAAAATTGTCTATCCAGATTTGATTTTTAAACCTTTTCAAATTGATTTTTAAAATCCTGGGTATTCAAAATTACCAAATTTTCCCATTTTACCTCCAGGACTGTGAATTACAAAATTTTTTCTCAAGAAAAATAATCTGGATATTTGGATATTGATTTTAAAGATTTTATCTCAAAACTTTTTGCAAAAAGGATTTTAAATCTCTTTACAAAATTTTTTACATTTTACTTTATCCATATTTTGCTCTGAAAAACCAATTTTTCTAAATTCTTGAAAACAAATAATGTTTTATCTCATATTTTTAAATAAATAAAGCGGGACCCACCTTTGAACTAGCATCATACTCAGACTCTCAGGTAAGTTGTTTATTCTCAAGCGGGACCCACCCGAAGTTCATACCAATTCACAAATTTTTCTTCATTTCTCAATATTTATTTATTTATTTATTTATTTATTTTTAGCTAGTGGGCCCACACACATGTGGCACCCCAATTGAAAATAAAAGATTTTACAAAACAAAATAAAGCTTTATTTTTAAAAAGGATTTTAAAAGTGGATTGAGGTGGCATTTCCATAAAAGCCTCTCATTTATTTCCTTTTTATTTATTTGTTTTAATAAAAAAATTTTTTTTTAGAAGGAGGCAGCCTTAAATGGCACAGCCGAATTTCCCTAAAGAAACAAATCTAATTTTGCCAAAAACTTAGGGAAATGAAGCCAAAGTTTTAAAAAAAACAAGATGCGCCTCTCTTGAAACGGTTGTTTTCAAAAAAAATTCAAAAAAACTATAACGGAATCTCATGAATGGGGGAAGTGCTGCATTTTTTGAGAAGGGAAAGTTTTTAAAAAGGGGGGGCAGGGCATTCACGAGGGGGTGGCCAATTGAATTGGGGATTTTCGGTTTTTGTAGAGTCTTCCATTACCAGCACCACTTTCATTCCACACCAGCAGAAGATCAAGCCAGCCACAGCCCATCATTTCTCCACCTCCAACAGCGGCTGCTTCTTTCTTCAATCCCAACAGCAAGAGAGCCCAACCAACGGTTCCTGCATCTCCTTCAGCCCATCGTCCTTCAGCCAATAGGGGATCCAGCAGCAAAACTGCATCTTCTTCAACCCATCAGCTGTTGTCCATCCTCTTCTCCAGCACCAGCCATCAAGAAGATCCATCGGTTGCTGTCCATCCTCTTCTCCAACACCAGCCATCAAGAAGATCCACCACTTGCTGCCCTCTTCTTTAGCCCAGCCAGCAAGAGGCTGAGCGTGGAGCTCTCCCACCTCCAACGCCTACCTTCTTCATTCTAGCCACAACAGGAAGATCAACCAGCCAACGTCTTCATCCATCTCCTTCAGCCCATCAGCAAGTCGTTCTTGTTGTCTACAACAAGAGAAAATCTAACGGCTCAAGCAAATCTTGAAGCTGTTAAATGGTAACGTTTGAAAGGCCTCCAAGCTGCAAATCCAAAGAGGAATCGATTCCTCTGGTTTAAAGCTCAATTGCTCCATCTCAGAAAGTAACATCCTCTTCAGTCTCCATCGAACTCAGGTGAAGTTCCTTCATATCCTGCTTCTTTCTTTCTTTTTTAAGTTCTCGATTCCTGTAAACTGATGTGTCATTTTGGCCTGTAGATAACATTGCCAATTTGTATTTTGCCAAAGAATTTTACCCCCTTTTGCTGAGTAGATTTTCATTGTTACTGTTGATATTTTACATTTTATATGTTTTGCATCCCAATATACGCTAATTACAGATGAATTATTTTAGCATATCTTACATTTTCTGGGGTCATGGCAATGACCGTTCTGCTGAAGATAATGTACAGAAAATCTCATTGTTATTGCTGGTTCCATCCCATCCATATTGCCTATGACTAATGGTAATATTGCCTAATGATTCTATACATTCGGTGTTAACCTCCATTTGGTTTCTTGTAACATCCATGTTTCTCTAATCCGATCCGCTGTGCTGGTACTTTCCTACGCTTTCTTTAGTTTAAACATAGTGTTATCCATACGTCATTTGTGCGTTCCCTAGAGTCATATTGTTATTTAGTATTGCATCTTCATTTACCTCATTTTGGACATACACCATAACCTCATTTGCCTTCTGCATCTAACGCCTAATCTAAACTTTTTTTTTTAACAACCTGTTCTATCACTTTTGTTCCTGTTTATTGTTAATACTACGTTCCATTTACTGTGTGATGAATTTTCCCTGCAATTTGCGTAATGTTATTCATTTAGACAAACATCTTTATAAATTACAGCAACCCCTTCTCGTTTCCAATATCTCACCAAAACAGTCCATTTGCAGTTTCATATCCCCGTTAATACTTAAAATTTTCTGCAATTAACTCGTTTTAACATAGCATACTTATTTTTTTTTGAGTTATTTTCAGTACCTTAGCATTATAATCTGGCCCATCATCGTTTTCACTGTCTACATTGTCCCTTTATCTTCAGCATTACAAGATAACACCATTATCTCCAAACTGCCTCTGCATGTCCAGCATTCATGGGTCTTCACTCCTATTAGTTCACGTTGCCACTTGATACTTTCTTTTCAAATCTGTTTAGGCCTTTATATGTTATTCGAATCCCTTCGTACAATTTATTTGTATATTGAATAAATATCTCTGCATAATCCAGCCGTTTTCTTAAAACCATTGGGAACATATTTGCAGCAAGTATTACTCTGTTTCAAGGAGCTATGGAAATTTTCTTTAGTGAAGCATTCATTTGAAGGCTAAATCTGACCAACATATGCATACCCGAGAATATCTTGGATCTATGCATAGGTTGATCGGTCAAGATAATTATTCATTGAAAATCCATCACCCCTTTGCAAATAATTTGTAGCATATGTTGAAACTGTCCCCTTGTCTGCTGCATGTACCCAGGTTTGATAATCGGCTATATTCATGAACGGATATATCCATATCCGTTCATGATCTATATGTCATCTTTGGCATGCTTCATTATTGGTATATAGAGAAGCTCCATACCCAATTTTATTGAAAAATACATTATAATTTGAGAAATACAGCTTTGTGAAATCCCCTACAGAAACTGTATATACCTGTATTTTCTAATTTTACCCATTATATGGATTTTCCATTTATATGTATATGTTTCCCATTACATGTATATATATATATATATATATATATATATATATATATATATATATATATTGTATATCTACCTATATGCATACGTATATATGAATATATGTATATATCTATGTATATATATATGTATATATATATACTTATATATATATATATATATATCCCTTCATGTGTACTTGTTATTTCATATATTTTTCTTTTCTCTTACTTTTTTAAATATATCTTCATTGTCATATATCATTCATCATAAATTCAAGTATTTTTATATCTATATGTATATCTTTGTTGTATATAGTATATATATACCCATTTCCTTGGTTATCTTGTACTAACTCTCATTTTGCAGGAAAATCTAGAAGATGTTGATTCCTTGGCTCTATCTCATTTTTTTTTACTTTATGTTATGCAATGTAACAATCCAATGTAAACCTTGGAATAAGATTTACTTTTACTGCTTAGATTAGGCCGCATCTCATATAGTTTGATTTCAGTAATATCCTGATTCTATGATGCATATATCTCAATTTTCCAAATTCACTGTGGATGAACACGAATGGCACGTGCACCAACTCTTAGAGAGTTGATGAACTCGGTGGAGTTCATATTTACGGCCCTAGTCGGAATATGGACGAGACCCAGATCCATCATCTCTCTACCAGTCACATTTAGCCTACACTCTTAGGCTATCTTGAAAATGCACCTCATATTTCCAATGTTTTCAAAATATTGTGAATTAACTCAGATAAACCCTGAATATATTCATGGCCACAGTCAGAATATGTGAAGGATTTACTTTGGCTTAATCCACATTTTTTCAACAAATTTTTCAGAAAGTTTTTCAAAGTGCATTCATTCATTCAAATCATCTGCATCATTCGTTTTTCTCATGATTTTCTCAAAAGATTTTCATTTCATGGAGTCGATTTCTCAAGAAACTATGATGATATTCGAAGTTGGATTTTTCCAAATCAAAGTTTTCCTGTGATTTTCCTTAAAAAGTTATTTTCTTAAGATCTATTTTCAAAAGGAATTTTCATCTTTCTCAAGAATAAAAAGCTGATTTTCAGACATTTCAGAGACAAGATTTTCAGAAATTTAATTTTCTAAGTTCTAAATTTCCTCTCCGATGAATTTTCTTATAAATTTTCTATCCTTTTCTTAAGAAAATTCTCAAAGTTTGAGTTTTCCTAACAAGTGCTTTCCTTTTCAAATATTCATCTTTTCTCACGAATTCCTTCCATTTTCCCGAGATTCTCATTTCTTCATGATTTTCCAAGTCTTTCTAAACTTTCTTAAAATTTTCTTGAGATTCTCATTTCTTCCTGATTTTCCAAGTCTTTCTAAGTTTTTCTCAAAATTGTCCTGAGATTCTCATTTTTTTTAAGTCTTTATAAACTTTCTCAAGATTTTCCCGAGATTCTCATTTAAACTTTCTCAAAAATTTTCTCGAGATTCTCACTTCTTCAAGATTTTCCAACTCTTTATAAACTTTCTCGAGATTTCAAACCTTCTTCGTCTGAGTTTTCCTGAGAGATTGATTTCCATCTTTTCCTAAGAAACGTTTTTCAACTCCAAATATTTTCTAATCATACATCATATTTTTCAATTTACATTTTCCAAAATTCTCATAGCACATGCCTGAATTCTCTGTGCATTTAGGATAGAACACAATTTCGGTAATTTTACTAAGTCAAGCATAATTTTGGTCCTTGGTTCGATTACCCCTGTTAAAGGCGGCAGGAATGGTCGAACCTCGTACCGACAGGTCGAGCCCCATCCCATGGATTTTCCCGCAAATTTTCAAAACGGAGGCGAGTATTTTAAAATAATTTCCAAAATCTGGTCAAGTTTGAATCGCGAAAGCATTTTCCTCTCTCTTCCGCAAGGAAGGGAAGACGGGAAAAATTTTGCGACGATAACAGGTTTGGCGACCGTGATGGGACCTGCCCTTGTCTGACCTAAATTATGCTTGACTTACTTCAATTATCGAAATTATGTTCACAACATGTCAGCTCTTTACCTTTGCTATCATGCGAACCTAGGAGCCTAGATTCTGACCTAGCTGACATTGATTGCATATAGACTAGGCATGGTTTGGTAGGACCAGATTGAGGAGAAATTTTCATGTTCACATAGACTTAGTTCTAAATACAACTCTCCTCAATTTAGGATCTGAATGCAAATAATGTATGCTTCTTCAAGGATTTTTCAAAATCTATCTCGCTAGGTCTTAGAGCCCTCTATTTCTTGCATGTGATCATTTTTCAAAACCCCAATTACCTATCATTACCCGGTCTTCACGTTGCTGGGCTCTCTTCCAGAACCCTAATTCGGGACAGAGCCTCACAACTGGGCCAACTATTTGGGTTAACGCTCCCCTACCACGTACCGCAGGCCATAGTCCGAAGTATATCGGTAGGTGCTCAAGGATGTTGGAAAACCTTACCTTAGAACCGGAGTTGAAATTCTATGCCACGTACCTCGAATTTCAGTTAGGGTATATCGGCATAACTGGATTGGACAAAGATGATCTGAACTTAGAGTTATGATTAGGGTCCTACAGCTATTTTCAAATTGATGCATTTAGAGTCAGCCTTTTAGGGAGTGCTGAATGTGCATAAATGTCTGTGCAGGATGTGATTGTATGTATGTTATCTCCTCAATTCTTTATATTTCCCCATGTTTTCCAATTTATTAGGCCTTTTTCAAAATATTCTTATTTTCCACGAGATATCTTTCTCAAACCCTGGATGATCTTCCCAAATATCCAATTTCTTTCAAAACTCCAGGCGATTTTCCCCATTCTACCTTTCTACTGGATCTCGAATTTTCAACTGCATTTTATCCTGCCTGCAAAATTTTTCAAAATTTCCCACATTTTCCTAAGTCTCATTCTAAGTCTTCCTCTGTTTTCAGTTCGATGGCATCCAGTCAAGTCGATCCTATCTTTCTTGAAGGTCACATCTCCTACGAGGTGCGACAAGGTCATCCTGAACATCGAGCCCTCAGCACCGGAACTTTCATTCTCCGGTGGTACTATTCCTGGCTAAAAAGCTTTTCCCGAATGTTCCCCGACCATTTGAGCGAGTGCGGGTTAGAACTGGCATCAGCAGTCGGAAAGCATACCATCAACGGCAACCTGATCCATGCAATGGCAGAACGATGGAACCCTCGGACGTGCACCTTCTGGTTCCCATGGGGAGAGATGACCATTTTAATGGATGAATTTTCAGAGATCATGGGGTTGCCAGAGTCAGCCGGTCAGCCAAGCGATCCATTAGAACATCAATTCCTGATCAATGTCAAGGGTTTGGACCCCCGAGATTCATTAGCTCGTATGACAGGCCGCCGATCTTGGCTGATGATGCATGAAATGCACATCATGTAAACAAGTTTTTCATGCATTTTGTATCAAGTTTAAGGTTTTAAACCCATGTTTAGATGTGTTTTGACAGTAAGGGGCTATGGTTCGAATTTCAGAAAAATCGGAGTTAAAATGAGAGAGTTATGGCTATTTCAGTGTTTGGGCATGGATTTCGAGGTGAATCGGATCCATATCCGA
Organism: Nuphar pumila; assembly: GCF_984573655.1. Classification (NCBI taxonomy): domain Eukaryota; kingdom Viridiplantae; phylum Streptophyta; class Magnoliopsida; order Nymphaeales; family Nymphaeaceae; genus Nuphar; species Nuphar pumila. Next base: position 45,957,943 of record NC_143264.1, on the reverse strand, counting down.
CCCATTTAGGTTAATTGGACCTTGGATCAACTCTTAGGAAGCCCAAAACCCAACCCACACGCCTATCCATATCCATTTCAAAAAGTTTTTCTGAAAACCCCCCAGAAAGTGGCGCCTAGCAAATTTTATTTTTTTAACCTTCTTTCTGAAAAATGTCAAAACTATAAATAGTTTTTTTTAAAGAACCCTAGGCATCTTTGGCTGTGTTTGGACGCCCCTTGCAGTGAATCTACTCCAGCAACTCCTTCCCCTCCATCCCCTACACGTTTTGGCCATTGAAGACCGGCCTATGCTTGGTTTCCAAGCATATTTCAATCCCATTTGTGTTTTTTGTTCATTTCTTTCTTGTTCCTTGCTGTCTTTTCACCACTTTTCTGTATTTTTGCAGGTGTAGCAGAGGTGAAGACCATTAACCTTGTGCGGGAGTGCGAAACACACCAACAAGGCGAGCCGGCCCTACCTCCATCCGGCTTTCTACCCCCTCCGATCGAGAATCGGCGCATAATCCATCTTCGGTAGATCTCCAACGTGTAGCAGCTGCAAAGGTGCCGTTTTTTTGGTGAAGTACAACATTCTCGAACTGCGTAGGACGTCCATCTCCAGCCACGGTCCGCTCTTCTTCATCCCCCCGGTCGTCGGATCTTCCAAAAGGTAGGTCTTCTTCTTCCTTCTCTTCTAGCTAAAACCGAATTGGGTGTTGGTTTTCTTTTTATTTTATTTTCTGAGTGATTCTTTTTTTCTTTTCATTTTCAACCTTAGGATAGAGTTCGTGCATAGGCCAGCACGCTAGATTAGGTTTTCTTTCATTGCTTACACATTTAATTGGTGTTTTTCCATCATTTTTCCCTAAAAATATGTAAATCGGCTAGAGGCTTTTCTAGCCGATTTAGGGTTTTTGTTTCCAACGTGTTCTTGGGTCTGTTCTATTGCAAATCCAATTATAAAAGTCATTTTGATTCATCTTATTTGTGGATTCGATTGTGTCTTGTGTAGGTTTCCATTTTGAAAAAGAAAAAAAAAATCTGCTAGATTTATTCTAGCCGATCTTTGCATTTTAGTTAAATTCGTGTTTTTAGGTTAGCAAGTCGTGTGTTTTGCTGTTTGTTTTGCATGTTAACAGCAGCATAAAAGCATGTTAAGACATTTTATTATTTTAGGATTGGTCTAGAGAATCGTTTTTAGTATTTTGTATTTTTGGTGTTTTGGATCTATTGAAAAACAAAAAATTACAAAAGTCGATTTTTCATGTCTTTATGTTCTTAATAAATTCCAGCATAGTGCTGTTCATGTTTGCAATTGTGGAGTTAGGAGTTCTTTTCATTATATTTTAAATTAATTTCATCAAAATAGTGGTTCCTTAGTAAGTCGTTTTTTTCTTTTTTAGTTAAGTTTTTATTCTTTTTAAAAAATTTTTTAGTCTTCTTCTTCCCCAAGGAGGGGCGGCAGCCATTAGAGCTCCCCTTGAGCTCTTTGTCGATTTTTTTTAGTAATTCTTAATTACAATTAGGTAGGTGTAATTAGGTTGTCTAGGTTCAATGTATTAGGGTTTAGTGTCTTAGCCGTTTTTAGGGGTCATTTAAGTTAAGTTTTGGGGATTAGGTTAGTATTTAATCCTAGGAAATCATTTTTCTATTTAAATTCCTTTATTCCCTAGGTAAAATTAATTATATTAGTTTAGAAAGTAGCACTTTTAGAAGTTGGCAATTTTGAGAAGGGAGGCAATTAAGGCATTGAAAGTTGGAAAGTTTTGGAAAAAAGTAAGTTTTAAAAAATCGTGTGGGGTATTTAAAGAAGGAATTAAGTCTAGATTGCTTTTTAATAGAGAGTTACGAATTGAGCTTTGAAAAGAGATTTTGAAAATCAATTGGATTTCCAAAGTGGGTCTGTATGGTTTCAAGAAAGACTTAATTGCATTTCATTTCTTGTTGGGAAGCCAAAATCGTGTATCTATCTAGGGTGGACGGTTTGACTTCTCCAAAAAGGAATTAATTTCAATTAAAGGCTTTCCCTCACCTTGGTTTTGGAAATTGCATTGATCCACGTTTCCCAATTGGATTTAAAAGCTCATTAAGGTTGTAACTCCCCATTAGAAGGATGATTTTTGGACTTCTCCATTTCCAAAATTATCTTTGACTTTTTATTGGGTGCCTATCCTTCTAACCGACCTCAGTTGACTAAGTTAACCCTAGTCAAGCTTTAGTTCAACCCTTGAGTCTAGTCAAGACCGAGCCTAGGTCGAGTCCAAGACAAAGACCCAACCCTGGTCAAGCCTAGCTTAGTTGACTAAGTCAACCCTAAACCGAGTTCAACCTAGTCTTAATAAGCCTAAGTCCAAGACCAAGACCTAAGCCTAGCCAAGTCTTAGTTCAACCCATGGTGAGTCAAGACCGAGCCTAGGTCGAGTCCAAGACCAAGACCTAACTCGGGTCAAACCCTAGTCTAAACCTAGTGAGTCAACCGAGCTTACCTTACCCCATTCGAGCCTAGTCAAACCTAAGTTGGGTCAAACTTAGTTGAGCCTAAGTCAACCCAAACCTAGTTGACTAAGTCAACCTAAAACCGAGTCTAGCTTAAAGCCAAGACCAAGACCAACCCTAGCCAAGTCTAGTCGAGTCAAACCTAACCTAAGTTTAGGTCAACATACTCTATTTCACCCAACTTAATCCAAGCCGAACCTAGTAACCCAACCTAAACCTTAGTTGACTAAGTTAAGCCTAGTCAAGACCAATCCTAACCTAAGTCAAAGTCAAGACCAACCTTAGCTAAGGCTAAACCGAGTCCACCTAAGTCAACCGAACCTAACTAGTTAGGCTAAGCCTAGCCGAGTCCACATTAGTCCGAGTCGAGTCAAACATAGCTCGAGCCTACCTAATCCAAACCAAGTTCACCCAAACCAAACCGAACCTACCCAAGCCAAAACCAAGCTTCGTTGAGTCAATCGAGTGAACCCTAACCCTAACCTTTGTTCTTTAGTGAATTAAGTTCATTTAGTATTATTTCTTTTGATTTTTATACTAATTAGTTTATTTATCTAATTTAGTTTTAGTGTAGAAGTGTGTGTACGTATATTGTATTTGTTTCGTATGTGTGAAATGTGTTTTGTGATTGTTTGATTGGCAGTTAGATATTATTTAACTTAGTAGTCGGATTGCATTTTATTGTTTAGCATAGTTGCATTTGCATCGTTAGTTAACGTAGTTCTAGTCATAATTTGCTTATCGTGTTTTGTTCGTCGTGCATTTAGTATATTTGTAATACTCATCTGCATATACACTGTGATACAGTGTCATTTAGACTGCATTAGGTTTAAATTACGTTTTCTAGTGTTTTAATAGATTCATAAAGTGAATAGTGCACTCAAAGATAAAACCGATTTTTGCCCTGTCGCACCAGCAGTATTTTCTGTGCAAAAATTCTGTGTTTTCCAAAAAAAATTATTCTATTCACTTTATTGACGTGTTATTTGACTGCAGACCAAATTTCAGCTCATTCGGAGTTGATTTGGTCTGATTTTTAAGCGTTTTGCGAAAACTGCTTTTTCTGGATTTCAAATTACAGGACTTTCGATATCCTGATTTTTCCCAGATTTGAAACGCTTATATCTGGAGTTCCAGATACTGTTTTTCCATTCTGTAAAAACTGTCAATTTGTTTAATTTGTCAGTTGCAGAACAGAACAAATTTAGAGAAAATCGGACCTCGTTTGCCCTGTCAAACAGTGGTTTTCCGATAACCTATCAGAATTCTATTTTACACTAGTTAGGGGCAGTTTCATAATTTTCTTAATTTCGGCATTTTAGACCTGTTTTCATTAGTTTCTACATTTTAAGAGTTGCATAAGCATCCTACAGCATTAGTAGAAGTAATTTAGTTAATTTTAGAATTAGTTTAGTATTTTATTTAATTATTGTTTGATAAGTAGCATTTGTTTTATTATTTTTGTAAAATTAGAATTAGTTTGAGTTACTGTTTGCATTATTAGAATAGAATACTAACTTTATATTTTTCTGCATTTTTAGGTTGTAAAGCATATTTAGTTTCCAGGTTTGTTTTCCAAGTGTGAGGAGCGAATAATTGGCGAAAAGATGGAAGTACCCTTGGTGTGGAGCAGAAGAAATAGTTGCTTGTTTATTTTCATTTTAGTGATTAAATGTATTTGTATTAGTTTTATAATTGTAGATTGACATTTGTCATTAATAAATTAAATTTTCTAGAAATATCGTGATTAATTCCTGTTCCCTGAGGATTCAACCCGTACTTACCACTTTGTGGAAAGTCAGTTTTTATATTTTTGGTTGACGATTTTCCAAAGTTTATTGAAAATAATTGTTTTAAAAAGATCATTTCAAAATATCAACCACTGGCCCCTGATCCATTTGGACGGAAATGAATATGTTGACCTGCTCGAGTTGTATCGCCAGTACGAGACCTTCGTTGAAGTCAGTTCGCTATCCAGGACAGCTAAAGAAAGGATTCAAAATGCAATGGTGTTGTGCATTGTAGGATTATCCCTCTTTCCAGATGGACAAAACTACATGGACATCAGAATAATCCAGCTTATGAGTAGATGGGAAAGTCGACAGACCAATCGCCTCTCCATAGCCATGGCAGCACTCGCCTTCCTATATCGTGGTTTGACTCGATTCTCACTTGGGGAATCCATCTTAGTTGAAGGATGCATCTATGCACTTCAATCCTGGTTCTTCCAACATGTTTCAACCCGAGCAAGCTCTTTCAGATACAATGGTCAAGAACTTCTTTCAGTGGTACAGTACCGGTCTATGATCAACAACATTCAAGAAGATGATGTAGTCTGGGACTATTTTGATCGGCAACTATCTCCTCCCAGATACACATACGCTTATGGCAAGAGGTTCAAGTTACTGGGACCATTCTTCTGCACTTACTACCAACCAGAGAGATGTGTTCGACAGTTCTCCCAGAGACAGCAGTACGTCGAAGCCCGATTGTTATCAGGAGTTATGGCAGAGTTGGATCTCACTTCCGCATAATGGTCCGGGGCATATCATTCTGCCCGCTACGGCTGGGATTCCTTTGTCTGTCTTAAAAATTTTCCTGGTCCTAGAGTGTCTGCTGATTATCGTGAATGGTGGCAAATTGTTTGTCCTCCACCTCTTTGTCAAGATCAATAAAATCATATTTCCTAATTTCAATAAAATTCTCTCTTTTTCTATTGTGGTTTGACGACCTCGCCTAGGTAACAAGGCACATTTTCGTTATTTGTTTCTCGTGCTAAAAGAATTGACAACACAATTGTCGTGATTCTCGCGATGACTCAGTCCCTAGTAATGGGATATCTTCTTCAAATTGTCTACCATATTTTCAATAAATATTTCTTCCAAAAGCCAATTCATTCATAATCTAATCAGGTCTTTGCCCTGCAGAGAGCATCCACAGCTACATTAGAGCATCCGCAGCATTTGATGGTTCGAACAAGGTCAGGAAAAAGAACCACATCACCTCAGCACTCCTCAGCCTCAGAAGGAGAAATGGATCATCCCGTGAATCAAGATCAACAGCAAGAGGATAATGGCATAAATCCGCAAATGTATGCTATGTTCCGAAAGATGATGAATAAAATGATGAGTGAACAAGCTGGGACTAGTGCAGAAAAAAAATCAATTCAGAGAAAAGTTCCACGGGCACAAGAATAAGAAGGCCCCCAAGAAGCAGGTTCAGCCAGAAGAAATCTCAGATGAATCAGAATCAACGGAAGACACTGAGGAAGAATATGAGGTGCCTCCGGCATCCCAGAAACGTGGGCGAGAACAAAGGAGGAGCCGCAAATCAAAGAATCAGGTCACAGAAGAACCTCTGCAGTCACAATTCAGGGAAATGGCCCAAGTTGTTAAGGATCTCCAAGCCCGCGACAAGGGCAAGAAAGTCTTCACCAGTGAGGACTTCTATGACGGCCTCGAAGGGGATGACGATCTCGAAAACCTTCCCCGAAAATTCATCAAGTTCGATGGTTCTGGCGATCCGAAAGCACATCTTGCCACTTTCTTTGCTGAATGCTCAAGGTTCAAAAGGGATAACCGAGCATTGTTTCTATGCTTCCCCCGCAGCTTGGAAGGAATTGCAGCTAAATGGTATGCTGAGCATATTAATCCCATCGAGCTCAAGGAGTTCGATAAAGTGGTGAATTTATTTATTGAACGCTTCTTGTTCAACACAAAAGCGCTCCCAACATTAAGTCATCTCTGTAGTCTGAGGCAGAATGAGAATGAAAAAACACGAGATTTCATTCACAGATGGAGGTCAGCCTGCAACAAAATGAGAGATCCCATATCTGAAAGGCACGCTTTGTCATTGATCCTCAACAACTTTTCTCAACCATTAAGAGGATTAATCTCTATTGCACTATCCCAGACCTTCATTGAATTAAATGAGCGAGCAGAATGGCTCGAGCTGAGCGTAGAGAATGGAGTCTATGAAGGCTTCACTTTTTCCAAGAATAACCCCCAAGGTGAGCAGAAGAAGAAAGCTCACTTCACCTTCTCTGCCAACAACAACAACAACAATAGCCAAAATCAGTACAAAGGGCAGAAGAAAGATTACTGCTACGGCGCAGGCAATCCCAACAATAAAAGAGATCAGAAAATGAAGCCTGCTACTCAATATAGCAAGCCGTCTCAGCAAGACCAAGGGTCGAAATTGCGTGAAAAAGTTAAACATGAAGGATGGAGTTATGACCGAAAGTTTACTCCTCTCGACCAATCACTCGAAGATGTGCTCGAGTATATGCTGTCGAAAGAAATGGTCAAGTTACCTAGACTGACCGATCCCCCTGTGCCTATGGGGAAATGGAAAAATCAATTCTGCAAGTTTCACAGAACAGTGGGGCATAGCACTGAGAACTGTTTCGTTCTCAAGAACATTGTGCAGGATCTTATTGACAAGAATTTATTGGTAGAAGGAGAAGAAGAAAAAATGGATATTCTTAAGCAGCCTTTTCCTTCACACACCACAGCAGTAGTGTCTGCACAACCATTCCTGCCTCACGAACACATCAAGCCGTGTTCTGCACAAGATCTCCAGGTTCAGCACCAGGTGTCAGTACTACGACAAGCAACTCCTGATTCTAAGAAGATGGATCTAATCTCAGCATTGGGCAAGATGAAAGTTTCTGATACACCTGTAAAGTCAGCCCCCAAGTCAAAGGGACTTCCTGATTTTCTTAATCAAATCATCAAGCCCAAGCCGGAGAATTCAAGTCAGAAGCCTTTGACCGCTCTGTCCAATGTTTCCATTCTTGACTTGGCCAAGAGTTCCTGCAAGCATCAGCAAGTACTGGATGATCTGCTCAGAAAGATCAAAATTAAGCCCAGTACCACTCCTGAAGACATGGCACAAATTGTGAATTCGGCCATGACTAATGCGCCAATCACTTTCTCGGATGAGGACCTTCCAAAGCCTCATTCCTTTCATAATAATGCTCTTTACATCGTCGTTCGAGTAAGGGGAATGACAGTACCCCATTTGCTAGTAGATGGAGGCAGCAGCCTCAATATATGTCCTGAAATGACCGCAAAGGCGCTAGGCATTAAGGAAGAAGAATACATTCCAAACCCTATCACCATCTATGGGTTTGACAACCATGGTCAGACGGCAAAAGGTAAGATATTCCTGGAAGTATTCATTAATTATTCGGTACATTCAGTGCTTTTTCATGTGGTCAATGTGCCACCCACCTACAATTTGCTGCTCGGAAGGACATGGATTCATAATGCAAATGCAGTACCTTCCACCTTGCATCAATGCGTAAAATGGTCCAAAGGTGGAATGATTACAACAATGCTGGGAGAAGACCCGGAAGAAAGACTCCCACAGCCTATGATCCCTCGACCATCATTCACTGCAGATATTCCTAGCATCAGAGAGAATGAAGAAATCAGTCTCAGAGAAAGTCAGGAAATACTTCAGGCAACATCAGAATTAGCCCTGCACACTGTAGCCATGACCCGATGGAGTGGTCCTAAGTTCTTCAAGATTGGAGGTCGTGTCAGCTACGACACTGTCAAAGATCATCCATTGTTTCCACAATTCATGAAAGCAAGAAAGGGATTTGATTTACTTTTGAAGCATGGTTATCAACCCTTTAAAGGACTGGGCAAAAATGAAGATGGTCGTGTCGAGCCAATGATCCAAAAGCATCGTCCCCATAGGGCAGGATTAGGGTTTTCCGACGAAAGCTCACCAAAGAAGACTGTTTTTGTTAAAGGGGCACATTAAGAAATCAGTTATTGCTTTTCCTTTCTATTCCTTTCAAAATAAATGTCTCAATGTCTTTCATCAAGTGAAATCAATAAAATGTCAAGTTTCTTTGTCTATCTGGATGTCATCTATCTTCCTTCTCTATCTCCTCATTTTATAACTCAAATGTCATTTTATGTATAATTCTTTTTAAATGATTGTTTGTCGTATGATGGACGATTTTTCCTGAATCCAATTTCTTATCCAAAATTTCAGAAATGTCTTCCCAAACAATCAAGAAACTCTTTATCAATCCAAAGGTTTTCCAGAAATCGACAGCAATTCACCGAGTCAAAGCAAACACAGGAGATAGCAAGGTTGCAAAGCAGTTAGATGATTATGCAGAATTTGATCCGTCTCTTCAAGAGTTACCAGAGTTCGCCTCAGTTCAGAAGCAAGATGAACCATCTGCTCTAGTACAAGATCCTACTGAAGATGTCAATATCGGCTCAGAGGAAGATCCCAAGATTCTCAAGATCGGTACCAGTCTAAGTCCGGAAGAGAAAGAAAGGTTTACAAATTTTCTCAAGCAACATGAAGAAGTGTTCGCATGGACATATAAAGATATGCCGGGCTTAGATCCCAAATTGGTTGAACACCGACTCGTTTTGAAGCCAGATGTAAAGCCAGTTAAGCAAAAACTGAGAAAAATGGATCCCAGAATAGAACAACAAGTCAAAGAAGGACTTGAAGATCTGCTCAAAGCAGGATTTATCCGACCTATTGACTACCCAGATTGGTTAGCTAATATCGTCGTTGTCCCAAAGAAAAGTGGCAAAGTTAGGATTTGCATAGACTTCAGAGACCTCAACAAGGCAACTCCGAAGGATGACTATCCACTGCCAAGCATTGATCTTCTAATTGACAGCACAGCAGGACATGCCATGTTCTCCTTCATAGATGGATATTCCGGCTACAACCAGATTAAGTTGGTCGCCCGCGACCAATCAAAAACTTCCTTTACTACGCCTTGGGACACTTTCTGCTATACAGTTATGCCTTTTGGGCTCAAGAACGCTGGAGCAACATATCAATGGGCGATGGCCGTTATCTTTCACGATCAGATGCGCAAAATCATGGATGCATATGTTGATGATATCCTCGTGAAATCTAAAGAGGGAGAAGATCACCTCGAAGCGCTTGATCAAGTCTTTAAGAGACTCATTCTTTACAAGTTAAGGCTTAACCCGCAAAAATGTGTCTTTGGAGTTGAATCAGGCAAACTGTTGGGTTTTCTGGTCAGCAAAAAGGGAATTGAAGTTGACCCAGCCAAAGCCAAGGCTATCATTGATATGCCACCCCCGAAAAATCTCAAAGAGTTGCGTAGCCTCCAGGGACGCATGCAATCAATCCGGCGATTTATTTCCAACTTGGCGATGAGATGTGAGCCCTTCAACCACTTACTCAGAAAAGGAGTAAAGTTCGAATGGGGACCGAAATGTCAGCAATCGTTCGATCAAATCAAAAAGTATCTTCTCAATCCTCCTATCTTGAAGCCGCTAGAATTGGGAAAACCTCTTCTGTTATACATTTCAGTAAATCAAGTTGCATGCGGCGGATTCTTGGCACAATACAAAGAAGGCAGCTTGATAGAGCACGCCATTTATTATGTGAGTAAGACTTTCATAGACTATGAAAAGAAATACTCTCACATAGAGAAGACCTGCCTAGCTCTAGTATGGATGTGTCAGAAGCTAAGACACTACCTACTGGCATCCGAAGTCAAAATCTTGTCCAAGCTCAATCCTCTCAAATATATCATGGAGCAACCTTTTCTCAGCGGACGAGTCGCAAAATGGCAAGTCTTACTGATGCAGTACGACTTAGAATACATTTTGCAGCAATCAATCAAAGGTCAAGCAATTGCAGATCAATTGGCGGATTTTCCTCTGGCAGAAGAAGTGAAAGCCGAAGATGACTTCCCTGATGAGCAAATTTGCAATATCCAACAATCTCCAGTCTGAAATTTATTTTTTGATGGTTCTAAGAATATGGCTGGAATAGGCATTGGAATCTTATTAATCACTCCTGAGAAGGAGATGATTCCATTTTCTCTCAAGTTAGATTTTCAATGCACCCACAACATGGCCGAATATGAAGCCCTGATTTAAGGTCTAAAGATTCTACTAGAATTCAATGTTAAGAGAGTGCATGCCTACAGCGACTCATTACTCGTTGTCAATCAAGTTTGAGCCGAATGGCAAGTGAAAGATCAGAAGTTATTCCCCTATCAGAAAATTGTTTCAGCTCTTGTCATCAAGTTTGAAGAATTTCAGTTATTCCACATCAAGAGAGATTTTAATCAAGTGGCCGATAGTCTAGCCAATTTAGGCTCCATTATGGCATTCAGAAATGGAGAATCTTGTCGCTCTTTTGAAATTGGCAGACTTGACCAACCTGCTTTCCTTCCAGCGGAACAAGTAAACCAGGCTGAGCAAAGGAAGAAACCTTGGTATTACAACATCAAAACTTTCATAGAAACCGGCGAATTTCCTCTAGAACTCTCAAAGAAAGAGCAGCGAGCAATCCAGCGTATGTCCACTCGATATTTCATTCTGGCCAATGTCCTCTATCGTCGTGGATTCAGTTCAGAGTATTCCAGATGTTTAGATGAAGACGAAGCCAAAGAGGTTGTGCGAGAAGCACACGAAGGCATCTGTGGTGGTCACGTCGGCTACCAAACCCTTGTCAAGCAGATCATCAGAGCAGGTTATTACTAGAAGACTATGCAACAAGATTGTTATCATTATATGAAGAAGTGTGTGCAATGCCAAATACATGCACCTTCTATTCATGCTCCCGCAACATATCTGCAATCTGTTGTCTCTCCATGGCCGTTCTCTATGTGGGCCTTCGATATCGTAGGTCCCATCACTCCTTCAGCTTCAAATGGCCATAAATACTTCCTTGTCGCAACAGAATATTTCACCAAGTGGGTAGAAGTTGTCACTCTTCGCACAGTAGAAGGCCGACACGTGGTCTCTTTTATTCACAAGAGCATCCTTTGCCGTTTCGGCATCCCGCATGACATCGTGTCTGTAACGCCCCGGATTTCCAAAACAAAGCTAAGTTAAAATTTTCATGAATTTCTTTTTTTTTTTTTTTTTTCATTGCAGCGGAACTTAGAAAAGCTTTTAGCAGCGGAATAAGACGATAATGAGTCGTCGGTTTTAGAAAACTCCGAGCACGTTGCAGGTATGTGGCCAAGCAACTCATTGACCACCAAAGTGTTCCATTTTATCGAAAGCATATGTTTATTACAACATTACTGCTTAGAAAAGCAGTGAAGGTTCAATAAAAAGGAAGCAGTACAACTCTGTCTAGAGAAACCCTGGAACTTGATGTCGCCTTGCTCCGCATATCGCCACGCAGGTTCAACACCTGAAATCCCCATTAAACGGGGTCAGAACCACTGATGGTCTGGTAAGTAGGCAAACACCTATCTATTCAACTCAAGTAAATGCATAGACCACTCAGGGTCGCAGTTCGTAATACGACGCTCAAGCCTCCATGACTTAGCGTATATCGCACAAGCCTCATCAGGGCTATGAGTTGAACATCCGCGCAAGTCGTCATGACTTCGCATAAGCCTCTTCAGGGCTGTGAGTTAGAATAACCTCTCAAGTCTCTACGACTTAGCCTTGACTTCCTCAGAGTCACGAATGGATGTCTAGCTCAAGCCTTTATGCTTGGCACATCCGTATCCTACGAATCTAAGGACAGCTCTCCGAGCTTCACTTAGTCGTACGGATATCAATGGGGTTCTTTCCCAATCGGTCCAGTAGTATACCGACCATGACACCTTTACAAAGGTTATGCAGGACTGACTCAACAACGTCATCCACTCATACATTCAAAGTAGCGCTGTACCTAAGCTAATGCTTTGTTTCGATAATTGCACCTCCCCCTGGGCTTAGGGGACTCATATCTGGGCGACAACGCGACGATCTGGGGGTTGATTATTCTATGTATTTTAGATACCCCAGAGGCCTGTTGACCCCATCCCCCTAGTAGGACGGTACAACATACCGGAAGAGATCCTTACTAGGTATCCGAATGCATTCTGCTACTGCAGTAGTTAGGTTCAATCCTTAGATATTTAAGGATAACCACGACCTCCATACCTCTGAGTGACGAAGGCCATCAATGAACTCTATCAGGTTCGGGTGAAATATATGTCACTCAAGGCCGCGCCATCACCGTCTTCCTCGGTGAGAAATTCTGAAAGGGGCCTGCCGGTCTTACAATTACTTGACGAACATTGCATGCCTATAGGGCAGCCTTTGAGAAGTATGTACCCGACCCCAATCAACCACACGGTTTTCACCGTGGAACAAAGGTTTTATTCATATGCATGCTTAACTCTGCTCTCAGCACTTCGGCCTTGACGAGCACTTCACCTCTTTCGGTGGAAACAACACACTCTGGCTCAGCGGCCCTTACGAGTCTGGTTGTCTGATAATTCTCAATGAGCATGCACATGACTCGATCTCTACGGATCGGCTACTCGGCGTATTTTTACGCAATGAGCTCAGGACCTCGTCAAGGCGCTACCATTACTTTGGCGCAACGGCTCTTACAAGTATGATGCCCTTGCAGGTGTCAGGGAGACGAGTCATTCTGACATCGTTCCAACAAAGGACATCATTGTGCCACTTAACTGGTTTTGGCAGCTCTTCTGCCAACCATTCTGTCAACACCTTCTCTGTTCTACCGGCAGTGGTGCGACGAACCTTTCTACATTGTAGAAGGCGTTTCATAACTCGGTAGCACTTCTGCTACGTTCTTTCTGAGCCATTCTTAGCTCCTTCAGGAATTTCAGCAGCACTTCCTCTCTTTTACGGAGAAAGCGTGCGTTTCTTTTATCCATTTCAGCGGCATCTCCCCTCTTTGGTGGGAAATCGCTACGCTTAACTCGGGAAATGGATGCGCACCGTTGTGCATACTTTGCATCCATCAAGGTTGCAGGAACCTTGGGCCATAGCTAGGCCATACGTAATTGATTTAGTCTTTACGTAAAGAGCATTTTGCCAAAAGGCGAAGCCTTTCCAATAGGGGCTTCATTCGTCAAGCAGAATCTTGTACGAGGAGCGGTAAGGGAATCGCATGGGCGATTTTGGAGTTGATCTCCGTTTGAACGCTCACTTACGCGCCATATATGTAGTATAAGCAGAAGCCTGTGCTTTATACAGCGGCGGCGTAAAGAAATGCATATACTATTGTTCAGGGTGTGTAACTGAACGAAATATTCTACATATATAACAAAGCAGAAGCCTTGGCATCGTTCGACGCGACGGCGTAAGTAAATACATTGCAGAAAGCAGGAGCCTTGGCATCGTTCGACGCGACGGCGTAAGTAAATGCATAATCGGAAGTGCAGTAATCGGAAGTACAGAAAGCAGGGAGCCTTGGCATCATACGACGCGACGGCAAAGGTAAATTACATGGCCTGTGCGATATAAGACGCGTCGGCAGTATCAGCAGATATACACCTAGATCTGTATCCAACGATAGTTACGAGGCGAGCGAGTGAACACCGAAGTGTCCTAGAGGGCTCAACCAAGAACTAGGGTGAGATACTATTTTGAAGAACGCATATACTGCGTATTCGAACATATATATCCGACGATAGTTACGAGGCGAGCGCGTGAACACCGAAGTGTCCTAGAGGGCTCAACCAAGAACTAAAGCAAGATACTACTTCAGAAAGTATATTCTATATACAAACAGTCAAATACTTGAGAGAGATGGATCAACGAAGCGAACTTACTTCAAATCGTGGAAGAAACGGCTCCGGGTTGCTTCTTTGGCTTCGAGCCTTCCTTCGAGAGGTCAGACTAAGTCAGATGAAGCTGACTTAGTTGAGAAAGAGGTAGAGCAGGTCAAGCTACTCAACCTAAGTGGTTTGAACCTAACAGGGTTCAATCCAAGTCAACTGGGTTCAGCAGGTTCGAACTCAGCTCAAGTAGGCTAAGTCTGGGTTCAGAAATCCAAACCGGAATCTGGACCAAAAAGGACTTTGACTTTGACTTTAAACCCAACTAGGTTCAGGTCAAGTCAACTGGGTTTGGACCAGGTCAAGTGGGTTCAGACCCAGGTCAGGTGGGTTAGGACCAGGTCAGGCAGGCTCAGGCTAAGTCAGGCAGGCTCAGACCAGGTCAGGTGGGCTAGGCTAGGTAGGGGAGGTTTAGGAGAGAGAGAGAGAAGGCAAGAGAGAGAGGGGGTCGATTTTTATGAGAAGAGAGAGAGTGGGGAGGGCTATTTATAGCCCAAGCCCACCTCCTCTTGGGTTTTTCCATGCCCAAACTACCCCCTTGGCTTCTTTTTAATTCCAAGAGGTTCCTTGGTGTGGGGCCCACTTGGATATTCCATGGGATATTTTTGTGGGTCCCACCAGATATTTTCTGAGGAATATTTCTGTGGGTCCCACCAATATTTCCGTGGGTCCCGCAAGAATTTCGGGTTTCCGGCGATTTTTTCCGAAAAATTCTGAGTACGCCATTTTCTTCGTATTGACGTAACTAAGAAAGTTGGCTCGTACTAATCTATTGATTTCGTTTAGTTAGGAAGTTATGGCTTCCCGAGTATTTGAGCATATATTCGCAATTCGACGAATACCCTAAGTATAACTGGCTCGCAGGAATTGATTCGTTTCGCATTCTGAGAAGAAATGCTATTTTTACCGGTAAATGCCTCATGAATTTTATTCAGATATTTTCTGAAAAATTGCGGGTCTTACATCATTACCCCCTTAAAGGAATTTCGTCCGCGAAATTCAGTTAAGATTACAAAGTGAAGAGTTCAGGATATTTATCCCGCATATCTGATTCGGGCTCCCAAGTGCAATCATCGACTCCGTGATGTTGCCATCTCACTTTAACAAGTGGGATGACCTTCGTTCTTAGCACTTGCTCCCGTCGGTCCATGATCTCCACTGGCCTTTCTTCTACCGTCATATCTTCTCGGATGTCAATGTCCTCATGTTGAATGACATGAGAAGGATCATGAACGTACTTTCGAAGCATTGATACGTGAAATACATCATGTATTTGCGCGTATTGTGGTGGCAATGCTACTTGGTAGGCAGTCTCTCCGATTCGGCTCAAAACTTCGAAGGGACCAACGAATCTAGGGCTGAGCTTCCCCTTCTTTCCAAAACGAAACACACTCTTGGTTGGAGAGACCTTGATAAAAACCTTATCTCCAACCGCAAAAGTGAGTTCCCTACGCCGCTGATCGGCGTAGCTCTTCTGTCGACTCTGAGCGGTCAGTAGCTTCTTTCTGATCATGTGGACCTGCTCAGTGTAATGCTGCAACACAATGGGCGAGTCCAAGGTTCGCTCACCCACTTCACCCCAATGGATTGGTGATCTACAGGGTCGTCCATACAAGGCTTCATACGGCGCCATCCCAATGCTAGCGTGGTGGCTATTATTATAAGCAAATTCAGCCAACGCTAGGTGGGAATCCCAATCACCTTTTCATTCCAGCATACAGGCTCTTAGCATATCTTCAAGAGTCTGTATGGTTCGTTCTGATTGCCCATCTGTTTGGGGATGGAATGCTGTACTGAACTTGAGTTTCGTCCCCAGGGCTTTCTGAAGTTGCTCCCAAAAGTGAGAGGTGAACTTCGGGTCACGATCAGATATGATCGAAATCGGCACTCCATGGAGTCTAACGATTTCCCGAATGTAGATCTCCGCCAATCGTTCAGTTGAGTATCGAGTGTTGATTGGCAGGAAGTGAGCCGACTTGGTGAGTCTGTCCACGATCACCCATATCGAATCGTGTTGTTTCTTGGATCGAGGCAATCCAACGATGAAATCCATCGTAATGCCTTCCCATTTCCATTCTGGAATCTCGATCCGTTGCATCTTTCCACCAGGTCGCTGATGTTCGATCTTAACTTGCTGGCAGATCAAACACTTCGAGACAAACGTAGTCACATCACGCTTCATACCCTTCCACCAGTACTTTCTCTGCAAATCTCGGAACATCTTTGTACCCCCAGGGTGGATAGTATATTTGCTACTATGGGCCTCCTGGAGTACTTCCTGTCTTAGCTCAGGGTTATTTGGAACCCAAATTCTTTCTTCCATCCATATTCCTCCATCTTCTTTCAAATGGAAGAAAGTGTTATCTTTTTCAGCACGAGCTTTCAATTCCAAGTACTGGGGATCCTTGAACTGTTCGGCTACGATGCGATCGAGGAACTCAATGTGGATCGTCAAACATGACATTATGATTCTACCAGAATCAGCCAAAAATGGCTTCCACTTGACGAAATCCTCCATCAACTTCCATTGTCCGGTTAGGCTGGCCAGAGTGCCAACAGTCTTGCGACTAAGGGCATCTGCTACAACATTCGCCTTTCCAGGGTGATAGGAAAGCGTGAATTCATAATCTTTGAGGAATTCCAGCCATCGCCGTTGCCGCATATTGAGTTCTTTTTGAGAAAAGAGGTATTTTAGGCTTTTATGGTCCGACATGACCTCAAATTTCTCTCCATACAGGTAGTGTCGCCAGATTTTAAGCGCGAACACTACCGCGGCAAGCTCCAAGTCGTGGGTTGGATAGTTTTTCTCATGGACCCTCAACTGTCGTGATGCATAGGCGATTACTTTGCCATGCTGCATCAACACACAACCCAGACCTGTTCCTGAGGCATCGGTATATGCCACGAAGCCTCCCTGACCAGAAGGTAAGGTAAGGACAGGGGCAGTGGTAAGCCTCTGTTTGAGAACCTCAAAGCACTCCTTACACTGGTCAGTCCATTCAAACTTGACTCTCTTTTTAAGTAATTTTGTCATCGGTACGGCGATTCGGGAGAAGTCTTGTATGAACTTCCGATAATATCCGGCAAGTCCAAGGAAGCTACGAACCTCAGTGATATTTTCTGGCTGCTTCCGGTCCATCACAGCTTCCACCTTCGCAGGATCCACTGCGATTCCATCTTTTGAGATCACATGACCAAGGAACATCACTTTATCTAGCCAGAATTCACATTTTGAAAACTTAGCATAGAGTTGGTTATCTTGAAGGGTTTTCAAGACGATTTTCAAGTGCTCCACGTGTTGTTCCTTGTTCTTAGAATATACGAGAATGTCATCAATAAAGACGATGACAAAGCTATCCAAATATGGTCTGAATATCCGGTTCATTAGATCCATAAAGGCAGCAGGCGCATTAGTGAGTCCGAAGGGCATTACTACGAACTCATAATGGCCGTATCTCGTTCTGAAGGCTGTCTTGGGTATATCCTCTTCCTTTACTCTGAGCTGATGGTATCCAGACCTGAGGTCGATCTTGGAGAACACTCTCGCTGTTCTGAGCTGATCGAATAAGTCCTCAATCCGAGGCAATGGGTACTTATTTTTAATGGTTGCCTGGTTAAGCATCCGATAATCGATGCATAACCGAAGGGATCCATCCTTCTTCTTTACAAATAGTACCGGGGCTCCCCATGGTGACATACTTGGTCGGATGAACCCTTGTTCCATCAGTTCTTCCAACTGACACTTCAACTCACTGAGTTCAGCTGACGCCATTCGATACGGGGCTTTGGATATCGGCGCTGTTCCAGGTAAGGATTGAATTCCAAATTCAACCTCACGAAGTGGCGGAAGTCCTGGCAATTCCTCAGGAAAAAAATCGGGAAACTCCCGCACTACTTCCAAACTCTCAAGGGGTTGGTCGTTGGATTTTTCCACCGAGAGACTCAACAGGAAGGCCACACAACCCTTCCTAAGGTATTTTTGTACCTTAAGTGCTGATATGAGCCTTTTCTGTGGAACTGGTTTGGATAACCGGTATTCCATCTTAGGTAATCCGGGTCGAGATAGAATCACTCTGCCCTCGCGGCACAGAATCTTGGCATTATTCTGAGTCAACCAATTCATTCCCAGAATGACATCGTACTGTATCATATCGATCAGGATGGCATCAGTAGGCAAGTGTTGCCCTGCTATCTCAATATCCAAATTTTTCACACACCGGATACATTTGGTGCGTGAACCCAACGGGTTATATACTTCGATCATTTTATCAATCGGTTGCACCGAAGCGTGGAGTTGTTCGGTGAAATCGTCAGAGATAAACGTATGAGTAGCACCACAATCAAACAAGACGTAAGCTGCATGTCCATTAACAGGTACGGTGCCTTCAATGAGGTCACCGGTTTCGACTTGTTCAGTCGTTACAGCGTATACACGACCTGCAGCAGGCCTTTGTTCTACTCTAGGTGGGGGTCGTTGGACTAGTGTTCGTTGTGGTATTTGTTGAGAGGGTCCGGCAGATCCGGCATTCCTCCTCTGCTCATCAATAAGCTTCTTCCTGCATTGTCTTGCAATGTGGCCCACTTTGCCACAGTAGAAGCATCCACCTGTGTCACGTGGACATGGTCCTCTTGCGTGATTAACATGGCATTTTGGGCAGTTTGGGTTGGACTGCAGGTTGTTTGGAGCCATGTTCTGCCTTGGCCTTACAACTTGTTGAGTGTTGTTCCCACCTTGGAACCTTTTCTTCTGAAAGGGTTGTCGTGAACCCTGGCCACTTGGAAACATTCTCTTCTTGTTCCCACCATCAACTATGGGCCTTTTTGCTATGATCACTTTTGATCGCTCCCAATCCACTTGTATTTTTGAAGCTGCTGCCACAGCCGTTTGAAACGTTTGGGGCATGCTGGTGATAACCCGTGACCTTAGCCCTTCTCGCAGTCCATTGATGTACTTGTCGGCCCTTTCTTGGTCGGTCTCAAATAACCGGGAGCAGTACCGTTCAAGATTTTGAAATTTGGTGGTATAGTCAATCAGATTCATGCCACCCTGCTCCAATTCCAGAAACTCCATCTTCTTCTTGTTTCTGGAGTGTAATGGAAAGTAATTATCCATGAAAGCTCTCCGAAAGTCAGTCCAAGGAATGACTTCAACTTCCGAGAACTGGATAATCTTAGTGGTATCCCACCACTTCCGTGCGTTGTCTTTCAGCCTGTACGTGCCAAAGTTGGTCTTCTTTTCTTCTGGTACTCCCAGCACCAGGAAGGCACGTTCGGTTTCTTCGACCCAACTTTCTGCGAGCTCAGGATCGGCTCTGCCAATGAAAACTGGCGGGTCAAGCTTGAGGAACTTCTCATAAGTCACTCCTCCCAGGTGCTCGTTTCGTGGTGCGACTGGTTCTGGCCTCGTTTCACGGATGGCGGTAACCAGGTTGTTGAGTGTCTCCAACAGGAATCCTTGCGTATGGGACTCCTCGCTTGGTATGGTTCTCCTCGTCGTAGGAGCCATTTATCTATGCACACACAAGCACTTGTTTTTAGTTTCTCGATGTATATGAGGAAGTAAAAGCTTTATTTACTTAATATACATCACATTTACACAAGCATTGCCTTAAACAAAACGTCATGCCGCACTGGCAGACTTTAGGCAATGAGAAACTATATACATGAGTCTACTGACTCCAAAACATCACCAGTCTCTTTAAGACTTGGATTTCTTTGATGAAGACGAACTCCAAAAGGTCCATCTATTGCCACATGGCCTTGGTGCAGGCACTACTAGCTTCGGCTTGGGCGGCACTTCCGCACTAGCAAGCGAATACTGGGGATATATGAGAGACTCCAGTCCACTTTCCCAGTCAGCAAGATCAAGACTCTGGGAGTCTGGAATAATGATTGGCGAACAGAAAGAATCTCCTCTTTTGTTCCTGCCATTTAAGCTCGGCATATGTGATGCCGGATGGTAGCTTGGCGAGTGATAGACTTCTGCAGGGAAGTTCAAATCAAAATCCCTCAGCCTTGGTAATTCATCAAAAGATGTTGGGGTATGGTTGCTCCCAACACTAGAGTGATGCGGTCCACTGACACGCGAAGTCTCATCCCTGAGACCCTTTGAAGCCCGCCGACCCATATCGGCGGTATATTTCCTTTGGCATTCGTTGGCGGAATGCCCATCTTCGCCACAATATTGGCAGTCTTGGACTTCATACGGGCATATCCACTCATCGTGCATGACCTTGCAGCGATAGCAATATCCACGCGAGTCATGAGTTGCCATCTATACAAAGATGCACCCAGATCAGAACAAAAGTATAAAAACATATACTTACAGTGCGATATCGGTACCATGACGTATCTTGAACCAGGTTTCTCAGACTCATGCTCTGATACCAATTCTGTAACCCCCCGGATTTCCAAAACAAAGCTAAGTTAAAATTTTCATGAATTTCTTTTTTTTTTTTTTTTTTTTTCATTGCAGCGGAACTTAGAAAAGCTTTTAGCAGCGGAATAAGACGATAATGAGTCGTCGGTTTTAGAAAACTCCGAGCACGTTGCAGGTATGTGGCCAAGCAACTCATTGACCACCAAAGTGTTCCATTTTATCGAAAGCACATGTTTATTACAACATTACTGCTTAGAAAAGCAGTGAAGGTTCAATAAAAAGGAAGCAGTACAACTCTGTCTAGAGAAACCCTGGAACTTGATGCCGCCTTGCTCCGCATATCGCCACGCAGGTTCAACACCTGAAATCCCCATTAAACGGGGTCAGAACCACTGATGGTCTGGTAAGTAGGCAAACACCTATCTATTCAACTCAAGTAAATGCATAGACCACTCAGGGTCGCAGTTCGTAATACGACGCTCAAGCCTCCATGACTTAGCGTATATCGCACAAGCCTCATCAGGGCTATGAGTTGAACATCCGCGCAAGTCGTCATGACTTCGCATAAGCCTCTTCAGGGCTGTGAGTTAGAATAACCTCTCAAGTCTCTACGACTTAGCCTTGACTTCCTTAGAGTCACGAATGGATGTCTAGCTCAAGCCTTTATGCTTGGCACATCCGTATCCTACGAATCTAAGGACAGCTCTCCGAGCTTCACTTAGTCGTACGGATATCAATGGGGTTCTTTCCCAATCGGTCCAGTAGTATACCGACCATGACACCTTTACAAAGGTTATGCAGGACTGACTCAACAACGTCATCCACTCATACATTCAAAGTAGCGCTGTACCTAAGCTAATGCTTTGTTTCGATAATTGCACCTCCCCCTGGGCTTAGGGGACTCATATCTGGGCGACAACGCGACGATCTGGGGGTTGATTATTCTATGTATTTTAGATACCCCAGAGGCCTGTTGACCCCATCCCCCTAGTAGGACGGTACAACATACCGGAAGAGATCCTTACTAGGTATCCGAATGCATTCTGCTACTGCAGTAGTTAGGTTCAATCCTTAGATATTTAAGGATAACCACGACCTCCATACCTCTAAGTGACGAAGGCCATCAATGAACTCTATCAGGTTCGGGTGAAATATATGTCACTCAAGGCCGCGCCATCACCGTCTTCCTCGGTGAGAAATTCTGAAAGGGGCCTGCCGGTCTTACAATTACTTGACGAACATTGCATGCCTATAGGGCAGCCTTTGAGAAGTATGTACCCGACCCCAATCAACCACACGGTTTTCACCGTGGAACAAAGGTTTTATTCATATGCATGCTTAACTCTGCTCTCAGCACTTCGGCCTTGACGAGCACTTCACCTCTTTCGGTGGAAACAACACACTCTGGCTCAGCGGCCCTTACGAGTCTGGTTGTCTGATAATTCTCAATGAGCATGCACATGACTCGATCTCTACGGATCGGCTACTCGGCGTATTTTTACGCAACGAGCTCAGGACCTCGTCAAGGCGCTACCACTACTTTGGCGCAACGGCTCTTACAAGTATGATGCCCTTGCAGGTGTCAGGGAGACGAGTCATTCTGACATCGTTCCAACAAAGGACATCATTGTGCCACTTAACTGGTTTTGGCAGCTCTTCTGCCAACCATTCTGTCAACACCTTCTCTGTTCTACCGGCAGTGGTGCGACGAACCTTTCTACATTGTAGAAGGCGTTTCATAACTGGGTAGCACTTCTGCTACGTTCTTTCTGAGCCATTCTTAGCTCCTTCAGGAATTTCAGCAGCACTTCCTCTCTTTTACGGAGAAAGCGTGCGTTTCTTTTATCCATTTCAGCGGCATCTCCCCTCTTTGGTGGGAAATCGCTACGCTTAACTCGGGAAATGGATGCGCACCGTTGTGCGTACTTTGCATCCATCAAGGTTGCAGGAACCTTGGGCCATAGCTAGGCCATACGTAATTGATTTAGTCTTTACGTAAAGAGCATTTTGCCAAAAGGCGAAGCCTTTCCAATAGGGGCTTCATTCGTCAAGCAGAATCTTGTACGAGGAGCGGTAAGGGAATCGCATGGGCGATTTTGAAGTTGATCTCCGTTTGAACGCTCACTTACGCGCCATATATGTAGTATAAGCAGAAGCCTGTGCTTTATACAGCGGCGGCGTAAAGAAATGCATATACTATTGTTCAGGGTGTGTAACTGAACGAAATATTCTACATATATAACAAAGCAGAAGCCTTGGCATCGTTCGACGCGACGGCGTAAGTAAATGCATAATCGGAAGTGCAGTAATCGGAAGTACAGAAAGCAGGGAGCCTTGGCATCATACGACGCGACGGCAAAGGTAAATTACATGGCCTGTGCGATATAAGACGCGTCGGCAGTATCAGCAGATATACACCTAGATCTGTATCCAACGATAGTTACGAGGCGAGCGAGTGAACACCGAAGTGTCCTAGAGGGCTCAACCAAGAACTAGGGTGAGATACTATTTTGAAGAACGCATATACTGCGTATTCGAACATATATATCCGACGATAGTTACGAGGCGAGCGCGTGAACACCGAAGTGTCCTAGAGGGCTCAACCAAGAACTAAAGCAAGATACTACTTCAGAAAGTATATTCTATATACAAACAGTCAAATACTTGAGAGAGATGGATCAACGAAGCGAACTTACTTCAAATCGTGGAAGAAACGGCTCCGGGTTGCTTCTTTGGCTTCGAGCCTTCCTTCGAGAGGTCAGACTAAGTCAGATGAAGCTGACTTAGTTGAGAAAGAGGTAGAGCAGGTCAAGCTACTCAACCTAAGTGGTTTGAACCTAACAGGGTTCAATCCAAGTCAACTGGGTTCAGCAGGTTCGAACTCAGCTCAAGTAGGCTAAGTCTGGGTTCAGAAATCCAAACCGGAATCTGGACCAAAAAGGACTTTGACTTTGACTTTAAACCCAACTAGGTTCAGGTCAAGTCAACTGGGTTTGGACCAGGTCAAGTGGGTTCAGACCCAGGTCAGGTGGGTTAGGACCAGGTCAGGCAGGCTCAGGCTAAGTCAGGCAGGCTCAGACCAGGTCAGGTGGGCTCAGGTGGGCTAGGCTAGGTAGGGGAGGTTTAGGAGAGAGAGAGAGAAGGCAAGAGAGAGAGGGGGTCGATTTTTATGAGAAGAGAGAGAGTGGGGAGGGCTATTTATAGCCCAAGCCCACCTCCTCTTGGGTTTTTCCATGCCCAAACTACCCCCTTGGCTTCTTTTTAATTCCAAGAGGTTCCTTGGTGTGGGGCCCACTTGGATATTCCATGGGATATTTTTGTGGGTCCCACCAGATATTTTCTGAGGAATATTTCTGTGGGTCCCACCAATATTTCCGTGGGTCCCGCAAGAATTTCGGGTTTCCGGCGATTTTTTCCGAAAAATTCTGAGTACGCCATTTTCTTCGTATTGACGTAACTAAGAAAGTTGGCTCGTACGAATCTATTGATTTCGTTTAGTTAGGAAGTTATGGCTTCCCGAGTATTTGAGCATATATTCGCAATTCGACGAATACCCTAAGTATAACTGGCTCGCAGGAATTGATTCGTTTCGCATTCTGAGAAGAAATGCTATTTTTACCGGTAAATGCCTCATGAATTTTATTCAGATATTTTCTGAAAAATTGCGGGTCTTACAGTGTCAGATAATGGTAGTCATTTCAAGAATGAAAGAATGAAGACATTCTGCTCAAAGTTCAAGATTTATCATCATTTCTCTGTCCCATATTATCCTCAAGGGAATGGTCAGGCAGAGGCCACCAACAAGATCTTAATTCGTATCTTAGAGCGAACTGTGGAAACAGGTCGTGACTGGCATGAGAAAATCCACGATGCACTATGGGCTTATCGGACCACCATTCGCACTCCAACGAATGCTACTCCATCAGAATTGGTCTATGGAACAGAAGTAGTATTGCCGCTACATGTTCAGAAGCCCGCTTTGAAATTTGCGTCAATGCTAGAATTACCCCTCGATCGATATCAGCAGCAACGACTGGTACAGTTAGACTTGCTCGATGAGAGAAGGCTGAAAGCAGCAGAACATGCTCAATCCTATCGCCAGAGAATAGCCAGACAGTATGCGAAGTCTGTCATCGAAAGAAGATTCAAAGTCAATGAGTTAGTGCTTCGATCCACAACTTATCTCAAGCATCATCCTGGCGGTAAATGGTCACCAAATTGGGAAGGTCCATATGTCGTCAAAGAAGCATTACCCCGCAACTCATATCGGCTCATCAACGCCGATGGGGTAGAATTGCCAGATCCCATTAATGCTCGACACTTGAAAAAGTTCTATACTTGAAGCCTCTATTCTTTCTTTGTAATCTTCCTATTTTCTTTAAATAATGATCAAACTTTCTTTCCCAGTTACACTGGGGCATTTTTTTTAATTTCATCCTGTATGCAGGCAGGATAAACAAATTCCTCATTTCACGCACTTGTGCATTCATATGCGTCAATTTGCATCCATTTGCATTCAACTGCATTAACAACAATCCAATCAGTATTGGGATTTCAACAAACAATCCCGTCACAATTCCAAATGATTCAAAATTGAAAGGTAATCACCAATACTGAACCAAAACCCAGTGCTCAAACTGGGATTATTTCAAAATCTAGTGTTCAAACTGGTACATTTTCAAAATCCCAACTTTTGGAAAACCGAGTTCTGACTCGGGTTTTTATTCAAATCATTTCATTTGTTGATCCGGGTTCCGACTCGAGGTCTCTTTATTCATTCGAGCTCAGATTCGAGCTCTTTATTTTCATTTGATGATTCGAGTTCCGACTCGAGATCTCTTTATCCATTTGAGCTCAAATTCGAGCTCTTCATTTTCTCTGTTGATCCGGTTTCGACTCGAGATCTCTCCATTCGAGCTCAGATTCGAGCTCTTCATTTTCATTTGTTGATCCGGGTTCTGACTCGAGATCTTTTTATCTTAGTCGAGCTCTGATTCGAGCTCTTCATTCTCCTTTGTTGATCCGAGTTCCGACTCGTGATCTCTTTATCTTATCCAAGCTCTAATTCAAGCACTTCAGTTTTCTTTTGTTGATCCGAGTTCCGACTCGTGATCTCATTACCTCATTCGAGCTCTAATTCGAGCCTTTCATTTTCCTTTGTTGATTCGGGTTCCGACTCATGATCTCATTACCTTACTCGAGCCCTGACTTGAGCTCTTCATTTTCTTCTATTGATCCGGGTTCCGACTCGTGATCTCTGCATTTTATTCGAGCTCTGACTCGAACTCATTATTCTCCTTTGTTAATTCAAGTCATTTTAATCATCAGGGTATGTCAATTGCTCGAATTTGATATTTTGCCCTCCAAATTCCAATTTAAATCTTCGAATCAGGCAATTCTTCAACTTTGACCTCCGGGTCACCCAATTTCCAATTCTCAATTTCAATTATAAATTTCCAATTTTTGACCTTTGGGGCAATCAATTTCCAATTTTCGACCTTCGGGTCAGTCCAATTTCCAATTTCGACCTTTGGGCCAACCAATCTCAATATCCAATTTCAATCATTTTCTCTTGCGAGAGACCCTTTTTAGGGAGAGTTCGAGGGAGCTCGTTCTTTTCGCATGCTATCCAATTCGTTCACTTAGCCCCTTTTCAGGGAGAGTTTGAAGGGACTCGCGTCTTTGTGAACCGTTTGCAAAACAATTTCCAATTTCACACAAGGAACCCTTTTAAAAGGGAGAGGCTCGACGGAGACTCGCTTTTCTTGTGACCCCCCAATTTCATACTAGGCCTTTTGCGTCATGAAGGACCCTCTTGGCAGGGAGAGTGTGATGGACTCATTCCTTTCATGACCCAATTTTCAGACCTCACTATTATCGCCCCCTTTCCATAAGAGAAGCCTAATATTAGGGAGCTTTGACGAAAGTTTAATTTCTCTTCGAAAGTTCGTTTTGCAAACACCTCCTCTTCAGGGAAGAGAGGAGTATTTCCCATTTCCCATTCAGGTAAGGGCTAAGCCTGAGTCTCTCTTTTTGGGGAAAAAGAGAGGAGAATTTTCGTTACGGATGTTTTGAGCCGGATTTCAAATACTCACTTTCACCAAGGATTCAAGAAAATTTTGTCAATTTGTCAAATCAATTATTTGTTGATTTCAGAATCTTTACGGCACAAATCTTTATCTTAGTCTACCTTCAACATTACTCCCAAGAGAGTGAAGCTTTTGTAAGAAGAGATTCAAAATTCAAACTCTTTTTATTGGCCAACCAAAAGGATGAAGGATAAATCCTCGATATGGCTAGAAAAGAAGATTCAATGTTTTTGAAAAGTCATAAATGATTGATATTGATCGCAGTCAATGGCACATCTTTAAAGATTATTCTTGTAAAATGAGGCAGTAGAAATATCCTGAGCGCTAGAAAAAGAGAGAATTCATCCAAGCCCTGTCTCCTCAAAATCATCTAAGCTGCAAATAAATATCCGCAATAGGGATCTCTCACTTGTCATCAAGATGAAGGCGAATTAAGCGAGTAGACCCCCGGGGCCAAAGAAGATTTGAAACATCTCCAAGATGACGGAGTTTGCGATGGATTCTTCCAGGGAAAGTCCAAAGCACTATCGAGATGAAGGCAGATGCGATGAACCTCCCAACAATCCCCAAAAGATATTTAATTTCCGATATCATCCAAAGATCTCTAACTCATGAGCTAATATCGTCAAAGAAGGATCGAAACATCTCCAAGTTGAAGGAGTTTGTGACGTACCCTTCCCAAAAGAGAGCAAGAGAGGAAAAAGAAAGAGAGAAAAAGTCAGAACATCTCCAAAATGAAGGAGACTGTAGCAAAAAACCCAAAAGAGCCAAAAGAGTGCAGCAAGATTATCATGAGAGAAGCTCCCAGGATATCAAACTGCCAAATTTATCAAGAATCCTCTTTAAATTTGTGAAATTCTATTATCAATATTCTTTCATCAACTGCTTTCATAATATCAAATTCTCTTTCCTGTTCATATCAAGGAAATTGATAGCTTCCTTAAAGAAGGTCAATTGCAAGCAATTTGGATTTCAATTCTCGATTCTACGAAGTGAACCTTGTTTGGAGGTAATGCTTTGGGTAGAAAGTAAGAAATATCTTTGCAATAATGTGCAACATCTTCAAAAACTTTGAATCAACAACAAAATTCTCAATATTTTCTAGCTATCCTGACATGAAGTGAGAGCTTGATATCCGTCCTTGATACATCCTGACACCAATTTTAAATCCCTTTGAAGGACTTGATTCCTTCCCTTCTTTGAGAGCATAAACTCTCAAATTTGCACACTTCCCTGTGTCCCCACTGTCCCACCATAGACAGTCCCATTTCGGTTCGAGGTCGAACCACCAATCATTTTCTCACAAAATGCAATTTCAAAGGCTATTTAGTCTCAGCAATGAGACGCCCAAAATCAACCCCTTTTCCAGCTTTAGGGACCCCATTTTCCTTCCTTTTGCAAAACCCCTGTCGGATTTATTGTGCAAAATCTGAAGGTTCCATCATGGTCTCTTCTTTCGAGGATTCCATCCATTTTCCGCCCGATCAGGATAAGGGTACAAGCCTGAGCCTTCTTTGATGAGGTATTTCATTTTCCACCCGATCAGGTTAAGGGTACAAACCCGAGTCTCATTTCTATGAGATATTTCAATCCCCAATCAGGTCAAGGGTCAAACCTGAGCTTCGTTCCATGCGAGGTATTTCTGTCCCATCCAGGTTAAGGGCAAAAACCTGAATTTTTCCTCTTCATCCTCCATTTCATATCTACCATCTTCATCAGGGCTAATTTCCTCACACCCAGTCAGATCCTTCTAACTGGGGCATTTTTTTTATATATAGCCAAAATTTGGTGTGTTTTTCTTTGCCACTAAGCTCAACCATAAGCCGGCTTAGTAGCAAAGAGGGGCATCTGTAAACACCCCAAATTTTCACTCACCTTCTTGACATCGCCCTCAATCATCATATTTCAGTTCTTCAGAAGCAATGAAAGGTAAAATGATCATTTTCCAAGATTGAACCTTACAGAAAGTCCTAAATTTCATTCTTGAGCCTCAAAATTTCTATATTTAGGTTCAGAGACATCTTCAAATTGCAAAATTTCAAAATCCTCTTTCTGGACAAAAAGTTAGAATTTCCAAGTCTAAGCTCAGAGTGACATTTCACAGAACATGTCTTTGCATAGCATTGCATCATTTCACTGCATAGCATGTCAATTTGAGATCCAGAACTCCTGATTTTCAAAATTGTCCATCCAGATTTGATTTTTAAACCTTTTCAAATTGATTTTTAAAATCCTGGGTATTCAAAATTACCAAATTTTCCCATTTTATCTCCAGGACTGTGAATTACAAAATTTTTTCTCAAGAAAAACAATCTGGATATTTGGATATTGATTTTAAAGATTTTATCTCAAAACTTTTTGCAAAAAGGATTTTAAATCTCTTTACAAATTTTTTTACATTTTACTTTATCCATATTTTGCTCTGAAAAACCAATTTTTCTAAATTCTTGAAAACAAATAATGTTTTATCTCATATTTTTAAATAAATAGAGCGGGACCCGCCTTTGAACTAGCATCATACTCAGACTCTCAGGTAAGTTGTTTATTCTCAAGCGGGACCCACCCGAAGTTCATACCAATTCGCAAATTTTTCTTCATTTCTCAATATTTATTTATTTATTTAGTTATTTATTTATTTATTTTTAGCTAGTGGGCCCACACACATGTGGCACCCCAATTGAAAATAAAAGATTTTACAAAACAAAATAAAGCTTTATTTTCAAAAAGGATTTTAAAAGTGGATTGAGGTGGCATTTCCATAAAAGCCTCTCATTTATTTCCTTTTTATTTATTTGTTTTAATAAATTTTTTTTTTTTTTAGAAGGAGGCAACCTTAAATGGCACAGCCAAATTTTCCTAAAGAAACAAATCTAATTTTGCCAAAAACTTAGGGAAATGAAGCCAAAGTTTTAAAAAAAACAAGATGCGCCTCTCTTGAAACGACTGTTTTAAAAAAAAATCAAAAAAACTATAACGAAATCTCATGAATGGGGGAAGTGCTGCATTTTTTTGAGAAGGGAAAGTTTTTAAAAAGGGGGGGCAGGGCATTCACGAGGGGGTGGCCAATTGAATTGGGGATTTTTGGTTTTTGCAGAGTCTTCCATTACCAGCACCACTTTCCTTCCACACCAGCAGAAGATCAAGCCAGCCGCAGCCCATCATTTCTCCACCTCCAACAGCAACTGCTTCTTTCTTCAATCCAAACAGCAAGAGAGCCCAACCAACGGTTCCTGCATCTCCTTCAGCCCATCGTCCTTCAGCCAACAGGGGATCCAGCAGCAAAACTGCATCTTCTTCAACCCATCAGCTGTTGTCCATCCTCTTCTCCAGCACCAGCCATCAAGAAGATCCATCGGTTGATGTCCATCCTCTTCTCCAGCACCAGCCATCAAGAAGATCCACCACTTGCTGCCCTCTTCTTTAGCCCAGCCAGCAAGAGGCTGAGCGTGGAGCTCTCCCACCTCCAACGCCTACCTTCTTCATTCTAGCCACAACAGGAAGATCAACCAGCCAACGTCTTCATCCATCTCCTTCAGCCCATCAGCAAGTCGTTCTTGTTGTCTACAGCAAGAGAAAATCTAACGGCTCAAGCAAATCTTGAAGCTGTTAAAAGGTAACGTTTGAAAGGCCTCTGTGATCATCGCAAAATTTTTCCTATTCTCTTGTTGTTTCTCTCTCTTCCTTCTCTTTTCCTTTTCTAACCTCTATTTTCCTCCTTTTTGAAGGGAGAAGAATAAAAGAAAGAAAAGAGAAAGAGAAGAGAAAGGAAAGAAAGAAAGAGAGAAGAGGAACTATTTCGCGCGGTCTCACTTGACCTTAATTTGAAAGCATTTAGAAATTTAACTCGCCTCCGTTTTTGAAAATTTTGTGGGAAAATGGAGAGGGATTCGCTCGTTGGTACGAGGTTCGACCGTTCCTGGCGCCTTTACCAGAGGTAATCGAACCAAGGATCGAATTTATGCCTCTTGCTTTGCCTAAATATAATCTAAGAATTTATTCTAACTCTAAATGCACAAAGTATCATGCTTGTGCAATGCAAATGATGTATGCTTCTTTTGAAAAGAATGTTTTGAAAATTTCCAAGTATTCTGAGATGAATCTGATAAGGGAGTGAAAAAATGTTGGAATCTGACTTTAGAACTTTGAGATAGATCAGAGAAGTTCTAAGTCTTTGAAGTAAATCAAAGTTTAGAAGAATAAATCCTAATTTTGAGAAAAGAATGATTTGAAGCTTTGAAATGAAAGGAAATGAAGTTTCAAAGTCGGAAATGGACTTTGAAATTTAATCATGGATTTAGGAGAAGAAGATGAAATTTTAAAGTGATATTGAATTCGAATCTTAGAATGGATTTGAGAAAATCAAGTGGTATTTAAGAATGGAAATGGATTTAAAGAGATTCAGATTGAATCCGAAAATGGAATTGAAATCTGGAATTGGAATTGGATTCCGGATCCTAAACAGAATGGGATCCGAGATTTGGAATCCAAGATTGATTTTGGGTTCTCGATCCTGAAATGGAGTGGATCTAAAGTCTGAGATCCAAATGTAGAGTTGGACTCTGGATCCTAAGATGGATTTGGATCTGAAGTCTGAGATCCAAGGTGAAATTGGATTCTGGATCCTAAGATGGATTTGGATCTGAAGTCTGAGAGCCAAAGAATGGGGATTTATACTTGGAAATCTGGATCCAAGTTGGATTTAGGATCTAACTTTGGATTTGGAACTCCAAGATTTAATTTGAGAATTCTGAATTTGGAATATGAATTTCAAAATCAAATTGGACTTTGAATTTTAAGTTTGAATCTGGAATGAATCAGAATTTCCAATTGAATTTGGAAGATGAAATTTAGAAATTGAATCTTGAATATACAGATGAATTTTCAAAGTTAAATTGTACTTTGAATTTGAGATAGAATTTGGAATTTGAAATACAAGATGATTCTGGAGTTTCAAAGTCAAATGGGACCTTGAAATTGAATTCTTGAATCCTTTTGAGAAATAGAGTTGAATTTGAATAAATAGGATTTGATGAAGGAAAGAATCACTTGGATTTATGAAAAAAGAATTTTTAAAAAATATGATGCAACTCTATCCTAAATGATGAATGAATTTAAATAATTTGAAATTGGATTTTGAAAAGCATATCTCATTCTTTAAATGAATTAAAATAAGATTGAAAATATAATACATC
Organism: Nuphar pumila; assembly: GCF_984573655.1. Taxonomy (NCBI): domain Eukaryota; kingdom Viridiplantae; phylum Streptophyta; class Magnoliopsida; order Nymphaeales; family Nymphaeaceae; genus Nuphar; species Nuphar pumila. The sequence continues at coordinate 45,926,234 of NC_143264.1, read as the reverse complement.
CTTGACTATGGTCATTGAATGTATTATATAGTAACCTGTATTTAAATTCAGGTGAAGAATAAAACATATTTTTGTGCTTTTATAGAGTTTAAAATGAAATTAACTCTCAATATACCCTGACTATGGCCATTGGTATATATTTTGAGTCAATTTTAAGTTAAACTCTAATAAAAGAAGGAAATATTTGAAAATATGATGATTTTTTAAGAGGATCCAATGTTATTTCATAAAAGATAAAAATCCTAAGTTTTGTTTACATCCTGACTATGGCCATTGATGTAAATCATCAACTTAGAATTAATTACCTCTTATGAAATGGTGCACGTGCCATTCGTGTTTCACCATTGTGAGATTTTGAAAAATAAAGGCAAAATGCATGAAAAACAAGTAATTCAATGATATTTACAATGCTCATTCATTCTACCTAAAGCAGGAAATATAAATTTTCATTAAGGTCTAGCTATTACAACAGATAGAATCAAATTTACAACCCCAAATAGTGATTTCTTTCATACATTTCCTGCAAAACAACTAGGTTAGTATGAAAAGAGAAGGAAAATTTTGCATATTTTCAAACATACTAGATATGGGATACTTACATGCCACGGTTTTCATGAGAAATGATATATATGTGTGTATGCATATTTATATATGTATATGTACATATATATGGATATGTATACATATGTAGATATGGGTACATATATGTATTTATATACACATATACATATATATATGTATTTACATACATGCAGCATGGGTGGTGGTGTATGTGGATGAGGGTGCTGGAGATGGATCATAGTGAAAGTGTGTGATATAAGTGCAGAGAGATAGGAAAATAATATTCATATGTTATGTACATGTGTTGCTGTAGGCATAGAATGCATGGGATATGGTGTAATGACATGCCTGGTGGTTTAGGCTGGAAGGTGGATGCCATATGCTGTAGCCAATGAAGCTGGAGGTGGATGTGATGTAAACAGTGCAATGCAACTAGAAAATACAATGCAATGGTGCAGTATAAATGAAGAGGTGATGTGTTAGGGGTGAATGTTGTGCAATGTGCATGACATAGATACTGTAGATGAATGAAGGCATGAATATACAGGGTGGATGGAGGAAAGTATAACTGATAGGCCTCTCATTTTAAGCATATCCAGATTACTATTCAAGACAAAGGGGAAGTTATAAATAACCTAATAAATCATGATGAATATATAGGGCATAAATCATCTCTCTAGTGGCCTGTGATAAACTCTGATGGAGCAAATAACTAGCAAATATGCAAATCTGCAGCACTAAGAAGAATTTCTGACTTGAAGAAAGCTTCACTGGTACGTTCACTAATACCACTTCCATCCTGGGAATACCAATTCTCAATGTCATTTCAAGTCTAGAGCAAATCAGTACAGTCAAACAACCCAAAAAAAAAATGTTGCCATCCATCATCACCGTATGGACTATGTATGATAGAATTGCCCAGATTTCATGGTCTTTATTCATTGTTTCAGCAATACCAGTTCAATGGATCTGGTATTTGAATTAACATAACCCACTTACCGTGGCTTTAAAGACAGATTTATGTACAAAAGAGGACGAAACCAGTTTAAAGTGTATGTACATTCAGGCTACAGCTTCCAGTCATACAATCAGAGACCTGACATGCAAATCGATCATGTAGTCAAGCTGTACCGTAACACTTAGCTACAATAGGACCCTCGAGGAGATATAACCAAATAGGCTTTGTTGGACTGTAAAATGTGAAATACTTTTCAACAGACATACTGTTTATTTATGAGACTCACATAGGAATATGAATAATCATCATATCGAATATACAAAAGATAGATACTATATGATTATAGCAGAAAAAGTGGAATACTTGGCCTTTTGACAGTCCTTTGTTCTCCAGATGTTCTCTCTAAACCTGTAATGAAAAATTCAGTCTAATATTTATGAGATGCTCTAAAAAAAAAAAACTTCACCCATGGACTAGTCTAATGATAGTAAGATTTCTAATGGATTATTATAAACAATGAACTAATAACAGTCCACGCGATTTTAGGCTAAAAAAAAAAAAATACTTCCTCCTTTCGATCAGAATCATCCGTGTCTAATTCTGCTCTTGTCCTTCAAGAATCATTGCTCCTTTAGGTATCATGTTGGTCTCAGGGGTACACGAATGATTTTATCAACAGATCAGTCCATCATACCTGTAATTCTGAGTTCATATAAGCAAAAATGGAGACAGCGCACTACGATCATGACTGCCCTCATGGCACAGACTCGAATTGAACAGCTCTTTCCATTCTTCGTCAAAGGTTGGAGTACAGATGGTAGATTTTGATGTATGCCTCCAACAGCTTCCGATTGATTAACGTATTATGGAATCACGTGAAATACCAATCTCATATGGATAAGGATGTGCATTTACCAGCAACAATCACATGAAATGTACAATCAGAGCATCTACCAAGAATGCCTTCCCCTTTTCACCTTAGACCTCTTTAAGATCTGAAGGCAAAACCAGCTTCAGCACTAAAGGAACAGGGTAACATCCTATGATGTTTCCTCGCTTTTATAAAAAGAAAATCATGGCACCTTGAGCACAAAATCATTAAAATTTTATACTGGGATTGGAACCATTGCAGGTGTAACGAGGGGAATCATCAGCACTTTGGTTCACCCAGAGCAAACAATACCCCTGGGAAATCATGATGGGACAACAATACCCCTGGGAAATCATGATGGGACCTGATGATTCAGACTTTATAACTTAACTCCACACGATATTTTGCTCAGTTTGCGCTTAGAAGCAACAATCGGATTGGCTTATTCATGCTTAAATAGTCATGCTAGAAGCCATTCACCACGTCTGTTACCGTCACCTATAGCAATAGATGCTTCACGTTCAGACCCTCCAACATCTCGATTCAGCAAAAAAAAAAAAAAAAAACTTCTTGTCCTCATCAATCATCCTTTTACCTTTACTAACAGTAACATCTCTTGTTGTAAATGTTTAACAATTAAAGCATTATATAAATTAGTTTCAATTTTGTGATGAACGGATGGCTCGCCCACCTTAAGAAACTGAGTTTTATTCCTCAGATGAGGAAGATCTGACAATATCATATACATTAACACCTGAATCTCAGGAAATCATAGATGAGGTGATTGATTCCTATCGGATGGTAAGAGACAATCGAGATGTTAAAACGAGGCGCAAGCTCATGAATTAAAAAGGGTGTTAACACCCTGTAAATGAAGAATTAAGAGATGCTGGTAAAAAAAAAAGAATGAAAAATGGGGATAGATAAATGCCTACGGAGGTGAACCTCCAGTTGAAATAAAACTCAGGATAGAACTCAATGTCAACAACATAAAATATGGATTTAAAATGGGGGAATCACACAAAATGGCAGAGATAGCAAATAAAAAAAAATGTCGGAATCCAATCATTCTGTTAATGTTGCATTGGGGTAGATTGGTTTTCTATAGGCAAACTATCACTACCACGGATGCTTCAAACGGGGCAAGGACGAGAAATAGGAAAATCAAGAGAAAATTAGCAAACGAAAAGGAGAAGAGGGGAGAGTTCCTTACTTTATTTTACAGAGGGGTTTGCTTCTCTTTCGACCACTGGAGATGAGACACCGTGGTTTGCAGATTTTGTGGAGGGAGACAGGCTTCCTTTGATCGCCTCAGGAGAGATCGGGGTGGAGGAGAGCCGCCTCCTTGGCAGAGTGTGCGATGATGGTGGATTTCGTCGATTTTTGCAGAGAAACTTGGCGATAGATCGGTATTCACCAAAAAAAAAAATGGATTGCTTGCTATATTCTGAAGGTAGCCTTGAAGAAGGAGGGGCAGAAGATCGCGATGCCAAAAAAAAAAAAAGGGGATCAATGTTGCTCAGGATGAAGTGGATGCCCCCGAAGAGGCTTGGATGCCTCTTTTTAAAGAGGGAATGGAGGGCTCGAGAGGGAGGTCGTTGGAAATGGAGGATGGAGAATGAAGGGGTTTGTTTGAGGATCAATGGTGGGAGAGCCATTCTGCGATGGAGGCTTCCAGAAGACAGATACGCGGGAGAAGGGCGAGCCTGCAACCGTTTTGCCATTTTCCCTTTTTCAAGAGGGAGGTCCATTAAAAGGAAACTTTTTTATAAAATAGTTCAAAACTGAGGTTTTCAGCAAAAAGCTTTTTTAAAACCTTGAGAATTATTTGTCTTTCTTGTAGCTTTTCTCATTTTTTGGTTCTTTATGTTATTTTTCTATTTTTTTGTCTTTTTAGAATAAAATCCTAAAGCTTTACGAGAAATCAAAGATTTAAAATTAATTTTTTGTGTTTTTGTAAAATATTTACAAAAGGGAATTTTTCTGAGCTATTTTGAGAAAATTTCTTCAAAAAATGGAATCAGGGGCGAAGAAGGTCATTTTGTAAATTTTTGAGAAATTTGGGGTGTTCACAGCCTCCAAGCAGCAAATCCAAAGAGGAATCGATTCCTCTGGTTTAAAGCTCAATTGCTCCATCTCAGAAAGTAACATCCTCTTCAGTCTCCATCGAACTCAGGTGAAGTTCCTTCATATCCTGCTTCTTTCTTTTTTTTTTAAGTTCTCGATTCCTGTAAACTGATGTGTCATTTTGGCCTGTAGATAACATTGCCAATTTGTATTTTGCCAAAGAATTTTACCCCCTTTTGCTGAGTAGATTTTCATTGTTACTGTTGATATTTTACATTTTATATGTTTTGCATCCCAATATACGCTAATTACAGATGAATTATTTTAGCATATCTTACATTTTCTGGGGTCATGGCAATGACCGTTCTGCTGAAGATAATGTACAGAAAATCTCATTGTTATTGCTGGTTCCATCCCAGCCATATTGCCTATGACTAATGGTAATATTGCCTAATGCTTCTATACATTCGGTGTTAACCTCCATTTGGTTTCTTGTAACATCCATGTTTCTCTAATCCGATCCGTTGTGCTGGTACTTTCCTACGCTTTCTTTAGTTTAAACATAGTGTTATCCATACGTCATTTGTGCATTCCCTAGAGTCATATTGATATTCAGTATTGCATCTTCATTTACCTCATTTGGACATACACCATAAGCTCATTTGCCTTCTGCATCTAACGCCTAATCTAAACTTTTTTTTTTTTTAACAGCCTATTCTATCACTTTTGTTCCTGTTTATTGTTAATACTACGTTCCATTTACTGTGTGATGAATTTTCCCTGCAATTTGCGTAATGTTATTCATTTAGACAAACATCTTTATCAATTACAGCAACCCCTTCTCGTTTCCAATATCTCACCAAAACAGTCCATTTGCAGTTTCATATCCCCGTTAATACTTAAAATTTTCTGCAATTAACTCGTTTTAAGATAGCATACCTTTTTTTTTTGAGTTATTTTCACTACCTTAGCATTATAATATGGCCCATCATCGTTTTCACTGTCTACATTGTCCCTTTATCTTCAGCATTACAAGATAACACCATTATCTCCAAACTGCCTCTGCATGTCCAGCATTCATGGGTCTTCACTCCTATTAGTTCACGTTGCCACTTGATACTTTCTTTTCAAATCTGTTTAGGCCTTTATATGTTATTGGAATCCCTTCGTACAATTTATTTGTATGTTGAATAAATATCTCTGCATAATCCAGCCGTTTTCTTAAAACCATTGGGAACATATTTGCAGCAAGTATTACTCTGTTTCAAGGAGCTATGGAAATTTTCTTTAGTGAAGCATTCATTTGAAGGCTAAATCTGGCCAACATATGCATACCCGAGAATATCTCGGATCTATGCATAGGTTGATCGGTCAAGATAATTATTCATTGAAAATCCATCACCCCTTTGCAAATAATCTGTAGCATATGTTGAAACTGTCCCCTTGTCTGTTGCAGGTACCCAGGTTTGATAATCGGCTATATTCATGAACGAATATATCCATATCCGTTCATGATCTATATGCCATCTTTGGCATGCTTCATTATTGGTATATAGAGAAGCTCCATACCCAATTTTATTGAAAAATACATTATAATTTGAGAAATACAGCTTTGTGAAATCCCCTACAGAAACTGTATATACCTGTATTTTCTGATTTTACCCATTATATGGATTTTCCATTTATATGTATATGTTTCCCATTACATGTATATATATATATATATATATATATATATATATTGTATATCTACCTATATGCATAGGTATATATGAATATATGTATATATCTATGTATATATATATGTATATATATACTTATACTTATATATATATATATATATATATATATATATATATATATATATATATATATATATATATATATATATCCCTTCATGTGTACTTGTTATTACATATATTTTTCTTTTCTCTTACTTTTGTAAATATATCTTCATTGTCATATATCATTCATCATAAATTCAAATATTTTTATATCTATATGTATGTCTTTGTTGTATATAGTATATATATACACATTTCCTTGGTTATCTTGTACTAACTCTCATTTTGCAGGAAAATCTAGAAGATGCTGATTCCTTGGTTCTATCTCATTTTTTTTTACTTTATGTTATGCAATGTAACAATCCAATGTAAACCTTGGAATAAGATTTACTTTTACTGCTTACATTAGGCTGCATCTCATATAGTTTGATTTCAGTAATATCCTGATTCTATGATGCATATATCTCAATTTTCCAAATTCACTGTGGATGAACACGAATGGCACGTGCACCAACTCTTAGAGAGTTGATGAACTCGGTGGAGTTCATATTTACGGCCCTAGTCGGAATATGGACGAGACCCAGATCCATCATCTCTCTACCAGTCACATTTAGCCTACACTCTTAGACTATCTTGAAAATGCACCTCATATTTCCAATGTTTTCAAAATATTGTGAATTAACTCAGATAAACCCTGAATATATTCATGGCCACAGTCAGAATATGTGAAGGATTTACTTTGGCTTAATCCACATTTTTTCAACAAATTTTTCAGAAAGTTTTTCAAAGTGCATTCATTCATTCAAATCACTTGCATCATTCGTTTTTCTCATGATTTTCTCAAAAGATTTTCATTTCATGGAGTCGATTTCTCAAGAAACTATGATGATATTCAAAGTTGGATTTTTCCAAATCAAATTTTTTCTGTGATTTTCCTTAAAAAGTTATTTTCTTAAGATCCATTTTCAAAAGGAATTTTCATCTTTCTCAAGAATAAAAAGATGATTTTCAGACATTTCAGAGACAAGATTTTCAGAAATTTAATTTTCTAAGTTCTAAATTTCCTTCTCCGATGAATTTTCTTATAAATTTTCTATCCTTTTCTTAAGAAAATTCTCAAAGTCCGAGTTTTCCTAACAAGTGCTTTCCTTTTCAAATATTCATCTTTTCTCATGAATTCCTTCCATTTTCCCGAGATTCTCATTTCTTCATGATTTTCCAAGTCTTTCTAAACTTTCTTAAAATTTTCCTGAGATTCTCATTTCTTCTTGATTTTCCAAGTCTTTCTAAGCTTTTCTCAAAATTGTTCTGAGATTCTCATTTTTTTAAAGTCTTTATAAACTTTCTCAAGATTTTCCCGAGATTCTCATTTAAACTTTCTCAAAAATTTTCTCGAGATTCTCACTTCTTCAAGATTTTCCAACTCTTTATAAACTTTCTCGAGATTTCAAACCTTCTTCATCTGAGTTTTCCTGAGAGATTGATTTCCATCTTTTCCTGAGAAACGCTTTTCAACTCCAAATATTTTCTAATCATACATCATATTTTTTAATTTACATTTTCCAAAATTCTCATAGCACATGCCTGAATTCTCTGTGCATTTAGGATAGAACACAATTTCGGTAATTTCACTAAGTCAAGCACAATTTTCGTCCTTGGTTCGATTACCCCTGTTAAAGGCGGCAAGAACGGTCGAACCTCGTACTGACAGGTCGAGCCCCATCCCATGGATTTTCCCGCAAATTTTCAAAACGGAGGCGAGTATTTTAAAATAATTTCCAAAATCCGGTCAAGTTTGAATCGCGAAAGCATTTTCCTCTCTCTTCTGCAAGGAAGGGAAGACGGGAAAAATTTTGCGACGATAACAAGACCCGACTCGATTTTGAGAATTTTCGGATCATCTTCTGACCCAATGTTGATATCCTCAGTTGGATCTTAAACCAGATTTGATGGTTCATCCTGCTTCTGAATGTGAGCAAATTTTGGCAAATCCTGAATGGTGGAATCAAACTCGGTTGGCTCTTCAGTCTACTCTGCTGCCTTACTGACCTCTGCTCTGTGTTTCATCTCAGGAAACCTTGCCAATTTTACATATTTATGATTGATAACGAATTTTGTCATTTGATTCAGGAGTTAATGGTCCTGAAAATGCCAAGAGGAGGTTTTTAAGAGAAAATACAAGTCAAAAAGTGAGTCTTTTATACAAAGCAAGGAATAATGGCATAGATAAAATATAAGATAAGAATGATAAATGCTCAAATGTGAAGAGAAAATTGATCTTTCATTGATTGGAAAAGAAGTATTTACAAGACATCGACAAAAGAAATGGGACTGCGTCATCCCTACAAGATTAATAAAAGATATGAAAAGAAAGCAGGAAAACTAAGGCATCATCTTCACTTGTTCCCTCTGACAAATACTGTTTTTCTGCTGGAATCTTGGCCGGTGAACCCCAACCCTGAACTGTCGGCATGCTGAACTTGAATGATAGGCTCTATCATGTCGTCTTCATCTTTCCCCATGCCCCGGAACGGCTGATATTCATGTTTGATCAACAAATCGAATCCCTTTCTTGCTTTGGAAAACTGAGGAAATAAGGGATGATCTTTAAAGGAGGTGTAATTGATGCGGCCTCCTAATTTGAAGAAACAAGGTCCCTGCCATTGGACCGTGGCTGCCACGTTCTCTTCTTCCATGACATCTTTTAATTTCAGCATCTCTAAGCTATCGCTGAGATTGATTTCATCCACTTCTCAGATGCTGGGAATATATGCTGTAAATGTCAGACGAGGAATCATGGGCTGCGGCAGCCTTTCTTCAGAATCTTCGCCCAGGATGGTAGTAATCATTCCTCCCTTGGACCACTTGATGCACTGGTGGAGGGTTGATGGAACTGCATTGGCGTTATGGATCCATGTTCGTCCCAACAACAGATTGTAAGTTGGCGGCACGTTGACGACAAGGAATAGCACCGTATGTACTGAGTAGTTAATGAAAATCTCTAAAAAGATTTTGCCTTTTGTAGTCTGCCCGTGATTGTCGAAGCCATAGATGGTAATGGGATCAGGTATGTATTCTTCTTCCTTCAATCCCAGGGCTTTTGCTGTCAATTCTGGGCAAATGTTTAAACTGCTGCCCCCATCAACGAGCACATGCGGGACAGTCATGCCCCTGGTCCTTACCACAATGTATAGTGCATTGTTGTGGAATGAATGAGGCTTTGGCAGGTCCTTATCTGAAAAAGTGATAGGCGCATTAGTCATCTTCTGATTCACAATATGTGCCAAGTCTTCGGGCGTGGTGCCCGGCTTCACTTTGATCTTCCTTAGTAGATCATCTAGCTTTTCCCGATGCTGGGGAGAATCGTGAGTTAATTCAAAAATGGAGATGTTAGAGAGCACGGTAATTGGCTTCTGAAGGCTTCTGGCCCACTCTTCTGTTGCCTCAGAGGTTTTTGCTTCCTCTGTGCAGGCTTCCTTTTTCAGAAATCTTTTTGGAAAAACTTGGGTTCTTCCACTCTCGACCGACATGTTTCTTATGTTCAGAAATGAGAGGATATCCCCTCTCTGAGATGCAGGCTGATCCTGATGTAGAACCATCACCTGATGCTGCAAACTTATTTCTTCGCTGGAACATGGATGTATGTGACTCTGTGGCAGGAAAGAATGTTCAGAAATGGTTGATGCTGAAGGCTTTGGGAATGGGGCGGACAGGATGTCCATTTTGCCTTCTTCTTCATCCTCGATGAGGATGCTCTTATCGATGCAGTCCTGGATCAGATGCTTCAGGACAAAGCAGTATTCAGTATCATGCCCCATTGCTCTGTGGAGCTTGCAATACTGTTCCTTGAATCTTCCCATGATCACTGGCGGATCTGCAACTTTGGGAAGTTTCACCATTCCTTGGGATAGCAAGTACTCCAGAATTTTTTCCAAAGGCTGGTCAAGGGGAGTGAATTTTCGATCCCGACTCTAGTTTATGTGCTTGGGTTTTTCTTGAAGGTCCGCTTTTTGTTGAGGACCGGCCGGGAGAGGTTTATCATTGCTCTTGAAGAATTTGCCCTTTCTGCCTCTATTCTGCTCGGGCTTCGTGTCATTGCCGCTACCATGCTTGCTGCTACTGCCCTGATTATCTTCGGGAACATTAGCGGAGTAAGTAAAATGTGCCTTCTTCTTTGGGTCCGGGATATTCTTGGCCAAAGCAACACCTTCATACATCCCGTTTTTCACCCCCATCTCGAGCCATTTTGCTCGCTCCGTCAGTTCAATAAATGATTTGGAGGGATATGGGAAGAGGAGGCTTTTTAGGGGCTGAGAGAAGTTATTGAGGATGACCTGGAGGGCATGTTCCTCAGAAATAGGGTTTCTCATTTTGTTGCAAAGGCTCCTCCACTTGTGGATAAAATCTCTGGCCTTCTCATTGGGCTCTTGTTTGAGGTTGCACAAATGGTTCAGAGTAGGTAGGGCTTCCGTGTTGAACAGGAAGCGTTCAACAAACATGTTGACAACTTTGTCAAAATCCCTTAGCTCAATGGGATTGACGTGCTCAGCGTACCATTTGGCGGCTATCCCCTCCAGACTACGAGGGAAACAGAGAAATAGGGCACGGTTGTCTTCGCTGAACCGGGCGCATTCTGCAAAGAACATGGCAAGATGGGCCTTAGGATCGCCGGATCCATCAAACTTAATGTATTTCCGTGGGAGGTTCTCCAGACTGATGTCCCCTCCCAAGCCAAAGTAGAAATCCTGTCTGGTGTATGACCTTTTCCCTTTGTCCCGAATTTGCAGATCTTTGACTATTTTGGTCAGTGCCTGGATTGAATCCTCTGTGGGGGCCCCATACTTGGGCTTGTTTACTGACACTGGCTCTTCTACTGGCCTCTTGGATTTCCGCAGATGTTTCGGGATGTAAATCAACTGCTCTTCTTCTTCAGAGACTTCTTCTGCTGACCCGGAATCCTCAGAGGTGCTGTCACGCTGTACTTTCTGCTTGCTGATTTTGATCGGCTTCTTTATGGGCTTCTTCTTAGCTTTGCTCTTAGAAGCAGCCTTCTTGGGAACAGCCTTAGCCTGCTCGACCATCATCTTGGTCATCATTTTTTGAAAGACCCGGTACATGGCCGGATCAACGTCGCTTTCATCCCCTGAGTCATGCTTCTTGGATACTCTAGGAGAATTCATCTCCTCTGGTTCGCTATCATTGTGCCGTTGAGCAGACTGCTTACCAGCCCTTGTCTGAAACATCTTCAGATGCCAAAGTTTTCATGTAGAATATGGGAATGGTTAGAGTATGGAGGAGCTTTTGAAAACCAAAAATTTTTTGAGAAAAAATAATAAAGGATTTCTGCAGACAATTTCAAGAGATTATCCCATTACCCGAGATTGGGTCATCACACGATTTGTGATAATTGCGTTACCATTTGATGATAACAGAGAATTGTGCCTTGTTACCTAGGTGAGGTCGTCAACCATGACAAAATATATTAAAGAAAATGTGGGAGGAATGTCCCATTTACCTGGGACGAGGTCGTCACCAAAATTGTGACTATTTGTATTATAAAACAAAATACAAGAAACAAAACTTTTGGCCAAAAGTAATTTTTATTGATATTTTTAATATTCAAAGACAAAGAGAAGATGGGCAGACAGTTTGCCACCACTCTCGATATTCAGATGATACATTTGGCTCAGGAAATATAGACAGAGAAACAAAGGAGTCCCAAGTATATTTAGTGACATGATATGCCCCAGACCACTGATCCGACTGCAAGTTGAATTCTGGCATGTTGTCTGTCGGGAAGCGGGTGTTGGCACAAACCTGCCGCTGCGAAAACTGCCTGAGACATCATTCCGGCTGATAATCGACACAAAAGAAAGGGCCAAGCAATCTGTAGCGCTTGTCACGAGCATAGGTGTATCGAGGAACAGTCTCTTTTCTGTCGAAGAAGTCCCAAACAATCTCCTCCTGATGCAATTTCTCGATCAAAGCTCGACACTGAATGACTAACTTCGGCTGCTTACTGTTGAATCTGAAAGAACTGGCCTTTGAGAGAACATGTCGCAGAAACCACGACTGCAAGGCATAAGTGCATCCTTCTACCAGAATGGTCTCCCCAAGAGCAAATCGAGCCAAGCCTCTGTAAAGGAAAGCCAAGGCTGCCATAGAAACTGATAGCTGATGGGTCTGCTTGCTTCCCCATCTTCGAAAGAGCTGGGCAACTCTGATATCCATGAAATTCTGACCATCTTGAAAGAAAGCTAATCCCACTGTGCATAGGATCATGGCATGCTGAATTCTATCTTTTGCTGCTCTAGACAAAGTGTCAACCTCCTCGTAGGCCCCATACTTGCGGTAGAGTCTGAATAGGTCGATGAACTGGTTCCCACCAATTTCAGTAAGAGGCCAGGATCTGCTCCCTGTTGCTCTGGCCAAGGCTTCTCGAACATCCACCCCTTTGATGTTGATAAAAAACTGTTGCTCGACAGGATCATCTGGCTGACCAGCTGGTTCGGGCAATCCCATAATATCATTGAACTCATCCATCAGTAGAGTCATCTCTCCCCAAGAAAACCAGAATGTGCAGGTATGTGGATTCCACCGTTCTGCCATGGCCTGAATTAAAGCTCCATTAATGGTTCGCTTGCCTGCTGCCGATGCCATCTCCAACCCACAGTCATCCAAGTGGTCTGGGAACATACGTGAGAAGGCGGCGAACCAAGAATAATACCACCGAGGGAAGAAAGGGCAAGATTGGATGACCCGTTGATCTGGGGATCCATCCTGAATTTGATAGAAGACATGATCTCGGGGAAAGACAGCATCGAGGGAATCTGACGCCATTGAAATGATACTGGGGCAAAGAAGAAATAAGGAGAATTAGATAGAATGCGGGACTTACGGATAGACTCTTTAAAGATACAAACCTGGAAATTTTGAAAGATCGAGAAAATTTTTAAAGGAATTTTCCAGGGTTTTGAAGAAAATTTGATCTAAAACGGGGAAAAAGAAATGTAGGTAGAGAAAAATATACCCCTGGGGTTTTTGAAAATAAAGGGAAGTTTTGAATAACACACCCAGGGTTTTTGAAAAAGGGTTTGATACATATATATGAGAGAATAAGAGAAACATTACAAAAAGCTGCACAAACAAGGATGCGCACACAACACTCCCTAAAGGCTGATTCTAAATGCAATATTTGAAATAGCTTATAAGACCTTAATCTTAACTCTAGGGTTTAGATCATCTGATTCCAATCAAGATATGCCGATATACCTAAGCTGAAGCTCAAAGTACGTGGCATAGAAATATTTCTCTGGTTCTAAGGTAATGGCTTCCCAACATCCTTGAGCACCTACCGATATACCTCGAACTTTGGCTCTTAGGTACGTGGTAGGGAGGCGCGAACCCAAATAAGTGGTCCAGTTGTGAGGCTCTCTCCCAAACTATGGTTCAGTGAGACAGCCCAGCAACGTGAAGACCGGGACAATATAGGTAAGGAGGTTTTCAAAATATGCTCAACATGCAAGAAATCATATGGCTCTAATGCAAGTCCTAAAGAGATAGATTTAAATGAAAAGAAGCATACACTTGCATACATTGTTTACATTCAATCCCTAAGATTGAGGAGAGTTGTATTTCAGACCTAAGTCTAATGTGAGCATGGAATAATCTCCTCAATATGGTGCTACCAAACCATACTTAAATCTTATATGCAAATAATGTCAGCTTAGGACAGAGTCTAGGCTCTTAAGGTTTGCATGGAAAAATGAAGCTGACATTGAAGAATAAAGACATAGATAATATCAAAGCAAAAAAGAAAAGGCATAATTCGACCGGACGAAGACGAGTCCCATCACGGTCGCCAAGACTGTGATCATCGCAAAATTTTTCCTCTCATAATATTCTCTCTCTTCCTTCTCTTTTCCTTTCCAACTTCTATTTTCCTCCTTTTTGAAGGGAGAAAGATAAAAGAGAGAAAAGAAAGAGAGAAGAGAAAAGAAAAGAAAAGAAGAGAGAAGATGAACTCTTTTGCGGGGTCTCACTTGACCTTAATTTTTAAAATATTTATGAAAATAACTCGCCTCCGTTTTGAAATATTTGCGGGAAAACTGGGAGACGGGATCCGCTCATCGGTACGAGGTTCGACCGTTCCTGGCGCCTTTACCAGGGGTAATCGAACCAAGGGTCGAATTTATGCCTTTTGCTTTGCTAAGAAATTATCTAAGAATTTATCTAAGAATTTATCCTAAAGATCTAAATGCACAAAGAATCATGCTTGTGCAAATGCAAAGATGTATACTCTTCTTGAAAATGTTTTAAAATTTTTCCAAGTGTCTCTGAGATGAATCTGATGATAGAGTGAAGAAATGTTTTCTAACTTAGAACTTAAGATTTAAAGTTCTAAGTTTTTGGAATAATCAGAGCTTGGAAAAATAGATCTGGATCTTTAAGAGAAAGGATCTTGAAATTGAGATAAAAGGAGAAGAAGGAAATCTCAAAGTCATAAATGGACTTTGAATCAGAATAGAGATGAAATGGAATTAAATTCAAACTTTGAAGTTTGAAATCAAGATGAAATGTGGGAAAAATTAGATTTGAGAAATGGGATTGCTTTGAAAGTCGGAATTCAAGATGGAATTTGAATTTCAAAGTCTGGATTTTAAATTAAGATCAGAATTGAGTTCTTGAATTGAAAATTCGAAAATGGGAATTGGGCTTTGCAACTTGGGATGAAAATGAAATTGGATTTAAGAATTGAAATCAAGATGGAATTGGATCCAAGATTTGGGATGGAATTTGGATCTGAGATGGAATTGGATACTACATCCTAAATGAAATTGGATCTGAAGTCTGAGATCCAAAGTAAAATTGGTTCTAGATCCTAACATGGATTTGGATATGAAGTCTGAGATCCAAAAGTGGAGATTATGCTTGGGAATCTGGATCCTAGAATGGATTTTGGATCTGAAATCTGAGATCCAAAGTAGAATTGGGTTCTGGATCCTAAATGAAATTTGAATCTGTAATTTGAGATCCAATGTAGAATTGGGATCTAGATCCTAAATGAAATTTGGATTTTAAGCCTGAGATCCAAAGTGGAATGGGGATCTGGACCCTAGAATGGATTTTGGATCTGAAGTCTGAGATCCAAAGTGAAGTTGGATTCATACTTGGAAATCTGGATCCAAGTTGAGATTAGGATCTAACTTTGGATTTTTGGAATTTCAAAATTTGATTTGAGAATAAATTTCAAAGTCAAATTGGACTTTGAATTTGAAACTTGGATTTGAAATTTAGAAAATGAATCAAGAATTTCAAAGTTAAATTGAACTTTGAATTTGGTTTCAAAGTCAAAATTTGGACTTTGAAGATAAGATAGAATTGATGAATTTGAAATATTTGAAGAAGGGATATTCACAATCACTTGGATTTTAAAAAGGAATTTTTGAAAATATGATGCAATTCTATCCTGAATGATGAAATGAATTTAAAGAATTTGAATTTGGAATTTGAAAAGCTATTTCATTCTTTAAATGAATTAGGAATGAGGTTGAAGACATAATACATCCCTGACTATGGTCATTGAATGTATTATGTAATAACTACATTTAAATTCAAGTGAAGAATAAAATACATTTTTTTTGTGCTCTTATAGAATTTAAAATGAAATTAACTCTCAATATACCCTCACTATGGCCATTGGTATATGTATTGAATTAATTTTAGATTAAATTCTGATAAAAGAGGAGAATATTTAAAGAAAATATGATGATTTCTGGAAAAAGGTCCAGTGTGGATCCAGTGTTATTTTATAAAAGATAAAAATACTAAGTCTTGTTTACATCCTGACTATGGCCATTGATGTAAATCATCAACTTAGGATTAATTACCTCTTACGAAATGGTGCACGTGCCATTCGTGTTTCACCATTGTGAAAATTTTGAAAAATAAAGACAAAAATGCATGAAAACAAGCAATTCATGATGTTTACAATGCTCATACATTCTATCTAAAACTGGAATGCAAATTCTCATTATATCTAGCTATTACAACTTGGATTTTGAATTAAGATCTAAAAATTCTTAAACTTGGAAAGGAAGCATTATTTGCCAGGCATACCTGCGAAACGGGTTAGCGATATACATAATCATGCCTAATCTAAACATAAAATGTATATATAGTATTGGAATGCCATTCATGAACTAGTTAAGAAATGTATGTGTGATATTCCAAATGCTATGCGTAAATTAATAGGAAGATGCAAATATTAAACCTATGTAAATTAGTGAGGAAATGTACACATGGCACCTATATACTATGCATAAATGAAGGTGTTGAATGTTGGTGTGTATTTGTAGATTATATGTGCAGTAAGTGAAAGATGATAGCATATACCAGGTGCTTACTAAAATGAGGTAAATGTAGGAGGTGATAATATGCAGATGATGAGCAATATATGTTATGGAGTGCAGGGGCTATAAGGTGGAC
Source organism: Nuphar pumila (assembly GCF_984573655.1). Taxonomy (NCBI): domain Eukaryota; kingdom Viridiplantae; phylum Streptophyta; class Magnoliopsida; order Nymphaeales; family Nymphaeaceae; genus Nuphar; species Nuphar pumila. The sequence continues at coordinate 45,909,505 of NC_143264.1, read as the reverse complement.
AGCTAGGAATGAGTGAAAACAGACATGTAGCAGGGATGCAATAGGCAAAAACGGGTATAATAAGGGTTATGACCATGTAGGATATGGGGTGTATGATGACTAGTGAACGTAAATATAAATTGGAAAATATTCAGTTAGTAAGGATAGATACATTGCTAATATACATATCAAAGATAAAAAGAAAGAAAAAAAAAGGACTACTAACACACGAACTGGGAGATACTTAGTGGTCAGCAAATGCAAATATATTGATACAAAACTGGAAGATGTTCAGAAAATGCATCAAATAGCAAAGATGGGTATGATTTAAGTGAAGGCTGAGTGAGGTGGAGTATACCCTACAGCTGGGTTAGGTTAATGATGACCGTGTCCCGCCAAACAGAAGGGCTGGGTTATACGATCACGCTGAGAAAGTGATACCCTATAACAAGTTTGGTTGGATAAAAGGGTAGCTGGCTGCAGCTGTAAGCCTCACCAGGGATATTACAGCAGTGACATACCAGGGAGGTGTAGTGAAATGGCATACTGGGATGTGATGAAGTGTTGGTAAAGTGGGTGATTGTGTTGTGCAAGGTATCCAAGTGAGGCTAAACAATACAGAAGTGTGCAGGCTGTAGTGGCATATACATAGGGTACTGCTGTATGTGGATCCTGCATAATGGAAGGTTAGATGCTGTGCAACAGACAACAAGCAGTGAGAATGTAAATGGCAGTGAGTGTAGTTTATAGGAGGTTTGGAGGTGTTAGCAGGGAATGATGTTAAATATTTATGATATGTAATAGGTGGCTAGAGAAGACAATTGTCTATCATACAAATGATCTTCGGACTGAGTTGTTGAAAAGAAGAGTTAGAAGGATAGCAAACAAGCAAGTTTTCTGCATAATACCTATTGCTTTCTACCATTCTTTGAAAGGTCAGTGCTTGAAGACTCTGAAGAGCTTGGAACACATTTAATATTAAAAGGATAACTTCTGCCCATAACATTTAACGTGTCACAGCAAAAAGAAAAAGTAGTCTGAAAGTTTTCTTGTAGCAGAAATTATAATAAATTTAAGATCAGGTCTCTGGAACAACAACCTTTTCACTGGAGCCAAAAGAAGACCAATATTCAAGCTTCTTCCATGAACTTCATCTACAACAATGAATGAAATACTAGACAATTTTGCATTATTCATGAAGTGCTGGTGATGTTTAATGAAGACTGTTGTGATTTCTGCATGCTGTGCAATCCTAACACAAAGTTTGAGAATGTACATGTGGATGGTTAAGTATGGAAGGGTGTTTGCAAATGGCAACCAAACTAATGAACACCTTAATCAGTCTATTATATTATATGTACCCGAATCTTATGCACAGTTTGTAAAATGCTTGACATTCAACACGTCCAGAGACATCCTTTCAAGATTCTACATGGGATTTTTGTTCTCAATTGCTGGATTTGTCATACCAAGGTCCATTCCGATCATAGTGAGTAAATGCAATTCTGTTGTAGAAGCCTTATAGTAACACTTCCCAAGAGCCTTAGCTTTGGATTCATCAACCCCGAGGCTACCAACAAATCTTGAAATTTTCTTAATGACCCAAAGAAAGCCTCCCTTAATTGTCCAGGGTTCTGTTGTTGGACGATATTCAAGTGAGCCCAGGGGCTGACCTCCAGCCGTCCCTAGATTCCTTGGTAAAGTGAAGTAAGGAGATAAAAAGAAAAAAAAAATCTGTTTGCTTAGTCCTAAGAGAAGCAGGGCAAATCTCATATGTTGTAACGCAGAGTAAACCATATGTTACAGTAGCATATAATATACACAAATGGGAGGGGGGTATGAAACAAGGGTGATACAGCTACGTACACGGTTGAATCAGTATTAACACTACCAGATACAAGATGATATCCTGTTAAATTAATGCTAAACAGATGCAGAGATAAACTAATGTAAGAGAATGATGTTAACTTTGATTACAAGCATTGGATGCAAACATGTTATGGGAATTAACAATGTAAGAGAGGACCGAGAGGTTGTAGAAGAGGATGAGGGCCAAACGATTACTGCTAAAAAAAAAGAAAACAGTAAACTAATTGCAGGGAGGGCTTAATAAAAAATGCTTCCAGGCGATTCTTCCTTTCCTTCAGTAAGCAATTATTCCTAAAAAAAAAAATGAGAAAACAACAGAAACTAATGCAACAAAACAAGAGAGATATAGCGAATACAACGAATATACAGAATCAATTGATAAAGTAAATCAACAAGAATAGATGGGTAACACAGATTGATGGTTACAGTAATAATGCTAATGGAAACAAACAAAAAATAATAATAAAAAATAAAAAAAAAATAAATCTGATGATTTAACAAAGCAATCCCATGTGATCGCAAGTAGACACTTAAGAGGATAACCCATTATCAATGATGCTACGAACTGTAAAAGAATGAAAGAACGGAGAAAAGGAATTAATAATTTGTTAGAGGCTGACATGAGGTAAGAAAGGATACAGTGAGATACTACGTAAATGCAAAAAATGGATCATGTGAATGCCACCTTGGTGATATGAAGACTTCCTTTAGGCAATCAAGAGCAAAACTGGATGGGTAGCCAACAGAGAGCAAAACATGTCTCCCTATTTTCAAGTAATGTTGACAGAGCAACGAGAAATTGATGGAGATGTAAATCATAGGATAAAGGTTGGGTGGATGAAATGGAAAAGTGCTACTGGAGTGCTGTGCGATCGTAGAATGCCATTGCGGTTGAAGGGAAAGTTTTATAGGACGACTATTAGACCCGCTTTACTATATGGTACGGAATGTTGGGCTGCCAAGAGACATCATATTCAAAAAATGAGTGTAGCTGAGATGCGGATGCTTAGATGGATGTGTGGAAATACAATAAAAGATAAGATTCGGAACGAAGAGATACGTAAGAAGGTAGGTGTTGCACCCATTGAAAATAAGATGCGAGAGAATCGTTTACGGTGGTTTGGACATATTCGGCGAAGGCCTAATGATGCTCCAGTTAGAAGGTTGAAGAAATGGGAAAATATATTAGTTAAAAGAGGTCGGGGTAGGCCTAGGAAGACTTGGATGGAGATGATAGGAAAGGATATGAATGCTTTGAACCTCACCGAGGACATGGCGTTGGATAGAAATGATTGGAGGAAAAGGATTCATGTGGAAGACCCAAAATGAATTTCTTTTTTGGTTCATATCGCTGACCCCAATTGTTTTGGGATGAAGGCGTAGTTGTTGTTGTTGTTGACAGAGCAACGAGTGGTGTAAACAATTGAAAAAGAAAATGAGAAATACAGGTACGTTCGAAAACATATGCCAGCAATTTGAGTTAATCCGATAGAATCATAGGTAAAACATGGAAAATCATAGCCAACACTGGAATGACCTGATAAAATAAATGTAGGGATTACAAAAACTTATGAAGACATAATCTGATATTTACAGTAACAACCGAAAATGTAAACCAGAACTAAGAGCTATCATGCAAATAGATTTGAAAGATGAGTTAGATGGATGAATGGGATTAACAGGGGAATGAAAATACTGAAATACAAAAAGAAACCCACATAATCACATCGATCAGCACATACCTAGGGATCAAAAGGAAATCAATGACTGAAAAAGAAACAAAGGAATGAAAAAGAAGGAAAGAAGTGAGAGAGAAAAGAAAAAGAAAAAAAAAGGGGAAGAAAATATATCGAAATAAAACATCCCATTTGCTGTAGCATTACATAGATCAACTATCTGCTAGTCGATTCTATGCATTATGCTTTAAAAAAAAAAAAAACGAAATCTCAAGGAAGAAATGATATCGAGAAGATTACAAAAAAAAAAGAGAGAAAGAGAGAGAGAGCAGTCACTTACCTGTAGTGAACCGTATGACCAATCGATTCTCTTCAGGGAAAAGAATGGGTGCTTTAGAAGAAATTGATCGGTGACCGATGCGAAGTGGATAGATGTTAGCAAATGAGGGATAGTGATGGTCGATCCTCCAGAAACAGAGCCAACCTTTAGCTTTCTTGCAGAGAAAATGTCTTCGAGGAAGGATTGTTCTGCAATGCTTGGCCGAGGAGAAACCCCGGGAAGGAAGGAGAATGAAGCGAAAAAAAAAAGATTTGATGCCTTTGAAGGAAAAATCTGATAGATGCTGGAGGAGAATTGCTGAGTGAAGATCGATCCCCCCTTCCATCATGGGTGGAGGCCTCTTCTTAAAGAGGAGGTGGAAGGTTTGAGTGAGAAAACCCGTTGAAGATGGAGGGTGAAGAAAGAGGAAAGTTGTTGCAGATCGAACGATGGAGAGAGGAGGGGAAAACGCGCGGGAGAGGGGTCGTTACATATTTCTAAGTTTTCCAAAAAGGGGACCCCTTTATAATGTATTTTCAAGAAGTGGTTTTAAAGGAATTTCTCTTTAGTGAAACCAATTTTAAGAAAGATTTAAAACCACTTGTTCCTTGCATTTTTTTATTTTTATTTTTTTTTTTTGGCTTTTGTGTTGTTCTTCCATTTTTTTTTGTATTTTTAGAATAAAATCCTAGAGTTTTACGAGGAAACTAATTTTTTTGTATTTTTGCAAAATATTTACAAAAGAGAGTTTTCCTGAGAATTCGAGGCTATTTTTGAGAAAATTTCTTCAGAAAATGGATTCATGTCCGGATTTTTAGGAAATATTCGAGGTTTTACGACCTCGAACTGAGAAACATAGGGTTGGGGATCCAACAGAGTGCCAAATGAATTGCCCGAGCCATTTAGGACCATTTTTGGTATTTTTATAATTTTAATTTGGAAATCGGACAAGGGGACTCAGATTTGGATTTAAAACACTGGGTTCGGACCTGAAATCAATTTTGAATGGATCAATAAGGTTTTTAATCCAGAAAATCTGAAGAATGACTGAAATTTAGCTTTGAAATCGCTTTGATTTTCTCAGAAGATGGAGTCAGAGGCAAAACGGGTCATTTTGCAAATCTTTGAAAAATTTGGGTGTTCACATAGGGGATGTTTTTCAAAATATGTTCAACATGCAAGAAATCAGATGGCTCTAATGCAAGTTCTAAAAAGATAGATTTAAAATGAAGGAAGCATACACTTGCATACATTGTTTGCATTCAATCCCTAGAATTGAGGAGAGTTGTATTTCAGACCTAAGTCTAATGTGAACATGGAATAATCTCCTCAATATGGTCCTACCAAACCATACTTAAATCATATATGCAATGATGTCAGCTTAAGACAGAGTCTAGGCTCCTAAGGTTTGCATGGAAATTCGACCAGACGAAGACGTGTCCCATCTCGGTCGCCAAAACTGTGATTATCGCAAAATTTTTCCTTTCTTAATATTCTCTCTTCCTTCTTTTTTCCTTTCCAACCTCTATTTCCTCCTTTTTGAAGGGAGAAAAATAAAAGACAGAAAGAAAGAGAGAAGAGAAAAGAAGAGAGAGAGGAACTCTTTTGCGGGGTGTCACTTGATCTTAATTTTGAAAGTGTTGAGAAACTCTGTTTTGATGTCATATAATATGATACACTGTCGTATTTGATGATATGATAATATGTCCTCTTGAAAAATGTTATATTATGACTGAATATGTTTTGCCATAAATCTAACGAGTATTTGATGCAAGGATATCTCACCCAAAAAGGATGGAGACTTCCTGTTCAAGTACAACTAGTGCAATCATACTCCTTGAAGAAAAAGCTTGATGAGCCATGCATTCCTAAAGATCAACTGAAGAGATCGGCTACCTCAAGATGAAGATTTTTTTTCTTCTTTAGAGTCATATGTAACAGAACGTTCAGGAACATGCATATTGCATATTACATACTCATTCATAAAAACTATATCATAAAAGTATACGATAGTTTCAAAAAGCTCCTTTTTGAAAACTAATAATTGTACCTTCTTACAACCATTTATGAAAAAGGTATTTTGACATGATTTCAAAATGTAATAATTGTACCTTACATCCTATACAAGACAACATGAATAGAAATGTAGGAAAAAGACAAAACATAATATCGGCTACATAAAGAAAACAAATATAATATGTTTTGAAAAGACTTTAGTTACCTTCTTTAAAGAAATGTTTTTAAATATGGGTAAAAGACAAAACATGAAATCGGCTACATAAAGAAAAACAAATATAATATGTTTTTGAAAAGACTCTAGTTATCTTCTTTAAAGAAATAATTTTAAAATATGGGTAAAAGACAAAACATGAAAATCGGCTACACAAAGAAAACAAATATAATAAAGGTTTTGATAAAGACTCTAGTTACCTTTCTACAAACCCATAGAATGTCGACTTACTTGAAGTCATCATTCTCTTTGTACAAGCATTAAATACCTCCTGTGAGAAATCCTTGCTTAATATCCTTCTCAAGAATGTCGACCTTCTTGTAGTCCTCATTCTCTCTGAAGACTTTGAAAAACACAACATAAAGAAAACACTTGACATGACTATGTACAAATAAATATCTCAAAGCACTCATTGTACTTACACTCATTTAAAGTAAAGAAGTACGTATGTACCTCAAATCATTAATTAGAATAAAGACAAAAGTACAATCCAACGTTCAATGTACTATTGTAAGAAATAGACTTTTTACATAAAATATGTATTACCTAAAATATTACATCGACTAGTGTACCCTATATTTTACTTTTATGGAAAAAGGGATTCTCGAATTTCTCTAAAAGATGTTTTTGAAATGACATAACATTTCACATTTCAAAAAGGCTACGATTTCAAAATGTAACAACTACTTTTTTAAAAGCTATATAAACACACTCAAATAAACTATTCAACAAGGAATGGAATAGACGTGTGAGCTTACAACGAGAAAAATTCTATTCATTATTTGAAAAGAGAGCCTTGAAAAAGAAAGAGAAAAAGAAAAGAAAGAAAAGAGAAAAAGTCAAGTCCAGCTCTTTGACAAAGAGTATCCTCTGAGTGACAAACAGAACATTCTGAGAATCCTTCATTCGTGCATTCATATCATTCTGAAGGTTCTATAGGAAGTATTGTAACTCTGTTATTCACTGTATTCCTTCTTTGTTGAAAGAAGTAGACCTCTGAGAAAGAGGGTATTGTCCTTCTCTGTTGAGAGAAGAAGACCTCTGTGGAAGAGGGTGTGCCCCTTCTCTGTTGAGAGAAGAAGACCTCTGAGGAAGAGGGTGTTGTACTATTTATCCGGTGACTCGGATGTTATAGTGGAAAGCTCAAATGGTTTGCTTGGGGACTGGATGTAGGTCTGGGTATTGACCGAACGAGTATAAATTCTGTGTTTTATGTGTTGTGACTTATTGCCTGATTATTTTATTTTATCGATTTTTATCATATTTCACTATTCACCCCCCCTCTATTGGAATTTCATTTGGTATCAGAGCAGGTTTGCTGGTTTCGACATAACAAGTCTTCCAGCACAAATGGCATCTACCTCTTATGCTCGTGATATTGAAGGTCAACACGCATCTCGTCCTCCTTTCTTCAATGGCTCCAACTATGGATACTGGAAGTGCAGAATGACTATATTTCTCAAATCCATAGATTTTGCTGTATGGAAAATTGTTGAGCATCCATACACATCTCCATCCGCAGACTATAACTTATGGTCTGATGAAGAAAAGAAAATGGCAAACCTAAATGCAAAGGCTATGAATGCCTTATATTGTGCCATTGATCAGAACGAATTCAATAGAATATCTATATGTGAATCTGCATATGATATTTGGCATTCTTTGGAGGTTATTCATGAAGGAACCAACAAAGTAAAAGAAGCCAAAATCTCATCTCTTGTTAGAAAATATGAGTTGTTCAAAATGAACAAAGAGGAACCCATCACAGAGATGTTTACCAGATTCACCAACATCACCAACGATCTGAAATCTCTGGGTGTAACATACTCCCAGACAGAAAAGGTGAAGAAAATCTTGAGATCTCTCACAACTGATTGAGAGAAAAAGACTACAGCTATTGAAGAAGCTCAAGATTTATCTAAGCTAACTCTGGACGACTTAATAGGCAATCTTATGGCCTATGAAGTCCACATGAAAGAAATAAGGGAAGAAGAACAACCAATAAAGAAAACTCTAGCCTTCCCAGCTTTATCTGAGAATGAAGACTCAGATAAAGAATCTGAAATTGCGCTACTAACTAGAAAATTTCAGCGCTTCATGATAAGGAACCGGCTTCCAAACAAGCACAAGGAAAGAAAAAATCCTAAGGAAGATCCCATGTGCTATCAGTGTAATAAGCCAGGTCACTTGAGGCGTGACTGTCCCCTTCTCAAAAGAAAGTCCAAGACCGAGGAACCAAAGAAGAAGTTCTTCAAGAAAAAGGCTCTGCATGCTCAATGGGATGACTCAGAACCATCCACAAGTGAAGAGTCAAGTGATGATGAAGCTGAAACTGCAAACATGTGCTTCATGGCAAACGAAAGCTCTGTAAGTGAAATTTCTGATTTTTCCTTTGAAGATCTTCTAGATGCTTTTCAAGAACTATTTGAAGAATCTAGAAAATTAAGCTTCAAAAATAAAACTTTAAAATCTGAAAATTTAGAGCTTTCCCAGAAAAATGAAAAACTCAGTAGTGAAAACTCTGAGTTGAAAAAGAAAAATCTTCATATTACTTCTGAAATCTTATCTACTAGCTTCAAGACTAAAAATCTGCAAGTAGAAATTTCAGAATTAAAAACTAAAACTGAAAACCTTATGAAAACGGTTTTCAAGTTTACCAAAGGAAAAGATAACTTGGATAAACTCATATCTTCTCAAAAAGTCTCTTTCTACAAGAATGGTATTGGCTACTCTCATTTCAACAAGCCTTCTTGTATGAATCAAAAGACCACTTTTGTGAAAAGTTCGTCTGAACCAAATAAGGAGTATTATAATGTTAATTCTTTTAACTCCTCTAAGGTTGTAGACAAACCCAAATCCAAATGGATATGGGTTCTAAGGTCTAACAAAAATGGATATGGGTTCTAAGGTCATATCAATTCTAAATACATGTCTAAATTAGCTAAAGATAAGTTAGTACGTGGGTTACCCAAAATATCTTTTAAAAATGATTATTTTTGTGATGCATGTCAATTAGGAAAACTGTCAAAATCATATTTCAAATCAAAAAATATCATTTCAAGCAAAAGACCTTTAGAGCTTCTCCACCTGGATCTTTTTGGTCCTTCTAGGATAGCTAGTCATAATCACAATAAATACGTTTTTGTCATTGTAGATGACTACTCAAGATTTACTTGGGTGATATTTTTGAAAAACAAAAGTGATACGTTTTGTCAATTTGAAATTTTATGTAAAAAATTACAAAATGAAAAATCTTGTTCTATTGTTAAAATCCGTAGTGACCATAGAGGAGAATTTGAAAATGAGCTTTTTGAAAAATTTTCTAACTTGCATGGTATTTCTCATAACTTTTCCTTTCCTAGAGCTGCACCTCAAAATGGTGTAGTAGAAAGAAAGAACAGGACCCTTCAGGAATCTGCTAGAACTATGCTCCAACACAACAATCTTGCTAAATCTTTTTGGGCAGAAGCTGTTAATACTGCATGCTACATAACAAATAGAGTTCTCATTAGACCCTTATTAAATAAAACTCCCTATGAACTATTCTATGACAAAACTCCAAGAATAGACTATTTTAAAGTCTTTGGTTGTAAATGTTTTATCCTAAACACAAAAGATAGCCTAGATAAATTTGATGCTAAATCTATTGAAGGCATATTTTTAGGATATTCAAGTCATAGTAAAGCATACAGGGTTTTCAATAAGTGTTCTAAGTCTATTAAAGAATCTATGCATGTTAGTTTCTGTGAATCTATTGATCAATCTGTTCATAAGCAAACTAACGATGATGATGTTGAAAGTACAGATTTATTTTTAGATAACACAGCTAAGTCTAATGAAGATGATCATCAAAGAACATTTGTCGATATCAAAGATCATCCTCAAAAGCAGATTTTGGGAGAACTGACAAAGGGAGTTCAAACTAGAACTCAGCTAGAACAGATTGCAAATATGGCATTCATTTCTCAACTTGAACCAAAGAAGATTGATGAAGCCATCATCGATGAGTTCTGGATGCTAGCCATGACTGAAGAACTGAATCAATTCCAAAGGAATGAAGTTTGGGATCTTGTACAAAGACCAAAGGATCATCCGATCATTGGGACAAGATGGATCTTCAGAAACAAGCTAGATGAAACAGGTAATGTTATAAGAAACAAGGCCAGACTAGTAGCTCAAGGATACAACCAGGAGGAAGGTATTGATTTTGATGAAACATTTGCTCCTGTTGCTAGACTTGAATCTATTAGAATGTTTTTAGCATATGCAAGCTATATGGATTTCAAATTATATCAAATGGATGTTAAAAGTGCTTTCCTAAATGGATTTATAAATGAATAAGTTTATGTAAAACAACCTCCAGGATTTGAAAATGAACAATATCCAGATCATGTTTTCAAACTCAAACGTGCTTTGTATGGTTTAAAACAAGCACATTGTGCTTGGTATGATAGACTTAAAACCTTTTTGTTAAAAACTGGTTTTTCTGTAGGCAAAGCAGACTCTACATTATTTGTTAAAATAGTGAATAATCATACCCTAATTGTTCAAATATATGTAGACGATATCATCTTTGGATCTTCTAACAGCACTCTTTGTGAAGAATTTTCTAAGTCCATGCAGAAAGAATTTGAAATGAGTATGATGGGAGAACTCACCTACTTTCTTGGACTGCATATTAAGCAAACCAAGGATGGAGTTTTCATCAATCAATCTAAGTATGCTCGTGAACTTCTGAAGAGGTTCAACATGAACTCAACTGCTTCAAAATCTACTCCTATGAGCACTACTACTGTTTTGGACAAAGATGAAGATGGTAAGTCTGTTGATACAAAGGTATACCGAGGTATGATAGGATCACTTCTATATTTAACTGCTAGCCGTCCAGATATTATGTTTAGTGTTTGCTTGTGTGCTAGATTTCAGTCAAATCCAAAAGAATCACATCTTAAAGCTGTAAAAAGAATAATGAGATATTTAAAAGACACAGTTGATTTTGGATTATTCTATTCAAAATCCTCTACATTTGATCTAATCTCATACAGCGATGCTGACTTTGCTGGAAGTAAATCTGGTAGAAAAAGCACAAGTGGAACATGTCATATGCTAGGGCACTCTCTTGTATCATGGTTCAGTAAGAAACAAAATTGTGTATCCTTATCAACTACTGAAGCCGAATATATTGCTGCTAGCCTAGCCTGTACACAAGTTATCTGCATGAAACAAACCTTAAAAGATTTTGGTTTAAATTTTGAAAATACAACTATCTTCTGTGATAATACTAGTGCTATAAACTTATCTAAAAATTCTATTCTACACTCACGAACTAAGCACATTCAAATAAGACACCACTTCTTAAGAGAACAAGTCTTAAACAAAATAATTAAACTGGAATTCATACCCACTAATCAACAGTTAGCAGATATTTTCACTAAACCATTGAAACATGAAGACTTTACACGAATTAGAAGAGAACTAGGAATATGCAAACTAAGTGACTTATAAATTAATCACACTTATTATAATAAGTTTTGTTAAAGTCTTATTTTAAAAAGTTTTCTTCTTCTTGTCGATTTTTGTTAGTCAAACTAGATTTCCCTATTCACGTACACTTCAAAACTCTTATAAGACACACTCTTTATGTCCTTCAACTTGTCATCTTTTCAAGTACACATCCATTATGACTTTTTGTCCTATCTCCTTTCACTTATATCCATAAAAACTAATTATATTAAAAGCTATCATGACATTGTTCACATCACTCATCTCATAACTCCTTTATTATTTTTGTCCTTTTGTGAAAACTTCTCTTACGATAAATTGATTCACCTTCAACATAATAACATAATTAGTTTATGAAAAAACTTGCTTTTCAAATTTTTGGTTAAATTCGGATGATTATTTTTTTGGTTCTTTTACCTTATTCTAAAGATCTAGTTACTATGTTCTCACGTAAATTTTTTTTACTATATCATGTGATATCTCATATATTACGTACACTCTATTATATCTCACGTACATTTTTACTATATCATCTTTTATATCATAGCCTAAAGAACTATCTATTATCATCTCTTCATGTTTTACATCTTTTACAAAAAGTATTGTAAAAACACTTGTACTCCACCCATTAGTACGTTTTGTATCACCTTTTTATCTTTCTCTCTCTCTCTCTACATTATACATAGCTCCTTCTCACCCGTGACCATGACTCTCTCATACATTTTATATCTCTCTCCAATCGAGACTCATTAAAACCTTGTCCTTCATATTTTTTATTCTCATTCGTACCTTTAGTACTTTTTCTCTCTCTCATACGAATTGAGCCTCCATTCTTGTCAATTCATGTTTGTGACTCCTCTACGAATTTAAAACTTAACTTTATTCTTTAAAAACTATGAACTTCCTCAAATCGAGTTTCTTTAAAAATATGTTTATCAAATTAACATTAATTCATGTCAATCATAACTTTATCTCATGTCTTTCATCTCATATCAATCATGAATTTTTATTACTTCTTATCCTACTTGACAATCCATATATGTCATCTCACTTTTCTCCATGACTACTCTCACTCCTTCTACTCATATCCATAAAATTTTTTCTTATACAAACAATTATTACTCTTCATTCATAAATATCTTTTTGTCTCATCACTATTTATAGTCAAAGTGTGTCCCTCTCATCTTTACGTATACTCATAAAACAATACAAATGTGAAGACACATTAATCATGACACATTTTTTTAAAGCATTCTTTTCCTTCAAAAATGTCATATCTTTCAAACCACATATCCGTATCACCCTTCTTTATGTCTATTCATTCTTCTTCCACGCCTATCAAAATATATATTTATTAAATAACCAATTATTGCCTCTCACTCTCTCATCTTTGTTTGTCTTATTCCCAAATCACACTTCACGAATTTGGAATGCTTCCATATCAAGTAATATCATGTAGTTAAAGTTGTTTGTTTTATTAGGCCATTATTTTCTTCACTCTCTTCAATAGGTCACTCCATACTCCATTCATAACATCTCTCACTACTCGATACACTCTCCCATAGTATATTTGTTCAAATCTGTGTCCTTCTTAACTTACATACCAATATGATATACTATCTTCCACCATTGATTTGATTTGTCATTCACAAGTCTCTTAGTTTGCAACTCACGCATTTCCTCTTTCCACTACAATCTAAAAATCCTTCACTTCCTTTGCCATTCAATTATTATCACCATTATTTCTCTTCTTCTATTTATTAGATTGATTCATATCTCATTCCCACAATTTTCTCTATTCTCTTACAAACCCTTACTCGTTCCAAGATCTTCTCTCTTGCTCGTTTTCTTTTTGCTCTTGCAATGGCATTCTCTGGCACATCCGACTTACTCCAAGCTTCTGAGTTGAGATTTCCTGATCTCGTTCACACTTATCACTCCATAAAATCTTTGACCATCCTACCAGGCAGCTTGATTCACCTTGAAGCCCTTCCAGCATTTGACTTACAAACTTCTCTTTCTGAACTTATTCATGTTCTAGCCTCTCCAAAACAAATGCCCATCTATCCTCACCTTATCAAAGTTTTCTACACCAACCTTTCTATCGACCATGATCACTCTTCTATCACTTCCATGGTACATGGAAAAATTTTCTCCTTTGACATATCTCAGTTAGGCAATATTTTGAATATTTCTTCTTACGGTATTGAACTTCCCAACGTTGTTCCTCTCGACCACTCCGTGTTTCAGAAAATCCTCCTCTCCACTCGCTCCACTCACTTCCCATGGCATGAGAGCAATCTCCAACCTCATGCTTTGTTGTTGTCCAAAATTCTTTCCTCCAATATCGTCCCCAAGTCGCCCTCCAGGGGATTTATTGCAAATGAAGACTCCCTTCTTCTTTATGCCATCTTCTCTGCCTTTCCTATCAACTGGTCCAGTGTCATCTTCCACAACATGATCAACTTTCATTCTTTTAAGTCTCTTTCCTTCGGATACTTCATCTCACTCATTCTTGAATTCTTCCAGAATCCTCTTGCAACCGATGTCGTCTACTACTCAAACAATATAATTGATGACTCCTCTCTTCATGAAGAAGAGTCCTCTCCTCTAAACTCTGACGACGAAGGCCCTCAAGAAGTAGATCAAGCAGCAACTTTTGACCTTGACATCTTCACAGCTATTGTCAATATTCAGAACACCCAGGATCTCCTTCTAAAGAATCAAGCTTCACTACAACTCGGCCAAGATGCATTACTCCAAAAGTTTCACCCTTCCTCCGGCTCAAAATAAATTTTTTTTTGGTGTGTAATAACTTTTAATTACTTTTGGTCTGTAATAACTCTCTTACTCTGATCCCTTCCTTTTTGTCTATGACAAAGGGGGAGAAATCCTGTCTCCATTATTGGAGAAATACTCTCTTTAAACATTTTTTAAATATTTTATCATATTATTATTTCTATGCATAATGTCTTTTTGACAGGGGGAGCATATTTTGTCATCATCAAAAACGGGAAGAATGTTGAGAAACTCTGTTTTGATGTCACATAATATGATACACTGTCGTATTTGATGATATGATAATATGTCCTCTTGAAAAATGTTATATTATGACTGAATATGTTTTGCCATAAATCTAACGAGTATTTGATGCAAGGATATCTCACCCAAAAAGGATGGAGACTTCTTGTTCAAGTACAACTAGTGCAATCATACTCCTTGAAGAAAAAGCTTGATGAGCCATGCATTCCTAAAGATCAACTGAAGAGATCGGCTACCTCAAGATGAAGATTTTTTTTCTTCTTTAGAGTCATATGTAACAGAACCTTCAGGAACATGCATATTGCATATTACATACTCATTCATAAAAACTATATCATAAAAGTATACGATAGTTTCAAAAAGCTCCTTTTTGAAAACTAATAATTGTACCTTCTTACAACCATTTATGAAAAAGGTATTTTGACATGACTTCAAAATGTAATAATTGTACCTTACATCCTATACAAGACAACATGAATAGAAATGTAGGAAAAAGACAAAACATAAAATTGGCTACATAAAGAAAACAAATATAATATGTTTTGAAAAGACTCTAGTTACCTTCTTTAAAGAAATGTTTTTAAATATGGGTAAAAGACAAAACATGAAATCGGCTACATAAAGAAAAACAAATATAATATGTTTTTGAAAAGACTCTAGTTATCTTCTTTAAAGAAATAATTTTAAAATATGGGTAAAAGACAAAACATGAAAATCGGCTACAAATAGAAAACAAATATAATAAAGGTTTTGATAAAGACTCTAGTTACCTTTCTACAAACCCATAAAATGTCGACTTACTTGAAGTCATCATTCTCTTTGTACAAGCATTAAATACCTCCTGTAAGAAATCCTTGCTTAATATCCTTCTCAAGAATGTCGACCTTCTTGTAGTCCTCATTCTCTCTGAAGACTTTGAAAAACACAACATAAAGAAAACACTTGACATGACTATGTACAAATAAATATCTCAAAGCACTCATTGTACTTACACTCATTTAAAGTAAAGAAGTACGTATGTACCTGTTATTGTCGCAAAATTTTTCCCCGTCTTCCCTTCCTTGCGGAAGAGAGAGGGAAATGCTTTCGCGATTCAAACTTGACCGGATTTTGGAAATTGTTTTGAAATACTCACCTCCGTTTTGAAAATTGCGGGAAAATCCATGGGATGGGGCTCGACCTGTCGGTACGAGGTTCGACCGTTCCTGCCGCCTTTAACATGGGTAATCGAACCAAGGACCAAAATTATGCTTGACTTAGTAAAATCATTGAAATTATGTTCTATCCTAAATGCACAGAGAATTCAGGCATGTGCTATGAGATTTGGTAAAATATAAGTTGGAAAATATGATGTATGCTTAGAAAATATTTGAAGTTGAAAGGTATTTCTCAGGAAAAGATGGAAATCAACCTCTCAGAAAAACTCAGACGAAGAAGGTTTGAAATCTCAAGAAAGTTTATAAAGAGTTGGAAAATCTTGAAGAAGAGAGAATCTCGAGAAAGTTTATAAAGAGTTGGAAAATCTTAAAGAAGTGAGAGTCTCGAGAAAAGAGAAGGAATTCTTGAGAAAAGATGAATATTTGAAAAGGAAAGCATTTGTCAGGAAAAACTCGGATTTTGAGAATTTTCTTAGGAAAATGATAGAAAATTTTGTAGGAAAACTCATTAGAGAAGGAAATTCAAAATTCAGGAAATTGAATTCCTAAGAATCTTGTCCTTGAAATTTCTGAAAATCGATTTTTTTATTTTTATTTTTGAGAAAGATGAAAATTCCTTTTGAAAATGGATCTTAAGAAAATAGCATTTTCAGGGGAAATCATAGGAAAACTTTGATTTGGAAAATCCAACTCCGAATATCATCATAGTTTCTTGAGAAAATCGATTCCATGAAGTGAAAATCTTTTGAGAAAATCATGAGAAAACGAATGATGCAAATGATTTGAATGAATGAATGCACTTTGAAAAGATTTCTGAAAAATTGGTTGGAAAAATGTGGATTAAGCCAAAGTAAATCCTTCAGATATTCTGACTGTGGCCATGAATATATTCAGGGTTTATTTGAATTAATTCACAATATTTTGAAAACATTGGAAATATGAGGTGCATTTTCAAGATAGCCTAAGAGTGTAGGCTCAATGTGACTGGTAGAGAGATGATGGATCTGGGTCTCGTCCATATTCCGACTAGGGCCGTAAATGTGGACTCCACCGAGTTCATCAACTCTCTAAGAGTTGGTGCACGTGCCATTCGTGTTCATCCACGGTGAATTTGGAAAATTGAGATATGTGCATCATATAATCAGGATATTACTGAAATCAAACTATATGAGATGCAACCTAATCTAAGCAGTAAAAGTAAATATTATTCCAAAGTTTACATTTTGATTGTTACATCATTGACGAAATAAAAAAAAATGTAACTAAATATTTGATAGCTCCAAAGCAACCATATCTTCCAGATTTTTCTTATAGATATCGAGTTCCTCCCTAAGTATTCACTAAGATAATCTCTACTCCTGTGCGATCCTGCATAAATCAAAAGAACACGAGCAGTACACGAAATAGAAATAGAACTTATTATTAAACTAGCTGCATGCTAAAAACACTGAAAAATAATAAGAAATCTAATGACAATTTTAACCGAAGTTAATTTCTAATTAAATATGAGACTAACTAATTAACAACGCTAATTATCAATCAATTTATTTAACTAACAACTAATTGAAACTCGATTAATAATAAAGTAAACTAATTATGAAAACCAAACATGAGATTAGGAATTTGGGAAAAATAGAAAAAAAAAAAAAAACAAACCGAAAGGCAAGAAAGATAATGTAATGAAAAACAGAGATTTAAAAACAGAAAATTGACGATTCCAAAACCGGAAAACAGAACAAATAATGCATAAAACAGAAAACTGAAAATACATGAAATAAGAAAAAAAAAAAACAGAAATTTAACCAATGAAAAACAAATATTCAGGTATTGAAAACAGGAAGGAAAACATGTAAAACTGGAAAATTATAACGAATTGCAAAGACAGATAAATACAGAAAAACAAACAAACCGGAAATGACTTAAAATTTTAGGAAATACAAAACTGAAACGGGAAAACTGGAAAACAAGAACTCAATTTCAAAAACTGGATGATGAAATGATGAAAACAGTAAAAAGGAAAAGAAGATAATAAAACAGAGAAATAAGAAAATCGATTGCAAAATAAAGGTTTGATGAACATGAACTAACTGTAAGATAGGAAAAAAAAAACTGTAAGCACGAAAAGCAATCGGACCAACACACGAGAAACTGCCGAATGGCATGTGCAAAGCTGAAAAAGAAAAAGAAAATTTAGAGATTTCAATAAAAATAACATGACCTCAACTAAGGCAAAAAGAGGAAATTCACCTTATACGATACATTGAAACAGAAATTGATTTGTGAACAATGAACTCAACAATGTGCTGAAATGGCTGCTCATAGCAGATTGAAAGCGTAACATCATTGGCGTGCGCACACCACCACCAAAGGGGCTCGTGGATCCTCTGCACCGAACAACTTATACCCACGATCAAGAGGTTGATCCTCTTCTCTTGGAGATGCAGGAAATATGTAAAACTTGATGAATCCACTGCATCAATTGAACTTTATAGATTCCATCAATTCCAGCTAAACAGCCTTGTAGATCCCTGCTCCAAACGACCTTGTAGACAGCAATTGAAGATCGATTCCCTGTGGCTGGACTAAAGGAAGATGGAGCCTGCTGAAGGGCGATTGCAGATTGGGGCTCCTTGTATATCCTCTGCATCAATCGACTTACAGCCCACGATAAAGAGGTATATCCTCTTCTATAGAGCTGGGCTGAAATAGAATGGGAGAAATGTTGGATTTCCCTTGCTAGATGGGTTGAAGAAAATGTAGCAAACGCTGGCTGGAGCTTCTTCTGTTGATGGGCTGAAGTGGCTGATGGATGGTATTGCAGTTGGCTGGGAGTGGAAGGTCCTTCACGTTGGATGGAGGATGTCGCTCCTGGTGATGGAAGACCCTGCAAAAACCGCCAATCTCCAATTCAATTCCCCCTCTCTCGTTCAATGGTTGCCCCCTCTTTCAATCAATAGCTGGGTCTTTTAAAGACCTTCAGCCTCTTTCCTCAAAAACAAAAAAAAAACGCAGTCCTCTTTTAAGAGCTCCGATGTTTTTAAAACTTTTGAAAACTGAGATTTTGAAAATCAGCCGTTTTCCAAAAGGGGCGCATCTTATGTTTTTCAAAAAAAAAATTATTTCATTTACCTAAGTTTTGGGTAAAATGAATGTTTTTTTTTTTTTTGGAAAGTTTGGCTGTGGCGCCGTTTTGGGGCTGTTTCTTTTAAAAAAATGAATAGTAAATAAAATAAATAAATAAAAAAATAAATAAATAAAAAGAATAAAATTAAATTGGAGATGCCACCTCAGCCAATTTTTTTTTTTAAATTCTTTTTGAAAATAAAGTTTTATTTTGTTTTAGCAAATCTTTTATTTTCAAGTGGAGTGCCGCAAATGTGTGGGCCCACTACTTTAGAACATAACATAAAAAAATAAAATAAAAATAAGAAAATAAAAAAAAGAGGAATTTACGAAATTGGTGCCATCTCCGGGTGGGTCCCACTTGAGAATAAGATACTTACCTGAGAGTATGAGTATGATGCTAGTTCAAAGGCGGGTCCCGCTCCATTTATTTGAAGATACGAGATAAAACATTATTTGTTTTCAAGAATTTGAAAAAAATTGGTTTTTCAGGGCAAAAAATATGGATAAATGTAAAAAAAAATTATAAAGAGATTTAAAAAAGTTTTGAGATAAAATCTTTAAAATCAATATCCAAAATATCCAGATTGTTTTTCTTGAGAAAATTTTTGTAATTCAAAGTCCTGGGGTTAAATGGGAAAGATTGGCAATTTTGAAAACCCAGGGTTTTAAAAATCAAATCTGGATGGACAATTTTGAAAATCATGAGTTCTGGATCTCAAACTGACATGCTATGCAGTGAAATGATGCAATGCTATGCACAGACATGTTCTATGAAATGTCACTCTGAGCTCAGACTTTGAAATTTTAGCTTTTTGTCCAAAAAAAGGATTTTGAAATTTTGCCATTTGAAGATGTCTCTGAACCTAAATATGGAAATTTTGAGGCTCAAGAATGAAATTTTGGACTTTCTGCAAGGTTTAATCTCAAAAAATGACCATTTTGCCCTTCATTGCTTCCGGAGAACTGAAATGTGCCAATTGAGGGCAATGTCAGGGAGGTGAGTGAAAATTTGGGGTGTTTACAGATGCCCCTCTTTGCTACTAAGCCGGCTTATGGCCGAGCTTAGTGGCAAAGAAAACACACCAAATTTGGGCTATCTAAAAATGCCCCAGTTAGAAGGATCTGATTGGGTATGAAGAAATTAGCCTGAGGAATATGGTAGATATGAAATGGAGAAATAAAGAGTAAAGACTCACTTTGTGAGAGTGAAATTCAGGTTTGTGCCCTTGACCTGGATGGGATAGAAATACCTCGTATGAAACGAAGTTCAGGTTTTAACCCTTGACCTGATTGGGGGAATGACATTATCTCATTAAAATGAGATTCAGGTTTGTACCCTTAACCTGATCGGGCAGAAAATGGAATACCTCCTTGAATGAGGCTCAGGTTTATACCCTTATCCTGATCGGGTGGAAAATGGAATACCTCTTTGAATGAGGCTCAGGTTTGTACCCTTATCCTGATTGGGCGAAAGATGGAATACCTCTTTGAATGATGCTCAGGTTTGTACCCTTATCCTGATCGGGTGGAAAATGGAATATTAGAAGGTGAATAAGACAACTTTTCTTGAAGATGAACGAAGCAATGAAAATAGAATTGTAAGAGGCAATTTTGGGAAAATGATCAAGACGATCCGGTGAATTTTCATCATCGTGAAATATGAAGAAGGTAAGGAGTAAGACGACTATTTCGACAATGTGAAAGATGATAAGGTGATCCTAAGGAACAAGGCAATTCTTTCGACAATGCGAAAGATGACAAAAGGTAATCCAAAGGAATAAGGCAATTTTTTCAACGAAGAATAAGGTAACTCTTTCGGCCATGCGAAAGACAGACAAGGCAAACTCTTTCAGAGAAGAGTAAGGCAACTCTTTTGACAATGCAAAAAGATGACAAAGGTAATCCATTCGGAGAGAAGGCTAATCTTTCAACAATATGAAAGATGACAAAGGAAACTCTCTCGAAGGGGTCAAGATGCATCAATATGGACATCAAGCTCTCACTTAACGTCAGGATAGCTAGAAAATATTGTCAAAATGTTGAAAATTTTGTTGATTCAAAGTAATTGAAAATGATGCACATTGTTGCAAAGATATTCCTTGTTTTCTACCTGAAGCATTACCTCCAAACGAGATTCACTTCGTAGAATCAAGATTTAACATCCAAATTGCTTGCGATTGACCTTCTTCAAAGAAATTATCAATCTCCTTGATATGAACAAGAAAGAGAATTTGATATTATGAAAGCAACTGATGAAAGAATATTGATAATAGAATTGCACAAATTTAAAGAAATTCTTGGCAAATTTTGGCAGTTTGATATCCTGGGAGCTTCTCTCATGATAATCTTTCTGCACTCTTTTGGCTCTTTTGAGTTTTTTGTTGCATTCTCCTTCATTTTGGAGATGTTCTGACTTTTTCTCTCTTTCTTTTTCCTGTCTCGCTCTCTTTTGGGAAGAGTACATCACAAACTCCTTCAACTTGGAGATGTTTCGATCCTTCTTTGACGATATTGGCTCTTGGGTTTAGAGATCTTTGGATGATAGCTTAAATTAAATATCTTTTAGGGATTGTCGGGAGGTTCATCGCATCTGCCTTCATCTCGACAGTGCTTTGGACTTTCTCTGGAAGGATCCGTCGCAAACTCCGTCATCTTGGAGATGTTTCGAATCCTTTTTGGCCCCGGGGGTCTACTCGCTTAATTCGCCTTCATCTTGACGACAGGTGAGAGATCCATTTTGCGGATATTTAATTGCAGCTTGAGGAGACAGGGCTTGGGTAAATGCTCTCTTTTCTAGCGCTCAGGATATTTCCAATGCCTTATTTTACAATAATAATCTTTAAAGATGCGCCATTGACTGCGATCAATATAAATCATTTATGGCTTTGCAATAACACTGAATCTTCTTTGCTGGCCATATCGAGGATTTATCCTTCATCCTTTTGGTTGGCCAATAGAAAGCATTTGAAGTTTTGAATCTCTTTTCGCAAAAGCTTCACTCTTTTGGAAGTAATGTTGAAGATAGACTGAGGTAAGGGTTTGTATAATAAAGTTTTTGAAATCAACAAATAATTGATTGACAAATTGACAAAATTTTCTTGAAATCTTGGGTGAAAGTGAGCATTTGAGGTCCGGTTCAACACATCCGTGACGAAAATTATCCTCTCCTTTCCCCAAAGGAGGCGACTATCAGTTTACTGGGAACAATATCAGTTCAATTAAGAACGACCATCGGTTCGTTGAGAACTATATCAGTTCAATTAAGAACAACCATCGCTGGAAATAATATCAGTTCAATGAAGAACGACCATCGGTTCATTGAGAACTATATCAGTTCAATTAAGAACAACCATCGCTGGAAATAATATCAGTTCAATGAAGAACGACCATCGGTTCATTTGGAACACTATCAGTTCAATGAAGAACAACTATCAGTTCGCTTGGGAACACTATCAGTTCGATGAAGAACGACTATCAGTTCACTTGG
This sequence comes from Nuphar pumila, assembly GCF_984573655.1. Lineage (NCBI taxonomy): Eukaryota > Viridiplantae > Streptophyta > Magnoliopsida > Nymphaeales > Nymphaeaceae > Nuphar > Nuphar pumila. The sequence continues at coordinate 45,887,118 of NC_143264.1, read as the reverse complement.
AACACTATCAGTTCAATGAAGAACGACTATTAGTTCGCTTGGGAACAATATCAGTTCAATTAAGAACGACCATCGGTGGGAATAATATCAGTTCAATTAAGAACGACCATCGGTTCGCTGGAACACTATCAGTTCAATGAGGAACATCTATCAGTTCACTGGAAACACTATCAGTTCAATGAAGAACGACTATCAGTTCACTGGGAACACTATCAGTTCGATGAAAAATGACTATCAGTTCACTTGGAACACTATCAGTTCAATGAAGGACGACTATCAGTTCACTTGGAACACTATCCGTTCGATGAAGAACGACTATCAGTTCACTTGGGAACGCTATCAGTTCACTGAAGAACGAGGATCATTATAGAGAGTTGGATTACTTTTATGAATGGTTTCAGGATTATCCCCTTATCCTGAACGGAGAATGGAAATTGGATGACCTGGCGGTCGAAATTGAGAATTTTGGTAGTTTAAAAATTGGAGATTGGATGACCCGGAGGTCGAAATTGAAGAATTATGGAAAATGATTCAGGTTTATCCCTTAACCTGAAGGGGAAATGTTGATGTAAATTTAATGCAAATGAATATGATTAAATGCAAATTGATGTAAATGAATACAGAATTAATGCAAATGAGTGCATATATATGCAAAATGAGAGATTGGTTTATCCTGCCTGCATACAGGATGTTTTGAGGTAAAGATAAATTTTCAAAAAAATGCCCCAGTGTGACTGGGGAGGAAAATTTTGAATAAAAAAAAGATAATTGACAAGCTTCTTGATTAATATACGTCCTCAAGATCATTCCTCACAAGAGAGACATTTTGAAAAGGAGGAAGAAGCAAATAAGATGGCGCCAAGCTATTGAAAAATTCGATGACTTTATTGATGCTTTAAAATCAAGGAAGGAGAATGAGATTACATTATTCTTTTTGAAAAAGCAAGATAAAAAATGAGAAATTGTTGGCATTGTCATCTTCTGGAATGATTGTGGAAAAAGCTTAGTCAGGATGACTAGTCCTCTTTTCCATCTTCAACGAGGAGCTTCTTGTCAATGCAGTCTTGAACAATGTTCTTAAGGACGAAGCAGTTTTCTGTATCATGCCCTACTGCTCGATGAAATTTGCAAAATTGTTCTTTGAATCTGCCCATAATTGCTGGAGGATCAGAGGCTTTAGGCAACCGAACAAGGTCTTTCTCAAGCATATACTCGAGTATACTCTCGAGTGTCTGATCCAGAGGGGTGAATTCTCGATCAGTTCTCCAGTCCTTGCGCTTTGATTTTTCCTGATCTTTCTTTTGATGCTGAGGGCTGGATTGGAGAGGTTTATCACTGTTGATGTCCTTCCCTTTTTGCCTTTTGATTCTTTCTAAACTGTTGCCATGATCATTCTTGTTGCCTTTGCTATTATTGAAAGATTTGGCCGCAAAAGTGAAGTGAGCCTTCTTTTTGGCATCTTGACTGTTTCTTGCAATGGTAAGGCCTTCATAGACTCCATTCTCTACTCCCATTTTGAGCCATTCAGCTCGTTCAATGAGTTCAACGAAAGACTTGGAGGGTGAGGTAGAGATTAATCCTCTCAGAGGTTGCGAAAAATTGTTGAGGATTAAGGATAAAGCATGCCTTTCTGATATAGGATCCCTCATTTTGTTGCAGGTCTCTCTCCATCTGCAAATGAAGTCTCTTGCCTTTTCATTATCTCCCTGCTTCAGATTACAGAGGTGATTTAACGTTGGTAGCGCTTCAGTATTGAACAGAAATCGCTCGATGAATAAATTGACCACCTTATCGAATTCTCGCAGCTCGATTGGATTGATATGCTCGGAGTACCACTTGGCGGCAGTGCCTTCTAAGCTACGAGGAAAACAGAGAAATAGGGCTCTATTGTCTCTCTTGAATTTGGAGCATTCGGCGAAGAACATGGCGAGGTGGGCTTTGGGATCACCAGAACCATCGAACTTGATGAACTTGCGAGGCAGATTTTCCAGATCTTCGTCTCCTTCTAAGCCATCATAAAAATCCTCGCTAGTGAAGACTTTCTTACCCTTGTCGCGAGCTTGCAGGTCTTTAACAACTTTGGCCATTTCTTTGAACTGTGACTGTAGGGGATCTTCTGCAACTTGATTCTTTGATTTGCGACTCCTCCTTTGTTTTCGGCCCTATTTCTGAAATACCAGAGGCACCTCATATTCTTCATTGGTGTCTTCCTCTGATTCTGATTCATCTGATATTTCTTCTGGCTGAATTTGCTTCTTGGAGTTCTTCTTATCCTTGTGCCCATGGAACTTCTCTCTGAATGGGTTCTTCTCTACACTGGTCCCAGCCTGTTCACTCATCATTTTGGTCATCATTTTCTGGAACATAGCATACATCTGTGGGTCTATGCCATCCTCCTCTTGTTGTTGATCTTGATTCACGGGATGATCCATTTCGCCTTCTGAGGCTGAGGAGTGCTGTGATGATGTGGTTCTTCTTCCTGACCTTGTTCGAACTATCAAATATTGAGGATGCTCTCTTTGCAGGATGAAGTCTTGATTAGACTCTAAGGAAATTTTGGATTGGAAAAAAAAATGATTATTGACGATATGGTAGACAATTGGAAGAATATCCCATTACTAGGGATGGAGTCGTCGCTGAAATCACGACAATTGTGTTGTCATTCTTTGTAAGAGAAATAACAACGAAAAATGTGCCTTGTTACCTAGGCGAGGTCGTCAACCACGAGAAAAAAACACCATTTTGAAGGAAAGAGATATTTCTTGGAAAAACAATCCGCAAATGGATTTAGAACAAGGAGAAGGCAAGTGGGTAAACAATTTTCACCACAATAGTCAAGGTATGCACGAGGAAAATAAGATGAAGAATTTTTGCAAATAGACAAAAGAATTAAAAATCCAATGAGAGAAAACATATGATTTTGGAAAATTGCAGGCAGGATAAAAATGCAGCTGGAAATTTGAGATCCAGTAGAACGGAAGAAGGAAAAATCACCTGGAGTTTTGAAAGAAATGGGATATTTGAGGAAATCATCCAGGATTTTAGGAAATAAAGGAAAATGTGAGAAATATGGATATTTGAAAATATTTTGGGAAAATGTAAGGAAATAGAGGTAACCTACAAACAATCACATCCTGCACAAACATTTATGCACATACAGCACTCCCTAAAAGGCTGACTCTAGATGCATCATTTTGAAAAATAGTTGTAGGACCCTAACCCTAACTCTAGGTTTAGATCATCTTTGTCCAATCCAGTTACGCCGATATACCCGAATCGAAATTCGAGGTACGTGGCATATAATTTCAACTCTGGTTCTAAGGTAAGGTTTTCCTACATCCTTGAGCGCCTACCGATATACTTCAGACTGTGGCCCGCGGTACGTGGTAGGGGGGTGTTAACCCAAATAGTTGGCCCAGTTGTGAGGCTCTGTCCCGAACTAGGGTTCTGGAAGAGAGCCCAGCAACGTAAAGACCGGGTAATGATAGGTAATGGAGGTTTGAAAAAATGATCACATGCAAGAAATAGAGGGCTCTAAGACCTAGAGAGATAGACTTTTGAAAATCTTTGAAGAAGCATACATTGTTTGCATTCAGATCCTAAATTGAGGAGAGTTGTATTTAGACCTAAGTCTATGTGAGCATGAAAATTTCTCCTCAATATAGTCCTACCAAACCATGCCTAAGCTATATGCAGTAAATGTCAGCTAGGTCAGAATCTAGGCTCCTAGGCTCACATGATATTGAAAGTAAAGAGCTAACATGTTGTGAACATAATTTCGATAATTGGACTAAGTCAAGCATAATTTAGGTCAGACAAGGACAGTCCCATCACGGTCGCCAAACCTGTTATCGTCGCAAAATTTTTCCCCGTCTTCCCTTCCTTGCGGAAGAGAGAGGGAAATGCTTTCGCGATTCAAACTTGACCGAATTTTGGAAATTGTTTTGAAATACTCGCCTCCGTTTTGAAAATTGCGGGAAAATCCATGGGATGGGGCTCGACCTGTCGGTACGAGGTTCGACCGTTCCTGCCGACTTTAACAAGGGTAATCGAACCAAGGACCAAAATTATGCTTGACTTAGTAAAATCATTGAAATTATGTTCTATCCTAAATGCACAGAGAATTCAGGCATGTGCTATGAGATTTGGTAAAATATAAGTTGGAAAATATGATGTATGCTTAGAAAATATTTGAAGTTGAAAGGTATTTCTCAGGAAAAGATGGAAATCAATCTCTCAGAAAAACTCAGACGAAGAAGGTTTGAAATCTCAAGAAAGTTTATAAAGAGTTGGAAAATCTTGAAGAAGAGAGAATCTCGAGAAAGTTTATAAAGAGTTGGAAAATCTTGAAGAAGTGAGAGTCTCAAGAAAAGAGAAGGAATTCTTGAGAAAAGATGAATATTTGAAAAGGAAAGCATTTGTCAGGAAAAACTCGGATTTTGAGAATTTTCTTAGGAAAATGATAGAAAATTTTGTAGGAAAACTCATTAGAGAAGGAAATTCAAAATTCAGGAAATTGAATTCCTAAGAATCTTGTCCTTGAAATTTCTGAAAATCGATTTTTTTATTTTTATTTTTGAGAAAGATGAAAATTCCTTTTGAAAATGGATCTTAAGAAAATAGCATTTTCAGGGGAAATCATGGGAAAACTTTGATTTGGAAAATCCAACTCCGAATATCATCATAGTTTCTTGAGAAAATTGATTCCATGAAGTGAAAATCTTTTGAGAAAATCATGAGAAAACGAATGATGCAAATGATTTGAATGAATGAATGCACTTTGAAAAGATTTCTGAAAAATTGGTTGGAAAAATGTGGATTAAGCCAAAGTAAATCCTTCAGATATTCTGACTGTGGCCATGAATATATTCAGGGTTTATTTGAATTAATTCACAATATTTTGAAAACATTGGAAATATTAGGTGCATTTTCAAGATAGCCTAAGAGTGTAGGCTCAATGTGACTGGTAGAGAGATGATGGATCTGGGTCTCGTCCATATTCCGACTAGGGCCGTAAATGTGGACTCCACCGAGTTCATCAACTCTCTAAGAGTTGGTGCACGTGCCATTCGTGTTCATCCACGGTGAATTTGGAAAATTGAGATATGTGCATCATATAATCAGGATATTACTGAAATCAAACTATATGAGATGCAACCTAATCTAAGCAGTAAAAGTAAATATTATTCCAAAGTTTACATTTTGATTGTTACATCATTGACGAAATAAAAAAAAATGTAACTAAATATTTGATAGCTCCAAAGCAACCATATCTTCCAGATTTTTCTTATAGATATCGAGTTCCTCCCTAAGTATTCACTAAGATAATCTCTACTCCTGTGCGATCCTGCATAAATCAAAAGAACACGAGCAGTACACGAAATAGAAATAGAACTTATTATTAAACTAGCTGCATGCTAAAAACACTGAAAAATAATAAGAAATCTAATGACAATTTTAACCGAAGTTAATTTCTAATTAAATATGAGACTAACTAATTAACAACGCTAATTATCAATCAATTTATTTAACTAACAACTAATTGAAACTCGATTAATAATAAAGTAAACTAATTATGAAAACCAAACATGAGATTAGGAATTTGGGAAAAATAGAAAAAAAAAAAAAACAAACCGAAAGGCAAGAAAGATAATGTAATGAAAAACAGAGATTTAAAAACAGAAAATTGACGATTCCAAAACCGGAAAACAGAACAAATAATGCATAAAACAGAAAACTGAAAATACATGAAATAAGAAAAAAAAAAAAAAACAGAAATTTAACCAATGGAAAACAAATATTCAGGTATTGAAAACAGGAAGGAAAACATGTAAAACTGGAAAATTATAACGAATTGCAAAGACAGATAAATACAGAAAAACAAACCGGAAATGATTTAAAATTTTAGGAAATACAAAACTGAAAAGGGAAAACTGGAAAACAAGAACTCAATTTCAAAAACTGGATGATGAAATGATGAAAACAGTAAAAAGGAAAAGAAGATAATAAAACAGAGAAATAAGAAAATCGATTGCAAAACAAAGGTTTGATGAACATGAACTAACTGTAAGATAGGAAAAAAAAAACTGTAAGCACGAAAAGCAATCGAACCAACACACGAGAAACTGCCGAATGGCATGTGCAAAGCTGAAAAAGAAAAAGAAAATTTAGAGATTTCAATAAAAATAACATGACCTCAACTAAGGCAAAAAGAGGAAATTCACCTTATACGATACATTGAAACAGAAATTGATTTGTGAACAATGAACTCAACAATGTGCTGAAATGGCAGCTCATAGCAGATTGAAAGCGTAACATCATTGGCGTGCGCACACCACCACCAAAGAGGCTCGTGGATCCTCTGCACCGAACAACTTATACCCACGATCAAGAGGTTGATCCTCTTCTCTTGGAGATGCAGGAAATATGTAAAACTTGATGAATCCACTGCATCAATTGAACTTTATAGATTCTATCAATTCCAGCTAAACAACCTTGTAGATCCCTGCTCCAAACGACCTTGTAGACAGCAATTGAAGATCGATTCCCTGTGGCTGGACTGAAGGAAGATGGAGCCTGCTGAAGGGCGATTGCAGATTGGGGCTTCTTGTATATCCTCTGCATCAATCGACTTACAGCCCACAATAAAGAGGTATATCCTCTTCTATAGAGCTGGGCTGAAATAGAATGGGAGAAATGTTGGATTTCCCTTGCTAGATGGGTTGAAGAAAATGTAGCAAACGCTGGCTGGAGCTTCTTCTGTTGATGTGCTGAAGTGGCTGAAGGATGGTATTGCAGTTGGCTGGGAGTGGAAGGTCCTTCACGTTGGATGGAGGATGTCGCTCCTGGTGATGGAAGACCTTGCAAAAACCGTCAATCTCCAATTCAATTCCCCCTCTCCCGTTCAATGGTTGCCCCCTCTTTCAATCAATAGCTGGGTCTTTTAAAGACCTTCAGCCTCTTTCCTCAAAAACAAAAAAAAAACGCAGTCCTCTTTTAAGAGCTCCGTTATGTTTTTAAAACTTTTGAAAACTGAGATTTTGAAAATCATTCGTTTTCCAAAAGGGGCGCATCTTATGTTTTTTAAAAAAAAAATTATTTCATTTACCTAAGTTTTGGGTAAAATGAATGTTTTTTTTTTTTGGAAAGTTTGGCTGTGGCGCCGTTTTGGGGCTGTTTCTTTTAAAAAAATGAATAGTAAATAAAAGAAATAAATAAAAAAAATAAAAAAATAAAAAGAATAAAATTAAATTGGAGATGCCACCTCAGCCAATTTTTTTTTTTAAATTCTTTTTGAAAATAAAGTTTTATTTTGTTTTAGCAAATCTTTTATTTTCAAGTGGAGTGCCGCAAATGTGTGGGCCCACTACTTTAGAACATAACATAAAAAAATAAAATAAAAATAAGAAAATAAAAAAAAGAGGAATTTACAAAATTGGTGCCATCTCCGGGTGGGTCCCACTTGAGAATAAGATACTTACCTGAGAGTATGAGTATGATGCTAGTTCAAAGGCGGGTCCCGCTCCATTTATTTGAAGATACGAGATAAAACATTATTTGTTTTCAAGAATTTGAAAAAAATTGGTTTTTAGGGCAAAAAATATGGATAAATGTAAAAAAAAATTTGTAAAGAGATTTAAAAAAGTTTTGAGATAAAATCTTTAAAATCAATATCCAAAATATCTAGATTGTTTTTCTTGAGAAAATTTTTGTAATTTAAAGTCTTGGGGTAAAATGGGAAAGATTGGCAATTTTGAAAACCCAGGGTTTTAAAAATCAATTTTGAAAAGTTTAAAAATCAAATCTGGATGGACAATTTTGAAAATCATGAGTTCTGGATCTCAAACTGACATGCTATGCAGTGAAATGATGCAATGCTATGCACAGACATGTTCTATGAAATGTCACTCTGAGCTCGGACTTGGAAATTTTAGCTTTTTGTCCAAAAAAAGGATTTTGAAATTTTGCCATTTGAAGATGTCTCTGAACCTAAATATGGAAATTTTGAGGCTCAAGAATGAAATTTTGGACTTTCTGCAAGGTTTAATCTCAGAAAATGACCATTTTGCCCTTCATTGCTTCCGGAGAACTGAAATGTGCCAATTGAGGGCAATGTCAGGGAGGTGAGTGAAAATTTGCGGTGTTTACAGTACCTCAAATCATTAATTAGAATAAAGACAAAAGTACAATCCAGCGTTCAATGTACTATTGTAAGAAATAGACTTTTTACATAAAATATGTATTACCTAAAATATTACATCGACTAGTGTACCCTATATTTTACTTTTATGGAAAAAGGGATCCTCGAATTTCTCTAAAAGATGTTTTTGAAATGACATAACATTTCACATTTCAAAAAGGCTACGATTTCAAAATGTAACGACTACTTTTTTAAAAGCTATATAAACACACTCAAATAAACTATTCAACAAGGAATGGAATAGACGTGTGAGCTTACAACGAGAAAAATTCTATTCATTATTTGAAAAGAGAGCCTTGAAAAAGAAAGAGAAGAAGAAAAGAAAGAAAAGAGAAAAAGTCAAGTCCAGCTCTTTGACAAAGAGTATCCTCTGAGTGACAAACAGAACATTCTGAGAATCCTTCATTCGTGCATTCATATCATTCTGAAGGTTCTATAGGAAGTATTGTAACTCTGTTATTCACTGTATTCCTTCTTTGTTGAAAGAAGTAGACCTCTGAGAAAGAGGGTGTTGTCCTTCTCTGTTGAGAGAAGAAGACCTCTGTGGAAGAGGGTGTGCCCCTTCTCTATTGAGAGAAGAAGACCTCTGAGGAAGAGGGTGTTATACTATTTATCCGGTGACTCGGATGTTATAGTGGAAAGCTCAAGTGGTTTGCTTGGGGACTGGATGTAGGTCTGGGTATTGACCGAACCAGTATAAATTCTGTGTTTTATGTGTTGTGCCTTATTGCCTGATTATTTTATTTTATCGATTTTTATCGTATTTCACTATTCACCCCCCCTCTAGTGGAATTTCAGAAAGTATTTAAGAAAATAACCCGCCTCTATTTTTGAAATATTTGCGGAAAAACTGGGAGACGGGATCCGCTCGTCGGTACGAGGTTCAACCGTTCCTGGCACCTTTACCAGGGGTAATCCAACCAAGGGTCGAATTCATGCCTTTTGCTTTGCTAAGAAATTATCTAAGAATTTATCCTAAGTTTAAATGCATAAAGAATCATGCTTGTGCAATGCAAAGATGAATGCTCTTTTGAAAGATGTTTTGAAAATTTCCAAGTGCTTCTGAGATGAATCTGATGATAGAGTGAAGAAATGGTTTTTAACTCAGAACTTAAGATTTTAAAGTTCTAAGTTTTTGGAATAATCAGAGTTTTGGGAAATAATCTAGACTTTTGAAAGGAAGGATCTTGAAATTGAGATAAAGGGAAGAGAAAGAAAACTTCAAAGTCGTAAATGGACTTTGAATTAGAATAGAGATGAAATGGAATTGAATTCTAACTCTGGAGTTTGAAATCAAAATGGAATGTGGGAAATCTAAATAGAATTGAGAAATAGAATTGATTTGAAAGTTGGAATTCAAGATGGAATCTGAATCCAAAGTCTGTATTCTAAATAGAGTTCAAAATTGAATTCAGAATTTAGAAGCCGAAATAAGAATTGGATCTGAGATGAAAACAGAATTGAATTCTAATATTTTAAATGGAATTGGATCCGAAATTTGGCATCCAAGATGGGATTTGGATTTGAAGTCTAAGATCCAAGGTAAAACTGGGTTCTGGATCCTAAAATGGAATTGGATTTAAGAATTGAAATTGAGAATAGAAGTTGATTTTGAAATCAGAAATTCAAAATGGGATTTGAATTCAAAGTCTGGATTCTAAATAGAGTTGAGATTTAAAATTGAATTCTGTATTTAGAATTCGAAATGGGAGTTGAACCCGAAATTTGAGATCTGAGATGAAATTGGATACTATATCTTAAATGGAATTGGATCTGAAGTCAGAGATCCAAAGTAGAATTGGGTTCTGGATCCTAAAATGGATTTAGATATGAAGTCTGAGATCCAAAGTAGAATTTGGTTCTGGATCCTAAAATGGATTTGGATCTGAAGTCTAAGATCCAAAGTAGAATTGGGTTCTGGATCCTAAATGGATTTGGATCTGAAGTCTAAGATCCAAAATAAAATTGGGTTTTGGATCCTAAATAGATTTTGGATTTGAAGTCTGAGATCCAAGATGGAATTGAACTCTGGATCCTAAAATGGATTTTTGGATCTGAAGTCTGAGATCCGAAAAGGTGGAGATTTGTACTTGGAAATCAGGATCCAAGTTGGGATTAGGATCTAAATTTGGGTTTGGAATCTGAAAGTCCGAATGGGACTTCTGAAGATGGATCTGGGTTTTGAAAACCCAAATTTGAATTTAAAATTTTAAGAAGGGTCAAGTTTTGAGTTTCAGTGCAATCTCAAACTTTGATTTTTGATTTTGAAGATAAGAAAATGAACTTGACCTTTTGAAGCAGAAGATGACTTCAAAGTTTAAATTGAACTTTGAAGTTTTGGATTTTTTTATTTAAAAATTGAAGTTTGAATACAACATGAATTTGAAATTTCAAAGTTAAGTTGAACTTTGAAATCAAATTTAAATCTTGAAAATGAGATAGGAATTTGAATCTATAAATGAGTTTTGATCTCTGAAGTGAAGGGAAAGAATCACTTGGAATTTTGAAAAGGGAATTTTGAAAATATGATGCAATTCTATCCTAAATGATGAATGAATTTGAATAATTTTGAAATTGGATTTTGAAAAGTTATTTCATTCTTTAAATGAATTAAAAATGAGATTGAACATAAAATACTGTGATCATCGCAAAATTTTTCCTCTCTTGTGGTTTCTCTCTCTTCCTTCTCTTTTCCTTTTTTTTAACCTCTATTTTCCTCTTTTTTGAAGGGAAGAAAATAAAAGAAAGAAAAGAGAAAGAGGAGAAAAGAAAGAAAGAAAGAGAGAAGAGGAACTATTTTGCGCGGTCTCACTTGACCTTAATTTGAAAACATTTAGAAATTTAACTCGCCTCCGTTTTTTAAAATTTGCGGGAAAATGGAGAGACGGGATTCGCTCGTCGGTACGAGGTTCGACCGTTCCTAGCGCCTTTACCAGGGGTAATTGAACTAAGAATCGAATCTATGCCTTTTGCTTTGCCTAAATATTATCTAAGAGTTTATCCTAAAGATCTAAATGCACAAAGAATCATGCTTGTGCAATGCAAGGATGGATGCTCTTTTTGAAAAGATGTTTTGAAAATTTCCAAGTATTCTGAGATGAATTTGATGAGGGAGTGAAGAAATGATTGAATTTAACTTAGAACTTGAGATAGATCAGAGAAGTTCTAAGTTTTTGAAGTAAATCAGAGTTTGGAAAATAAATCCGGATTTTGAAAGAAATGATCTTGAAGTTGAGATAAAAAGGAGAAAGGAAGGAAATTTCAAAGTCATAAATGGACTTTGTATTTAGAGTTTTGAATCTGGATGAATGTTTGAAAATGGAATTGAATTCTAGCTTTGAAGCTTTGAAATCAAAAAAATGAGATTCGAGAGATTAAAAAATAGAATTGAGAAACGAAGTTGGATTTGAAAAGTTGGAATTGAGGATAGAATCTGATTTGAAATCTGGGATTCAAGATGGAATCTGAATCCATAGTCTGAATCCTAAATAGAGTTGAAATCCAAGATGAAGTTGAATTCTGGATCCTAAAATGGGTTTGGATCTGAAGTCTGAGATCCAAAGTAGAATTGGATTCTGGATCCTAAAATGGATTTGGATCTGAAGTCTGAGATCCAAAGTGGAATTGGATTCTGGATCCTAAGAATGGATTGAGTTCTGGATCATAAAATGGATTTGAAGTTTTAGATCCAAATGTAAAATTGGGATTCTGGATCCTAGAATGATCTGAAGTCTGAGATCCAAATGTAGAATTGGGTTCTGGATCATCGAATGGAGTGGATCTGAAATCTGAGATCCAAATGTAGAGTTGGGATCTGGATCCTAAAAATGGAAATGGATCTGGAGTCTGAGATCCAATGTGAATGTTGAATCCTGGATCCTAAAATGGTTTTTTTTTATCTGAATTTGAGATCCAAAAAGTGGGGATTTGTACTTGGAAATCTGGATCCAAGTTTGATTTAGGATCTAACTTTGGATTTGGAATTTCAAAATTTGATTTGAGAATTTTGAACTTGGAATATGAATTTCAAAGTCAAATTGGATTTTGAATTTGAAGTTTGAATCTGGAATTTAGAAGATGAATCAAGAATTTCTAAGTTTGAATTGAATTTGGAAAAAGGAATTTTAGAAATTGAATCTTGAATATATAGATGAATTTCAAAGTTAAATTGTACTTTGAATTTGAGATAGAATTTGGAATTTGGAATTTGAAATACAAGCTGATTCTGAAGTTTCAAAGTCAAATGGGACCTTGAAATTGAATTCTTGAATCTTTTTGAGAAATTTGAATTTATGAATAGGTTTTGATCTGAGAAATGAAGGAAAGAATCACTTGGATTTATGAAAAGGATTTGGAAAATATGATGCAACTCTATCCTAAATGATGAATGAATTTAAAGAATTTGAATTTAGATTTTGAAAAGCTATCTTATTCTTGAACTGAATTAAAATAAGATTGAAGATATAATACATCCCTGACTATGGTCATTGAATGTATTATGTAATAATCTATATTTAAATTCAGGTGAAGAATAAAAAACATTTGGTGCTTTTATAGAATTTAAAATGAAATTACCTCTCAACATACCCTGACTATGGCCATTGGTATATATTTTGAGTTAATTTTAAGTTAAATTCTGATAAAAGAAGAAAATATTTAGGGAAAATATGATGAATTTTGAAAACAGATCCAGTGTTATTTCGTAAAAGTTAAAAATCCTAAGTTTTGTCCATACCCTGACTATGGCCATTGATATAGATCATCAACTTAGGATCAATTACCTTTTACGAAAATGGTGCACGTGCCAATCGTGTTTCACCATTGTGAGAATTTGAGAAATAAAGGAAAAATGCATGAAAAACAAGTAATTCATGATATTTACAATGCTCATCAATTCTATCTAAAACAGAAAGTGTAAATTTTCATTTAAGATCTAACTATTACAAGTTTTTGCATCAAATTCCTGAATTTAAGAAAGGAGAACAATCCCTTTTCGCATAATTCCTGCAAAAATCGAGTGTTGGTATACAATAGGGAACACACATAAAATAGAAAGATAACGCTTTTATATATAAGATGAAGAGTATGATAAAGTAAATATAGGGTTTGAAGAAATATACTTGAAGGCACATATACATATATGTATACATATATATGAATGCATGTATATATGCCTATGTATATGGATTTATATATATATACACTTACATACAAGTATTCTTGAGAAAAAAAGAGGGGATATTCACAGTTGTGTGAAATCGATGACTTGGATTCATAGTTTTAATAGGAGGGATGCTGGGAGTGTAAAAGGCAATGGGTGTTAATGGTGTTATTGCTGATAGACTACAACTGCTATTAGGCTGTCGTGCTCACCTAGACACCGGGATGTGGTGAATAGTGCAGCAGTGAACAATTCTGAGAATCCAGGGGATGAGAACATATTCTATAGTAGGTGAGTGTAACAGTAGGGTATATGTAATGAGTGAATGCGATGGAGGTTAAACTACGATAGGCAAAGCACTATGTAAAGGATCACAAGTGTTGAGATGCAGCATACTGTGTAAGGGCTACTTCAAGAGGTACGACTGGGAGTCTACTGGATTGCAGTAGAGGGCCATGACTTGCTGTGTATGTTGTACCTATGGATGCAGGGGGAAGTGAAATGATGAGGATTATGATATAGTGGAATGGTTGGTATTAGCAAAAAGATTTGCTAATAGTACAAGAATTGAGGTTTCCCGCTGCTGAATCAACAGGGGACTCTTCAAAAACTAGAATTCTGGACTGGGTGGGGGCATTGCACCCTGTTGCATTATTTTAATAAAACCAGCCCGAACTGTTGCTGCAATGGTTCATAGGTAGGTGCTTCACTGCTGAAAGTTGAATCAGCTGGAAATTTCTATTCTGAAGGAGCAGAAGATGATTACCATCATATGGCTGGGGGGGGAAGGCAAATAAATCACTGAATGTAGTGGAGAGTGAATGGATGGGACATGGTCTTGAGGATGAACACAGGCATGAGGCAGTTGTGAAGGTGGAAGTTGTTGTAGCAATGGAGGCAGAAGGAACCTTGAGAAGGTCAGGAAGAAAAAAAAAATTTGAACACAATGTCCACACACAGGGAAAATGAGGGAAAAGGAGTTCCCTCACAATCTACTATATTTGCCTCTGTATTAACAAAGTAAGCGATGGTATCTGCCGTATATGCAGGAGGCTCATCAAATAGACATCCCCTCAGATTTGAAGAGAAAGGAGTTAAGAAATGAATAAATGAAATGAACAAGATAAAGAAAAGAGAAAAGAATGAAACACAACAGTGTCTGGAATCTGGATCCGACTGAATCGATAACCAACCAGCTCAGGGGTTTTCTTTTTGCAGCATCAACGGATCCCTTTGAGAATCGGTACATCTGCTTGAGATGAAGTCGCCATCGATGCTGGCCATGCAACTATCATACATTGGTCAATCTGCAAAAAGTATGTTGGCTATGAAAATATCATTTCACACGAACAGATAAATGAGGATGGATGTATCAAAGTATCTATTCATTGGAGAATTTGAGATTCTATCCATCATTTTCTTCTACAGCCAAGCTCCATGAATCCCTGTTCATGACTGCTACTAAAAAAAAAGAGAGAGCTCCTTCTTTCTTTCAACATGCTCATAATTTCACGTATTGTCCCCTGCGTACAGGATATGTTCTAGGGATCATTATAAAAACACTTCTGAATCGGATGCCTGCATCTATCAATCCCTTCACTTCTCAAGGGGATGTATAGCAAGTTTCTCAATTTATACAACAAACATTATTTATCCTGTTAACATAAATTTCGACCTAAAAAAAAAATTATATTTTTTTTTTTGCTAATCACCAAACATCTGTTGTAATCACATCAGGGATGATCAGAGCATTGAATTTTAATGTAGTCTCATAAAAAATAAAAAATAAAATAAAAAAAAGAATACAAAGGCAAACCATATGATCTTGATTAATGAGATCAGAAAAGTTTAATATATACAATGCTTTACAGCATAACAGAATGTTTACGATATATCTTACTAATTCACTTCCCGATGACAAATGCCCACAGGGTCAGGCAAAGAACCCAATAACAATCAAAAGAAAGAATACAAATTTTCATTATTTATACATTTGAAACTTACCCATAACAATACCACGGAGGGTGCACCTGCGATGTTACAATGAAATCGTGATGTTGTGTGATGGAACCTGATCTTAAAATGCTAAAAATAGCACAGAGGTGATGTTCTACATAAGAACGTAACCAAATGAAGTGATAATAACGATGATCGAAGTGGGAGATCAAGAAACAGATTAGGGATTAAGACAATTGCTAATAGAGAAAAAGAAAAAAAAGAAAAAAGAAAAAAAAGAACAGAGAGAAAAAAAAAAACGAAATGCCAGGGCTATAGCTAATATGATGCTAGCGAAATATGAGCCAAAATCCTGTAACGAGATACATCATGACAGAAAAAGAAAATACACAAGGAACTACAATTAACAAAGAGATATGCTTCTTAACATAGCACAGAGGTGCTGCTCAGCAAATACAGCGTGCGTTAGTAATTCCTGGCTGTTTTTAATTTGACGCAGAAATCTAACTTATGAATTCATTCCAGATTTAATGCCTAAAGGAATATAGTCTCATCTTGATTTTTTTTTAACAGAATTTTTTTTAGTCGACCAGCCATGTGAGGCTGATTTACCAGCTCAAAGGCCTTGAATACCTACTTGATATAGCTCCTCTGCAATCATGCCTACGGGGGGGGGGGAAACAGGACCCGCATTTAATCTGATGAAGGCAACTATGGATAGTATGAATAATATTAAAGAGACCAGGTTGATATGGTGGGATTGGCATAGATGATGCAGGCAGATACTACAACATGAGGTATAAAAGGAAATCAAGCAAAATTAACGAAAGAACATGGAAATAAAAAAAAAACTAGTGAAATGGTAAACAATCAAGGCAAAGCAGAAGATAAGAAGAGACAACAGAATGATTATGTAAGACTTAAGATGCATGGCGATGAGAATACGAACTTAAAATCGAAAAGGATCGGTTAGTTAAGCATGATGAATAAATAAAAAAAATGGGAAATCTCATAAGACAAGAATTCAAATGCCAGAAGCGGAATACCGATCAGAACTACCATATGTAGACTGATGGAAATCACGATCTAAGTCGATTCAAACAGTAAAAAAAACAAACAAAAGAAAAATGAAAATATGTCGGAATATGAAACTCCCTTGCTGTAGCACAAGGAGGTATCGGGATTTGCTATCGGCAACCGAATACCATCCGTAGTGCGTTTAAAGGGGCTAAGAAGAGGGGAATCTAGAGAGAACTGAGAAATATAAAGGAGATGGACTTACCTAATTCTGCGAATATTCTCAAGGAGGGGATTGGATTCTTTTCTTTCAACTGCGAAAACCTCTTGTCACCGGAAGGGAGAGGAGAATCCTCTGCAGCTCTGTGGATAAGAGATCTACCTTCAATCTCTTGAATGCGATACACCGGAGGAGAAGGGGTTATGAGTTTTAGGAAAAATGGGGAAGTCAGGATCTCTGGTTGCTAATGACAAGAGTGCTCGACAAAGGGTCCGATCCCCCGGCAAAAGGGGGTCCCTCCCATTTATAACAGGGGAGGAGAGCCATAGAAGGATCGAGAGGAAGTTGGGGATCAAGGGTGGAGAAGGAAGTTGTTGCAGATGGACGAAGGGTGGAGGGTTGGCGAGAGGTCGGGCCATGGAGGAGAGGGAGAGGCGGCTGATGGAGTAATTGCGAGAGAGTCTCCCCCCGAAACCCTAACTCGATTTGTGAGTTTTTGCAAGGTTTTTTTTTTTTTTTACTTTTTCCAAAAGAGGTCTCCTTATAAAAAGTATTTTCAAAACGGGTTTCTCTTAAAAACCATTTCTATTTTTTTTTTGTAATTTTCTTTCATTATTTTTTTATTTTTTTCGCTCTTTTCTGAGTATTTTTATTTTTTTTGTATTTTTGGAATGAAAATCTGAGAAACAAAGACTAAACCCTAATTTTTTTTGTATTTTTCTACAAAGAATATTTACAAAAGTATTTTCCTGAGAATTTCAGACCATTTCGGGAAAATTTCTTCAGAAGACTGAGTTTTGGACCCGAGTTTTGAGAAAATGTTCGAGTTTTTGAAACTTGAATCGAGAAATACACGTGATGGATCCAAACGAATGTCGGATGGACTGTCCGAGTTATTTAAAAACTATTTTTTGGTATTTTCTATAATTTTAATTTAGAATTTGAACAATGAGACACAGATTTGGATCTGGACAATGGATCCAGATCCGAAATCAATTTAAACATATAAAATAAATTTAGTTTCAGTAAAACTTGAGAAATGAACTGAAATTTAGATTTAAAAATGACTTATTTGCTAAAAAAAATGAATTTAGGGGTAAGAAAGGAATATTTAAAAGATTTTAAAAAATTTGGGGTGTTCACAGATGCCCCTCTTTGCTACTAAGCCGGTTGAAAGTCGAGCTTAGTGGTAAAGAAAACACTCCAAATTTTGAAAAATGCCCCAGTCAGCAAATCTGAACTGGGTGTGGAAGAATTATGGCTTTTCAGGCTTAAAGCCTTGTCCTGAATGGCTTGAGGGGACGAAATCCTCGACAATGATATGACTGAATGATAGAGATGAGGAAATCGTGATGGGACCTTGGGTGAAGATCCCGAAATGATGAAAGGATTTCGATCAAGTCTCATGAATGAGGCGAGATCAGTTTTTTTGGAATGACTCCGGCTTAGCCCTTAACCTGGATGGGACGAAGATATATCAAGATAACCTGGATGGGGAAAGGAGTATGTGATGACCTTGATGAGACATTTTTGAGGAAATGCCTCATGAGATGAAGCTCAAGTAGGATTTTATTCTGGATGGATATACAAAACATGGATTCCTTGATGAGAAGAACCATGATGGGATTGGAGGAAAATACCTCGTTGAAACGAGACTCAGGTTTAACCTAAACCTGAAAAAGGAAGGTACCTCGATGCACGAGGTTCAGGCTTAACCCTTAACCTGAAGGGGACGACCAAATGGAATCCTCGAACGAAGAAACCATGATGGGACCTTCAGAGTTTGGACGAACAAATCTGAAGGGGTTTTGCGAAAGGAGGAAGGAAATGGGGTTCTCTAAAGCTTTGAAAAAGGGATGAACTTGGGCGTCTCATTGCTGAGACGGAAACCAACTTTTGAATTTAATGACCTCTTGCAGGAAGTACAGGTTTTGACCCTTAACCTGAGTGGGAACAACCATACGGATTTCTCGAAACCGTGATGGGACAGGAGAGATACTTCAACTGAATGGGGTAACTCTCCTGGAAGATATAAACAACGCTAGGTTGCACCAAAAATGGATATCGAATATTTATTTCATTCTTTAGAATATCTAGAAAATTTTGCCAATAAGATAAATTTATAGTTGACTTTAACGCTTGAAAAATATGTACATGTGTGCAAAGATATTCCCTTTTTTACCTAGAGTATTTCTTCCAACGAGGTTAACTTCTCGGTCTTAAGAGTCAAATTCAAAATTTTAGCGCTGATGATTTTCTTCAAGGAAGCTATCCATTTCCCTGATATAAGAAGAGAAGAAATATTCTCAATTTCATAAAAGCAAGTAGTGAAAAGACATTGATAAAAGATATTTTGCATAAGAAAAGATGATTTCTGGCAATTTAGGCAGTTTGATATCTGAGTGTTTTCTCATGATGATCTTCTTGCACTCTTTTTGAGTCATTGGGCTTTTTCGGGCTTTTTTACATCATCCTTCATTTTGGAGATGTCCAGACTTTTCTCTCTTTTTTCAGGGAAGGGTACGTCACAAACTCCTTCATCTCGGAGATGCTCTGATCCTTCTTTTTCTCAAGGATTATATTGGCTCAAAGGTCTTTAGATGATAGCTGAAATCAAATATCATTTAGGGTTTGTCAGTAGATCCATCACATCCGCCTTCATCTCGACGGTGATCCGAACTTTCCCTGGAAGGATCCATCACAAACTCCGTCATCTTGGAGATGTTTCAAATCTTTCTTTGGCCCCGGGGGTCTACTCGCTTAATTCGCCTTCATCTTGACGACAATTGAGAGATCCCTTTTGCAGATATTTGATTGCAGCTTTAAAATGGATAAGGAGTTATGAATTGAGTGGATTCTTTTTATTGCTCAGAATATTTCTACTGTCTGATTGCCAGAAAATCATCTTTAAACATGCGTCAAAGCTATGATCAATATCAATTTGTTTCTGGCTTTTCAACATCATTGAATATTTATTTCACTAATCATACCGAGGATATTTTTTTCATCCTTTTGGTTGATCAAACAGGGAAAAGATTTGAATTTTACCTCTTTTTCGCAAAACGTTTCACCTTTTTTGGAAAGAAATACAAGAGGTAATCTAAGGTAATTCTTTTGTGTAATAAGAATATTGAAATCAACAAATACTTTTAGCAAATTGGAGAATTTTTCATGACTTCTATGTGAAATATTTACTCAATACAGATTTTGATGCGACCTTTAGTTGCAATTTATGATTTTGGATATTCTGACTAGTAAAACTAAGATATTTTATTTAACGACCAGCGAAGTAGCTGGAACCTTTCATTTAATGACCAGTAAAAACTGGGACCTTTTATTTAACGACCAGCGAAGTAGCTGGAACCTTTCATTTAATGACCAGTAAAAACTGGGACCTTTTATTTAACGACCAGCAAAGTAGTTGGAACCTTTCATTTAACGACCAGTGAAACTGAGCCCTTTTATTTAACGACCAGCGAAGGAGCTGGAACATTTCATTTAGCGACCAGCGAAGTAGCTGGGACATTTCATTTAACGACCAGCAAAGTAGCTGGGACATTTCATTTAACGACCAGCGAAGTAGCTGGGACATTTCACTTAACGACCAGCGAAGTAGCTGAGACATTTCATTTAACGACCAGCGAAGTAGCTGGGACATTTCATTTAATGACCAGCGAAGTAGCTGGGACATTTCATTTAACGACCAGTGAAGTAGTTGGGACATTTCATTTAACGACCAGCGAAGTAGCTGGGACATTTCATTTAACGACCAACGAAGTAGCTGGGACATTTCATTTAACGACCAGCGAAGTAGCTGGGACATTTCATTTAGCGACCAGCGAATTAGCTGGGACATTTCATTTAACGACCAGCGAAGTAGCTGGGGCCTTTCATTTAATGACCAGCGAAGTAGCTGGGACCTTTCATTTAACGGCCAACGAAGGAGTTGGAACATTTCATTTAACGACCAGTAAAAACTGGGACCTTTCATTTAACGACCAGCGAAGTAGCTGGGACATTTTATTTAACGACCAGCGAAGTAGCTGGGACTTTTCATTTAACGACCAGCGAAGTAGCTGGGGCCTTTCATTTAATGACCAGCGAAGTAGCTGGGACCTTTCATTTAACGACCAACGAAGGAGTTGGAACATTTCATTTAATGACCAGTAAAAAACTGGGACCTTTCATTTAACGACCAGCGAAGTAGCTGGAACCTTTCATTTAGCGACCAGCGAAGTGGCTGGGACATTTCATTTAACGACCAGCGAAGTAGCTGGGACATTTCATTTAATCATTTAATGACCAGCGAAGTAGCTGAGACATTTCATTTAATCATTTAACGACCAGCGAAGTAGCTGGGACATTTCATTTAACAACCAACGAAGTAGTTGGGATATTTCATTTAATCATTTAATGACCATCGAAGTAGCTGGGACATTTCATTTAATCATTTAACGACCAGCGAAGTAGCTGGGACATTTCATTTAACGACCAGTGAAGTAGCTGGGACATTTCATTTAACGACCAGCGAAGTAGCTGAGACATTTCATTTAACGACCAGCGAAGTAGCTGGGACATTTCATTTAATCATTTAATGACCAGCGAAGTAGCTGGGACATTTCATTTAATCATTTAACGACCTTTGATTTAATGATTTGACCTAAGATTGAGACTTTCTGAGGAATAAACAGCACGAGGACTGAACTTGATTTTTAGCAAAATAAACAGTGCGAGCACCGAGTTTCCCAACTGAGAGTCGGGAAGGAGATCGGCCTATTTAAGATATTTAGAGATCGAAGCAAGAAGAATGGCCACGGTTTCAGGATTTATCCTTTATCCTGAAGGGGAAATGGAATATACATTTGATGAGAATTTAGGAAAAGAATGATTCAGGTTTTATCCCTTAACCTGAAAGGGAAAAGAATGTTTTTGTGACGAGATAACTTGAAACTTGATTTTAGAAGGGATATGACAAGATTTAGAATTTATGATCTATGATTTAGATGGACTAGGTATGTGACGGGGAATATAAAAAGAATAAACTTTGAGAAGACAAAAGGACATGGAACTTTGAAAAAAATGTAGAATATTTGAGAAAATTGATTTATTTTTGTAAAAAGAATTCTCACAGGTAGCATGGTTGCCCCTATGAGTGATCTTCAGGATAATCCCTTATCCTGAAGGGGAAAAAGAATAGAATTTAAAAAAAGATTAAATGGGAAATTGATATAAATCTAGAAAATCAACAAAAGATTGACAAAACTTGTATTTACAAAAGAATCCTCATAGGTAGCGTTGTTGCTCCTACAAAGGGTCTCAGGATTATCCCTTATCCTGAATGGGAGAAAGAATAGAATTTGAGAAAAATTGAATGAAGGAAAATTGATATAAATCTAGAAAATCAACAAAGATTGAAAAAAAACTTGTATTTACAAAAGAATCCTCATAGGTAGCGTTATTGCTCCTACGAGGGGTTTCAGGATTATCCCTTATCCTGAATGGGAAGAAGAATTTAAGGAATTTTATTAAAGAGAAATTGATATAAATTTAGAAAATCAATAAAGATTGATGAAACTTGTATTTACAAAAGAATTCTCATAGGTAGCGTTATTGCTCCTACGAGGGGTTTCAGGATTTTCCCTTATCCTGAATGGGAACACCTCGGACAACGAGGGTCAGGTTTATCCCTTAACCTGAAAGGGTATAAGAATAAAGGAAATACCTCATGTGAAAGAGGCATTAGGTTTATCCCTTAACCTGAAAGGGTAAAGAATCGATAAAATTTTTAATAGAATTGAGGAAATATTGATAAACTTGACAAACTTGATAAAATTGATGTAAACTTGATAAGAATATGAATAAAATGAATTGAAACTGATAAAGATATCAAAATTAACTGAAAAGTTATAAGATTTAAAAGAAAAAGGAGTTTTTCTGTTCCTGTCTGCATATGGGATCTTAAAAGGAAAATGTTTATTTAAAAGATAAATGAGAAATCATTTTGGGGGAAGAAAAATCCTCCACAAGAAGAATGATCAGCGCGAGATCTGATCCTTTAAATCAAACATGAGAGATCATCATGAGGGTTAATTTTCAAAGACAATGGTTTTGAATACCTAATTTTGAAGAAGAAGACCAACAATAGATCTGATTTCTAAAAATGACAGTTCGAAATTGATAATAAGATCAACACAAGAGTTGATCTTTGAAAATAATATTTTAAAACCAATCTTGGAAAATAAGACCGACACAAGGTTTGATCTTTGAATATAATGACTTAAAATCAAATACAAGGATTGATTTTTGAATGATTCGAAACCCATTTTGAAAGATTAGACCAACACAAGGGTTGATCTTTGAATATAAAGATTTGAAATCCATTTTGGAAGATAAGACTAACACAAGGATTGATCTTTGAATATAAAAGTTTAAAATTCATTTTGGAAGATAAGACCAACACAAGGGTTGATCTTTGAATATAAAAGTTTAAAATTCATTTTGGAAGATAAGACCAACACAAGGGTTGATCTTTGAACATAAAAGTTTAAAATTCATTTTGGAAGATAAGACCAACACAAGGGTTGATCTTTCAATATAATGGTTTGAAAAACTTATTTTTGAAGACATGATCAACACGAGGGTTGATTTTTCAATGCGATGGTTCGAAAACCTATTTTTGAAAACATGATCAACACGAGGGTTGATTTTTTGACAAAGCTTGGACCGAAGAATGTTTGAACTCTTTGGTCATAACGAAGATTTTTTGAATTTTCATGATTTTTGAAAAGGCCCTCATAGGTAATATCATTTCTCTCATGAGTGATGTCAGGATTGGTCCCACATTCTGAAAAGAACAGGAATTTAAATGTGATTTTAATAGAAGCCGATAAAGAGATTTTTGAAATATAGATTTTCAGCAGCAAATGCCCCTATGTGGCAGAGGAAGAAAGTATTGTGATTTTAGAGATATAAAGAAGAATTTGACATTTCATTGATGAGCAAAACTGATAACAAAGAACTGAAATATTTACAAGTATTTGTACCAAAAGGTCACAAAAGGACTGGACTGACTGGCCCCCTATAAGGTGACTTGGCAAAAAGGGAAAAGAAGCAAAAAAATATAAAAGAAACTGACATTTCATTGATAAGCAAAAGGTTCGATAACAAGACTGAATATTTACAAGAACTTCGAAAAGAAAGGATTCAAAAAGACTGGGTTGACTTGCCCCTACAAGACAATTGACAAAAAGAGACGAAAGCAAAACAAAAACTTTGGCTTTATCAATTCTTTGAATGGTCCGGGAATGGTTTTGTCAGGACTGATGGCTGCTTTTCTTCCTCGTCCTCTATCAGCTCACTTCTGTCGATGCAGTCTTGTATCATGTGCTTGAGGACGAAACAATGTTCTGTATCATGCCCTATTGCCCTGTGATACTTGCAGAATTGATCTTTGAACTTTCCCTACATAACGGGAGGATCTGCGATCTTAGGGAGTTTGATCATCCCGTGCTTCAAAAGGTAATTCATAATCACTTCTAAACTCTCAGATAACGGAGTGAAGACTCGATCTTTCTCCCACTTGATGTACTTGGGCTTCTCTTGCAGATCACCCTTTTGTTGAAAGCCAATTGGAAGCGGTTTATCATTGTTTTTAAAGGATTTCTCCTTCTGGCCCTTACCCTGATCTAATCTCGGACCACTGCCATTGTTGTTCTTGTTTCCTTTGCTGCTACTACCAAGATTATTACAGGAGGCATCAACTGAATGAGTGAACTGTGCTTTCTTCTTCTGGTCTTGGACATTCTTGACCAGAGGCGTGCCCTCGTAAAGTCCGCTTTCTATCCCTGCTTCGAGCCATTCAGCTCGCTCAATCAACTTGATGAAGAATTTCGCCGGGGAAGTGGCGATGAGGCTCCTTATGGGCTGAGAGAAATTGTTGAGGATCACCTGCAGTGCGTGCTCCTCTGGAATGGGTACCTTCATCTTATTACAGGTGCTTCTCCACCTGTGAATGAAATCACCTGCTCTTTCATTCTCTCCTTGCTTCAGGTTGTAAAGATAATTTAATGTAGGTGAAGCTTCAGTGTTGAATAAGAAGCGCTCGATGAACAAATTTACTACTTTATCGAACTCTCGTAGTTCGATAGGATTTACATGGTCAGCATACCATCTGGCTGCTACACCCTCCAGACTGCGGGGAAAACAGATGAACAGAGCCCTGTTATCTTTCCTGAAACGGCTGCACTCTGCATAAAATGTGGCCAGGTGGGCTTTAGGGTTGCCAGTCCCGTCAAATTTGAGAAACTTGCGGGGAAGATTCTCCAAGTTATCGTCCCCATCTAGATCATCATAGAAATCTTCGCCGGTGTAGGTCTGCTTGCCCTTACCCTTGGCTTGAATGTCTTTAATCGCTCGATTCATCTCCTTCATCTGTTTACTCATCAGGTCCTCTGCTGGAGCCCCAGACTTGGGTTTGTTGACGGATTCAGGCTCTTCGGCAACTATTTTTACGGACTGCCTTGGAGGATTCTATTTGTAGACAATCTGCTCTTCCTCTTCTGACTCTTCTTCGACTGACTCTGATTCCTCAGAAGTAGTGTCTGGCTGTAACTTCTTTCTAATGATTCTGATTGTCTTTTTCACAGGCTTTTTCTTCAGCTTGCTTTTAGGAACTGCCTCTTTCAGCTTGGCATCGGCTTGTTCCGACATCATCCTTGCCATCATCTTTTGGAACATGTCATACATAGCGGGGTCGATGTCATCCTTCTTGTTCTGATTCTGTCCCCTGACTGATTTAGGAGAGCTTATCTCTTCCGCCTCACTGTCGCTGAGTTGAGGAACTGTTTCTTTTCCCCCTCTTGTCGTGACCATTTTTGAAATATCAGAACTCTCTGTGGAGGAAAAGTGGAGGTTTTTAGACCAAAGAAACTTTTTGGAGATATTTTGACAAAGAGGAAGGATTTAGGTTAAAAATTTAATTGTATCCCATTACTAGGGATTGAGTCGCCACCAAATTTGTGACAATTGCATTGTTTACTCTGCGAGGGAGAGTAACCAACTAAAAATATGAAAAGAAAATATTATTTTGAAAAGGATATCTCTTGATGGAAAGAGATTTTTATGAAAATATAAACAAGAATATAAAAACAGAAGAAAAATAAAAGGAAAAATGGAATTTTGAGAATAAATGGTAAGGATTTAAAATTTTGAAGAACTTGCAGGCAGGATCAGAAGAATTTTTTTAAAGAATTTTTAGAAGAATAAGAAGAAAAGGATAAAGAAAACTACACCTGGGTTTTAAAAATAAAGAGGACATTTTGAAACATATACCCAGGGTTTTGGAAAATATAAGGAAGATATAAAATATCACACAATCATAGATATACAAGCAAGGATACACAAACAGCACTCCTTAAAGCTGACTCTATATGCAATATTTGAAATGGCAAATAAGACCTTAATCCTAACTCTAAGATTTATATCATCTGTTTCCAATCAAGGTATGCCGATATACTCAAGCCGAAGCTCGAAGTACGTGGCATATAAGATATCTCTTTGGTTCTAAGGTAATGGCTTCCCAACATCCTTGAGCACCTACCGATATACCTCGGACTATGGCCCTTAGGTACGTGGTAGGGGGGCACGAACCCAAATAAGTGGTCCAGTTGTGAGGCTCTCTCCCGAACTATGGTTCAGTGAGACAGCCCAGCAACGTGAAGACCGGGACAATATAGGTAGGGATGTTTTCAAAATATGATCAACATGCAATAAAATCAGAAGGTTCTAATGCAAGTCCTAAAGAGATAGATTTAAATAAAGAGAAGCATACACTCGCATACATTGCTTTGCATTCAATCCCTAAAATTGAGGAGAATTGTATTTAAGACCTAAGTCTAATGTGAACATGGAATAATCTCCTCAATATGGTCCTACCAAACCATACTTAGATCCTATATGTATTGATGTCAGCTTTAGGACAGAGTCTAGGCTCCTAAGGTTTGCATGAAAATGAAGCTGACATTTATAGAAAAAGACTTAGAAAACATTAAAGCAAAGCAAAGGCACAAATTCGACCAGACGAAAACGAGTCCCATCACGGTCGCCAAATCTGTGATCATCGCAAAATTTTTCCTCTCTTGTGGTTTCTCTCTCTTCCTTCTCTTTTTCTTTTTTTTAACCTCTATTTTCCTCCTTTTTGAAGGGAAGAAAATAAAAGAAAGAAACAAGAAAGAGAAGAGAAAAGAAAATAAAGAAAGAAAGAGAGAAGAGGAACTATTTTGTGCGGTCTCACTTGACCTTAATTTGAAAACATTTAGAAATTTAACTCGCCTCCATTTTTGAAAATTTGCGGGAAAATGGAGAGACGGGATTCGCTCGTCGGTACGAGGTTCGACCGTTCCTAGCGCCTTTACTAGGGGTAATCGAACCAAGGATCGAATCTATGCCTTTTGCTTTGCCTAAATATTATCTAAGAGTTTATCCTAAAGATCTAAATGCACAAAGAATTATGCTTGTGCAATGCAAGGATGGATGCTCTTTTTGAAAAAATGTTTTGAAAATTTCCAAGTATTCTGAGATGAATTTGATGAGGGAGTGAAGAAATGATTGAATTTAACTTAGAACTTGAGATAGATCAGAGAAGTTCTAAGTTTTTGAAGTAAATCAGAGTTTGGAAAATAAATCCGGATTTTGAAAGAAATGATCTTGAAGTTGAGATAAAAAGGAGAAAGGAAGGAAATTTCAAAGTCATAAATGGACTTTGTATTTAGAGTTTTGAATCTGGATGAATGTTTGAAAATGGAATTGAATTCTAGCTTTGAAATAAAAAAAATAAGATTCGAGAGATAAAAAAATAGAATTGAGAAACGAAGTTGGATTTGAAAAGTTGGAATTGAGGATAGAATCTGATTTGAAATCTGGGATTCAAGATGGAATCTGAATCCATAGTCTGAATTCTAAATAGAGTTGAAATCCAAGATGAAGTTGAATTCTGGATCCTAAAATAGGTTTAGATCTGAAGTCTGAGATCCAAAGTAGAATTGGATTCTGGATCCTAAAATGGATTTGGATCTGAAGTCTGAGATCCAAAGTGGAATTGGATTCTGGATCCTAAGAATGGATTGAGTTCTGGATCATAAAATGGATTTGAAGTTTTAGATCCAAATGTAAAATTGGGATTCTGGATCCTAGAATGATCTGAAGTCTGAGATCCAAATGTAGAATTGGGTTCTAGATCATCGAATGGAGTGGATCTGAAATCTGAGATCCAAATGTAGAGTTGGGATCTGGATCCTAAAAATGGAAATGGATCTGGAGTCTGAGATCCAATGTGAATGTTGAATCCTGGATCCTAAAATGGTTTTTTTTTTATCTGAATTTGAGATCCAAAAAGTGGGGATTTGTACTTGGAAATCTGGATCCAAGTTTGATTTAGGATCTAACTTTGGATTTGGAATTTCAAAATTTGATTTGAGAATTTTGAACTTGGAATATGAATTTCAAAGTCAAATTGGATTTTGAATTTGAAGTTTGAATCTGGAATTTAGAAGATGAATCAAGAATTTCTAAGTTTGAATTGAATTTGGAAAAAGGAATTTTAGAAATTGAATCTTGAATATATAGATGAATTTCAAAGTTAAATTGTACTTTGAATTTGAGATAGAATTTGGAATTTGGAATTTGAAATACAAGCTGATTCTGAAGTTTCAAAGTCAAATGGGACCTTGAAATTGAATTCTTGAATCTTTTTGAGAAATTTGAATTTATGAATAGGTTTTGATCTGAGAAATGAAGGAAAGAATCACTTGGATTTATGAAAAGGATTTGGAAAATATGATGCAACTCTATCCTAAATGATGAATGAATTTAAAGAATTTGAATTTAGATTTTGAAAAGCTATCTTATTCTTGAACTGAATTAAAATAAGATTGAAGATATAATACATCCCTCACTATGGTCATTGAATGTATTATATAATAATCTATATTTAAATTCAGGTGAAGAATAAAACACATTTGGTGCTTTTATAGAATTTAAAATGAAATTACCTCTCAACATACCCTGACTATGGCCATTGGTATATATTTTGAGTTAATTTTAAGTTAAATTCTGATAAAAGAAGAAAATATTTAGGGAAAATATGATGAATTTTGAAAACGGATCCAGTGTTATTTCGTAAAAGTTAAAAATCCTAAGTTTTGTCCATACCCTGACTATGGCCATTGATATGGATCATCAACTTAGGATCCATTACCTTTTACGTAAACAGTGCACGTGCCAATCGTGTTTCACCATTGTGAGAATTTGAGAAATAAAGGATAAATGCATGAAAAACAAGTAATTCATGATATTTACAATGCTCATCCATTCTATCTAAAACAGGAAGTGTAAATTTTCATTTAAGATCTAACTATTACAAGTTTTTGCATCAAATTCCTGAATTTAAGAAAGGAGAACAATCCCTTTTCGCATAATTCCTGCAAAAATCGAGTGTTGGTATACAATAGGGAACACACATAAAATAGAAAGATAACGCTTTTATATATAAGATGAAGAGTATGATAAAGTAAATATAGGGTTTGAAGAAATATACTTGAAGGCACATATACATATATGTATACATATATATGAATGCATGTATATATGCCTATGTATATGGATTTATATATATATATACACTTACATACAAGTATTCTTGAGAAAAAGAGAGGGGATATTCACAGTTGTGTGAAATCGATGACTTGGATTCATAGTTTTAATAGGAGGGATGCTGGGAGTGTAAAAGGCAATGGGTATTAATGGTGTTATTGCTGATAGACTACAGCTGCTATTAGGCTGTCGTGCTCACCTAGACACCGGGATGTGGTGAATAGTGCAGCAGTGAACAATTCTGAGAATCCAGGGGATGAGAACATATTCTATAGTAGGTGAGTGTAACAGTAGGGTATATGTAATGAGTGAATGCGATGGAGGTTAAACTACGATAGGCAAAGCACTATGTAAAGGATCACAAGTGTTGAGATGCAGCATACTGTGTAAGGGCTACTTCAAGAGGTACGACTGGGAGTCTACTGGATTGCAGTAGAGGGCCATGACTTGCTGTGTATGTTGTACCTATGGATGCAGGGGGAAGTGAAATGATGAGGATTATGATATAGTGGAATGGTTGGTATTAGCAAAAAGATTTGCTAATAGTACAAGATTTGAGGTTTCCCGCTGCTGAATCAACAGCGGACTCTGCAAAAACTAGAATTCTGGACTGGGTGGGGGCATTGCACCCTGTTGCATTATTTTAATAAAACCAGCCCGAACTGTTGCTGCAATGGTTCATAGGTAGGTGCTTCACTGCTGAAAGTTGAATCAGCTGGAAATTTCTATTCTGAAGGAGCAGAAGATGATTACCATCATATGGCTGGGGGGGGAAGGCAAATAAATCACTGAATGTAGTGGAGAGTGAATGGCTGGGACATGGTCTTGAGGATGAACACAGGCATGAGGCAGTTGTGAAGGTGGAAGTTGTTGTAGCAATGGAGGCAGAAGGAACCTTGAGAAGGTCAGGAAGAAAAAAAAATTTGAACACAATGTCCACACACAGGGAAAACGAGGGAAAAGGAGTTCCCTCACAATCTACTATATTTGCCTCTGTATTAACAAAGTAAGCGATAATATCTGCCGTATATGCAGGAGGCTCATCAAATAGACAGCCCCTCAGATTTGAAGAGAAAGGAGTTAAGAAATGAATAAATGAAATGAACAAGATAAAGAAAAGAGAAAAGAATGAAACACAACAGTGTCTGGAATCTGGATCCGACTGAATCGATAACCAACCAGCTCAGGGGTTTTCTTTTTGCAGCATCAACGGATCCCTTTGAGAATCGGTACATCTGCTTGAGATGAAGTCGCCATCGATGCTGGCCATGCAACTATCATACATTGGTCAATCTGCAAAAAGTATGTTGGCTATGAAAATATCATTTCACGCGAACAGATAAATGAGGATGGATGTATCAAAGTATCTATTCATTGGAGAATTTGAGATTCTATCCATCATTTTCTTCTACAACCAAGCTCCATGAAAAAAAAAGAGAGAGCTCCTTCTTTCTTTCAACATGCTCATAATTTCACGTATCGTCCCCTGCGTACAAGATATGTTCTAGGGATCATTATAAAAACACTTCTGGATCGGATGCCTGCATCTGTCAATCCCTTCACTTCTCAAGGGGATGTATAGCAAGTTTCTCAATTTATACAACAAACATTATTTATACTGTTAACATAAATTTCGACCTAAAAAAAAATTTATATTTTTTTTTTTGCTAATCACCAAACATCTGTTGTAATCACATCAGGGATGATCAGAGCACTGAATTTTAATGTAGTCTCATAAAAAAAAAAAAGAAAAAAAAAAAGAATACAAAGGCAAACCATATGATCTTGATTAATGAGATCAGAAAAGTTTAATATATACAATGCTTTACAGCATAACAGAATGTTTACGATATATCTTACTAATTCACTTCCCGATGACAAATGCCCACAGGGTCAGGCAAAGAACCCAATAACAATCAAAAGAAAGAATACAAATTTTCATTATTTATACATTTGAAACTTACCCAGAACAATACCAGGGAGGGTGCACCTGCGATGTTACAATGAAATCGTGATGTTGTGTGATGGAACCAGATCTTAAAATGCTAAAAATAGCACAGAGGTGATGTTCTACATAAGAACGTAACCAAATGAAGTGATAATAACGATGATCGAAGTGGGAGATCAAGAAACAGATTAGGGATTAAGACAATTGCTAATAGAGAAAAAGAAAAAAAAGAAAAAAAAGAAAAAAAAAAGAACAGAGAGAAAAAAAAAAACGAAATGCCAGGGCTATAGCTAATATGATGCTAGTGAAATATGAGCCAAAATCCTGTAACGAGATACATCATGGCAGAAAAAGAAAATACACAAGGAACTACAATTAACAAAGAGATATGCTTCTTAACATAGCACAGAGGTGCTGCTCAGCAAATACAGTGTGCGTTAGTAATTCCTGGCTGTTTTTAATTTGACGCAGAAATCTAACTTATGAATTCATTCCAGATTTAATGCCTAAAGGAATATAGTCTCATCTCGATTTTTTTTTTAACAGAAATTTTTTTAGTCGACCAGCCATGTGAGGCTGATTTACCAGCTCAAAGGCCTTGAATACCTACTTGATATAGCTCCTCTACGATCATGCCTAGGGGGGGGGGGGGGGGGGAAACAGGACCCACATTTAATCTGATGAAGGCAACTATGGATAGTATGAATAATATTAAAGAGACCAGGTTGATATGGTGGGATTGGCATAGATGATGCAGGCAGATACTACAACATGAGGTATAAAAGGAAATCAAGCAAAATTAACGAAAGAACATGGAAATAAAAAAAAAAACTAGTGAAATGGTAAACAATCAAGGCAAAGCAGAAGATAAGAAGAGACAACAGAATGATTATGTAAGACTTAAGATGCATGGCGATGAGAATACGAACTTAAAATCGAAAAGGATCGGTTAGTTAAGCATGATGAATAAATAAAAAAAATGGGAAATCTCATAAGACAAGAATTCAAATGCCAGAAGTGGAATACCGATCAGAACTACCATATGTAGACTGATGGAAATCGCGATCTAAGTCGATTCAAACAGTAAAAAAAACAAACAAAAGAAAAATGAAAATATGTCGGAATATGAAACTCCCTTGCTGTTGCACAAGGAGGTATCGGGATTTGCTATCGGCAACCGAATACCATCCGTAGTGCGTTTAAAGGGGCTAAGAAGAGGGGAATCTAGAGAGAACTGAGAAATATAAAGGAGATGGACTTACCTAATTCTGCGGATATTCTCAAGGAGGGGATTGGATTCTTTTCTTTCAACTGCGAAAACCTCTTGTCACCGGAAGGGAGAGGAGAATCCTCTCCAGCTCTGTGGATAAGAAATCTACCTTCAATCTCTTGAATGCGATACACCGGAGGAGAAGGGGTTATGAGTTTTAGAAAAAATGGGGATGTCAGGATCTCTGGTTGCTAATGACAAGAGTGCTCGACAAAGGGTCCGATCCCCCGGCAAAAGGGGGTCCCTCCCATTTATAACAGGGGAGGAGAGCCATAGAAGGATCGAGAGGAAGTTGGGGATCAAGGGTGGAGAAGGAAGTTGTTGCAGATGGACGAAGGGTGGAGGGTTGGCGAGAGGTCGGGCCATGGAGGAGAGGGAGAGGCGGCTGATGGAGTAATTGCGAGAGAGTCTCCCCCCGAAACCCTAACTCGATTTGTGAGTTTTTGCAAGGTTTTTTTTTTTTTACTTTTTCCAAAAGAGGTCTCCTTATAAAAAGTATTTTCAAAACGGGTTTCTCTTAAAAACCATTTCTATTTTTTTTTTTTAATTTTCTTTCATTATTTTTTTATTTTTTTCGTTCTTTTCTGAGTATTTTTATTTTTTTTGTATTTTTGGAATGAAAATCTGAGAAACAAAGACTAAACCCTAAATTTTTTTGTATTTTTCTACAAAGAATATTTACAAAAGTATTTTCCTAAGAATTTCAGGCCATTTCAGGAAAATTTCTTCAGAAGACTGAGTTTTGGACCCGAGTTTTGAGAAAATGTTCTAGTTTTTGAAGCTCGAATCGAGAAATACACGTGATGGATCCAAACGGATGTCGAATGGACTGTTCGAGTTATTTAAAAATTATTTTTTGGTATTTTCTATAATTTTAATTTAGAATTTGAACAATGAGACTCAAATTTGGATCTAGACAATGGATCCAGATCCGAAATCAATTTAAACATATAAAATGAATTTAATTTCAGTAAAACTTGAGAAATGAACTGAAATTTAGATTTAAAAATGACTTATTTGCTAAAAAAAATAAATTTAGGCGTAAAAAAGGAATATTTAAAAGATTTTGAAAAATTTGGGGTGTTCACAAATACATCCCTGACTATGGTCATTGAATGTATTATATAATAACCACATTTAAATTCAAGTGAAGAATAAAATACATTTTGGTGCTTTTATAGAATTTAAAATGAAATCAACTCTCAATATACCCTGACTATGACCATTGGTATATATATTGAATCAATTTTAAATTAAATTCTGATAAAAGAGAAAATATTTAAAGAAAATATGATGATTTTTTGAAAAGGATCTACTGTGGATACAGTGTTATTTTATAAAAGATAAAAATACTAAGTTTTGTTTACATCCCAACTATGGCCGTTGATGTAAATCATCAACTTAGGATTAATTTACCTCTTACGAAATGGTGCACGTGCCATTCGTGTTGCCATTTGTGAGAATTTGAGAAATAAAAGCAAAATGCATGAAAAATAAGTAATTCATGATATTTACAATGCTCATCCATTCTATCTAAAACAGGGAATGTAAATTCTCATTAAGATCTAACTATTACAACACATAAAATTGAATTTTCAACTCTCAATAATGATCTTCTCCACATATTCCCTGAAAAAGTGGGTTAGTACAATCACATGGAAAGATGACAATGTCATATGAGATCAAGAAAGCAAGTAGTGAAATGAATTTTAAGATATGTGTGAGAGTCTACATATATATATATATATATATATATATATATATATATATATATATATATATATATATATATATATATATATATATAAAAGAAATATATATATACTGAAAGACAAGACTTTAGACCTAATGAGGAAAGACACATGTTCATGCTTATTCTATGATGGAGATGCCCAAATTAATGATGATGCCTAAATTTTAAGATCCATTGCAAAGATTGAACTCACACACATTTATCTAAATGTGATACCTAAGTTTGATGGAGGAATATATATATGCAATGTAATGGAGATATGCAGTGGTGTGATGTGTGTCGCAGGGGGAGATGCTTAGCAATGAAGGGTGCATGTGGAAGAGGAGCTGCTGTAGGTCATGTGTTGGGTAAATGGTGAGTGAAGTGGATAAGTGGAAGTGTAGAGGAAATGGTGTTTGTTATGGGAGCTGTCAACATAAGGAGAGTGCATGATATGCAGGACATATGAGGTTTTTGTGCATAGTGATCTGAGGTGAATGGTAGTGAAGATCGAGGTATGAAGGGAGGTAGAGGTCAGCTGTGTACTGTAAGAATTTCAGCAGCTTGTAGATGCACAATAGGTGTGATACCAGAATTAGTTGACATGTTGGACTCATATCCACTCGACCTCAGGAAAGAGGTGCCGCACCATTTGTCTCGGTTTCTTTCAGTGGGGATATTCATATCCTGCATCTAGCCTTTTCAAAGAGCTGACAGTGTTTTCCTTACCAACTGCTAAACTGACAAAGTGAGGAAAACTAGTTATTTCTATTGGCCTTAACTCATATACTTTCACTATTGTAGCTCATGCATCAGTAGGAGCAGGAAGTGGAGCTAGAAACAATGGGTGGAGGTTGTGTTTATGTAACCCAAGGAAAACTACAGAGAGGATGCTGTGAAGGTGATAATAAAGTGGAGGTGATGAAAGCAGCTACAGGAGATATAAGGTTTTTGTTGGAAAAATGGTTATGACAGGGTAATGATATGCAACTATAAACTGTACTGAATGGGATTCCTTGTATGTGATATACACTGTGGTTGAGATGTGACAAGTGTGCAATGTCATGAACTATACTGACGTGGATTCAGTGGGTAAATGGCAAACATAGCAAATCTAATGACAATTAATACTTAGATGACATGACTGTGATGGTGTAGTAATGAAATGATAAATAAAGAAATGTGGAGAGATCTTTATATGATATTTACAGTAAGTGTTATTTACATATAAAGAATGTTTATTAAGTGAAGATACAGGTAAAGCATGGATTTGATGAGGTATGGATGAATCCAGTCTTCAACAGTTGGAATTCACATAAAAAAAAAAGATAATCAGTTTGCCAAAAAAAAAAAAGTTGCAGCCCATTCTGCAGATTGCTACGGACGACTTTTTAAAAGTCATAGCAGTTGACTGTCCAGGCTTAAAATCTCAACGTTGTAATTTCCAAATGAATATCCAGATTGGTCATGAACTTGAACCTTGACTCTCAAAATTGATGTGCTTACAAGTTGCCTTGGGAGTTCCTTTTAGCATTTAGCAGACAATCGAGAGCCTATTTTCTGAGTTAGTCTTCAAGCTTGTTGAAGATTAATTCTCAGAAATGAGAACCTCAGTCAAATAGCTACTCTCTGCTCTTTGAGTTTTCCAGCAGTATTTAACAACAAAAGGAAAAAAGGAATTTTCAGTAAAGTAAATCCATGAGAAGGCATAATGGAGTTCAGTCTGGCGAACATAATGAAGCTTCATTCTGAGGATTCAGTAGAACTCAGAGTGTAAAGCTTGGAAAATTAAATAAACCATTATTGTAAAACTTATTGACCTTGATGACCGATCTCAATGTCAGTGGCATTCAACAAGATGCCCACTAAATATTCTTTCTGTGGTAACACCAGTTGCAACATAGGGATATTTTTGAGTTTAGTGTTACAGAAGTCCCCAAATTGAATTAGCTAAAGATGGTGAAAAAGGATTGCTAAGACATCTCCATGCTCATGATTCACCCTTCTATGACCATGACAGCATACTCAAATGGATTTTGTTATGTATTTTTCATAACCTGTAAAATCGACCCTACAGCAAAATCTTGGTGGCATCTTCCACAACAAA
The DNA here is from genome assembly GCF_984573655.1 of Nuphar pumila. Lineage (NCBI taxonomy): Eukaryota > Viridiplantae > Streptophyta > Magnoliopsida > Nymphaeales > Nymphaeaceae > Nuphar > Nuphar pumila. The sequence goes on along the minus strand of NC_143264.1, from coordinate 45,850,859 downwards.
CTCAGTGAAAAACCATGGAACGTAAGTTGTTCCCCAAATAGTGCACAATTCATTCACGAGACTGTGATCATCGCAAAATTTTTCCTCACTTGTGGTTTCTCTCTCTTCCTTCTCTTTCCCTTTTCTAACCTCTATTCTCCTCCTTTTTGAAGGGAGAAAAATAGAAGAAAGAAAAGAAAGAGAGAAGAAAAAAGAAAGAAAGAGAGAAGAGAGAGGAATTCTTTTGCGGGTTTTCACTTGACCTTGATTTGGAAATATTTAGCAAATAACTCACCTCCGTTTTGAAAATTTGTGGGAAAAATGGAGAGACGGGATTCGCTCGTCGGTACGAGGTTCGACTGTTCCTGGCGCCTTTACCAGGGGTAATCGAACCAAGGATCGAATCTATACCTTTTGTTTTGCCTAAATATCATCTAAGAATTTATTCTAAATCTAGATGCACAAGGAATCATGCTTGTGCCATGCAAAGACGTGTGCTCTTTTTGAAAGATGTTTTGAAAATTCCCAAGTACTCTGAGATGAACTTGATAAGGGAGTGAAGAAATAATTGAATTTAACTTAGAACTTGAGATAGATCAGAGAAGTTCTAAGTCTTTGAAGTAAATCAGAGTTTGGAAAAATAAATCTTGACTTCGAGAAAGAATGATTTAAAGCTTTGAAATGAAAGAAGATGAAATTTCAAAGTCGGAAATGGATTTTGAATTTAATCATGGATTTAGGAGAAGAAGATGAAATTTTTGAAGTGATATTGAATTCGAAATTTAGAATTTGAAGTCAAGATGGATATGAGGAAATCAAATGATATTTAAGGATAGAAATGGATTAAGGAGATTTCAGATTAGATCCGAGAATGGAATTGGATTCAAAATCTAGACTGGGGAATGTAATTGGATCTTGGATCCAAAAATAGAATTGGATCTGAGGCCTGAGATGGTTTTTGGATCTGAGATCCAAAGTAGACTTGGGTTCTGGATCCTAAGAGGGAGTTTGGATCTGAAATCTAAGATCCAATATGAAAGTGGAGTTCTGGATCCTAAAATGGAATTTGGATCTGAAGTCTGAGATCCAAAATGTGGAATTGAATCTGAGATCCAATGTAGAGTTGGACTCTGGATCCTAAAGCGGATTGTGGATCTTGAAATCTAAGATCCAAAGTAGAATTTGAATTCTGGATCCTAAGATGGATTTGGATCTGAAGTCTGAGATCCAATGTGAAATGGGAGTCTGGATCCTAAAGAGGAATTGGATCTGAAGTCTAAGATCCAAAAAGTGGGGATTTATACTTGGAAATCTGGATCCAAGTTGAGATTAGGATCTATCCTTGGAATTTTGACTTGAGATTTTGAATTCTAAACATATAAGTGGATTTCAAAGCCAAATTTAGACTTTGAACTTGAAAACTTGAATTTTGGAACTTAGAAGATGAATCAAGAACTTCCAAGTTTGAATTGAACTTGGAAAATGAAATTTAGAATTTGAATCTTGAATGTACAAAATGAATTTCAAAATTAAATTAGACCTTGAATGTTGAAGTTTTGAATTTGGATTTTAGAAGATGAAAGAAATTTCAAAGTTAAATTTGAATTTTGAAATTGAATGGAGTTTTGAATATAAAATGAATTTGAATTTTTCAAAGTCAATTTGAACTTTGAAATCTGATTTGAATTTGAATATAGAAATGACTTTGAAATCTCAAAGTTAAATTGAACTTTGAGATTGAAAACAAAATTGAATTTGAAAATGAAAGGATAAATTGGATTTTATAAGAATTGAAGATAGATTGAGGAAGATATTTACATCACTTGGAATTTTTGAAAAAGGAATTTTGGAAATATGATGCAGTCCTATCTGAATGATGAATGAATTTAAAAATTTTTGAAATTGGATTTTGAAAAGCTATTCCATTCTTTATATGAATTAAAATAAGATTGAAAATATAATACATCCTTGACTATGGTCATTGAATGTATTATATAATAATCTATATTTAAATTCAGGTGAAGAATAAATCATATTTTTGTGCTTTTATAGAGTTTAAAATGGAATTAACTCTCAATATACCCTGACTATGGCCATTGGTATATATTTTGAGCCAATTCTAAGTTAAACTCTAATAAAAGAAGAAAATATTCGAAAATATGATGATTTTTGAAAAAGGATCCAGTGTGGACCCAGTGTTATTTGATAAAAGATAACAATCCTAAGTTTTGTTTACATCCTGACTATGGCCATTGATGTAAATCATCAACTTAGGATTAATTACCTATTTATGAAATGGTGCATGTGCCATTCGTGTTCCTATTTGTGAAACTTTGAAATAAAGGGAAATGATGTGAAATAAACTATTTGATGCTCATACAATTTAATCTGAAACTGGAAAAAAAAAATCTAGCTATTATAACATTGAAATTGAAATTGAAATTGAATTTACAATTTCTAGGCTAAGGCAGGAAATAACATTTCTGGCAAAAAAAAGTTAGCATGAAGCAATGCGCTAAATATCACAGTGTTATGCTGAAACTAGATGCATATGATATATATATAATCATGCAAATGATGATAATGTGTACATAGTATGGAAATATTCAGATAGGAAGCTCTACAAGGCAAAAATGGAGAAATATCAATCAACTAGGCAAATGCATTGTCAAGGTATGAATACGAATTGCAGATAAGATGGTACATGAATGTGAAATGACAGTGTAATTAAAGTGTGGAAGCATAGTAATGGGTGAAGTAGTATATCATGTATGTGTTGTGGAAGGAGTTGTGACAGTAAAAAAAAAAAAGTTGTATACAGCAGTAAGTGAAGAAGGTATGGTTATCGATGAAAGGAGAGGGGTAGGTTTAATTTAGCATGCTTATAGCAGGGGAAGAGACAAATTCCAAGGGGTTTTGAGCCTACCGTAACAGATGCAGCGGATGTGGCTGCTGTGTTGGTGTTGTAGAGATACACAGATGAGTGCAGTAATAAAACGAGGAACCAATGGCTCAGCATTTAATAGTTCATTGGTGAAGAGATGGCATCCGGTACCACGAACTTTAATCAGCAAATGGAATTTCTGCAAGACAGACATATATTAGGATATTGCAACATCACTTAGCATAGATTGATTAACACAAGGTGAATTTTAGGGAATGGCTATGGGGAGTGATCTCATGGAAAACCATGTCTTCCTCTTCATCAATATATGTTTCCAGTTTCTGTTGAATGAATCGACTCCTATACTGATCTATACTAAATTCAACTACATGGTTTGTAATATCTGAAAGTTCAAAACATCTGGTCTTGTTACTCTTGGACGCTTCCAGTAATGAGGATCCAAAATTTCCCTCTATGTTTTCATCATTTTCACAATACAAAGATCCTATAAGCCCACTTGAGCCCTTTATCGAAGGAAGAAAGTGTGTATTTCTATCAATCTACCTATTTAGGATTTGTAGAGTTTTAATGAACCAGACAGTGGGTTTCTAGGGTAAGGCAGGCCAGGACCAAAAACAGGACTTCCATGATACCCATGATTCAAGTTTTCAGCTGTTATCATCTCAAAAAATTTCCCCTCCCTTGCGAGAGAGAAACGAATTTCGCGAGTCAAACTCGACCAAAGTTTTGAAAATGGTTTTTGAAAATTAACTCGCCTCCGTTTTCAAATTTGCGGGAAAATTCTGTGGAATGGGATCCGCCTATCGGTACGAGGTTCAACCGTTCCTGGCGCCTTTACCAAGGACCAATTATGTGCTTTAACTCGACTCAAATAGCTAAATTATGCTCTATTTTTCCTAGAATGCACAAAGAATCAGGCTTATGCTATGAAATTTTGAAAATAATGCAAGTTTTGAAAGAATGATGTTAGCTTTGGAAGATTGAAATGCATTTGGAAAATGATTGGAAAAGTGCTTAAAATTGGAGTTTTTGGGAAAATCATTGAATTTCATTGGAAATCAGAAATTTGCATTAAAAAGTGATTTCTCAGAAAAACTTGAAAATCTGAGAAAATTGGTTTTGAGATTGGAAACTTGGAATTGCTTTTATGAGAAAATGGATTTGAGAATCTTGAGAAAATCTAAGAAATTGATTGGAAAATGACTTTTGAAATGGAAAATGAATTCTCAGGAAAACTGGAAAATATGAGAAAATTGATTTCTGAAACTTGGGATTTTGAAATTTGAGAATTTGAAAACATAGGAAAATCTTGATTTGAACTTGGGAAATGCTTCGAAATGTCAGTTGAAAACTTAGGATTTTGAGAAAATCAGATCCTGAGAAAGACTTGGAAATTCTTGAGAAAACTGAATTTTTTTGAAATTGAAATTGGAAAATGAATTTGAAAACAATGCAATTTGAATAATATGAATGAATGAATATGAATTTGAAAAGGGAATTTCATTGAGGAATTGAGAAATTCTTTTGAAACTTTGAGAAATGCAGTGCATTTTTGAAGTTAGGCTAAGTGTGTAGGCTGAATGTAGCTGATATAAAGATCATAAATCTTGGTTTTCTTCGTATTCTGACTATGGCCATAAATACAAATCCCACCGAGTTTATAAACTCCATAAGAGCTTGTGCACGTGTCATTCGTGTAAACCATAGTGAATTTGAAATAATGTGCATGAATCATACATCACATATTGAAATTTGCATAAATTAAACTATATGCAATGCAACCCTATTGTAAGCAGAAAAGTAACTCTTATTCCAAATTATTACATTTGAGGTTACATTGAATTGAAATAAAAAAAATAAAAGCTAAGTCTTCTTCTTGAATGTTTCTGCAAAACTAGAAAACAAGGTTAGCACAAAAATATAGGTTTTTCTGAATTTATCCGAAAATATGGGAAATTATCGGATATTATTCAGATATAAACCCAAATTCATACCCCATTTGATATAAACATGATAAATAATGAATAAATTTCCAAAATAAACTTGAAAATTCGAAATTGGGGTCAAAATGACCAAAATACCCCTGATGACCTTGAAATCAGGGTTTTCTGAAAGATTTTTTGTAAATTTTGGAATTTTGAAAATCAAATGAAATAAATCAAACATAATATGATAAAATATGATGATATGCATGAAATTTTGGAGAATTAGAAATTGAAATTTTGAAATTTAGGTCAAAATGACCAAAATACCCCCTATAACAAGACTGTGGCCTTGAAACCAGGGTTTTTTGAAATAAATTTTGCAAAAGTGAAAAATATGAAATGCAAAGGAGATTTAAATTAACCCTAATATAATTCTACATGCTTATGTACATGATAAAAACCCTAAAATAGCGAAAATATCATAAATATCAAATTTAACCTGATTTTCGCATGATTTTCGCTTCTGAATTTAAAGATAAACTAACACATGGAGCAAATGAATTTGGAATTAAACCAAATTTGGCATGGACACCTAAAATAACCCTATAAACATAATGGAGCTTGAAAATCTAATTTGTTTGTATTTTTAAATATGGAAATTCAAATAAAAACCCTAAATTTTGTGATTTATGCCTAAAATGTTGATTCTAAAGGGGATTTAGGATATAAAATTTCCATTAAAATTTCCCAACTTTTATGGGGTGACAGAAGACAGTAAGGAAAGGATTTTTGCCTTTTACACTTTCTGATTTTGACCCATGGTCGGAGCTGTGCCACTCCGGCAAGTCGGATCGGAATCCGGCGACTCTAGGATTTAGGGGAAACAGACATATTTTAGTAGAAAACATGGGAAAAATGGAAGACAGATGGGAAAAAGGCTGAAATTGTGGGAAAATGTCTCTGACAAACAGAGAAAGATTTGATATTTTGACACCATGGGGATTTGGGTTATGGTTTGGAAAAGGCCATACTGTTATCAGAGACCTAAATCTCTGAGATTTCTGGACATTGGAATCTGTTAGACAGAAATCGAAAATCCGGGAAAAATAATGAAACAGATCCAGAAATTCCCAAATTTTGGTAAATGACAGGAAATTATGTTAGGAACAACTTTCATGTTGAAAGTTTTTTTAGACGGGTTACATATTGGATGGACTCGGTGCATTAGGGTCTGTCTATACCCTGACGAAAGAAAATCAATATTTTCCCAGGGGTCTGAGAAATCCGATTTTTTACAGAGATCAAAACTAATTAGAAAAACCTCAAAATTTCCAGATCATTAGTAGATTCAATCATAAATCTACTGTGATTTTTGGAGAACAATCCGAATCTCCCATTAGGGTGGTGCCGGAGGTTTTTGTCTGCTAAAGCATAAATTGAAAGTTCAGAGAAGTCCAAAACCCGAATTGAGATTTGATTTTTTTAATAGAGTTGAAGAACCCAAATTAATTCAAGATTTTGGAAGGAAATCAATGACAAATAGAGGCATTTACAAATGAAATTTTCAGTATTTTTGAATGAAATATCTTATATAAAATCATAACTGGACTCTACACCTAGATTAAAAGCTATAAACTAATAAGTAAACATGGATGAAATTAAGTAAAATACCTACTAAGCAATAACATAAATTAAACGTAATGCATCTACTCAATGAAATCTACATGTAATCAAGAATAAAATCAAAATGATAAGGGAGGTATGATCTTTTGTTTAATATTGCTCTCGAAATGAGAGATCCAATCTATTGAACGAATGGATCTCTTCATTCATATAGCCATATGGGACGTAGGTTTTCTTATTCCCTACTATTCAAAACCACAAAAGAGAACCCCTGCATCATTATAGATCTGGCTGCACATCATTCTTATGAAAATAAGACTTGCATGTTCCCTTTTAATCATACGACCCTAGTGAAATTTAATGAAGAACTTAGTAAAAATAGAATGAACTCACCTTGGCACCTTGTTGGAATAAGTTGCAGCAAGGGAGATGGTTGAAGCAAAGTAGCTGGACATCCAAGGGAGTTGTTGGTGATATTGTGGTGGCTGGAAGGTGCCTTCAAGATTGGTGGCTCAGCTGCAAGCAATGATGGTGGCTGAAGCAATAATGGAGGCTGCTGCACCGTGGGAGGTCTTAAGGTAGCACGAGTTGTTGCCAAGGTGAAGAAGGTGAGCTGTGTTGACGCGGCTGCAATGGAGGACCTTGGTTGGAGATGGCTGAAGGAGATGCTGAACCCGATTTGAAGGAGTTTGTTGCAGCTATAATGGCTGTTGTAGTTGCTACCAAGGTGTGGTTGGAGCAGTGAGAGCTAGAGCCAATGGAGATGCTGCAATAGTGGAGGACGACTAGAGGGGCTGCACCTTGTTGATGGGCTGAAGGTACAAGGGGTGCTGCAAAGGGCTGCAATGAAGGTAACCTTTTGTTTTTGCTGAAGCAAGGTTGTGCCTTGTTGTAAATAGCTAAAGATGGGAGGAAGGGCTGCTGTTGGAGCTGCTACACTGGCTTGTGAACCAGCTGGAGGTAGTGGAAGCCTTTGGAAGAGGTGGCAGCAATGGTGGCTGCTGGAGGAGCTGAAGGAGGCTGCTGTTGTGATGCTGCAAAGAGAAAGAGAGAGAAAGAGAGAGAGAGAGAGAGAGAGAGCTGAGAATGAGAGGTGCGTTGAATCCATAGCAGTCGTTCCTTTGTTTCTTTTTCTTTTTGATTGGTAACTTAGGAAAGATGATATCTTTCCCTAAGTTACCATTGATTAATGAACAAGGTTGTGTAATGCCCAAGGCTACAGCCGTATGGCTTTGGAGGAAGAAGAGAGTAAGGAAGGGAAGAAGGAAAGAAGGAAGGGAAGAAGGAAAGAAGGAAGGGAAGGAAAAGGAAAGAAAGGGGAAGAAGGAGAGGGAAAGAGGAAGAAGAAGGGGCTGGATAGACTATACGTGAATGGAGGGAGAGGAAAGAAAGGAGGAAAGAAAGAAAGAAAAAAGAAAGAAAAAAGGAAGAAAAAAAAGAAAGAAAAGAAATAAAGAAGAAAAGAAAATAAAAATAAAAAATATAAAAAAAAAAGAAAATGGAGGAAGAAAGAAAGGAAATGGGCTAGAGGTTTGGGTGACCCCCTTGTGGGTCCCACCTTAGGAAGAATAACATAATAATAATAAAAAAAAATTAAAAAATAAAATAAAATAAATAAAATAAAACAAACCAAAAAAATAAAGAAAAAGATAATTTTTTTTTTTATAAATTAAAACAAGAGAATGCAAATGGATGGGCCATCTCAGAGCGGGTCCAAATTTTGATTTTGAAATTCATTTTGACGATCAGAGGGGTAAAATAGTCTTTTCAGAAAGTTTCCAAACGAAACGAGCTATTTTTGGCAGTTTTTGAAACGAGCTCGGATTTTGAAGTTCAATACCTCGTTGCGAAGCAAATCCAATGTAGAATTGAAAATTTTAATTTTGGAAGAAATCTAGATTTTTTTTCTCAAGAAAATACTTCCAAATTTATTTCCAGACGAAACGAGCTATTTTTGGCAGTTTTTGAAACGAACTCGGATTTTGAAGTTCAATACCCCGTTGTGAAGCAAATCCAGTGTAGAATTTGAAAATTTAATTTTGAAAGAAATCCAGATTGTTTTTATTGAGAAAATATTTCCAAACGAAACGAGCTATTTTTGGCGGTTTTTGAAACGAGCTTAGATTTTGAAGTTTAATAGCTCGTTGCGAAGAAAATCCAGTGTAGAATTTGAAAATTTGAGTTTGAAATGAATCCAGATTGTTTTTCTCGAGAAAATATTTCCAAATTTAGAATCTCGGGGGTAAAAATGTCAATTTTGGAAACCCGAGGTTTGAAATTGATTTCTGAAAGCTTTTAAAACTCGATCTGGATTAAAATTTATAAAACTGGAGTTCTGGACTTCGAAAATGAAATGAAATGTGATGAAATGTTATGAAATGCTGAGAAATGATATGAAATGATGAGAAATGACATGAAATGCTATGCGAAATGCTAACCCTGAATGAAGAATTTTGGATGTTAGATCCCGATTGACACTCGTACCAGTTCAAAAAGTGTTAAAATTGACAAAATTTGCAAAAATGGTTGAAGAAATAATTTTTGAGCTCTGCCAAGCTAGAGTGACACTGGAAATTAGGGTTTGAGCTGGATTAAACTGAAATGAACTGGATTGAGCTGGGTTTTAGAGTTTTAGAACTCAAATGAACTGACAATGATACTGACTCAACTGACTTTTCCGACTGAATTTTCAAGAAAAGCTGTCATTTTTAGAGAAATGGTACGGAATGGTCATTGGATTGAAGTGAATTACAGACCAGAGCTGGGTTTGAGCTAGAACAAAAGTCAGTAATACTGACATGAACTAAAATCAAAGCTTGAACACTAGCTCAATTGACTGAACTCAGCTCAATTTCAGTTGAAAGAGCTGAAATGGACTAAAATGGGTTCCTAGACACTTGGAAATGGTTTTGAACTGAAACTGGAGCACTTGAACTCTTGGTGAGCTCAAGTTAGACTCTGGAGAACATGACTGACTAGGAATGACTGATTTGAAAACAATTGGCTTGGATTCGAGTGAGAAATGAGCTCATTTCTGAAGAAATGATCCCATTTTGGCAGGAATGGTCAGAAATGAAAACAGTCTGTTCATTGTGAGCTCAGATAAGCTTGAGATGACTGATATTTTAACTGTCCTGAACTGACCAATGAGCTTGGTTGACTCCGACTGACTGGGGTCTGGGATGACCTAGGGTAAAATGGTAATTTTCCTAATGAAAAATGAGTAAAATGGTAATTTTCTGAAACTAACTCAGGGTTTGACTCCAAGACTGACCTAACAGGGTTGGCACTGCACGAGGAGGGTTGTTTGAGAATGGATGTGGAAAATTTGGGGTGTTTACACCAGCCTTCCCAAATGAAGTCATGCCATGCTGCGATTTCTGCTGAGCAAGCAATACCTCAAAGTATGATTTCTGAAGCTCAAGTAAGTATGTATTTACATAATTCCTTCTCAATGAAGGGTCATTTATATTTGCAGCAGCATGAGCTGCACATTCAACATTGCTTTGCAGGCACTGCAGATGCATTTGGCCCATCACAGACCTCTCAAGATCATTTGGTTCCCACATCTAAAATCTTGCACATCTTCGGTACCTGCACCAAATTGATTATTGTTTATCATTGAAGGCAACATTTGATTTGGGCATAAGTTCAAAGCAAATGCCAGAAAGCAAGCATTTGTATCCTGATAATGAGCATTATATCTTTCAGAATTTCCCGAAGCACCGACTGTCTTGGATAGAGAGGACATGTGCAGTGATCATGCATATATTTTAGGGATTTTTCATATAAAAATATGCATGATTTCATGAAAAAATGATTTAAAAACCCAATTTTATGTTAGTTTCGAGTAAATGTGCTAAAATGATTTAAAAATAGAAAATGCATGAAAAATAGTTTTATTTTACATTTTAATGCCTATTTTAGTGTTTGACATAATTGTAGTAGTTTAGTTTTTGAAAATCATAAAAAAATTAGAGTTAAAATAGACTTAGTTTTGTATTTTCTAAAACATAGTCATTTTGAGTTGTTTTGTAAATAACTTTTTGAAGAGAGGTTTTTGAAATGTAATTTTACAAAGAAGAGGGACTTATGGAGAAAAGTTCAAAATTATAAATATCATACGTAGGGGGAAGAGAGGCTTGTCTTCTCTCTTTTGCCCAAGCCCTCTCTTCTTCCCCTTCCTCTCCACCTCTTCTTACCTCTTCTTCTTCTTCTCCCTATTTTCCCCTCTTTTTTCTCATCCTCTTTCCGGTGGAGAATTCCGGCAATGGCTGAAGCAAGATAGAGGATTCCAACCTCTTTTCCCAACCAAAACTGTAAGTCCTCTCTTCTCCTCTCCTTCTTCCCTCTTCTTTGTCTCTCATTCTTTCTCTCTTTTGATCTCAGGTAGTGTAATAATGTGTTGATTTTACATTCATATTGTTTTTTTCCATTGCATATGCTTTTCATTATCTTGATTAACATTTTGTTTTGCATCATACATTTGTGCATTACCTCATTTGCATTTGCCGTGAAAGTAATCTTCATCCATCATTTAGCAACATCCAGCATCATCATAGCATGTTCACAGTGAAATCATCTGCAGATCTCACTAGATCTGTCATGAAAAGCTGATTTACATCTGTTGATGAGTTGAATTAAAATTCACAGTAAAAATCTGGTAGATCAGAGTTGATTTTCACGGTGAAACTTTGGTTCATCGTGAAAACCTCTTCTGGTTCACTGTGAGACCAGTGTAAACAGTGAATCCTAAAAGCAGATTTATATTTGCCATGAACCACAACGTGGAAACGTGAAATCAAATTTTGCCAGAATACATTTCCTGTTTGTTGCCGGAATATAGTCCCTGTTTTTCCAACAGCCGTGAAAATCAGATTTCATCCGTCAGGAGTAGCATTTGCTGGGAATCCCGGCAAGCCCAATATCGGCACCTCAGTCCAGCAAACTTGATTAGCCGGAATGTGAAGATCAAATCTAAATCCGATCAACTCTGTCGGCATCTTGCTCCACCAGACTTGCTCTCTTTCTCTGCTGGATTACCATCTTTTGCCGGAATCTACTCCAGATTTGTCGGTTGTGCTTTGTCTGTGCCAGAATTAACGTGTAGCTGCCGTAATCCTCTATTCTGTCAAGATTGCCTATTCCTCTCATCCATGATCTTCAGATTTGCCAGAATTTTAACTGTAAATGCCTATTTTTCAATGAATTGGACGGTCGATCTACCATGAAGTATTTGTCTGAAATTGTTGTTCACAAAAAAAAGTTGAAATTCTGCAATAACTGTGAAAGCATTTTTCACAGCAGCTTGGAACACGATTTTTGAATTATCCAGCATCTGAACTCCACTTCACAACACTCCGACAACCTCTATGAAGGTCGTCGGGCTTCAGTTGTTCAACCGTGAAAAAGGATTTTCACGACTGTTTGTTTTTAAAAAAAACATTTTCACGGCTGCTTCATTTTGAATTTCACGGCAACACTTCACATTGCATTTTAGATATTTTTTTATTATTTTTGGCATCGCATTTTTAGGCATTTTAGGTATTTTTGATTTTTACGTTTGGCATCTCTTTTCATTCTGCATATTTTTACGTGTCTTACATTTTTTTTAGCGTAGTGTTAGTTTGTCGTCTTTCGCTGCTTGTGTGCTTGTGTTTTGCAGGAAAGCGCGAAGTGAATGCAAGCGAGCGAGATACATGGTGGTGCGCATCCGACACGTGACACGAGGCACGAGCGCAGAAGACTCTTTTACTTTTCTTCTAGAATTAGAAATTTAATTCAATTGTTGGTTTGTAATAAAGTCTTTTTACGCCCTCTACGTAGGGTATTCATTCATTGTAATAGCTAAGTAGCTTAATTTTCCTCGTACTTTTCATTTTGGCAATAAAGAATAGTTTAGACTTGTGTGTTTGAATACAACATATTCCCGTTCCCTGAGTTCGACCCGGTCTCATCCACTAGTGAGAACCGGTTTTTATTATTTGATGTCTGGTTTTCACATGTTTTACATTTAAAAATCTTTTCAAAATTACAACGATTATAAAGAAGACATCAAATTTTTGGCGCCGTTGCCGGGGAACGGCGTAATATTAGTATTCGCTTTATTGCCTAGTGTTTGTGTTGCATTTAGGTTTAGAACCACATATGTGCATATCTTAGAGACAAGCTTACTTTTCTGCACAGCCCACCTACTAGGATCCCCTTAGAGGTGACTGTGTACGATTGGTACCGTACACATAGATTTGATATTTCTTATGCATAATCTCTGCTATGTGTAACTGCGTGGTGTTTGTTTAGTTTTTGTTGTTTTTAGTTTACTCGCTTTGTGGTTTGCGTGGTTTGGCCGCTAGCGCGTTAGTTAGGTAGAAAACCCAAAATTAAGACGGGTGCTACATCGGTCTACTTCAAGGTGTATGCACAAGCAACGATCACTCGACCCGAGCTAATTGAGTCCCGAGTTTCTTGTTAGGAGAACTCCTTGTCCTATCACCATGGCCGAAAATCGGTCGTTGTTCCGTACCCTTAAGGAGTACTTCATGCCCACCATATACACTCCCACCTCCTGCATCACGAGACCTGATGTAGGAGCCAATCAATTTGAAATAAAGGCCAGTATCATTCAAATGCTACCATCCTTTCATGGCCTTAGCAACGAAGACCCATATAGTCATATTGATGATTTTTTGGAGATCTGCTCGACAGTGCGGATCAACAATTTTGGAGATGACGCATTGAGGTTGACGTTGTTTCCGTTCTCTCTCAAAGATAAAGCTAAACATTGGCTAAAGGCTCTCGATACGGTTCAAATTACCACTTGGGAAGAAATGCAGCGCGAGTTCCTTAAAAAATACTTTCCAATTGGTAAGACGAAGCAGTTTCGTAAAGCCATAATCAGTTTCTCGCAGATTGAGGGAGAACAATTTCACGAGTCTTGGGAGAGATTGAAAGATCTTCTCCACAAGTGTCCCCATCACCAAGTGCCTCGTTGGCAGTTGGTGCAGTATTTTTATGACGGGCTTACTGAAAAGCACCGTCAAATGGTTGATTTGTCTTGTGGGGGCACTTTTATGCTCAAGAGTGAGGATGAGGCGTGGTCTCTATTCGAGACCTTGAGTGAAAACATGATGCATCATGCTTTGTCTTCACGGCTCGATAGGACTACATCTCTGTCTAGTGGTCCTAGGAAAGTTGGGATTTCTGAAGTTGGGTCTGAGTTAGATTTGCATAACAAGGTTGACCAGTTGACTAGGAAGTTAGATCAATTCCTAGCAAATTCTTCGAGAAGTCAAATAGGAAGAGTGTTCGAGCTATGTGCTAGCCCTGCACATTGTGTTTCTGCATGTCCGGCAGCGCCATTATATCCTGAATTCGTTCAGGAGCAGGTGAATGCTGCCCAAGGTTTCGCTAGACCCATGCCTGATTCATTTACACCATCATATAACCCAGGTTGGCAAAACTATTCCATTTCCCCATCCCATCAGCCCTCTCAGACACAGTATAGACCCAGTAACCCTTCACAAGGTTACTCGCATCCCATTTTTCCACAGGTTCATCCCCAGTCTAGTCTACCTTCTCTTCAGAAGCCCATTCCAAGTTCATCATTTCAAGAGAAGATGTTAGAAGCCTTTTCTGATATCAAGGCCACTCTTTGTTCCCATACGCAGTCAATAGCCAAGCTAGAGACTCAAATGGGACAGTTAGCTCAGACATTGAGTAGACAAAGTCAGAGGAACCTTCATAGTCAGTCTGTTGTCACATCCAAGGGAGAGGATTCCATGTCATTTGACTTGCAACCTACTTCACATCATGAGCCAGTCAAATCTGTTACATTCCTTCAGTATGGGAAGGCGTGTCACTCCACTCAGGAATCGACTCATGAACCTCATATCATTTCTACTGACGAGTCGATCTCCTTGATACCTCAACAGAAGGGGCCTTACTCACAGCATACATTTTCATCATATAAAGCCCTATTTTCTCAGCCTTTAGGATCACCAATTTTTAGTAAGCAAGAGGTACAGATGCAGAAGGTGCTTGACCAAGTCAAGCCAGATCATATTCACCACTTGTCTGAAGTTGCATTCATTGGTACTCGGTCGGTCATAGACTCTCGATTCTTGACCAGTCTCTCAGATGAGACTAATCTCCGTTCTTCATGTCAAGAGAGTCATGGTGCTACATTTGGAGGTAGAAGGGATGGAAACACAGTGCGTAGTGTCACAAATGACACTCTTTTCTACATAGAGCCCGGTTGAGTCTGACTTCATGTCCATTGATCTCATGGACGATGAAGGGTTTTCCAGGGATCCGTCTGGCTGGGGACGTGAAACTTAGCGCTTTATGGGAGGCAACCCATATCTTGTATAATATTAGATTTGCTTAGAATTTATAGATTTTATTTTGTTTTTACTTTTTCATGAGTTTTTTTTTATGTTCTTTTTGTTTCATTCTATGAGTTTTATGTTTTGTCATGTATACATTGCATTCATTACATTCATAGAACGTATATTTTAATTCATGTCAGGTCCTTCTACTCTTTTCCCTCATTTATTTCTCTCATGTGCATTCACGTAGTTTCATATAAGCATGGGGGAGTGCCACTGGGACAGTGTCATTCAAGCATGGGGGAGGGTGTAGAGTGCACACCTTGATATTTCTGTTTAAGTTCTTGCACATGTTTACACATCTCTCATGAAAAGTAGATTTTTAAAGAAAGAGTTTGAACTTATATGAATGTTATTTCAAATCTGATGTTTTTAGAGGATTTTTAAGCCCCACGAAATTTTTTTCTGACATAGATCTAAAAATTATGGTTGTTTATGCGGATTTCAAAGAAATGATGATAGATACATGTTAGAGTTTATTTTGAATCATAAATATGAATATGCACAGTTTTATTTTTGAAAAACTAAGCAAATGAACAAAAGTGTAAAAAAAATGAGCTCAAAAAGAGAGAAAAAGCATGCGTTAGGTTGTTTGGATAATTCCACAATCCTTAGTAGATGGAACTTAGATG
The DNA here is from genome assembly GCF_984573655.1 of Nuphar pumila. Taxonomy (NCBI): domain Eukaryota; kingdom Viridiplantae; phylum Streptophyta; class Magnoliopsida; order Nymphaeales; family Nymphaeaceae; genus Nuphar; species Nuphar pumila. The sequence continues at coordinate 45,835,408 of NC_143264.1, read as the reverse complement.
TAAGTTGAAACTTTTAATTCCATTTTCGAAAAGGAGAGTGGAAAACTTTGTGATCCTAAGTAACTGAGAACAGATACAAGTTGAAATATTTGACTCTCATGTTATAAAGGTGAATGAAGGAAGTCACTTTTATGTCTTAGTTGATATCTTTTTGTATGTATTGAAAAAGTATAGAAGATATTGACATTGCACAAGGCATAAAAGCAGACCACACGCAAGCTATAAGAGAAAAATAAGTGCGCAAAAAGAAAAAGCGTGAAAAAATGAAAAAAATCAAGAAAAGAGCTGAAAAAGAGAGAAAAGTTCAGTGCTTAGAAGTGTGATTGAGAAAACCTGTGTAGAAAACATATGAGTGAGGATAAGTAAATAATAATATGTTTTTATTGGATTTTCTAAGAATAAAACATAAATAATTGTGATATTTAGAAAAGTGAAAGAAATTCTTTTTCTGTGGTGGTACATAAAAGATTCTAATTATATTGTGATTTTGAAATAACAGGAAATATTTGTGAAAATAAAGTCTTTGATTATCTACTGATTGTGAGGATGTGTAATATTATGCATACATGACAGAGATGTTTGTGGGTAGCATCACTGCAAACCCTTACGAGACCTTACTCGTCCACTAGGGTAACCCAGGGGTTGAAAGGGCTTGTTGCATGAGCTAAATGCAACCGTGATTCCTACGAAAGTGAGTTAGGTGATAGTTTGATTTCGTGCATTTTTCTAGTTTGCTCGAGGACTAGCAAAACATAAGCATGGGGGTATTTGATCATGCATATATTTTAGGGATTTTTCATATAAAAATATGCATGATTTCATGAGAAAATTATTTAAAAACCCAATTTTATGTTAGTTTCGAGTAAATGTGCTAAAATGATTTAAAAATAGAAAATGCATGAAAAATAGTTTTATTTTACATTTTAATGCCTATTTTAGTGTTTGACATAATTGTAGTAGTTTAGTTTTTGAAAATCATAAAAAAATTAGAGTTAAAATAGACTTAGTTTTGTATTTTCTAAAACATAGTCATTTTGAGTTGTTTTGTAAATAACTTTTTGAAGAGAGGTTTTTGAAATGTAATTTTACAAAGAAGAGGGACTTATGGAGAAAAGTTCAAAATTATAAATATCATACGTAGGGGGAAGAGAGGCTTGTCTTCTCTCTTTTGCCCAAGCCCTCTCTTCTTCCCCTTCCTCTCCACCTCTTCTTACCTCTTCTTCTTCTTCTCCCTATTTTCCCCTCTTTTTTCTCATCCTCTTTCCGGTGGAGAATTCCGGCAATGGCTGAAGCAAGATAGTGGATTCCAACCTCTTTTCCCAACCAAAACTGTAAGTCCTCTCTTCTCCTCTCCTTCTTCCCTCTTCTTTGTCTCTCATTCTTTCTCTCTTTTGATCTCAGGTAGTGTAATAATGTGTTGATTTTACATTCATATTATTTTTTTCCATTGCATATGCTTTTCATTATCCTGATTAACATTTTGTTTTGCATCATACATTTGTGCATTACCTCATTTGCATTTGTCGTGAAAGTAATCTTCATCCATCATTTAGCAACATCCAGCATCATCATAGCATGTTCACAGTGAAATCATCTGCAGATCTCACTAGATCTGTCATGAAAAGCTGATTTACATCTGTCGATGAGTTGAATTAAAATTCACAGTAAAAATCTGGTAGATCAGAGTTGATTTTCACGGTGAAACTTTGGTTCATCGTGAAAACCTCTTCTGGTTCACTGTGAAACCAGTGTAAACAGTGAATCCTAGAAGCAGATTTGTATTTGCCATGAACCACAACGTGGAAACGTGAAATCAAGTTTTGCCAGAATACATTTCCTGTTTGTTGCCGGAATATAGTCCCTGTTTTTCCAACAGCCGTGAAAATCAGATTTCATCCGTCAGGAGTAGCAATTGCTGGGAATCCCGGCAAGCCCAATATCGGCACCTCAGTCCAGCAAACTTGATTAGCCGGAATGTGAAGATCAAATCTAAATCCGATCAACTCTGTCGGCATCTTGCTCCACCGGACTTGCTCTCTTTCTCTACTGGATTACCATCTTTTGCCGGAATCTACTCCAGATTTGTCGGTTGTGCTTTGTCTGTGCCAGAATTAACGTGTAGCTGCCGTAATCCTCTATTCTGTCAAGATTGCCTATTCCTCTCATCCATGATCTTCAGATCTGCCAGAATTTTAACTGTAAATGCCTATTTTTCAATGAATTGGACGGTCGATCTACCATGAAGTATTTGTCTGAAATTGTTGTTCACAAAAAAAAGTTGAAATTCTGCAATAACCGTGAAAGCATTTTTCACAGCAGCTTGGAACACGATTTTTGAATTATCCAGCATCTAAACTCCACTTCACAACACTCCGACAACCTCTATGAAGGTCGTCGGGCTTCAGTTGTTCAACCGTGAAAAAGGATTTTCACGGCTGTTTGTTTTTAAAAAAAACATTTTCACGGCTGCTTCATTTTGAATTTCACGGCAACACTTTACATTGCATTTTAGATATTTTTTTATTATTTTTGGCATCGCATTTTTAGGCATTTTAGGTATTTTTGATTTTTACGTTTGGCATCTCTTTTCATTCTGCATATTTTTACGTGTCTTACATTTTTTTTAGCGTAGTGTTAGTTTGTCGTCTTTTGCTGCTTGTGTGCTTGTGTTTCGCAGGAAAGCGCGAAGTGAAGGCAAGCGAGCGAGATACATGGTGGTGCGCATCCGACACGTGACACGAGGCACGAGCGCAGAAGACTCTTTTACTTTTCTTCTAGAATTAGAAATTTAATTCAATTGTTGGTTTGTAATAAAGTCTTTTTACGCCCTCTACGTAGGGTATTCATTTATTGTAATAGCTAAGTAGCTTAATTTTCCTCGTACTTTTCATTTTGGCAATAAAGAATAGTTTAGACTTGTGTGTTTGAATACAACATATTCCCGTTCCCTGAGTTCGACCCGGTCTCATCCACTAGTGAGAACCGGTTTTTATTATTTGATGTCTGGTTTTCACATGTTTTACATTTAAAAATCTTTTAAAAATTACAACGATTATAAAGAAGACATCATGCAGCATTCCAGCGTCAGATCTATTTGTATGCTGCTGATGCAGAAACTCATTGTAACCATTTGGCAGATCTTGAAGAAGAGTACAATGATCAGGAAGCTCCTGTTGTAGCTGATAATGTTGACTACTTTGCTGATCAATTACTCCATTTAGGCCAGAAAAGGATGATGTAACCTCTGCTTGCTCATCCATACATGAAGGAATAATATTTAAAGAGTTTGGGCTCATCGAAACCTTTTTATTCAAAGAAACTCTTGCCTCTACTGGCGGAAGACCTGGACTTGGAACCCCATGGTCTGAACTCTTGGCAGGCATAAGTCACTTGTTCCGGAATGGAGATCAGCAACACTATCCAAACCATTATGTACATTTGCAAGTTGACGTCCTGTTAGAACGGCATGATCCACACCAAAAAAAAAACAGGAGGGGGACTACGCCCTGGCATCATCAGATGAAGCAGCCTCGAACTATTGCTGTAGGTGTGCATTGGCGGAATGGTAGAAAAAATGACCTTCAAAGCATCAAAAATTTCAACATTTCCCCTTTTTTTTTTCTTTTTTTTTCGGCTTTTCTGTTTAGCAGGAAGATATGCTTTATAACAAGTAGAGTTTGTGCAACATAATGTGGATCCCGTGAACTCTTAGGCAGTTTAACCATCATATGGATCATATGAACCAGATATCCATTGACAAATAAAATGCAACAAGATGATGCGCACAGTGCAGAGTTAATGTAATGCAAAGCAAGGTAATATATACATCTAACGGATGAAGCAAATGTCAGCAACAGGATATATAATGCAAAAGAAGAAGAAGTGATAATCGAGGATGGAAGTCGCCACGAAGTATCAATATAAAACAAAAGAAGAAAATCCTAAAATGCACAATTTAAGGAACATGAGATGGAAAAAGGGGTAATGCTGATGAGATCCAATAAATAATATATGTTATTCATGAAGCAAGATGATCTTCAGGGAGATTGCTTTCCTGAATTCGAGCACAACTCTAGTATCATCGACTCCCAAAGCAAATGGCATGATATCAGAATCACCTTTCACTCTTACCTTCAGAAAGTCAAGCAGTTCAAACGATCTGGAGCTGCTGAAGTGCTTAGGCCAGGATCTCGGACTTCGATTCCCAAACTGTTATTGCACGGGCATCACTTACGATAGTAGGATTGATTTGGACAGATACTTGTGTAACTAACGTGGCAGGCAAATAACAAATTATAGGGATGATCCAATGCCACGGGACGCAGTGAGCGGCATGTCCATGGTGAAGCAAAGACTCTTTAGAAATGGCAAAACATTATTAACAGAACGCTAGACATAATTTGCAGGGGAATACACAGAGTATGCACAATGACAATGAAATGATAATCGAGATGCAGAGCATCTTTGTACATAAGCAAGAGAACAAATGCATAAAACAAATATTAGGGTAAATGAAATGCTATGAACGGAAGCAAATAGTATACGCTATAAAAAAAAAAAGAAATGCAAGACGTAATCAGGAAAGAAAATGGAAAGAGCATGGAAATCTGAGGTGATGTTGGAACGATTCCATTCCATTGCTATTGCGCAGGGGTGGGTGGAGATTGCACAAGCAGCTCGACACCACCATTGGTGCGTAAATGGGAGCTCAAAACGAAAAGAAAAAGAAAAAAACAAAAAAAAAGGAAAAGAAAAACCAAAGAAGCAAAAGAGGAAGAAAAGTACCTATCGTGGTTGGTTGCAGAAATTCTGAAAGAGGGAGGAGAGCCTTCGAAGCTGATCAAGAGGAAGAGGAATCTCCTAAGTGCGCCCTCTCTTCGTACTGAGGAGACCCTCTACTCTGGAGAAGAATAGGGGAAGAAGGCGATTCTGAAGGAAAAGGGGAAGAAGGAGATGATCGTCGAGATGGAGGGGTGGAAGCTGGACCCAATGAAGGCAAAAAAGGGGGGATGCTTATGTACAGGAAAGGGGAGGGGTGAAGACGATCCGGTTTAGGGTTTCTTGAGTCCCCTTTTAAGGAGGAAGAAGGAGGATGCGGTTGGGGGTTTGTTGCAGATGGACGGAGATCGGGAGATGGAGGAGCTCACACATGGGGGCGTGCGATGAGGGTTCGGCTGGAGGTTGTTGGAAAAGTGGAAGAAGGGAATTCGGCAAAGGGGGGGAAATGGCAAGAGTCAAAGAGAAGGCGCTCTTCTCCTGGAGTTCTTTACGAAAAGAGTCTTCAAAGGAAACCCTAAAAAAATATTTTTGAAAAAGGCCCCTGTTATTTCCAAATTTTACAAAGAGGGGATTTTTTAATATATTTTGCCTAAAAGGTGTTTTTATGAAACCCGATTTTTTAAAAAGGTGTTTTCAAAAAAAGATTATTTTGCAAAATGATGGTTTTCAAAAGAGGTTTTTCAAAAACTAATTGTTTTGTTTCTTTTTTTTTATTTGCATTTTCCAATTTTTGTATCCTAAAGTTTTACGGAAAACAAAAATTAAACACTAATTTTTTTGTATTTTTCTGAGAAATATTTACAAAAGTGTTTTTCTGAGAATTTCTGACCATTTCGGGGAAATTTCTTTAGAAGAGGGGGTTTGGACCCGAGTTTTGAGAAAATGTTTGAGTTTTAAAACTCGAAATCGAGAAATATAACGCGATGGATCCAAATGGATACCGGATGAACTGTCCGAGCTATTTAAAAACTATTTTTGGTATTTTCTGTAATTTTAATTTAAAATTTGGACAATGAGACTCAGATTTGATTTTGATAATGGATCCGGGTCCGAAATCGAGTCAAATATATAAAATGAATTTAATCTCAGCAAAATTTGAGAAATGTATTGGAATTTAAATTTAAAAGAGGCTCAATTGCTTAGAAAATGAATTTAGGGGCAAGAAGGGAATATTTAAAAGATTTTGAAAAATTTGGGGTGTTCACAGATGCCCCTCTTTGCTACTAAGCCGGTTGAAAGCCGAGCTTAGTGGCAAAGAAAACACTCCAAATTTTGAAAAATGCCCCAGTCAGCAGATCTGAACTGGGTGTGGAAGAATTTACGGCTTTTTAGGCTTAAAGCATTGTCCTAAATGGCTTGGCGGAGACGAAATCCTCGAAAATGATAAGACTGAATAGAAATGAGGAAATCGTGATGGGACTTTGGATGAAGATCTCGAAATGATGAAAGGTAAGAATTTTGATCAAGTCTTATGAGTGAGACAAGATCAACTTTTCTGAATGATTCAGGTTTATACCTTAACCTAGATGGGACGAATATATCTCAAAATAACCTGAATGAGGAAGGGAATATGTGAGGACCCTGATGGGGCATTTTGGAAAATGCCTCGTGAAATGAAGCTTAAGTAGGATCCTATCCTGGATGAATATACAAAGCACGGATTCCTCGATGGGAAGAACCATGAAGGGACTGGAGGAAAACACCTCGTCGAAACGAGACTCAGGTTTAACCCAAACCTGAAAAAGGAAGATACCTCGATGCACGAGGTTCAGGCTAAATCCTTATCCTGAAAGGGGACGGCTATACAGAATCCTCGAGTGAAGAGACCATGATGGGATTTTCGGAGTTTTGGACGAACAAATCCGAAAGGGGTTTGCGAAAGGAGGAAGGAAATGAGGTTCCCTAAAGCTTCGAAAAAGGGATGAACTTGGACGTCTCATTGCTGAGACTAAATCAGCTTTTGAATTTAATGACCTCTCGCAGGAAGTGCAGGTTTTGACCCTTAACCTGAGTGGGTACAACCATACGGATTTCTTGAAACCGTGATGGGACAGGAGAGACACTTCAATTGAATGGGGTAACTCTTCCGGAAGATATAAACAACGCTAGGTTGTATCAAAAATGGATATTGAATATTTATTTCATTCTTAGAATATCTAGAAAATTTTTGCCAAATAAGATAAATTTATAGTTGACTTCAATGCTTGAAAACATGCATATGTGTGCAAAAGATATTCCCTCTTTTTACCTAGAGTATTTCCTCCAACGAGGTTAACTCCTCGGTTTTAAGAGTCAAATTCAAAATTTTAGCGCTGATGATTTTCTTCAAGGAAGCTATCCATTTCCCTGATATGAGAAGAGAAGAAATATTCTCAATTTCATAAAAGCGAGTAGTGAAAAGATATTGATAAAAGATATTTTGCATGAGAAAAGATGACTTCTGGCAATTTCGGCAGATTGATATCTGGGTGTTTTCCCATGATGATCTTTTTTTTGCACTCTTTTCGAGTCATTGAACTTTTTCGGGCTTTTTACATCATCCTTCATTTTGGAGATGTTCCTGACTTTTCTCTCTTTTTCAAGGAAGGGTACGTCACAAACTCCTTCATCTTGATGATGCTCCGATCCTTCATTTTCTCAGGGATTATATATGATGGTATTGGCTCAAAGGTCTTTAGATGATAGCAGAAATCAAATATCATTTAGGGTTTGTCGGTAGGTCTGTCACACTCGCCTTCATCTCGACGGTAATCTGAACTTTCCCTGGAAGGATCCTTCACAAACTCCTTAATCTCGGTAGATGATCCAAATCTTCTTTGGCCCCGGGGGTCTACTCGCTTAATTCGCCTTCATCTTGGCGACAATTGAGAGATCCCTTTTGCAGATATTTGATTGCAACTTTTAATGAATAAGGAGATATGGGTCGAGTGGGTTCTTTTGTAGCTCAAGACATTTCCACTGTCTGATTGCCAAAAATTATCTTTAAACATGCATCATAGCCATGATCAATATCATTTCGTTTCTGGCTTTTCAATATCATTGAATATTTATTTCACTAATCATACCGAGGATATTTCTTTCATCCTTTTGGTTGATCAACAGGGAAAAGATTTGAATTTTACCTCTTTTTCGCAAAAAGTTTCACCCTTTTGGAAAGAAATACTCGAGGTAAACAGAGGTGATTCTTTTGTGCAATAAGAATATTGGAATCAACAAATACTTTTAGCAAATTGGCAAAGTTTTCAAGGATCCTTTGTGAAATAATCACTCAATATAAATTTTGACGAAACCTTATGTTGAAACTTGGGAAGGAATATTTAAATTTTTGTTTTGACCGACCAGCTCGAAAGCAGAATTTTTTGGAAGCACCAGCTCGAAAGCAGGATTTTTGGAAGTACCAGCTCGAAAGCATGATTTGTTTGACCGACCAGCTCGAAAGCAGGATTTTTTGGAAGTACCAGCTCGAAAGCAGGATTTTTTGGAAGTACCAGCTCGAAAGCAGGATTTTATTGCCTGACCAGCTCGAAAGCAGGATTTGATTGCCCGACCAGCTCGAAAGCAGGATTTTGATTGACCGATCAGCTCGAAAGCAAGATTTTTGGAAGTACCAGCTCGAAAGCAGGATTTGTTTGACCGACCAGCTCGAAAGCAAGATTTTTTGGAAGTACCAGCTCGAAAGCAGGATTTGATTGCCCGACCAGCTCGAAAGCAGGATTTGATTGCCCGACCAGCTCGAAAGTAGGATTTTATTGCCCGACCAACTCAAAAGCAGGATTTGTTTGACCGACCAGCTCGAAACCAGGAGTTGATTGACCGACCAGCTCGAAAGCAGGATTTGATTGACCGACCAGCTCGAAAGCAGGATTTTGTTTGCCCGACCAGCTCGAAAGCAGGATTTTGTTTGCCCGACCAGCTCGAAAGCAGGATTTGATTGACCGACCAGCTTGAAAGCAGGATTTGTTTGCCCGACCAGCTCGAAAGCAGGATTTGATTGACCGACCAGCTCGAAAGCAGGATTTGATTGACCGACCAGCTCGAAAGCAGGATTTTGTTTGCCCGACCAGCTCGAAAGCAAGATTTTATTGCCCGACCAGCTCGAAAGCAGGATCTTGTTGCTTGAAATAGTAAAATGATTGGCATTGATAGAGTTGTGACCCGAAGGTTTGAAAATGATGGATATTTGACGAGATTGTAACCCGAAGGTTTGAACTTTGATATACATTGATGAATTTGTAACCCAAAGGCTTTGAAGATGGTAGATATTGATGAAATTGTAACCCGAAGGCTTGATAATAAAAGACCTTTGATGAAATTGATAGACATTTAATGAGATTGATAGACATTTAATGAGGTTGATAGACATTTAAATGAGGATTTAGGATATAATAGACAATGATTCAGGTTTATCCCTTAACCTGAAAGGGAAGGAGATTTTTGAGGATATACTTGAGACTTGAATTTAGAAGAGATATGACAAGATTTATGATTTAGGATTTAGATGGATCAGCACATTTGGCTGTATGCGGTCCAATTTTCAGGATTAACCCCTTGTCCTGAACGGGAAAAAGAATAAAATTTAAACAGATAGAAGGAAAAATTTGATGAAATATTGATAAACAATGGAGAAAATTTGAGGAAATTTATTTACTTATAAAAGAATTCTCACAAATAGCATTTGTTGCTCCTATGAGCGATCTCAGGATTATCCCTTATCCTGAGAAAGAATACCTCAAATGTCGAGGTTCAGGTTTATCCCTTAACCTGAAAGGGGAAAGGATAAAAATTTAGGAAGATAAATTTAGAATATCAATTTGATGAAACTTGTATTTACAAAAAAGAATTCTCATAGGTAATCATTATTGCTCCTACGAGAGGTCTCAGGATTATCCCTTATCCTGAATGGGAACACCTCGGATAACGAGGGTTAGGTTTATCCCTTAATCTGAAAGAGTAAAGAATAAAAGAATTTTGGGGAAAATTAAAAGAGAAATTGGTAGAAATTTACAAAAATACAAAGAGATTGAAGAAAAAATGTTTTGCACAAAGAATTCGCACAGGTAGCAATATCGCTCCTATGAGGGGTTTCAGGATTATCCCTTATCCTGAATGGGAACACCTCGGACAACGAGGGTCAGGTTTATCCCTTAACCTGAGAGGGAAAAGAATAAAAGAATACCTCATGGGAAAGAGGCATCAGGTTTATCCCTTAACCTGAAAGGGTAGAAGATTTGATAAAATTTAATAGAATTGATGAAATATTGATAAACTTGAGAAAACTTGATAAAATTTGATGTAAACTTGATAAAAATATGAATAAAATGAGTGAAACTGATGAAGATATCAAAATTAACTGAAGATTTACAAGAAAAAAGGAGTTTTTTTTATCCTGCCTGCATATGGGATCTTGAAAGAAAAATGTTTATTTAAAAGATAAATGAGAAATCTTTTTTGGGGAGAAAATCCACTATAAGGAGAATGATCAGTGTGAGATCTGATCCTTTTAAAAGGAATCATCATGAGAGATCATCATGAGGGTTAATTTTGAAGATAATGGTTTAAAAACCCATTTTAAGAAAAATTAATGTGATAGTTTATTTTGAAGAAGATTAGATCAAAATTTTTGATGAACATGATGAAGATTTTGCAGAAATTCTCAAGATTTTTATGATTTTGAAAATCCCTCATAGGTAATATCATTTCTCTCATGATGATGTTTTTAGGATTGTCCCTTATTTAAAAAGAATATGAGAAATACAAATTTTTCTAAAATAAATGCCCCATCGTGGCAAAGGATAGAGGTATTTGATATCAACAGGTATGAAGAAAATTTTGACATTTTCATTGATAGGAAAACATTGATAACAACGACTGAAATATTTACAAGCTTGTTGACCAAAGGTCACAAAAGACTAAGACTGAGTTGTCCCTATTAGGTGACTGAAAAAGAGAGAGAGCAGAAAAGTATTGACATGGTTCGGGAAGCTAGGCCAGGACGGGTAACTACTCTTTTTCTTGATTTTCCACCAGCAGCTTTTTGTCAATGCAGTCTTGGACAATGTTTTTGAAAACAAAGCAGTGCTCGATGTCATGCCCCATCGCCCGATGGAATTTGCATAACTGATCCTTGAACCTTCTCATAGTCACAAGAGGATCTGCTACCTTGGGAAGTTTAACCATCTCTCTTGTCGTCATATACTCAAGAACTTCCTCAAGTGTTTGCTCTAAGGGTGTAAACTCACGGTCATATCCCCAACCGTCGTGCTTTGGTTTCCCTTGAGGCTTTGATTCTAACTGGGTGATGTTATTCTGCCTGTTGATCTCATCCTTTTGACCGGAGCAATCATCTCTGCCTGACCCGCCAGTGTGGTTCTTTCTGCCACCTCTTTTGTTTTTTCCATTGTTGTTGGAGGAACTGGTAGAAAAGGTAAAGTTGGTTTTCTTTTTCACATCCTGACTGCCTCCTGCCAAGGTGAGGCCATGATAGGTTCCATTCTCTAATCCCATTTCGAGCCATTCGACTCGCTCTATTAACTTGATAAAAGATTTAGACGGAGAAGTAGAGATCAGACCCTTCAGAGGTTGAGAGAAATTGTTCAAAATTATTGAGAGCGCATGCCTTTCTGATATCGGATCCTTCATCCGGTTGCAGGTGGATCTCCATCTATGAATGAAATCTTTTGCCTTCTCATTGTTATTTTGCTTCAGATTGAATAGGTGGTTGAGGGTAGGCGGAGCCTCAGTATTGAAGAGAAACCTTTCAATGAACAAGTTGATGACTTTGTCAAATTCTCGCAGTTCAATCGGGTTGATGTGATCGGCATACCATCTTGCTGCAACTCCCTCCAGGCTGCGTGGAAAGCATAAGAATAAATCCCTATTGTTCTTTCTGAATCGGTTGCACTCGGCGAAAAATGTGGCCAGGTGAGCCTTGGGGTTGCCGGTCCCATCAAACTTTATGAATTTACGAGGAAGATCTTCCCAGTTGTCATCCCCTTCTAGGCCGTCATAAAAATCTGCACCGGTGTAGACCTTTTTGCCTTTGTCCTAGGTTTGTAAGTCTTTGATCGCACGAGTCATTTCTCTTATTTGCTTATGCATCGGATCTTCTATCGGGTTCTGAAACTTGGTTTTGTATGCCGACTCGTGCCCCTCATTGACTTTCTTGGACCGATATAAGGGGTTGTGAAAATATGTCGGTTGCTCTTCCTCTGAGTCCTCCTCTGCTGTCTCTGAAGTACTGTCATACTGAACTTGTTTCTTGCTGACTTTTCCCTTGGCTTTGCTTTTAGAAGATATTTTCTTAGGGTTTTCCTCAGCCTGTTCAGACATCATTTTGGCCATCACTTTCTGAAACAATTTGTATATAGCTGAGTCAATATTGCTATCCGCTTCTTGGCCTTGCTGCTTGGATGACCTGATGGAGCTCATTTCTTCTCCTTCACTGTCGCTTTGCTGGGGCACTGTTTCCTTTCCAGTCCTCGTCCGAACCATGATGAAATATCAATGTCCTTTCTGAAGGTAAGAATGGGATATTTAGGAAATTTTTGGAGGAAAAATTATGATAAAGGAAGAAACCAAAGTCTGATAATGAAAATATCCCATTACGAGGGATTGGGTTGTTACCAAAAAATTGTGACAACCACATTGTTTTTTTGAAAAAGAATGAACAAATACTTAATTTTGAAAGGGACATATCCTAACAAAAATTTATTTTATCACAAAGGGATTTGAAAGAGGATATTTTAAAGAAAAATTTGAAGAATTGCAGGCAGGATCAAAGAATTTGAAGAAATCAGAAGAATAAAGGAAAATACACCTGGGTTTAAAAAGAGAAAATTTTGAATAATATATACCCAGGGTTTTGAAGAATATAGGGAAGATATAAAATATCATACAATCACAGATATACAAACGAGGATGTACAAGTAGCACTCCCTAAAGCTGTCTCTATATGCAATATTTGAAATGGCTTGTAGGACCTTAATCCTAACTCTAAGATTTATATCATTTGTTTCCTATCAAGGTATGCCGATATACTCAAGCCGAAGCTCGAAGTATGTGGCATATAAGATATCTCTTCGTCTCTAAGGTAAGAGGCTTCCCAACATCCTTGAGCACCTACTGATATACCTCGGACTATGCCCTTAGGTACGTGGTAGGGGGGCGCAAACCCAAATAAGTGGCCCAGTTGTGAGGCTCTCTCCCGAACTATGGTTCAGTGAGACAACCCAGCAACCTGAAGACCGGGACAAATATAGGTAGGGAGGTTTTCAAAAATATGATCAACATGCAATAGAATCAGAAGGCTCTAATGCAAGTCCTAAAGAGATAGATTTAAATAAGAAGAAGCATACACTTGCATACATTGTTTTGCATTCAATCCCTAAAATTGAGGAGAGTTGTATTTAAGACCTAAGTCTAATGTGAACATGGAATAATCTCCTCAATATAGTCCTACCAAACCATACTTAGATCCTATATGCAGCGATGTCAGCTCTAGGACAAAGTCTAGGCTCCTAAGGTTTGCATGGAAATGTAGCTGACATATGTTAGATAAAAGACTTAGATTATATAAAAGCAAAGCAAAAGGCATAAATTCAACCGGACGAAGACGGGTCCCATCTCGGTCGCCAAAACTGTGATCATCGCAAAAATTTTCCTCACTTGTGGTTTCTCTCTCTTCCTTCTCTTTCCCTTTTCTAACCTCTATTCTCCTCCTTTTTGAAGGGAGAAAAATAGAAGAAAGAAAAGAAAGAGAGAAGAAAAAAGAAAGAAAGAGAGAAGAGAGAGGAATTCTTTTGCGGGTTTTCACTTGACCTTGATTTGGAAATATTTAGCAAATAACTCGCCTCCGTTTTGAAAATTTGTGGGAAAAATGGAGAGACAGGATTCGCTCGTCGGTACGAGGTTCAACCGTTCCTGGCGCCTTTACCAGGGGTAATCGAACCAAGGATCGAATCTATATCTTTTGCTTTGCCTAAATATCATCTAAGAATTTATTCTAAATCTAGATGCACAAGGAATCATGCTTGTGCCATGCAAAGATGTATGCTCTTTTTGAAAGATGTTTTAAAAATTCCCAAGTATTCTGAGATGAACTTGATAAGGGAGTGAAGAAATAATTGAATTTAACTTAGAACTTGAGATAGATCAGAGAAGTTCTAAGTCTTTGAAGTAAATCAGAGTTTGGAAAAATAAATCTTGACTTCGAGAAAGAATGATTTAAAGCTTTGAAATGAAAGAAGATGAAATTTCAAAATCGGAAATGGACTTTGAATTTAATCATGGATTTAGGAGAAGAAGATGAAATTTTGGAAGTGATATTGAATTCGAAATTTAGAATTTGAAGTCAAGATGGATATGAGGAAATCAAATGATATTTAAGGATAGAAATGGATTAAGGAGATTTCAGATTAGATCCGAGAATGGAATTGGATTCGAAATCTAGACTGGGGAATGTAATTGGATCTTGGATCCAAAAATGGAATTGGATCTGAGGCCTGAGATGGTTTTTGGATCTGAGATCCAAAGTAGACTTGGGTTCTGGATCCTAAGAGGGAGTTTGGATCTGAAATCTGAGATCCAATATGGAAGTGGAGTTCTGGATCCTAAAATGGAATTTGGATCTGAAGTCTGAGATCCAAAATGTGGAATTGGATCTGAAATCTGAGATCCAATGTAGAGTTGGACTCTAGATCCTAAAGCGGATTGTGGATCTTGAAATCTAAGATCCAAAGTAGAATTTGAATTCTGGATCCTAAGATGGATTTGGATCTAAAGTCTGAGATCCAATGTGAAATGGGAGTCTGGATCCTAAAGAGAAATTGGATCTGAAGTCTAAGATCCAAAAAGTGGGGATTTATACTTGGAAATCTGGATCCAAGTTGAGATTAGGATCTATCCTTGGAATTTTGACTTGAGATTTTGAATTCTGAACATATAAGTGGATTTCAAAGCCAAATTTAGACTTTGAACTTGAAAACTTGAATTTTGGAACTTAGAAGATGAATCAAGAACTTCCAAGTTTGAATTGAACTTGGAAAATGAAATTTAGAATTTGAATCTTGAATGTACAAAATGAATTTCAAAATTAAATTAGACCTTGAATGTTGAAGTTTTGAATTTGGATTTTAGAAGATGAAAGAAATTTCAAAGTTAAATTTGAATTTTGAAATTGAATGGAGTTTTGAATATAAAATTAATTTGAATTTTTCAAAGTCAATTTGAACTTTGAAATCTGATTTGAATTTGAATATAGAAATGACTTTGAAATCTCAAAGTTAAATTGAACTTTGAGATTGAAAACAAAATTGAATTTGAAAATGAAAGGATAAATTGGATTTTATAAGAATTGAAGATAGATTGAGGAAGATATTTACATCACTTGGAATTTTTGAAAAAGGAATTTTGAAAATATGATGCAGTCCTATCTGAATGATGAATGAATTTAAAATTTTTTGAAATTGGATTTTGAAAAGCTATTCCATTGTTTATATGAATTAAAATAAGATTGAAAATAGAATACATCCTTGACTATGGTCATTGAATGTATTATATAATAATCTATATTTAAATTCAGGTGAAGAATAAAACATATTTTTGTGCTTTTATAGAGTTTAAAATGGAATTAACTCTCAATATACCCTGACTATGGCCATTGGTATATATTTTGAGCCAATTCTAAGTTAAACTCTAATAAAAGAAGAAAATATTCGAAAATATGATGATTTTTGAAAAAGGATCCAGTGTGGACCCAGTGTTATTTGATAAAAGATAACAATCCTAAGTTTTGTTTGCATCCTGACTATGGCCATTGATGTAAATCATCAACTTAGGATTAATTACCTATTTATGAAATGGTGCACGTGCCATTCGTGTTCCTATTTGTGAAACTTTGAAATAAAGGGAAATGATGTGAAATAAACTATTTGATGCTCATACAATTTAATCTGAAATTGGAAAAAAAAAAAATCTAGCTATTATAACATTGAAATTGAAATTGAATTTACAATTTCTAGGCTAAGGCAGGAAATAACATTTCTGGCAAAAAAAACTTAGCATGAAGCAATGCGCTAAATATCACAGTGTTATGCTGAAACTAGATGCATATGATATATATATAATCATGGAAATGATGATAATGTGTACATAGTATGGAAATATTCAGATAGGAAGCTCTACAAGGCAAAAATGGAGAAATATCAATCAACTAGGCAAATGCATTGTCAAGGTATGAATACGAATTGCAGATAAGATGGTACATGAATGTGAAATGACAGTGTAATTAAAGTGTGGAAGCATAGTAATGGGTGAAGTAGTATATCATGTATGTGTTGTGGAAGGAGTTGTGACAGTAAAAAAAAAAAAGTTGTATACAGCAGTAAGTGAAGAAGGTATGGTTAGCGATGAAAGGAGAGGGGTAGGTTTAATTTAGCATGCTTATAGCATGGGAAGAGACAAATTCCAAGGGGTTTTGAGCCTACCGTAACAGATGCAGCGGATGTGGCTGCTGTGTTGGTGTTGTAGAGATACACAGATGAGTGCAGTAATAAAACGAGGAACCAATGGCTCAGCATTTAATAGTTCATTGGTGAAGAGATGGCGTCCGGTACCACGAACTTTAATCAGCAAATGGAATTTCTGCAAGACAAACATATATTAGGATATTGCAACATCACTTAGCATAGATTGATTAACACAAGGTGAATTTTAGGGAATGGCTATGGGGAGTGATCTCATGGAAAACCATGTCTTCCTCTTCATCAATATATGTTTCCAGTTTTTGTTGAATGAATCGACTCCTATACTGATCTATACTAAATTCAACTACATGGTTTGTAATATCTGAAAGTTCAAAACATCTGGTCTTGTTACTCTTGGACGCTTCCAGTAATGAGGATCCAAAATTGCCCTCTATGTTTTCATCATTTTCACAATACAAAGATCCTATAAGCCCACTTGAGCCCTTTATCGAAGGAAGAATGTGTGTATTTCTATCAATCTACCTGTTTAGGATTTGTAGGGTTTTAATGAACTAGACAGTGGGTTTCTAGGGTAAGGCAGGCCACGACCAAAAACAGGACTTCCATGATACCCATGATTCAAGTTTCCAACCTTCCCAAATGAAGTCATGCCATGCTGCGATTTCTGCTAAGCAAGCAATACCTCAAAGTATGATTTCTGAAGCTCAAGTAAGTATGTATTTACATAATTCCTTCTCAATGAAGGGTCATTTATATTTGCAGCAGCATGAGCTGCACATTCAACATTGCTTTGCAGGCACTGCATATGCATTTGGCCCATCACAGACCTCTCAAGACCATTTGGTTCCCACATCTAAAATCTTGCACATCTTCGGTACCTGCACCAAATTGATTATTGTTTATCATTGAAGGCAACATTTGATTTGGGCATAAGTTCAAAGCAAATGCCAGAAAGCAAGCATTTGTATCCTGATAATGAGCATTATATCTTTCAGAATTTCCCGGAGCACCGACTGTCTTGGATAAAGAGGACATGTGCAGCATTCCAGCGTCAGATCTATTTGTATGCTGCTGATGCAGAAACTCATTGTAACCATTTGGCAGATCTTGAAGAAGAGTACAATGATCAGGAAGCTCATGTTGTAGCTGATAATGTAGACTACTTTGCTGATCAATTACTCCATTTAGGCCAGAAAAGGATGTTGTAACCTCTGCTTGCACATCCATACATGAAGGAATAATATTGAAAGAGTTTGGGCTGATCGGAACCTTTTTATTTAAAGAAACTCTTGCCTCTACTGGCGAAAGACCTGGACTTGGAACCCCATGGTCTGAACTCTTGCAGGCATAAGTCACTTGTTCCGGAATGGAGATCAGCAACACTATCCAAACCATTATGTACATTTGCAAGTTGACGTCCTGTTAGAACGGCATGATCCACACAAAAAAAAAAAAAAACAGGAGGGGGACTACGCCCTGGCATCATCAGATGAAGCAGCCTCGAACTATTGCTGTAGGCGTGCATTGGTGGAATGGTAGAAAAAATGACCTTCAAAGCATCAAAAATTTCAACATTTCCCCTTTTTTTTTCCTTTTTTTTTCGGCTTTTCTGTTTAGCAGGATGATATGCTTTGTAACCAGTAGAGTTTATGCAACATAATGTGGATCCCGTGAACTCTTAGGCAGTTTAACCATCATATGGATCATATGAACCAGATATCCATTGACAAATAAAATGCAACAAGATGATGCGCACGGTGCAGAGTTAATGTAATGCAAAGCAAGGTAATATATACATCTAACGGATGAAGCAAATGTCAGCAACAGGATATATAATGCAAAAGAAGAAGAAGTGATAATCGAGGATGGAAGTCGCCACGAAGTATCAATATAAAACAAAAGAAGAAAATCCTAAAATGCACAATTTAAGGAACATGAGATGGAAAAAGGGGTAATGCTGATGAGATCCAATAAATAATATATGTTATTCATGAAGCAAGATGATCTTCAGGGAGATTGCTTTCCTGAATTCGAGCACAACTCTAGTATCATCGACTCCCAAAGCAAATGGCATGATATCAAAATCACCTTTCACTCTTACCTTCAGAAAGTCAAGCAGTTCAAACGATCTGGAGCTGCTGAAGTGCTTAGGCCAGGATCTCGGACTTCGATTCCCATACTGTTATTGCATGGGCATCACTTACGATAGTAGGATTGATTTGGACAGATACTTGTGTAACTAACGTGGCAGGCAAATAACAAATTATAGGGATGATCCAGTGCCACGGGACGCAGTGAGCGGCATGTCCATGGTGAAGCAAAGACTCTTTAGAAATGGCAAAACATTATTAACAGAACGCTAGACATAATTTGCAGGGGAATACACAGAGTATGCACAATGACGATGAAATGATAATCGAGATGCAGAGCATCTTTGTACATAAGCAAGAGAACAAATGCATAAAACAAATATTAGGGTAAATGAAATGCTATGAACGGAAGCAAATAGTATACGCTATAAAAAAAAAAGAAATGCAAGACATGTAATCAGGAAAGAAAATGGAAAGAGCATGGAAATCTGAGGTGATGTTGGAATGATTCCATTCCATTGCTATTGCGCAAGGGTGGGTCGAGATTGCACAAGCAGCTCGACACCACCATTGGTGTGTAAATGGGGGCTCAAAACGAAAAGAAAAAGAAAAAAACAAAAAAAAGCAAAAGAAAAACCAAAGAAGCAAAAGAGGAAGAAAAGTACCTACCGTGGTTGGTTGCAAAAATTCTGAAAGAGGGAGGAGAGCCTTCGAAGCTGATCAAGAGGAAGAGGAATCTCCTAAGTGTGCCCTCTCTTCGTACTGAGGAGACCCTCTACTTTGGAGAAGAATAGGGGAAGAAGGCGATTCTGAAGGAAAAGGGGAAGAAGGAGATGATCGTCAAGATGGAGGGGTGGAAGCTGGACCCAATGAAGGCAAAAAAGGGGGGATGCTTATGTACAGGAAAGGGGAGGGGTGAAGACGATCCGGTTTAGGGTTTCTTGAGTCCCCTTTTAAGGAGGAAGAAGGAGGATGCGGTTGGGGGTTTGTTGCAAATGAACGGAGATCGGGAGATGGAGGAGCTCGCACATGGGGGCGTGCGATGAGGGTTCGGCTGGAGGTTGTTGGAAAAGTGGAAGAAGGGAAGTCGGCAAAGGGGGGGGGGAAATGGCGAAAGTCAGGGAGAAGGCGCTCTTCTCCTGGAGTTCTTTACGAAAAGAGTCTTCAAAGGAAACCCTAAAAAAATATTTTTGAAAAAGGCCCCTGTTATTTCCAAATTTTACAAAGAGGGGATTTTTTAATATATTTTGCCTAAAAGGTGTTTTTATGAAACCCGATTTTTTAAAAAGGTGTTTTCAAAAAAAGATTATTTTGCAAAATGATGGTTTTCAAAAGAGGTTTTTCAAAAACTAATTTTTTTGTTTCTTTTTTTTTATTTGCATTTTTCAATTTTTGTATCCTAAAGTTTTACGGAAAAACAAAGATTAAACACTATTTTTTTTGTATTTTTCTGAGAAATATTTACAAAAGTGTTTTTTCTGAAAATTTCAGACAATTTCGGGGAAATTTCTTCAGAAGAGGGGGTTTGGACCCGAGTTTTGAGAAAATGTTTGAGTTTTAAAACTCGAAATCGAGAAATATAACGCGATGGATCCAAATGGATACCGGATGAACTGTCCGAGCTATTTAAAAACTATTTTTGGTATTTTCTGTAATTTTAATTTAAAATTTGGACAATGAGACTCAGATTTGATTTTGATAATGGATCCGGGTCCGAAATCGAGTCAAATATATAAAATGAATTTAATCTCAGGAAAATTTGAGAAATGTATTGAAATTTAAATTTAAAAGAGGCTCAATTGCTCAGAAAATGAATTTAGGGGCAAGAAGGGAATATTTAAAAGATTTTGAAAAATTTGGGGTGTTCACAGAGACTCCCTGGCATTCGTGCAACATTCTTAATACTGATATTCTAAAAGAAAAATTATAACCTAGAGTTACTCCAATAATAGAACTACTCCTTCAAATTCGTCACCCCTTTCGTATATCACAATAGCACCTGGGGCATGTGAGTGATCTTATCAGCAGATTGGCTACTGATTCTTTAGGGAATTGGTGTGGCCAATCTATAATGAAAAATGAATACTCATGTTCAGATTAACAGACTTTTGGGCCTTGGCCTAGAATAGATGATGCTAAAAAAAAAGAAAGCTCCATGTCTTGAAAGAAAAAAAAATAAAAATAAATAAATATATATATATATATACATATATATCAAATCCTCACGAAATAGTATATAGGTTTGAAGAAAGCACAACATGTGATAAAGAGAAATCAAAGCAAATGAAATAAAGTGAGAATTGATGAAGTTAAGATCCGGAGATAAGTTACTATCAGCAATATTATGTCAAAATATATGAAACCAGAGAAATGGGTATGCGGCACAGTAGATACAGATACAGTGCAGGTTAATAATGTTTATCGATCATTGAAAACAAATGTGAAGCATATGAAAATATTGAATCAACATGGCATACAAACAAAGGATAGAAGCAAGAGAATAAGATATCAGAATACATGCAGACCGATCTTACCTGCGGTAATGAGGACGAAAATGCCATCCGGAGCTAATATGGTTAACCAAAATTCAACAAATGGAAACTAAAGAAAATTGCAGATCAAAAGGAGAAAACCGCCCGATGCAAGTCAAGATAATCATCAAAAGAAATACTTAATGTAAGTGAAGAATCATACGAGGCAAATAAAAACAGGATATAAATAATTCAAATCATGCGAAGATTGATGAGATCTTGAAATAAATTAAAACAAGAGGGAAGGAGATGTGGGAATCAGTGGATTCAAATGATATTGCAATAGGTGGGTCGATATTTGCACAAGCAGTATCGACACCGCCAATGATGCATCAATGGCAGCCTTAATACAGAAAAATAAAGAGAATTTTTTTTTTAAAAAAACGAAGAGAACTTACCCAGTTTGCAGAGATTCTGAAGGAGGAAAAAGGAAGGCGGATGTTCGATCGATCGTCCTGGATGAGAGAGATGCTGGATGGGTTGAAGTCCTTCCTACCGAAGAAAAACCGATGATAGGAGAGGCTTGGGTGTCTCTTTTTAAAGAGAAAGGGAGGCTCGATCATTGAAGATCAACAGTGTGAAGAAGATGGGTTTGTTGCAGATCGAAGGTGGAGAGGAGAGGAGAGGGGCGCGAGAAAGAATCTGTTAGAATTTTCCCCTTTTTCCATAAAAGTGGTCCTCTTTTAGGAAAAATTTTTAAAAAAATGGTTTAAGATGAAGTTTTCGGCAAAATGGCTTCAAAAAGCTTGAAAATTATTCATTTTTCTTGCAGTTTTTCCATTTTTTTTGGTTTTTTATCTTATTTTTCCATTTTTTTGCATTTTTTAGAATAAAGTCCTAAGAGTTTTACGAGAAGACAAAAACTATTTTTTTTGTGTTTTTGCAAAAATATTTACAAAAGGGAATTTTTCTGAGAATTAAAAGTTATTTTGAGAAAATTTCTTCAGAAAATGGGTTTATATCTGAATTTTTTTGAAATATTTGAAGTTTAGAACCTCGAACTGGAAAATATAAGGTCGTGGATCCAAGAGGATGCCGGATGAGCTGCCCGAGTCATTCAAAACCATTTTGGGTATTTTTGTAATTTTAATTTGAAAATTGGACAACGAGGCTCAAATTTGGGTTTAAAACACTGGGTTCAGATCTGGAATTGAATTTGAATACATCAATATGAAATTCAACCCAGAAAATCTGAAGAATGACTGAAATTTAGCTTTGGTTTTCTTAGAAAATGGAACCAGGGGCAAAAAGGTTATTTCTACAAATCTTTGAAAAAATTGGGGTGTTTACAGATGACCCTCTTTGCTACTAAGCCGGTTGAAAGCCGAGCTTAGTGGCAAAGATAACACTCCAAATTTTGAAAATGCCCCAGTCAGCAGATCTGAACTGGGTGTGGAAGAATTTATTTTGAAAATATGACTTCTCAGGCTTAGAACCTTATCCTAAATGGTTTTGAAGAGACAAAATCCTCGAAGATGATATGATTTAGTAGAAAATGAGGAAATCGTGATGGGACTTTGGGTGAAAATCCTGAAATGGTTGAAAATCAAAATTTTGATCAGGTCTCATGGGTGAGACAAGATACTCTTTTTAGAATGATTCAGGTTTATCCCTTAACCTGGATGGGACGAAGATATGTCAAAAATGAATTGAATGAGGAAAGGAATACATGAGAACCTTGATGGGACATTTTTGGAAAATGCGTCGTGAAATGAAGCTCAAGTGGAATTCTATCTCGGGTGGATATATGAAGTATGAACTCCTCGATGGGAAGAACCATGATGGGACTGGAAGAAAACATCTCGTTAAGACGAGGAATCTCGTTGGAACGAGACTCAGGTTTAACCCAAACCTGCAAGGAAGATACCTCGCGAAGCGAGGTTCCGGGTTAACTCTTAACCTGAATAGGAAATCTACCATACTGGTTTCTCAAATGGAGAAGCCATAATGGGACCTTCGAAGTTTTGGATGAACAAAATCAGAAAGGGGTTTTGCGAAAAGGAGGAAAATAGGGTTCCCTAAAGCTTTGAAAAAGGGACGAAATGAGGCGTCTCATTGTTGAGACTGAAATAGCTTTTGAAATCAATGACCTCTCACAAGAAATTTCAGGTTTTGACCCTTAACCTGAGTGGGTACGACCATACGGAACTCGACTGAAGAAACCGTGATGGGACAGGAAGAGATACTTCAACTAAATGAGGCAACTCTTCTGGAAGATATAAACAATGCTAGGTTGTATCAAAATGAATATTGAATATTTATTTCATTCTTGGAATAGCTAGAACATTTTGCCAATAAGATAAAATTATAGTTGATTCAAACGCTTAGAAACGTGCATGTATGTGCAAAAGATATTCTCTCTTTTACCTAGAGTATTTCCTCTAATGAGGGTAACTCCTTGGTTCTAAGAGTAAAATTCAAAATTTTAGCGCTGATGATTTTCTTCAAGGAAGCTATCCATTTCCCTAATATGAGAAGAGAAGAAATATTCTTAATTTCATAAAAGCAAGTAGTGAAGGGATACTGACAAAGGAATTTTGCATGAGAAAAGATGACTTCTGGCAACTTTGGCAGTTTGATATCTGGGTGTTTTTCCCATAATGATCCTTTTGCACTCTTTTTGAGTCAGTGAACCTTCTCGTTTTTTACATCATCTTGCATTTGGATGTGTCCTGACTTTTCTCTCTTTTTTAGGGAAGGTTACGTCACAAACTCCTTCATCTTGGAGATGTTTCGATCCTTCTTTTTCTCAGGCATTCTATCGATGATATTGGCTAAAAAGGGTCTTTAGAGGAGAGCAGAAATCAAATATCTTTTAGGGTTTGTTGGTAGGTTCATCACACTCGTCTTCATCTCGACGGTGATCTGAACTTTCCCTGGAATGATCTTTCACAAACTCCTTCATCTCAGAGATGATCCAAATCTTCTTTGGCCCCAGGGGTCTAGCTCGCCTATTCGTCTTCATCTTGACGACAATTGAGAGATCCTTTTTTGCAGATATTTGATTGCAACTTTAAATGAATGAGAAGATATGGGTTGAGTGGGTTCTTTTATAGCTCGAGATATTTTCACTGCCTGATTATCAGATAGCCTTCTTTAAATATGCGCCATAGCCATGATCAATATCAATTCGCTTCTGGCTTTTCAACATCATTGAAGATTTCTTTCATTGATCATATCGAGGATATTTCTTACATCCTTTTGGTTGATCAACAAGAAAAGATTTGAATTTTACCTCTTTTTGCAAAAAGTTTCATCCTTTTGGAAAGAAATACTAGAGATAATTCTTTTGTGTAGTAAGAATATTGGAATCAACAACTGTTTTTAGCAAATTGGCATAATGTTCCAGAATTCTCTTGTGAAATAATCACTCAATATAAATTTTGATGAGACCTTTAGCTGTGATTAAAAGAAACGGTGCAAAAATCAGACTTTAGAAAACTTGACTGATGAAATACATTAGGTTTTGGAAATCTCGACCAGTTATGAGAAACTGGATTTTGATAATCCCGACCAGTGAAAATACTCGATTTTAAATCCCGACCAGTTATGAAAACTGGATTTCGATAATCCCGACCAGTGAAAACACTGGATTTCAAATCCCGACCAGTTATGAAAACTGGATTTCAAATCCCGACCAGTTATGACAACTGGATTTCAAATCCCGACCAGTTATGACAACTGGATTTCAAATCCCGACCAGCGAAAAATACTGGATTTCAAATCCCGACCAATGAAAACACTTGATTTCAAATCCCGACCAGTGAAAACATTGGATTTCAAATCTCGGCCAGTTATGAAAACTGGATTTCAAATCTCGACCAGTGAAAAATATTGGATTTCAAATCCCGACCAGTTATGAAAACTGGATTTCAAATCCCGACCAGTGAAAAATACTGGATTTCAAATCCCGACCAGTGAAAAATACTGGATTTCAAATCCCGACCAGTGAAAAAGACTGGATTTCAAATCCCGACTAGTGAAAAAAACTGGATTTCAAATCCCGACCAGTTATAAAACTGGATTTCAAATCCCGACCAGTGAAAAATACTGGATTTCAAATCTCGACTAGTTATAAAACTGGATTTCAAATCCCGACCAGTGAAAATACTGGATTTCAAATCCCGACCAGTTATAAAACTGGATTTTAAAAAGGTTTTATCTGAAGGCTTGAGAGTGATGGAATTTTGGGAGATTATAACCTGAGGGTTGAAAAAATGATGAGATTTTGAAGATATTGCAACCAAAGGTTGGGAAAGTGATAGAATTTGAGAGATTGAAGATCTTGAAGGTTTGAAAATGATAGAATTGAGAAGTCGCACCCTAAGGGTTTGATCTTTTGGAATATATGACCAGCGGGAGCTGGATCTTTTGAAAATACATGACCAACGAGTGTTGGATCTTTTGGAAATACATGACCAGCGAGATGCTGGATCCTTTGGAAATACATGACCAACGGGATGCTGCATCCTTTTGAAATACATGACCAACTGGTGTTGGATCTTTTAGAAATACATGACCAGCGAGATGCTGGATCTTTTGGGATATATGACCAACGAGTGTTGGATCCTTTTGAGAAAATACATGACCAACGAGATGCCGGATCTTTTTGGGAAAATACACGACCATCGAGATGTCGGATCTTTTGAAAATATCAAATCTTGGGAAGTTCAAGTCAGAACTTGAATTTTGCAAAAGGAAGGTATTTGATCAGAAGACTGAATGTAGAAAGTTATTGGTGCGAGGATCGGATCCTCCAAATGAGCTCAGTATATGATTGAAGATTTTGAGAAATACCCTAGTGCGAGGACTGAGTTGTAAAGATGAGCTAAACAAAGTGAAATTTTTAGAAAACACAGATTCTTTGGTAAAAATTAATGGACCATCATAGTTTATTTGCATGTGGTCGACTTTCAGGATTTTGTCCCCTTGTCCTGAACGGGGGAAATAATAAAGAGAATACCTCATTGACAGGAGGCATCAGGTTTATCCCTTAACCTAAAAGGGTACTTTAAAGATAAAGGTAGATGAAATTTCAATAAAATTGACGAAAAATTTGTTTAAAACTTGACATAAATGAGCAATAACTTGATGAAAATTTAATCAAGCCAAAAAGTGAATAAAATGAAATGAAAATAAAGATCACCAGATCAATTGAGAATTAATAAAATTTTGAGAAAAAAAACTTTTGTCTAATCCTGCCTGCATATGATGAAAGAAGATGATTATAGATCAAAATAAAAATGCCCCAGTATCATGGAGAAGAATGTAAGAATTGATAGAAGATCATTGTTTTATTGAAATGACTCTTTGAATAGTACAAAAGGCTTTAGAATGAAAATTCTAAGTATAAAACTTCTTCGGATGCAGAGCGTTGATAGGGTCTGGCATTTCCACCCCGTCTGCATTGATTAGACGATACGAATTGCGAGGCAAAGCTTCCTTAACCACATAAGGGCCTTCCCAATTGGGTGACCACTTGCCCCGTGGTTGGTGCTTGAGATGAGCCGTTGATCTGAGTACCAAATCGTTAACTCGAAATCTTCTCTCAATGATGGACTTGGCATAGTGTCGAGCTATCATTTGCCGATAAGCTTGAGCATGCTCTACTGCCTTGAGCCTTTTCTCATCCAGTAGATCCAGCTGCACCTATCTCTGCTGCTGATACTCATCAAGTGACAATTGTATAAGTGAAGCGAATTTGAGAGCAGGCTTCTGGACATGGAGAGGTAGCACCACCTCAGTTCCGTAAACAAACTCTGAAGGAGTGGCATTGGTCGGAGTCCGAATGGTGGTTCGGTATGCCCAAAGTGCATCATGAATTTTCTCATGCCAATCTAGACCTGTTTTCACAGTCCTTTCCAAAATACGGATCAGAATCTTATTGGTGGCTTCTGCTTGGCCATTCCCTTGAAGGTAGTAGGGAGCTGAGAAATGGTGATAAATTTTGAATTTAGAACAAAAGGTTTTCATCCTCTCATTTTTGAAATGGCTTCTATTGTCTGAAACAATATCATGTGGAATGCCAAAGTGGCAAAGAATGTTCTTGTGAATGAAAGAAACCACATGGCGGCCTTCTACTGTGCGTAGAGTAACAGCTTCAACCCATTTTGTGAAATACTCTATCGCAGCCAGAAAGTACTTGTGGTCGTTGGAAGCAGGAGTAATTGAGCCTACGACGTCGAAAGCCCACATAGAAAATGGCCAAGAAGAAACAACTGATTGTAGATATGTGGCCGGTGCATGAATGTAAGGTGCGTGCATTTGACACTTGACACACTTCCTCACAAATTGATGACAGTCCTGCTGCATGGTACTCCAGTAGTACCCTGCTCGGACGATCTGCTTGACGAGAGTTTGATAGCCAACATGGCCACCACAAATCCCTAAATGTGCCTCTTGGATAATTTCCATAGCTTCTTCTTTGTCTTAACATCTGGCATATTCAGAACTGAAACCACGGCGATAAAGGACATTGGCAAGAATGAAATAACGGGTAGACATACATTGAATCGCACGTTGCTCCCTTTTTGGCATTTCTGATGGAAATTCACCAGTCTCAATGAAATTTTTGATATTTTGATACCAAGGCTTCTCTTTCTGATCGACCTGGTTTACTTGCATAGTTGAAGCGAAAGCAGGTTGCTCAAGTCTGCCAACTTCAAAAGAACGACATGATTCACTGCCTTTGAAGGATAAAATGGAGCCCAAGATGGCCAAACCGTCAGCTATCTGATTATGCTCTCTTCTGATGTGATTGAGCTGAAATTCTTCGAAGCTGTCCACAAGAGCTAGGACTATCTTCTGGTACAGAATCAATTTGGAATCTTTCACTTGCCATTCAGTGTTAACTTGACTGACAACAAGTAGTGAATCACCAAAGGCATGCACTCTCTTGACATTGAAACTTTGCAGAATTTTGAGGCCTTGTATTAGAGCTTCATACTCGGCCATGTTATGAGTGCATTGGAAACCAAGCTTGAGGGAATAAGGGATCATTTCTTTTTTTGGAGTGATCAGCAAGACTCCAATCCCTATGCCAGACATATTTTTAGAGCCATCGAAGAACAAGTTCCAAACTGGGGGTTGTTGGATATTACAGATGTGCTCATCAGGAAAATCATCCTCTGCTTTAATTTCTTCTGTCAAAGGAAAATCTGCCAACTGATCTGCGATCGCTTGGCCTTTAATTGACTTTTGAGAAACATACTCTAAGTCATATTGCATTAGGTGGACTTGCCACTTTGCAATCCGTCCAGTGAGAAATGGTTGTTCCAAAATGTATCTGAGAGGATTAAGTTTTGATAGAAACTTGATTTCAGAAGCCAACAAGTAATGTCTTAATTTCTGGCACATTCAAACTAGAGCTAGACAAGTTTTCTCCATCTGAGAATACTTCTTTTCATAATCAATGAAAGTTTTGTTCACATAGTAGATGGGGTGCTCTATCAGGCTGCCTTCTTCATACTGCGCGAGGAATCCACCACAAGCATTCTGATTTACGGAAATATATAGTAAGAGAGGCTTCCCTAATTTAGGCGGCTTCAAAACTGGTGGATTAAGGAGATACTGCTTGATGCGCTCAAATGAGAGCTGACATTCTGATCCCCATTCAAATTTAACTCCTTTTCTTAGCAAATGATTGAAAGGTTCACATCTCATGGCCAAATTGGAAATGAACCTGCGAATAGACTGAATATGCCCTTGAAGGCTTCGCAGTTCCCTAAGATTAGTTGGAGGCGGCATATCAATAATGGCTTTTGCCTTGGCTAGATCCACCTCGATTCCTTTCTTGCTGATAATGAAGCCGAGTAATTTGCCAAACTCAACTCCAAAAACACATTTCTGAGGATTAAGTCTTAACTTGTAGAGGATAAGTCTTTCAAAAACTTGACTAAGAGCATTGTAAACACCCCAAATTTTCACTCACCTTCCTGATATATCCATCAATCATTACATTCTGGTTCTCCGGAATCAATGAAGGGCAAAATGGTCATTTTCCAAGATTGAACCTCATAGAAAGTCCTAAATTCCATTCTCGAGTCTCAAAAAACTCAGAGACATCTTCAAACTGCAAATTTTCAAAATCTCATGCTTAACCAGAAGTCAGAATTTTCAAATTCAAATTCAGAGTGGAAATTTTATAGGACATGTCTTTGCATAACATCGCATGAACATTTCATATCATTTCACTGCACAGCATGTCATTTTGAGATCCAGAACTCCTGATTTTCAAAATTGTCAATCCAGGTTTGATTTCTAAACTTTTTAAAATTGATTTTCAAAACCCTGGGCTTTCAAAATTACCAATTCTTCCCATTTTACCCCCAGGGCTCCGAATTACAAAAGTTTTCCCAAGAAAACGATCTGGATAGTTTTTGACATTGATTTTCAAAATTTCGTCAGTTGAAAAGAGGGGGACACAATTTCAAATTCATAAGACATTATTTCAAACTCTTACAAAAAGGCTCCAAATTTCTCTGCATCTTTCTAAATTTTGCCTGAAAAACCAATTTTTTCCAAGTTTTGAAATCAAACCACAATCCACTTCATGTTTTCTAAACTAGCCTATTATTGTGAAAATTCCAAAATATCTCATTTGGCTCTTATTTCAAATAAAGGACATGGGACCCGCCTCGAGGTGGTGTCACACTCAAATTCTAAAAAATTTCCCTTATTTTCAAAATAGTGCCCATTCGGAAGTGGCAACGATTTATAAAACCTTGTTTTTAACTCAATTTTAATAAAATAATTAGTGGGCCCACGTAGGTGGCGCCCCACTAAGGCTCCTTGCCAAGAAAAGCAAAAAAAAAAATTATCTCAAAAAGTTTTCAAATCTAGCTGAGGTGGCACCACCTTAAAAAAAAAAGAGAAAAAGAAAAAGAAAAAGAAAAAGAAAAAGAAAAAGAAAAAGAAAAATTCATTTTTTTTATTATTTATTATTTTCCTTTTACTTTTTCAACCCCAAAGGGCACCACCGTAAAGCCCCCATTTTACCTAAGTTTTCAAATGTCATCTTAAGAGGAGTCGTCCCCTCTCAAAACGACGAGTTCCCTTTCTCAAAAAGATTTCAAAAAAAATTAAAAGTTGGTTTTAAGAGTTATCAAGGTCGACAAAAGGGGAGGAAAAGGGGGGATTTGACGAGCCGGCTATTAAAGAGAAGAGGAGGGTCCAGCAAAGGCATCGGCGATTTCCCTTAACCTCAGCTATCTCTTGTTCAAGGAGTTCCTGCTCTCATCTCCTTCAGCCCGTCAACCAGCAGGAGGCCGATTGCATCTCTTACCTTGTTCTTTTTTGTTTGTTGGGACCCCCCCTTTCATCACGTTGCCTCTTTCCTTCCAGCAAAAGAGAAGACCCACGGCTCCAGTCCTTCCTCCTGGCATCACGATCGACCTTCTGCAGAGCCTTCAAAAGAAGAGATCTCCTCGGCCCTGCTGAAACAAGGTACTGCCCCTTTCATCTGTGGATAAAGCACATATCATGTTCAGCATCGCAAATCTATCAAAAAAATAATGGTACAGGCTGCGTCTAGGTTCATGTTCGTAGGTTAGAAATCAATTACACCTCGCAATGGTGTTGTCGATTCGTGGGAGTAACTATGTTTGATGACTGTTTTCTATTAAAAATTCCAGCACCCCTGTTTCAGCATCATAACATTGAAGAATAACGTTTCATCTGCAAAATGGTGTCTTTTCAGGTTCATGTCCAGATTTTCTCATCTTGCCTACCACTGATTGCATGCCCGTTTAAGAGAATCGTTTTCACCAAAAGAAGAGGGGTTTTGGCAATAAAACAAATCTGATTCTCGTCACAAAAGCTTTATTTGTTGTAACAAAATCAGATTTCTGCAATTGCATTATTTTAGCTAAAGCCTGTTCTTTGGTTTTGGGTGCTTTCCCTTTATTATTATTATTATTTTCTTTTTGCAGATTTATTGCTTTTTATTGAGTCACTTACCTATAAAGGAGTAAAGTGATGGCCGGCAAGGCTCATCATACAACAACGGTGCTCTTAACCAGAACACCACATTTAAATTCAACATTTTGCTGCTTACAATATCCTATAGCGTCAACAGTGTTTATGTCTGTATCTTTTGAATGTTTTATAGTTTCATGTATTCCCCTGTTTCATTTTACAGTTCATCTATTGTATGGTTCCCAATGTGTTGAACTGTATTCAAGTCTGTGAAATTTACTTGCTGTCCCATTCAGATATTCAAGTTAGAACATAGGTCTTTAAATCAATTCATGAGACCATTCAGTTATGGGTATGAACTCAATCCATTGCTATCTGGCTGTAATACCTTCTGTTGCAAGTTGACGTGCCATGGCTGAAGAGGACTTATGGTATCTTCCGGTTGTGATGAACCAATTTGAGAGTTCGAGTTGCTAAGTGAACTCTACTGGCTGGGGCTGACCGGTCATCAAATTGAGAAATCTTGTAGCTTATTTCAGACATTGATTGATGACCGCCTGCTAATGCTAACACTATAGCATAATGAATTAAACATTTGTAGTTCACATTGTCCCTGCATGTGTTTTTATCCCACTGAAATGATGGCTTTGCTC
Organism: Nuphar pumila; assembly: GCF_984573655.1. Classification (NCBI taxonomy): domain Eukaryota; kingdom Viridiplantae; phylum Streptophyta; class Magnoliopsida; order Nymphaeales; family Nymphaeaceae; genus Nuphar; species Nuphar pumila. Next base: position 45,803,957 of record NC_143264.1, on the reverse strand, counting down.
ATCCCAGCCGATGGTTTATGAACATATATCTGTTTCTTTTAAGTTTTTTTAGCCCTTTGTTCTTCTATGTATTTTGTATTTAGCAGTTCTTATTCTTCTATACATTCTGTATTTTAGTAGGGTACCTATAAACTAGCTTCACAAAGTTCATGTGTCATGAACAGAGTAACGTAGGAATAAAAACTTAAGTTGAGTAATGATTATAGCATGCTGTTAATGATAACAAGTAGGGGCTGTGTTGTAAGAATATTATGGTCCTGCATTATTTCTTTGATTTTTGGTTACCGATTATCATGTGCATGCCGGTCATTTGGCTAAGATGAGCCTGTAGCCGAATTGAAGAATTAAAATTCTGGGTAGAAGATACTGCAGCAGCTGCTAAGGTTGCATTTGATGGACGCTGCAAGCAAAAAAAATGCCGGCTGACAAAGGAGAAGATGGCTATCGATGGCTCTGAAATTGTCATTTCCAGACTTAGTAAATTTTTTTTTTTTGGAAAATTTTGTCTCTCTAGCAATTTTGAGAGGACGGGAGTTGAGGCTCCTCCAAAAAAGCTCAGCATTTAGATGCAGTCATAACAGCTGCAAAGTTGGTTATAGTTGTGCTAGCATCACATCTCAATACCCAGCCATAGGCATTTCCTTTTGTGCATAACCTGTCTATTGACATATTTACCTGTTTTAATATCGGTTTTCTGTATGATGGGACGGTCCTTTACACCTGCCCTTGCTTCTCGTTTAGCCGACCCATGAAAATATCAATCATGTAGATACACTTATGCCTTAACTGTTTGTTGCACCTTCTCCCATAGCTTAGATATGTTCATTCCAGCATTTATATGGTCACCCATACATCCTACAGCATAGTTGTATGCTTCTTGTTATATGTGTTCCCAGATATCGCCATAGCTTATATTCACATATTACGGGTAAAAACTTGATATATATATATATATATATATATCTTTATGTACACATTCCTTTTTTTTTCCCTATTGCATGAACATTTAGGTAGAAATCCTTCCATATACATTTAAGTAGATATATTTCTAGATGTATATTTCATTTAATAAGAGTTTAAGCATTTAGGCATCCATTAGTACATTTCTCATTTCGTTTGGGCATAGCATCTAAGTATTTTCCTAGGTATTTTGTTCATGCTGTCGATATTATATTTAATTAATAGGTGTCCTTTCAATGTAAATTAAGCATAAGTAGTTGGGCATTGGGTTAATGTGAAATCTTCAATTCCTCTATTGTATTTAGAATCTCTTGTGCCAACTCCCATTTGCAGGAAAATCTGGAGGATGCTAATTCTTTACGTCATAGATTTTGTTTATTTCATTTATGTTGCTTTATGTCAGAAATGTAACAATTCAATTTGGAATAATATTTACTTTTACTGCTTAGATTAGGATGCATCTCATGTAGTTTGATTCCTGCAATATCCTGATTTCATGATTCATATATCTCATTTTGCAAAATCACCATGGATGTACACGAATGGCACGTGCACCAACTCTTAGAGAGTTGATGAACTCGGTGGAGTCCATATTTTTGGCCCTAGTCGGAATATGGATGAGACCCAGATCCATCATCTCTCTACCTGTCACATTGAGCCTACACTCTTAGGCTATCTTAAAATGCACATCATATTTCCATTTTTTCGAAAAATTGTGAATTAACCCAAATAAACTCTGAACATATTCATGGCCACAGTCAGAATATGTGAGGAATTTACTTTGGCTTAATACACATTTTTCCAACAAATTTCTTAGAAAATATTTTCAAAGTGCATTCATTCACTCATATCATTTGCATCATGAAATCATTGGTTTTCTCATGATTTTCTTAAGAAAATTTTATTCTCAAGAAATCGATTTCTCAAGAAACTCTAAGAATTTTTCAAAATTGGTCTTCCCAAGTCATGTTTTTCCACAGTCTTCCATTGAAAAGGTTATTTTCTCAAGATTTTCAAAAGTAGTCTCTCATCTTTCTCAAAGATCAAAATCAATTTCCAAGTGTTTCAAGGCTAAGATTCTCAGGATTTCAGTTTCCCGAGTTTTAATTTTCCTTCCCCAAACTGGTTTTTTAATGAATTTCAATCATTTTCCAAAGAAAGCTTTCAAAACTTGAAGCTTTTCCTGACAAGCATTTTCCCTTCAAATGTTTACCCTTTTCTCAAGAATTCTTTCCATTTTCTCAGGATTTTCATCCATTCATGATTTTCCCACACCTTTATGAACTTTCTCGTGATTTCAAAACCCCTTTCATCTGAGTTTCCTGAGAAATTGACTTTCCCTGAGAAATATCTTTCAACTCCAAATGTTTTCTAAGCATATATCATGTTTTTCCAACTTACATTTTCCAAAATCTCATAGCACATGCCTGAATTCTCTGTGCATTTTAGGATAGAACACGATTTTGATGATTTAACTAAGTCAAGCACAATTTTGGTCCTTGGTTCGATTACCCCTGTTAAAGACGGTAGGAACGGTCGAACCTCGTACCGACAGGTCGAGCCCCATCCCATGGATTTTCCCGCAATTTTCAAAACGGAGGCGAGTATTTCAAAACAATTTCCAAAATCCGGTCAAGTTTGAATCGCGAAAGCATTTTCCTCTCTCTTCCGCAAGGAAGGGAAGACGGAAATAAATTTCGCGACGATAATAGGTTTGGCAACCGTGATGGGACCTGTCCTCGTGTGATCAAAATTGTGCTTGACTTAGTTCAATTATCGAAATTATGTGTTCACAAAATGTCAGCTCTTTACTTTTGATATCATGCGAACCTAGGAGCCTAAATTCTGACCTAGCTAACATTGACTGCATATAGCTTAGGCATGGTTTGGTAGGACCAGATTGAGGATATATTTTCATGTTCACATAGACTTAGGTCTAAATATAACTCTCCTTAATTTAGTATCTGAATGCAAACAATGTATGCTTCCTCAAAGATTTTCAAAAATCTATCTCTCTAGGACTTAGAGCCTTCTATTTCTTGCATGTGATCATTTTTTCAAACCTCAATTACCTATCATTACCGGTCTTCATGTTGCTGGGCTCTCTTCCAGAACCATAGTTCGGGACAGAGCCTCACAACTGGGCCAATTATTTGGGTTAACACCCCCCTACCACGTACTGTGGGCCACAGTCCGAAGTATATCGGTAGGCACTCAAGGATGTTGGAAAACCTTACCTTAGAACCGGAGTTGAGATTATATGCCACGTACCTCAGATTTCGATTTGGGTATATCGGCATATTTGGATGGGACAAAGATGATCTGAGCCTAGAGTTAGGATCCTACAACTGTTTTTCAAAATGATGCATCTAGAGTTAGCCTTTTAGGGAGTGTTGTATGTGCATAAATGTTTGTGCAGGATGTGATTGTATGTATCTTATTTCTTCAGTTCTTCTTATTTTTCCAAAATATTAAGCCTTTTTCAAAATACCCTTATCTTCCACAAGATATTTTCTTTTCTCAAACCCTGGATGATTTTCCCAAACATCCAATTTCTTTTAAAACTCCAGGTGATTTTTCATTCTCCCGTTCTACTGGATCTCAAACTTCCAACCTTATTCCAATCCTGCCTGCAAATTTTTGAAATTTCAAATTTTGCTTATATCTTCAAAAACTTTTCCATATCTTCCAGTATATCTTCCAAATTTTATCCAAAATTTTTGTCATGTCCTTCCAATCCCATCATTTGTTTTTCTCTCAAGATTGTCGCTTTTAAAATTCTTTTTTCCATCATGCTAAACATCCCATGTTGTTTTGCAGAGGGCATTGGCATAGTTGTGTGATCCTGACAAGATCAAAGACCACACTACTTCAGCACATTAGTTACAGACCGTGAGTAAGAAATGGATTCCACAAAGTCTGCCAAAGAGGGAGCCTAGACCAGTAAGGAGGAGATTGATCCTGCTATATATCGGTTGTTCAAAAGAATGATGATTGAGATATTATCCGAGTAAGCTGAACCTAATTTCAGAAAAGTTCCTGTTAAAGAAAAGGCATGTATCACCATCCCTATGAGCATCATTGGCAACCATAACAGCGCAACCAGTTCTAAACCCAGCAACAACAAAAACAGAGGCAGTCAAAGCAACAATTTAGAAGAGTCTAAAGATCAGAAAGGAATGTATTCTAGAATCCATGATAGACCTTTGCAATCCAGCCTGCAATAAAAGGAAAAAAATCAAGGAAAACCTGTTATCATCGCAAAATTGTTCCCCTCCATTGCGAGAGAGAAACGAATTTCGCGAGTCAAACTCGACCAAAGTTTTGAAATTGGTTTTAAAAATTACTCGCCTCCGTTTTGAAAATTTGCGGGAAAATTCCGTAGAATGGGATCCGCCTGTCGGTACGAGGTTCAACCGTTCCTGGCGCCTTTACCAGGGGTAATTGAACCAAGGATCAATTATGTGCTTTAACTTGACTCAAATATCTAAATGATGCTCTATTTTTCCTAGAATGCACAAAGAATCAGGCTTGTGCTATGGAATTTTAAAAAAAATGCAAGTTTGAAAAAAATATGATGTTTGCTTTGGAAAATTGAAATATGCTGGAAAATGATTGGAAAAGTACTTGAAATTGAATCCTTGGGAAAATCATTGAATTTCATTGGAAATCAGAAATTGGATTGAAAATGAATTCTTAGGAAAATTTTAACTTTGGAAAATCGATTTTGAAATTTGGAATTGCTTTTTTGAGAAAATGGATTTGAGAATCTTGAGAAAATTTAAGAAATTTATTGGAAAATGACTTTTGAAATGGAAAATGAATTCTCAGGAAAACTGGAAAATATGAGAAAATCGATTTCTGAAAACTTGGGATTTTGAAATTTGAGAATTTGAAAACATAGGAAAATCTTGATTTGAACTTGGGAAATGCTTTGAAATGTCATTTGAAAACTTAGGATTTTGAGAAAATCAGATTCTGAGAAAGACTTGGAAATTCTTGAGAAAATTGAATTTTCTGAAATTGAAATTGGAAAATGAGTTTGAAAATAATGCAATTTGAATGATATGAATGAATGAATATGAATTTGAAAAGGGAATTTCAATTAAGGAATTGGAAAATCCTTTTAAAACTTTGAAAAATGCAGTGCATTTTGAAGTTAGCCTAAGTGTGTAGGCTGAATGTGGCTAATACGAAGATCATAAATCTTGGTTTTCTTCGTATTCTGACTATGGCCATAAATACGAATCCCACCGAGTTTATAAACTCCATAAAAGCTTGTGCACGTGCCATTCGTGTAAACCATAGTGGATTTGAAATAAATGCACATGAATCATACATCAAATATCAAAATTTGCGTAAATTAAACTACATGCAATGCAGCCCTATTCTAAGCAGAAAAGTAACTCTTATTCCAAATTATTACATTTGAGATTACATTGAATTGAAATAAAGAAAATAAAATCTAAGTCTTCTTTCTTGAATGTTCCTGCAAAACTAGAAAACAAGGTTAGCACAAAAATGTAGGTTTTTCTGAATTTATCCGAAAATATGGGAAATTATCGGATATTATTCAGATATAAACCCAAATTCATACCCCCTTTGATATAAACATGATAAATAATGAATAAATTTCGAAAATAAACTTGAAAATTCGAAGTTGAGGTCAAAATGACCAAAATACCCCTAATGACCTTGAAATCAGGGTTTTCTAAAAGAATTTTTGTAAATTTTGAAAATTTGAAAATCAAATGAAATAAATCAAACATAATATGATAAAATATGATGATATGCATGAAATTTTGGAGAATTAGAAATTGAAATTTCGAAATTTAGGTCAAAATGACCAAAATACCCCCGATAACAAGACTATGGCCTTGAAACTAGGGTTTTCTGAAATAAATTTTGCAAAATTGAAAAATATGAAATGCAAAAGAGATTTAAATTAACCCTAATATGATTCTACATGCTTATGTACATGATAAAAAACCTAAAATGGCGAAAATATCATAAAATATCGAATTTAACCTGATTTTCGCTTGATTTTCGCTTCTGAATTTAGAGATAAACTAACACATGGAGCAAATGAACTTGGAATTAAACAAAATTTGGCATGGACACCTAAAATAACCCTAAAAACAGAATGAAGCTCGAAAATCTAATTTTTTTGTATTTTTAAATATGGAAATTCAAATAAAAACCCTAAATTTCATGATTTTTGCCTAAAATATTGATTCTAAAGGGGATTTAGGATATCAAACTTCCATAAAAATTTCCCAAATTTTATGGGATGACAGATGACAGTAAGGCAAGGATTTTTGCCTTTTACACTTTCTGTTTTTGACCTATGGTCGGAGCTGTGCCACTCCGGCAAGTCGGATCGGAATCCGACGACTCTAGGAAATGAAGGAAACAGACAGGTTTCGGTAGAAAATGTAGTAAAAATGGCAGACAGATGGTAAAATGGCTGAAATTGTGGGAAAATGTCCCTGACAAACATAGGAAGATTTTATCTTTTAACACTATTGAAATTCGGGTTACGGTTTGGAAAAGACCACACTATTATCAGAGACCTAAATCTCTGGAATTTCTGGACATTGGAATTTGTTAGACAGAAAGAGAAAATCCGGGAAAAATAATGAAACAGATCCAAAAATTCCCAAATTTTGGGAAATTGCAGAACATTATGTTAGGAAAAACTTTCATGTTGAAAGTTTTTGCAGACAGGCTATAGATTGAACAGACTCAATGTATTAGGGTATGTCTGTACCCTGACACAGGAAAATCAAAATTTTCCCAGGGGTCTGGGAAATCCGATTTTTGACAGAGGTCAAAACTTACTGGAAAAAGCTCAAAATTTCCAGATCATTAGTAGATTCAATCCTGAATCCACTGTGATTTTTATAGAATGATTCGAATCCCACATAAGGGCGAATCCGAAGGTTTTTGTCTGCTAAAGCAGGAATTGAAATTTCTGGATGACAGAAAACCCGATTTAGAGTTTGGTTGGTTTAGAAAGGTTCCGAAACCCTAATTGAATCAAAGTTTTGACAGTACAACAAAGACATGTAAACCTAACTACTCTAGAATTTACAAAATTTTTAAATGCATAAAATCACATAAATTGCTGTATGGACTTTGTCTAAAAACTAAAATTTTACAAATTTTAAACTAAGTAAAGCATGGTTCATATATGAAACGAAATAACTAGCAAAACGAATTAATCTAAGTGCATGCAAACATAAGATGACATGAATCATAAAACTAAAACCTAAATCGAGGAGGATATGATCAATTTAATATTGGCTCTCCAAAATGAGAGATTCGATCCATTGAGTGGACGGATCTTTTCATTTTTTAGCCTACACATAAAGCACAAGTTTTGTATTTATCTATATATATATATATGTATATATATATATAGAGAGAGAGAGAGATTAAATGAGAGTTTTCAACAATATGAAACCAGCTTTGGTCTGGTCTCACGTTGTGTTTAAATAAACCATGTAATAAATATCTTAAAAAAAAATGAAAGCCAAAGGGTAAAGCAACACTTTACCTTGAGAGAGGGCTGGAAGATGGGGATGGCTTGGATGTGGAGCAGCTGCTGCCAGGCGTGAGGGAGGTGTCCCTGTGGTGCTGCCACGGATGGAGGTGTGGCTGTTGGCTGGGAGCTTGAAGGTGATGCTTCCAAGTGGAGACCGGCTGAAGCAAGGTGGAGGCTGCAGCTGTTTGTTGAAGCAGATGGTGGCTTGAACCGGCTAGGCGTGGAGGCTGCAGCTGGAGATGACCGGAGGTGCTGGTGGGAAGTGTAAGCTGTGGCTGTTGTGGCTGTTGTGGCTGCAGCAGCCAAGAGAAGGGAAGGAGAGAGCTAAAGGGGGAGAGAGAGAGAGGCGTGAGATGGGAGAAGAGCCGTAAGTGGCTTCTTCTTTTTCCTTTTTTTTTTTTTTAACCAAACCCAACTTAGGTCTTTAATCAGCCTCAACTTAGGGTTTTTAGGGGTTAATGAAAAGAGAGGGAAAGAGTGTACGTGAATGGGCTGGAGAAGGGAAAGGAAGGAAGGGAAGGGAAGAAGAAAAGAAAGGGAAGAAGAAGAAAAAGAAAGAAAAGGGAAAAAGAAAGGAAAGAAAGAAAAGGAGGGAAAAAGGAAAAGGGAAAGAAAAAAATGAGAAAATGGAAAGTGGGGCTGGAGGCTTGGGTGACCACCTTGTGGGTCCCACCTCCTTTCTAAAAAAAAATAAAAATAAAAAAATAAAAATCAATAAAAACAAAAATAAACAAATAAAAAGAAGCAATTTTTTTTTATATAAAATAGAAAAGTAAATGAATGGGCCATCTCAGAGCGGGTCCAAATTCCACATTTGAAATTCATTTTGACGATTAGAGGGGTAAAATAGTCTTTTTAGAAAGTTTCTAGACGAAATGAGCTATTTTTGGCAGTTTTTTAAACGAGCTCGGATTTTGAAGTTCAATACCCCGTTGCGAAGCAAATCCAATGTAGAATTTAAAAATATAATTTTGAAAGAAATCCAGATTGTTTTTCTTGAGAAAATGCTTCCAAATCTATTTTTAGACAAAACGAGCTATTTTTGGTAGTTTTTGAAATGAGCTCGGATTTTGAAGTTCAATACCCCGTTGCGAAGCAAATCCAGTGTAAAATTTGAAAATTTGATTTTGAAAGAAATCCAGATTATTTTTCTTGAGAAAATATTTCCAAATTTAGACTCCTGGGGTGAAAATGTCAATTTTGGAAACCTGAGGTTTGAAATTGATTTCTGAAAACTTTTAAAACTCAATCTGGATTGAAATTTATAAAGCTGGAGTTCTGGACTTCGAAAATGAAATGAAATGTGATGAAATGTTATGAAATGCTGAGAAATGATATGAAATGATGAGAAATGACATGAAATGCTATGCAAAATGCTAACTCTGAATGAAGAATTTTGGATGTTAGACCCCGATTGACACTTGTATCAGTTCAAAAAGTGTTAAAATTGACAAAATTTGCAAAAATGGTTGAAGAAATGATTTTCGAGCTCTGCCAAGCTAGAGTAACGTTGAAAATTAGGGTTTGAGCTGTATTCAACTGAAATGAACTGGATTGAGCTGGGTTTTAGAGTTTCAGAACTCAAATGAACTCAACAAACACTGACTCAACTGACCTTTCCAACTGAATTTTCAAGAAAAGCTGCCATTTTTAGAGAAATGGTATGGAATGGTCATTGGAATGAAGTGAATTACGAACCTGAACTGGGTTTGAGCTAAAACAAAAGTCAGTAATACTGAGATGAACTAAAATCAAGTCTCAAACTCTAACTCAACTGACTGAACTCGGCTCAATTTCAGCTGAAAGATCTGAAATGGACTAAAATGGGCTCCTAGACACTTGGAAATGGTTTTGAACTGAAATTGGAGCACTTGAACTTCTGGTGAGCTCAAGTTAGACTCTGAGGAACATGACTGACTGGGAATGACTGACTTTGAGACAATTGGCTTGGATTCGAGTGAGAAATGAGCTCATTTTTGAAGAAATGATCCCATTTTGGCAGGAATGGTCAGAAATGAAAATGGTCTGTTCATTTTGAGCTCAGATGAGCTTGAGATGACTGATATTCTAACTGTCTTGAACTGACCAATGAGCTTGGTTGACTCCGACTGACTGGGGTCCGGGATGACCTAGGGGTAAAATGGTAATTTTCCTAATGAAAATGGGTAAAATGATGCTTTTCTGAAACTGACTCGGGGTTTGACTCCTACACTGACCTAACAGGGTTGGCACTGAACAAGGAGGATTGTTTGAGAATGAGTGAGGAAAATTTGGGGTGTTTACAGATGCCCCTCTTTGCTACTAAGCCGGCTTGAAGACGAGCTTAGTGGCAAAGAAAAACACACCAAATTTGGGCTATAAAAATGCCCCAGTTAGAAGGATCTGACTGGATATGAAGAGATTTAGCCCTGATGAAAAATGGTAGATATGAAATGGAGAATGAAGAGGAAAGAATTTACTTCAAAAGAAGTGATATTCAGGTTTTGCCCTTAATCTGGATGGGACAGGAAATACCTCGTGTAGAAACGAAGCTCAGGTTTGACCCTTAACCTGACCGGGAAATGAAATACCTCATCAAAGGAGGCTCAGGTTTGTACCCTTATCCTGATTGGGCAGAAAATGAAATACCTCATCAAAGGAGGCTCAGGTTTGTACCCTTATTCTGATTGGGTAGAAAATGAAATACCTCATCAAAGGAGGCTCAGGTTTGTACCCTTATCCTGATTGGGTAGAAAAATGAATGGAATCCTCGAAGGAAGAAACCATGATGGAACCTTCGGATTTCCGCACAATGAATCCGATAGGGGTTTTGCAAAAGGATGAAATTGGGGTCCCTAAAGCTTGAAAAGGGGTTTGATTTTGGGCGCCTTATTGCTGAGACTAAATAACTTTTGAAATTGGTGACCTTTTGCTGGAATTGGTGGCTTAACCTCAAGCCGAAATTGGACTGTCTATGGTGGGACAGTGGGGACACAGGGAAGTGTGCGAATCTGAGAGCCCATGCGCTCAGATTATACCAACAGAAGGGAAGGAATCTTGAAAACTCCCATTATCAAGTCCTTAAAAGGGATAACAACTTATGTCAGGATGCGCCAAAGATGAACCTCAAGCTCTCGCTTCACGCCAGGATAGCTAGAAAATATTATCAAAATGTTGAAAATTATTGTTGATTCGAAATAATTGAAAGTGATGCACATTGCTTTGAAAATATTCTCTCTTTTCTACCTGAAGTATTATCTCTGGTTGGGCTTAACTTCGCAAAATCAAGATTCGAATTCAAATTGCTTGCAATTGGCTTTCTTTCAAGGAAGCTATCAATTTCCCTGATATGAGCAGAAAAGAGAGTATTCTTGATATTGTGAAAGCAATTTGTGAAAGAATATTGATAATAGAATTTCACAAATTTTAAAGAAGATTCTTGACAGATTCGGCAGTCTGATATCCTGGGATTCTTTTCTCATGATGATCTTTCTGCCCACTTTTTTTTTTCTTTTTTTTTTTTTTGGCAGAATTAGAGCTCTCTTAGGCTTTTGGGGATTTTATTACATCATCCTTCATTTTGGAGATGTTCTGACTTTTCTCTCTCTTTTTTTTGGAAGGGTACGTCACAAACTCCTTCATCTCAGAGATGCTCCGATCCTTTTTTTTCTCTCAGGGATTATATCGACGGTTATTGGCTCATTGGTTGGAAATCTGTTAATGATAGCAGAAATTAAATATCCTTTAGGGTTTGTCGGGAGGCTCATCGCAGTCGCCTTCATCTTGACGGTGCTCTGAACTTTCCCTAGAAGGATCCGTCACAAACTCCGTCATCTTGGAGATGATCCAAATCTTCTTTGGCCCCGGGGGTCGACTCGCTTAATTCGCCTTCATCTTGACGACAATTGAGAGATCCCTTTTGCAGATATTTAATTGCAGCTTAGGTGATTGAGGAGATATAGGGATTGAATGGATTTTTTTGTATCACCCAGGATATTTCGACTGCTTTATTTTCCAAGAATGGTCTTTAAAAATGTGCCATTGACTGCGATCAATACCGATCACTTATGGTTTTGCAACAACATTGAATTTCCTTTTGCTAGCCATATCGAGGATTTATTCTTCATCTGTTGGTTGGCCAATAGAAAGAATTTGAATTTTGAATCCTTCTTTGCGAAAGCTTTGACCTTTCAGAGATAATACTGAAGGTATTCTGAGGTAATGTTTTTGTGCAATAAAAATTTTGAAATCAACAAATATTTAATGACAAATTGACAAGATTTTCTTGAAATCTTTTGTGGAAGCGAGTATTTGAAGCACAACGTAATACATCCATGACAAAAATTTTCTTCTCCTTTCCCCAAAGAAGAAGATTCAGACATTGGAAATAGAAATTACTCCTCTCTTCCCTGAAGAGGAGGTGTTTGCAAAACGAACTTTCGAAGAGAAATTAAGCTTTCGTCAAAACTTCCTAACATTAGGCTTCTCTTATGGAAAGGGGGCCGGTAATGATGAGGTCGGTGAATTGGTCATGAAGGAACGAGTCCATCACACTCTCCCTGAAAAGAGGGTTCTTCATGATGAAATGGCCTAGTTTGAAATTGCGGTCACAAGGAAAGCGAGCTTCCGTCGAAGCTCTTCCTGAATTAAGGGTTCCTTGTATGAAATTGGAAATTTGTTTTGCAAACGGTTCACATAGACATGAGTCCCTTCAAACTCTCCCTGAAAAGGGGCTAGGTGAACAAAGGATAGCATGCGAAAAGAACGAGCTCCCTTGAACTCTCCCTGTACAAAGGGTCTCTCGCAACAGGAAATGATTGGAATTGGTATGAAATTGGAATTTGGAAAATTTGAAATTTTGAAATTTGAAATTTGAAATTTGAAATTTTGGAAATTTGGAAATTGATATTTGGAAACTGGAAATTGATTGACTCGAAGGTCAAAATTGGTTGACCCAAAAGTCGAAATTGGAAATTTGGAATTTAAAAATTGGAAATTGGAAATTGGGAAATTGATTGACCCGAAGGTCGAAATTGGAAATTTTGGAAATTGATTGACCCGAAGGTCAAAATGGGAAATTGAGTGACCCGAAGATCGAATTTGAAAATTGGTTGACCCGGAGGTCGAAATTGGAAATTTGGAAATTGGGTGGCTCGAGGGCCGAATTGGTAATTGAAATTTGAACTTTGATGAATGATCAGCACAAAAACTGAACCCGAGAGGTTGACTGATACGACCCACCAGTGAGACACTAACACAAGCGCTCAATCTTGAAAGAACACCAACATGAATATCGAGTTTTGAAAATATGTCAACATAGACATTGGATTTTAAAAATATATCAGTTCGAGCACTGGATTTTGGAAGTGTACCAGTTTGAGCACTGGCTTTCAAAATTGTACCAGTTCAAGCACTGAGTTTTGAAAATATACCTTGTTTTTAATTTGAAATTTGAAATTTTAAAAGAGACTTATGCTCTTAAAGTATTTGGGAATTGTAACGAGAATGATTGTCGGGGTCTCAGGATTATCCCTTATCCTGAATGGGTAGCGAACTTGATGCAAATGCATGCCAATGAATGCAGATGTATGCAAATATGAAAATGATATAAATGAATGCACATGCGTGCAAAATGAGAGATTTGTTTATCCTGCCTGCATACAGGATATTTGTAGATAAAAACAAATTTTTTTTTTTAAAAAATGCCCCAGTATAACTGGGAAAGGAGAATTTAACCATTATTGAACAAAATTTGGAGGAATTACAAAGAATAAGACATGGTTTAAGTATAGAATTTTTTCAAATGCCGAGCATTGATGGGATCTGGTAATTCCACTCCGTCAGCATTTATGAGCCGATATGAATTACGAGGTAATGCCTCTTTGACAACATAGGGACCTTCCCAATTTGGTGACCACTTGCCACCTGGGCGGTGCTTGAGATAAGCCGTTGATCTGAGCACTAGATCATTGACTCGAAATTTTCTTTCAATGACTGATTTTGCATATTGTCTGGCTATCCTCTGACGATATGATTGAGCGTGCTCTGCTGCTCTGAGTCTTCTTTCATCTAGCAAATCAAGTTGTACCAGCCGCTGTTGCTGATACTGATCAAGAGGTAATTCGAGAAGTGATGCAAATTTCAGAGCAGGTTTCTGAACATGTAGAGGCAATACTACTTCGGTTCCGTAGACAAGTTCTGACGGAGTAGCATTAGTTGGAGTTCGAATGGTGGTTCGATATGCCCACAATGCATCATGAATCTTCTCATGCCAGTCACGGCCTGTTTCCAAAGTTCGCTCCAGGATTCGAATCAAAATCTTATTGGTGGCCTCTGCTTGGCCATTTCCTTGAGGATAATAAGGAGCGGAGAAATGATGATGAATTTTGAACTTCAAACAGAAAGTCCTTATTCTCTCATTCTTGAAATGACTGCCATTATCTGACACAATATCATGTGGTATGCCGAAACGACATAGGATATTCCTATGAATGAATGAGACCACATGTCGACCTTCTACTGTGCGTAGAGTGACTGCTTCTACCCATTTAGTAAAATATTCTGTTGCAGCAAGAAAATATTTATGGCCATTTGAAGCAGAAGGAGTAATGGGACCAACAACATCAAAAGCCCACATAGAAAATGGCCATGGCGAGACAACAGATTGCAAATATGTCGCTGGCGCATGAATGGAAGGTGCATGCATCTGGCATTGAACGCACTTCTTCACAAAATGATAACAATCTTGTTGCATAGTTCTCCAGTAATAGCCTGCTCGGATGATTTGTTTGACAAGAGTTTGGTAGCCAACATGACCACCGCAGATACCTTCATGTGCTTCTTCCACAACTTCTTTGGCTTCTTCTTCGTCCAAACATCTGGAATATTCAGAGCTGAATCCACGACGATAAAGGACGTCGGCAAGAATAAAATATCGCGCAGACATGCGCTGAATTGCTCGCCGCTCTTTCTTTGAGAGTTCTGGAGGAAATTCGCCAGTTTCAATGAAATTCTTGATGTCATGATACCAGGGCTTCTTCTTTTGCTCCGCCTGGTTTACCTGCTCTACTGGGACGAAAGCAGGTTGATCAAGTCTGCCAATTTCAAAGGAGCGACAAGATTCTTCGTTCCTGAAAGACATGATGGATCCCAGATTGGCTAAACTGTCTGCAATTTGATTGAAGTCTCTCTTGACATGGAAAAGTTGGAATTCTTCGAAATTGCTAACAAGAGCTGAGACGATCTTCTGATAAGGAAGTAACTTCTGATCCTTCACTTGCCATTCAGCTAAGACTTGATTGACGACGAGCAAAGAGTCGCCATAAGCATGCACTCTTTTGACATTGAAGTCTCGTAGAATTTTCAGACCTTGTATCAAAGCTTCATACTCGGCCATATTATGAGTGCACTGAAAATCTAATTTGAGAGAAAAGGGGATCATCTCCTTCTCAGGTGTGATCAACAGAATCCCGATTCCTATGCCTGCCATATTCTTGGAACCGTCAAAGAATAAATTCCAAATTGGGGATTGTTGAATATTGCAGATCCGCTCATCGGGGAAATCATCCTCGACTTTAACATCTTCTGCTAAAGGAAAATCTGCTAATTGATCTGCAATTGCTTGGCCCTTGATAGATTGCTGAGAGACATATTCCAAATCGTATTGCATCAATAAAACCTGCCATTTGGCAATCCGTCCACTGAGGAAGGGTTGCTCTAGAATATACTTGAGAGGATTTAATTTGGATAGGATCTTGATTTCAGATGTCAACAGATAGTGTCTCAATTTCTGACACATCCAAACTAGAGCTAGACATGTCTTCTCTATCTGAGAGTATTTCTTCTCATAATCAATGAAGGTTTTGCTCACATAGTAAATGGCATGCTCTACCAGACTGCCTTCTTCGTATTGCGCCAAAAATCCGCCACAAGCCACTTGATTAACTGAAATGTATAGCAGTAGGGGTTTCCCTAATTCTGGCGGCTTTAACACAGGAGGATTGAGCAAATATTTCTTGATGCGTTCGAACGATTGCTGACACTCTAGTCCCCATTCGAATTTCACTCCTTTCCTGAGCAAATGATTGAAAGGCTCACATCTCATGGCCAAATTGGATATGAATCGCCGAATTGATTGCATGCGTCCCTGAAGGCTACGCAATTCTTTCAGATTAGTCGGGGGAGACATGTCAATGATAGCTTTGGCCTTAGCGGGATCAACTTCTATCCCCTTTTTGCTGACTAGAAAGCCTAACAATTTGCCAGATTCGACTCCAAACACACATTTTTGTGGATTGAGTCTTAGCTTGTAAAGAATGAGCCGCTTGAAAACTTGATTGAGAGTTTCGATGTGATCTTCTTCTTCTTTGGATTTTACCAGAATATCATCGACATAGGCATCCATGATTTTGTGCATCTGATCATGGAAAATGACGGCCATAGCACGCTGATAAGTGGCTCCAGCATTCTTAAGCCCAAATGGCATGACTGTATAACAAAAAGTGCCCCAAGGAGTAGTGAAAGATGTCTTGGACTGATCACGAGCGGCCAACTTGATCTGATTATATCCGGAATATCCATCCATAAAAGAGAACATAGCGTGACCTGCTGTGCTATCAATCAAAAGATCAATATTAGGAAGTGGATAATCATCCTTAGGAGTCGCTTTATTGAGATCTCTGAAGTCGATGCAAATTCGAACTTTACCATTTTTCTTGGGAACAACAACAATATTTGCTAGCCAATCTGGATAGTCAATGGTTCGAATGAACCCTGCTTTGAGTAGGTCTTCTAGACCTTCCTTAACTTGTTGTTCCACTCGAGGATCCATCTTTCTCAGTTTCTGCTTAACCGGCTTGACATTTGGTTTTAGGATGAGACGATGCTCAACCAATTTGGTATCTAGACCTGACATGTCCTCATACGTCCACGCGAACACTTCTTCATGTTGCTTGAGAAAACGGGTGAGCCTTTCTTTCTCTTCCAGGCTCAAACTGCTACCAATCTTGAGAATTTTAGGATCGTCTTCTGATCCAATATTGATATCCTCAGTCGGATCCTGAACTAAGGATGATGGCTCATCTTGTTTCTGAATTGCTGCAAATTCTGGTAATTCTTGAAGAGCTGAATCAAATTCTGCAGGTTCTTCTGACTGCTTTGTAATCTGACTACATTCTGCTCTTATTTTAACCTGATGAATCACTGTTGGCTTTGAA